>NC_060256.1:98167973-98790007 GCF_921293095.1 Ischnura elegans
CGTTAAAGGATCCCTAAGTCCCATGGCAAGTCACATAATTCCCTATTTACCGGTTTAACAGCAATTGATTTCCGAAAGTTGGTGGGTTTTGGTGTATTGAAACGGTTGAAGGAATATATATCCACAGACTAAGGCAAAGGCATGTGAAATGACACAGCGCTGAGAGACATAATTTTGGGTCACTTCGAATTCCGAGGATTTCGGTTTTGGTGTGCTCATAGGCATCGCCCAATATTTAAACACGGTGTACTTCGACTATAATCCAAGTGCCCTACCCTCTCTGTGATACAGTAAAGTGAAGAAATTATACGAGTGACAGATTATTACTTTCAGTTTTTCGAAAGAATGCTTTGAATCAAAGGTATATCAAATCGATCGAATGAAAATGTCGCTACGTTCGAGTCACTCTACCTGAAGTAAGAATAATATGTATATTTTACGAATAAGATTATGGGACTGTCCACATTAAATTTATATTTCTTTCGACCTATAATATAGAATGAAAAAGAAAGGCTCACTTTAGCAAAATGTGCGGAAAGCATACTATTTTGAGTTGTCTCGGTTAAGCGATGGGATCTTCCTTAGATGACACAATTTTCCAATTGCATTATTTTGGCAAAATCATCCAGGGAGTATTCAATATCTTTCCGATACTTGCTACAGCAAGTATTGCCATTGGATTCTGTTTAAAAATTCTGAATTTCCAATCAAATTATAACTATCAAGCGTACATCTTTCCATGCAGCCCAAGTAAAACATTCAAATGCACTCTCATACAGATTGCTACAATTTTCAAGTGGTTGGTATTTAATATACGTACATCCATGGAAGATTAGAAAAGGCTAATGATTAACCGCGAAAAAATGAAATAAAAAAACAAAATCGTGAAAAAATGAAATAAAAAATCAACTGATGCTCAGTAAAAATAAAAACTGCAATTGTAAAAATAAAGTATGGAGTGGTCGTTGTAGCGAGTACCGCACTCAATTGCAACGAATTGAAAAACTGTTATTATACCTGTTTTCCGCAATTATCACTCGAAATTTTCATGATAATGGCCTGAGTTTTAAGCTTGTAATTCGACGCGAATGAAGACGAAATACGGGAAAGAAGCTTGCCCTCCAGCCCATGGACTACAAACCATAAAGCAGCGGGAGCATCGTCGCTTGAGTGACATTCCACCCTCAATGCCTTCTTCGCTCCTTTTCCCCGGGATAGAAGATAATTTCCTGTCACTCAGTCAGCCGGCCACTTCGTCATCCCTCCCTTCTCCTAACTCTCCACGGTGGTTATGACTGAAGGGGAACGGCAGCGGGGTCGGTTGGGGTTGTTTTTAACGGCTCCTTTAAGCCGTCGAGTGCTTCTGTGTCCGAGAGAAGGAGGGTTGGGGGAGGGTTGAAGGCGTTAAGGGTGGTTTCTCCCGCCCACCCTCGGGCAAAAGAGGGATTGGAAAGAGAGGTAGGTGCCAGTCTCTTTCATTCGAATATTTTTCACACTTTTCTCATTTCACGGCGGTTTTCTTATTCAAGGGTCCTTCCTTGAAGGCGGGTGCAAAGAGGCTATTCAACATGTCTTCATTTACGTCCGAATTCATGCTCAAAACACGGGAATCGCGAAACTTCGTAAAACACATCTACATCTACACAATACCCTGCGAGCCACCTCTACGGTGTTTGGCAGGAGGTGACAAATCACCAACATGCAGCATGCAAGAGGACCGCCACATGCACACCGCACGGTCATAGAAATATTACGCACACTAAAATAATATACATGCTTACTCATTAAAAAATTACTAATGGTTAGTAATTCCTAGAGCAAATACAAGCAAGGTTAGAACTATGAAAAAACATACAATGAGTGATCCTAGCGAGCGACGCCATTAATCCTATCAATTGAGACAACGTTGCAATCCTTAATAGTACGAGGGAAGAGTGACAATTTACATATCTCTGTTTTGCAGTCTATTTCTTTTATTTTATTCTCATGATCACGTCTACTATAGTACGATGGTAAACGAAGGATATGATTCACGTCGTCTGAGAAAGTATCGTCTTCGAATTTCCTAAGTAAGTTAAGCCTATACTTCGATCTACGCTCCTGTAAAGATTCCAATCCTAACTCTCGTAACATACTTGAATCGCTGCACATTTTGTCGTAACAACTCATCACAAATCTGGCTAGAAGTACAATTGGAACATGAATATTGCACTCGAAAATCCAAATGCTCCTAGCGTTAATGCGGTTGTTTATGTGCATAAGTATGTTTTTCTTAAGAGTTAGCGTAGTCTAGTTATGTGTGCAGGTAAACTGGCATATCATTTTAAATCAACTAATCCTCTTACCATCGCATCGTTACCCAAATCTTATTTCAAGAATGAGACTTTTTCTGGTCGTAACCACTTAAAATTGACTTAGAGGATTTCAATTCCGTTGATTGAGCCGAGAGTGTCCACAATTAGCATCCAACATCATTCTCAACGGAATGACGAAGTGCTATCTCAATAAACGCAATCAGGAATACTCTATGAATGACAACATAACCTGGTATGATCACATAAGTAAATCTCCAACTGTGTCAACTGTACTCATATCATGCTGGCAATTTTTACCTCTGCATGAATATGCTCGCATTCTTTGTTACTATGCGTAATGTTTGAATAACCGTGCGAAGAGCATGTGATTTTACCTCTGGCATGCTGGTGATTGGTCACCCCATGGCAAACACCCTAGAGGCTCATTGGGTATTATGAAGGTCATATCAAAATCCACATACATATCTTTACAACTCACCATGGGGCTGTTACTCGGGGGCGTTTTAACTAAAGACAATAAATATTGACACCTGTGATTGCTGCTAACAAACATCATCAGACACTGTTAGAATCACATGTGTAGGAATCAATACCTGAAAATTAATTTCGTATAAGAATTGGTTGCGAAGCTGTTACGCTCCGTACAAAAAATACGTAACACGATAAAATCGATGGACTTGGCACTAATGCCTCCTGCAAATGGTGCTACGGCGTTGTTAAACAGGAATTCAAATGTTAAAACAATAAAATGACTGCTAAAATTCGAAGCATAAATTGCCGGAGAAATAATGAGCCTGAGCGAAAACTTCTTTTTAGCAGACAAAAACGCGTCGCACGCTAAAGAACCATCCTTACGATCAACTGACTCGAAGCATTTGAATTTTGGTGAAAGGCGTGGTGAAAGCAAAAGACTGCATATACAATGTTGTAGCACCTAAATGTGGCTTAGAAGAATACCACCTGTCTAACTCACTGTAGATGGTTTGCAAGGTTCCGTGTGGATTTTGATGCAGATTGGACTCCAAAGTTTTCATTTATTTATTTGAATTCCGAACTCAACAATGTGTGGCCTTTGCATCGAGGGGCACAACACAAACCACAAACATCCAAGCCGTGGTTAGGGCTAACCTATCCAGGAAGGACTCGAACCCATGACGTTCAGTTTGGCAGGCAAGCTGGTTAGCTTGAATAGATTTATATAAGGTGAGTAGCGTGTATAGAATATACTTCTCTTTGGGGGCAAGATAAACGTGGTAGTTAGCGTATTTTTAAATGATCATACTCCATGATATTTCACATTTAAAATAAATATGTAAGAATAAATTAAAATAAACACGCATGATGTCACTAGTTGATAGACAACAGTGACAAAAATCCTCAAACTGGCGGCTAGTACACAGCTCAAGTGCTTAACATTTTCCTCATTTCGTGGGTCACATGGGACCACTGCCACCTTATAAACGCCTGAGCCCGCAAAAGATATTTTCGAATGTGAAGAGAAGAATTGTCTTCTGCATTGAGACGAGTAAGTCAAACATTGAAGAGGAAGTGACGTTGTTTCCTGATGAGAGAGCACAAGGCAACCGTGAAAAAATGAAAATGAATGGCTCGATATGATAAGTACATATTTGTGCCGATTCTTCAAGTGCACTCCTTTTCATGCCAGAGTGCCGAGAGCTACCACATGGCAAAAATAAAATGATATCTCGTTTAACACATATAAAATATGTATTTACGCTACGCATACTGGATAATTAATATGTTTGTTGATAAATACAATATCTCTTTATAGTACAATAGGATGGGTTCTCACCTTAAACGGCAGAGGGTAAACCTTCCTCAGCATTGTCGTCAAGGACGCTTGGTTTACTCTCATCTCTGCATCCCATAGAGTGAAGAACAAGTACTAAGGGTAATTTTTTTGCCATCCAACGAAGTAAGTTACAAATTTTGAATACATGCAGATTATATAGAACTTATAAATTTTTATCATGAAAATATTAAAAAAAGCTAACGCCCATAATGTCAGCATGATAGAGCTGTTTCGTGCGCGCCGCAGAGGCATTTCTAAAGATAATATAGGTTTTGACAGAAATAAGCTCTTTACACTACAAGAGGGGAGCGTTGTAGTCACTTGGGTAGAGGGCTTGGCTGGCGATAGAGGGGTCCCTGGTTCAAATAACAAGTGGAGTCTTCGGACACCCACAAAGTGAATCCCCGGGGTGCGAGGTGATCATAGGGAAAGAAACTGCACCCCCTGCCCATAGTATGTGACATTCACACGCCTGAAGCTTAGTCTTGAGCGAGTTCTACCCACACCTATTCAAGCCAACCTTCGGATCGAAGAACTGAGTGAGTGACGCTATATAATCTTACCTACAATCAAACGTTTAACTGTAATTAAAACCTAAGTCAGTGATTGACTCGTATCATTTGTCACGGTTATTTTTCTAAAGTTATGACTTTTACTTATTAAGACACTAAAATTTTTCGGAGGGGATTCAAAAGGTAACAAACATCGTACCCTACATAAGCCCAAATCGTCTTTGGATGTAGAATTGCAAGTAAATATCTGTTTTTTATTGCCTCCCAGCGATAGTAAAGTTGAAAAAAAATTAAACCAGCAGCATCCATAAAATTGCGTAAACTGATTACAAATGCATATTAAGACACATAAAACGCTTAATCCCAACAACTGAGTAACAGCAAAACAATTTAATTACTGCGTTTCTTTTTACGACTCCTCTGATCCAAGATCTTCGCCGGAGCGAATCACCGACTTAAAGCTTCATTAAAAACGTCGGTTCTTGGCGTTCGTAAAGTCTCGCTATCCCTTCTCTCTCGCGAAGGATACGAAAGGCAGTGGTCTTAAAACAGTGAGAATGAAGAGGCAGCCTCTTTTAGGATGGATCTCTTCTCTCGGCGGCGTGCAGTGGCATACGGCGGCGTCTGGCGGAGCGATAGCCCACGGAATCTAATGGGATTAATAGTGAGTGAGAACGCGAGGCTGAAAAGTCGGAAATGGTAAGGGACTTCCGAGTAAGAGATACGAATGAAACTAGGTTTATGAAAAGGATTTGGGTGCAGAGATCTGAAGCGAGGAAAGCGCAGTAATTCCCTCGTCTTTTATCCGTCCAACGTTACGCCAACCAACGTTTCCAACGCTCCCTACTTTTAAGCCTTTAGGTCGGCCGAGATTTCCTCGCGGCTCCTTACGAATGCGAAACGGGATTACGTTTTATGATTTAAGCAAAGATTTATACTATTCCCGCTGCCTGGATTCCGCGCTGCGTTCGTTTTATTATCTCTTTTTTGGTGGATACGACGCACAACAAAGGATTTGCCGCAGAAAAAGTGTTTCGTCGTCGGAAATGCTTTGGAGGAGCAAGAACCTTTTACTCGCGAGCACTTTTTGTTCGCGAGCGAATGCGATTCGAGTGACACAAAGGAAATAACTGGCTGCGCTTAAGCCCATGACGCCAGCAGCCCACTCGGTGCATTCGCCGCCCTCAACACCCCTCCCCATTCGGAGGATTTTTCAGCTGCGGATATTCAACTTTCTGTTCGATGATTTTACGCTTCGTAACGCCACGCTATTGATGCTATTAGGAACACTTCATCATCCCTATTCAGTAGGATAAGTGAATTATTTATAGGATATATGATTAAAATAGAGCCGATATTTCTCATGCCTTTCAGAATGTTACATACTCTCTCTCTTTGACCACACAGAGGCTAAATACATACTTATATTGTATTCATTTTTGATGGAGTGAAATACATTGTGGTACACTGAGGCATATATTTTGCTCCTGTTATTTTTTTCATTGTCTTTCATAGTAAAAAGATACTTAGTGCCTCTCGGATTGGCCCGTGAATTGGCACCAGGAAAACGATGATTTAGTAATGTTGTATCGATGTCATAGCATTCGTCAATTTAGTCTACTTACCACGATTTTCGAGTGCTGCGGAAGAATCATGAATGTTTTTACATTTATCATCGACAAATCCATAAATTCAATTTTCAACTGCAATATACAGAACTTAAAGATACATCTAAGGTTTCCTCGGCGTTTCTCCATTTGAGTATCGGCTTTCGGGCGTTCCACCACGTCGAGGTGTCCACAGGTGACGACAGTTTCTCCAACCATCCAACTGGCGTCTTCAGGTGAGAAGACTTCTCTCCTGAAGCCACTTCTGACTTGAAGACGCCAGCAGGATGGCTGGAGAAACTGTCGTCACCTGTGTGGACACCTCAACGCGGAGGAACGCCCGAAAGCCGATACTCAAATGGAGAACTTATATCACTCAATTATTCATCGCTGCAATTTTTTTCACGATTGAAAGAAATCGCACATCCACACCTGCCAAATTTTGGTCTCACTCTTGGTTATATTCCCTACTGGTGAAAAAATTAGCTAAGCAATAAAAATGAGCAACTATATCTCCACTATTAGCGTTTTCTTTGTTATTACTCAAAAAGTTCATCGACAAAAGAGACTGCGACGAAAATAAGTGGATCGAGTATTTGAAAATCTTAATTCAAATAGCAATTAGCTAAGACGGAATGGTCTCTTTATGGTTGGGATGATTTTGAAGATGATTTCTCTTATTATATGTTATGTATCATATACACATATTTATGACACTATGCAGACAAGATTTATTATAATGCGTTTATATTCTCCAACCCCAAATTCAATTTTCGCCCAATTATTCGAGTATAATCAATTTTAATTATCTATTCATAAGGCGAGCTCTGCCCGAGAGAGGAGATGTTTGATGGAAAATCATGTATAATTATATTCTGTGGTTAAAAAAAAGTTGCATCAGTTAAAATTACGGTTATGATGCGATTACGAAAATGTTTTCCGTAGGCTAAGCAGTAAAAGAAATGAACGATTCCTGAATTAATATCCCTATTCAATAGCCATTTCCAATTCTATGTGAAATATAAATAAAAAAGTACATAACATATTGTCATCTGTTCCGCAATGTGCTAAGGTTCCTTTCCGATAGATATTTCCAATTTCATGAGAAAGTGATGACATTTTTGAACATCATCATAGCATATACTTACGGGAATCTGGGCCCAAAATTCTGAAGCACCATTGCAAAGACACCTGCTTCCAGGCCTGTATAAATTAGGCGCACCGAGGAAGAAAACACTTTTGACGCCCAGTTACGAGCCGAGTTGACAATGGCAACAACCTCTTTCCCAAAACCAACAAGCGCGTTCCCTACGCAACGAGAGAAGAGCTGACGCGATAATGGGACTCGTTTTGTGGCTCTCAACAGAATGGTTGGGGGGGGGGGGGGTGGGAGTGACCCCTTTGACTTTCCAATATGCCCGCTGAGCAAACACTCTGCATGGAGGCACGACCACTGTGAGTCTCCCGCCGACTCTTTCGCTTTCTTGAGACCGTTTGCTTGCCAATTGTCAACTCCTTCGTATCCCGCCGCCGTGTGGAGAGCGGAGAAGAAAATGGAATTAATAAGTCAAGAGCTCCGCGTTTTCGTTTCGCCTGAAAGGAGCCCTCCTCCTCGAGACCCGAATTCGGCGACGCGGGCGCCGCCCTGGTGGTAGCTTGAGCTATGTCACGTTGGCAGCACCTCAGAGCAAATGTTGAGGAGTGCGATTTTCGTATTCTGCTCTTGCTACCACGACTCTAAATCCAAAGTCATGTGATGACTTTGATAAGCTGATTCCTCAGACAGTGCTTGTATTGCAACTATTCATTTCGATTGGAAATTTTGCTGCTATTAAATTTAACACTCGCGAAATAGGAGAAAAAGGAGTACTTGAATGCTCTCTATTAACAATTATTTAATTTGTTGATTTTCAACGCTGGACTCAGCCAGTGGCGGATCCAGGATTGGGACAAGGGGGGGCTGAGTGGGGTTAAAAATTCCATAAGTAGTGGGGATCGGAAAAAATGGCCTCAAAAAAAAAAAAAAAAACAAAACGGAAAAACTGGCCTCAGCCTTTAGTTTTTGCGTAGCCGCCTCGAACTCCGTGTAATTTATATAATACAACACTCTAGGGAAAGAGATATGTAAATTTGATGGGTTAAATCGATATTTGTGTCTGTGCATCTAAAGCGGCGTAAAACTACGTGAAGCTACTGGATTTCGAGGTTATCGAGAGCTATGATTTTGATGAAATAACTTACACTTGCCCTGATTCATACATTGGTGCACAAAGATGTGGGAGTATCCGTCCAACTATCGGAATTTTTTCAAAACCCCAACCACACATGAATAGTCCCACATCTTTGAACACGAATGCGTGTATCGGGGTAACTGTACGTTAGGTAATCAATTATGTAACTCAAATTTGCTTTGAGGTGCTGCCAAAGTGAGATATCTCCAGCTATCGCCAGGGCGGCGCGCGGGTCGCCGCATTCGGTTGTTGAGGAGGAAGGCTTCTGTCAGGGGAAACGAAATTTTGAAGCGGAAGTATTTATGATTTCGATAAAAACGTAAAAAGCAATCATTTTGATGGATGGCATCATGAGGAATATAAATTTTGGTTAATAACCCTGATTTTAGGTTATTTCTCCGTGAAGTTCAGATCGCTTAGCCCTTCAGTCGAGTATAGTACCTAAACACATGTCAATTCGCGGTGGGAGACAAAAGATAGATAGACCCACTTGAAAATCCTCTCTTATAATATTCAAGGTCCTTTCCCAGGCACCCTCCCCTCTTCTGCTTACTTTTCCTCACCCTCCTCATTTTTATGATCCTTCGGAAGAGACCGTCACGCGGAAAATATTCCATTCTTAGCATTTCGGGTCGAGTAGACTTGTTAAATGGGACAGCGAGTCGGGGCGACACCGCGGCGAAAAGTGCTTAAGCTAGATTGCTTCCAGAGATTGAGAGAGAGTATCCGAGGGAGAATAAATGGGTGAATGGTGCGAGGGTCTTCTTGTGACTGTCGGAAGACAGACGCCGTGGATGAGACAGAACATGGGGAGAGAAGGATATTAAGACAGAAGAGAAGAGGATAAGGAAGCCGCGGAGTTTTGAAAGAAAACTTCATTCAATATCATAAAATGAGGGTGAAACAATTCCGAAAATTTGAATAGCTAGAAATTTTATTCATCTGTAGATCTTTGCTCAAAGAATAAATGAAAGAACTGCAAATATAGAACTTATAATTAATATCCACCTAGTTCAGCCTGAATACATAAACATTATAATGAATGCATAACAGTTTAATAAATATTTTTTATTTTATTTATCTTCACCCCGCCGAAAACAGCGCATTTAAGGTATTTACATCGGAAGAAACCAATGAAGAATACAGGCAAACTATCCAGGCGGGACCAGCGACTATCAGTTTGCAAGGCGAGAACTTCACCCTGCCGCCAATGAGGTCAGCTACAATGAGTGAATTGCCGTATCCAAGTGGCGAAAAAGTTGCTATGGAAACCAAAATAGGTATCTACACTGTAATTTAAACTCGAATCATAAAAATCCAATATGAGGAATAGGCTAATGTAATAATTTATAAAGCATTGATAGTGAACTCTAAAACAATATTTTATGTAAATTAGGACATTTTCCTCATAATGATCCAGAGAAAACGCTAAGTTTACGGGGGTGGAGGAAGCGCTCAAGAGGAACCTTGGAACGGCTAATAATTCTCATGGACGAGTGAGTCAAAAGAAAAGAAAGAAAACACGAAAATGTTACCTCATTTTTCATAAGCGGGTGACTTCATTGGAGCCTTCGTTCATTCACTCGTTCAAGGAGATCCATTCATCGACGGAAGGAATCGCTCACATGAGTGTAAACAACAATGAGCCACGGGAGATCGATACAAATGACTGAGTATCGATGACCCGCTCTGACCGATTCAGCAACTTTTATGACTGAATAAAACATATTGTAGGAAGATTTTCGGATGAAAAATTAAAATAGAGGTGGATAGCACGGGCTATTATGCGAATGTGAATAAGGCCACGGATGTTTTCCCACAAACAGATTGGGATCTGTGTGACGGATCAAAAATCGGAAAATACGGATCTCATTTTTTTCAAACTCTATGAAAACCGAGAGAGTAAGAAATGGCGAACCGAGCCCCTGCGATCAGTGGTGGTCCAAGACGGTTTCAGTGATGTCGATCACGTTTCATCATTCGTTTCAGTGAATGAAAGATCCTCGGTGACTACCTATGCATGTCACATTGTTTATCGCATGATTCCATCTTTAATCTATGTTTCAAAGTTTCTATCATTGCCTCCCTGTCACCCACTGACTCGCCCCTCAATCTCCACACCCTCGAATTGGCATGCATCTGGCGTCTACAAGCCAATAAACTCCCTGGTCTGAATGTATCTTGTTAAGTTAGCCCCGCCCCAATACACCCCTCCCCTCTTCCCATCACCTTTTCCCCTTTTTCCAACACACTCCTTTTTCCAACACACTCCTTCCCCCTCATTCTCTCCTTGACTGATGAAGCGGCTACAACCGCGAAAGTCTCTCAGTTTTATTTTTCGTGTGAGTGTTTCCTTTTTTTATTTTGTGTCTATTTTTAGTGACTGTGTTTTTAAACATTCGTATTATGTGCTACGTTGCATCGCATTTCTGCAAAACATTGAATATATATGTTACGATATGTATATAATTAGTGGAATTCCATGATTAGTCACTGTATCACATAACTGAGAAAATCCCAATCGCCCGAGGCGTCACATTTGATGGGCATTTTTATTCGCGAGCGAGCGACTTTCTTTTCTTCTTTGAATGGTTAGACACCTTTTCCCGGTCACGGGATACCGAAACTGACTTCGATCGCAAAAGACCGAACACACACCTCAATCGCGAGTGAGCAAAGGCTGACTGCAGTCACCAAGACCGAAGAACGACTTCGTTCGCGAACGGTCAAATAGATTTTGTCTTTCGTCGGAGCGATCCCGTTTGTCAATCGATCGCTCAAAAGTTTGCGATCGCGGAGGTCGGCCTCTCATGACCAACCCATCATTACATGCAATAGCATAAGCTGTGTAACAGAGTCGGTATGAGAAGGGGATAAGGCATGAGACTGATGATCAAAATTACCGTCTATAACTACCGCCGTAACCATGCGAAACTTGTAATCAACTTTTTTAAGGAGAACACCGTTAACGTTAAATTTGAGTTAATTTCTTTCCCTCTGCCTCTTATATCCTCCCCCCTCCCCTGGCCATCACATCTACCTGTCTTTTTCCCTGGTGCCGTTCTTCTGCCGCTAGAGTCATGGTTTCTACTCATGGTTTATCTATATCTCTTTGGTTTCCTATTTTCTCACTGTCTCACCACCTTACTCGTTTGCCACCCCTTCCTCATACTTGTCAAATCCTTTCCCACCTCTTCTTCGAATGAATAAACGTGATATGTCATGTAATATGATGTCCTGTACCAAATGATAGCTCCGTAAGCCAAAAGTCGTCGCGTGCGCTATTGTGGAAAATTGCAATTACATTATATTTTGATTTTTGAGAGACATCTGTAGGTTCGATTGCAATTTCGTAAGGCCATATGCCTATAATGGAGGTAGTTTTAAGGCCCTCACATCGCTAAAATGCAGGACATATTAAACTGCCAAGAGTTAAATAACGAATAATACCAAGACAAGTGTCTCAATAAATGACTCTTTTTCCTATTGAGTGAAAAAAAATATCGGTATCAAATAGACTCTAAAATTCGGAAGGAATCTATTTATCAACACATATACCTAATATACTTTGTAGCCTTTGAATCGACTGAATTTACCACATTCGGTTATGTTTTCTGCGAAATGGGCAAAATACTCCAAAAATACCCCTTACATTCAGAAAAATGTACTGAACTACCTACAGTTTTTTGGAAGCTCCAATTTTGCTACTTATATGCCATATCAAAATGCAGAAGACATATGTTGTTTTACTGTGCTGTGTGTTCGTATACGTGAATCGTATTTAAACATGCGCGGGAGCCTCTCTCCCTCACAACAATACTTGGACGTTTCCAACACAATAGATGGAGGAAAGAAAGTGGGGGGTGGGGTTTTGAGGGAAGAGGCGTTGAGATTGGCAGCCGAGAGACAGGCGTGGAGGGGGAGGGGGAAATGGAGTGAAGGCAAGAAGAGGACTCCTCCTCCATTTAACACGTCAGGCAGAGAGCGAAGTGGAAGAGAGCAAACGGCGATATTATCGCGATGAAACGACATTGACGGATATCTCGAGTGCGAGGAAGTTCTCTTGGCGGTGGCGAAGGCTCTCCCAACATGCACCCTGCAATCTCGTATTTGGCGATAGCTGACCATCCGGAGGAATGGCGTGGGGTGCGGAGGAGGCGAACGGAAGATAAAGAAGTCATTTGCCCCACACGTAAATGGTAGGAAGAAAAAAAAGAGAAACTGGCATAAGTCTGCTCTTTAGGAAAGGTGCGAAGGGGACAAAGGCTTTACGTCCCACCTGACGGACGCAGTGCTGTAGTAGAAGCGCCCGCCACAAAGCACTCTTCTCAAGGATCGGCCAACCGGCTCTGTAATTATCCGCCACCGGGAGTTGAACACGGACCTAAAAGGTGGGAAGCCAAAACTCCAGCGTCCACAATTACCCGATGCCCCTCTGAAAACAATAGATCCTAGATATCCCAGATCCTGGATAGATACGAAGACGCAGCCCCCCCTCCATTCCTTTCGACCGGTCGAATTTTGTACTTATCCTTGTCTTTATTTTCGCTCTGCGTAAAACCAGTGATTTGATGTAAGGGGGTGGAAGTAAATGAATCACTTGTAATGATTACATCTTTGGTAATTTACATTTCATTGATCCATGATTGAAAATGTATTATTACCTCTCGAATGCTCGTGCAAGTAATCGCGGCTTTTAAGCAATCATAGGTGAAAATTTGAACTCCGCTGGTGCTGATCAAAAGACAGTTACAGATACATTAACCTCATCCACAGGTATAAATACTTAGTAAAAGATATAGCCATCCATACCTCTGCTCTTCCCGTTGGGCTGATAGTTTCACAGGCTGCTTCCAGATAAGCAGCTGAACCAGTCTTCGTCACGAAAGATTTGCGATTCGATAATTGCATAAAAGTTCGTTCGCAGCCAGAACAAATCAACAATTTTTTACTTTTTGTTTATTAAGTTCGAATGAAAACAATAAGTTTCAAGCGTTTAAAACGCTTTAAATTTCATTTTTTATCGAGATGCCAATCACTACTCTCCGCAATTGATGTCTTTACTGGGACGAGAATGCAACATACATTGAATGGAGCGTAGTCTAGTATCCTCACACGGTGTATTTTCTTAATTTTTACCCGGATCTTTGGCTTCTTCTAAGAGTATAAGTGATTGTTAAAAATTAAATATTAATCAACATTACATGACATCCATTCTTAATTTTTTCTTCGTTAGCAAAAATAAAATACCCATATTCTGTCGTCCAAACAATTTTCGTTTAACTCGATGCTCAAAATTCAGAAAGAAGTTGGAGTGCTCTACAACTATCGTAGAACAGTGCACATATTGCATAAAAGCAAATGGCAGTGATAAATTCTGGATCTATCGGTGAAGAGAAAAGAATAGAAAAAGAAAAGGAGGCATGGGGTTAACTGTTCCCTGTAATTTCTGATGCATACTTAGAGAAAGCCATCAGTGAAATAAAACGGAGGGCGATAAGTGTTAATATATAATGAGAAGGAACTAGTATGCTGCCGTTTGCTGACAATATAGCAGTCATAGCCGAGAAAGACAAGGAGATGAAGAAGACTTTGAGAAGTTTGGAAAGGACAATGGCCAAATGTCAGCTGAAAGTCATAAAAAGATACTAAGATATTTGTATGAAGCAATAGAGAGGAGGCTAAGACCAAGATTGACCTAGTAAAGAAAAGCATGAAGCGGTGAAATAATTTTGCTACCCAGACAGCCGAATTACAACGACGGACGAAGCAAGGAAGAAATAATCAGAAAATAGTGGAGGCAAAGGAGGCTAACTGCAAAAAGAATAATCTTTGCACCGCTGAGAATTCAAGCATAGGAGTGAATAAAAAAATCATAAGAGGCTACTTATTGAGCACTTATCTCTATGAAACAGAGGCTTCAACGTTGACAGCAGCAGAAAAGTCAAGATTAGAATCTTTCAAAACGCGGTGCCACCGAATAATGATGAAGATTAAATGGATCGCCTAAATAAGTGAGGAGGAAGTTCAAAATTAAAAGGAGAAGATATTCTAAAATCCTCAAGTAGAAGACGGGATAACTCATGAAGGCATGCTGAAAATAATAGTAAAAGGGCAGTTGGAAGGGGTGAGAAACGGCCTAAAATGAGTTACATAGTAAAGGTAATGCAATTATGAAGGATGTACTTATAAGAGATGAAATACGTCACCATGGAGAGGCGAGCAGATGGGAGAGAGGAATAGAGAGCTCCGTCAAACCAATCTCAGGTTCAAAACCCGTTTTTTTTTAAACCAATGAAAAGCTTTAAAACCACTGAAGATCGCAAATGCTAGATTATTTGAAATTTTATCCAATAAAATAGATTAATAAATAGCGGTAGCCTGTAAATTTGTAAAAAATATATCCCACGGAAAATCTTTTTTTGCGAGGGAAAAAAGATTTGTTGAAAAGGTGGCGCTGAATATATGGTCCCATATTTCGTAAACAGCCAACGGTCACGATATACGTGTAACAATATTCCAGAATATTCCAAACAAATGCGATGGTCAGCAGAAGACGTCATTGCATTTTTACATGGAAAAAGAACAGCCAATAGACCTTAGAGCCTCCTTTCAACGTCTATTCCAATCAAGAACTTCTCCTCCCCTCCTCCGAAACATGCTCTCATTTCCTCACCGATCGTCCTTTCAGTGAAATCATATTTGTACAAGTTAAAAATATTTGTGTGGACCACATCAGCCGTTTATTCGTTCATTGAAGTCACCGACTCATTCCGTGGGAACGAGCATCTGGGGAGCAATAAATGCAATCTATCAGCATAAATACGAAGAAAAGAAGCAGCGCAAATGGCTATGGTAAGTGTAAGTATTTAATTGATTTTACGGAGTTATAATTAACAAAGGTGTAATTGTAATTATGGTGTGTTCGGGACTAATCAAATGCAAAAATATCCGTCTCTAGCATGGCTTCTTGCGTAAAATTATTTCATATGATACTGAATAGCGGCAGTTGCGATTGGATATAGAGGAATTTAGGAACGATAAGAATATTAGTAAACGCATTATGCTGGAATTACAAAAACGTTAAGAATAACTATGTTCGCTTTTGTGCATGAAAATTCTCTCCTGTAAAATACATTCAATTGCAATCGCCACATATGTTCATGTTGCCATCGAGGTATAAAATTAATAGCGGATATAATTCTACAGATCTATAAAATGCAGTGTGGTAACTATACAGTTGTTTAAATTCAATTCAATGTTTGTATTCATCGCTAAGTGATACTACCGACCATTTCTTCTTCGCCCCTGCGTAATATGTCAGGGATAAAGAATTTCATTCTCTAACATGGAAATATTCTATTAATTTCCGAAATTAATTTCGGCTGCGTGTGTATTATTTTTAGACTCATTATGACTCCTCAATGTTCAATCGCATATGCAATTCTATGTTACACAAGTAAACTATGTTAAAAATTTGAATTATTCAAATGTATATAAAAACCTTGTCAGTGCCATTGCAGAACTTTCACTGGCACCAAAAATCAAAATTATAATCGCCAGGATCAAAAGACTAATATTTAGGTTCGCTTTCAATACTCAGGCTGAATAATTATTACATTAGACGTCCATGTGAATGCGGATGGAATGAAGACTCGAGAATGAAATATAATCCAAACATACTAGTGTTCATTTTTTCTGTTTATTCACAGATGCATTTCCGATATAGCATCCATATGTAGAGCCATTGGAGAATGGAGTAAGCTAATGCCTTCGACGTCATTCTGAAAAAATTGATAAGTGATTTATTACGAGCAATACTGGAGCGTCTGTTATCAATACTACACATTGTTTCCTAGTGAAAGGTAATACTTCAAGAAAATTATAAGTACCTTTGGATGGAAACGATTTCTCTCCGTGAAGCCAGTCTAGATCGTTGGCCGTCGATTTGTTGTCGAGGTAAGTAAAATACTTTTATCATCTAAATTAACCAGTTTTTTATGACAAAGATAATTAGATTTCATTATGTTAGTTGCCGTTATTACTCTTTAATCGTATTATAAGTAGCATTTTCAATGCTTTTAAACGTATTAAGTTGAAATAATAAAATATTTTGTTACATTTCCCCGAAAATGTAGTATCGGCTAGAGACAATTCTGCAGTATAGGCGCCATTAAGATCTCTGCCTATTGAAGGTTTTGGGATGTGTTACAAGGGTAAAATATTGGAGAAATCTTTAACGGTCGACGAAAATCCAATTTCTGACATTATAACAGGTGTATACGGCGAGAAATATTAATATTGTTATAATATAAATAAATAATTTTATGCCGTAGTTATCCCCGCCGCAGTGATTTTCTATTACTCACGGCTTATTTATTAGGTTCATAGATTTAATTAAACATCTTTTTGCATGTGAATGTTGCTCAATTTTTTTACTGGTAACACGTAAGTGGCTGCGCCTGCAAGGTTTACTTATCAGCATGGCATAAATCAGTCATATTAATTACCGTAAAATTGAGCGGAAGAGTCTTTGCAGGGGAAATTTAACCTTCAAGCATGAGTCAAACGGACGAAGAACTTTGCTTGGTTGAACCCTATAGCCTAAACTAAGACGTATTATAGGAATACACCGAGGATGTTTTCTTAGAATTTGCTTGTTCCGGAACGCTTTCAAGCTATCTAACTTCTGTGGAGTTCATGAAGACGAAAAGGATTTGGGTTTCATCTTTGAAGTGCAAATCAAAGCAGTCAATAGAACCGAAATCATAGTTTAGATTACATGGCTTATGCTCGTGGTAGCCACGATCACTACATTGCTTATGCTCGTGTGTCCATGTTTCAATGGGGAGGGGGAATCTTATCTGTTTCCCCCAACTAATTACGCTCCACACCTTAACCTACTTTTTTCGTGTTGCGATTTAGTTGTATTCTCTGCCACCCAATCTTCACTCTAATCACGTCAACAAGGTATGCACATTTAGAAATGACCGTTTATTCTCAGTTTAATCGTTTAATAATAGGGTGGTTTCCTATTATTTTATTATTGCCTAAACCGAAAGATTATTATTCCTGGAGTACGTAATTCACGATTTTAGATTTTTAAATGACAATATCTATCTTTCGCGATTACATGAAAAGTGAAAATTTTCAAGCGCGCGAAAACGCGACAGCTAAGTATGAATGCTGGGAAAACTCCACGTGACGTCGTTCTGGTTCCCGCTGCCGCAAGTGAGGTGACCTTGGGGCGAGGCTTTGAGCGCTCATACGACGCAGGATGCTAGCAGGTAGCAGAGTACCCTGCTAGCTGGTAGCGCTTGGCTTAAATAATGATTATTAATACCTTATCAAACGAAGAAAACTTTCCGACCTTAGCCAGTTTTAATAGGAGATTATTAAGACATATATCCCTGAGCTCTGTGCCTTATGCATGCATTGGTAATCTCAGAATATGTAAAACTCCTATCTACTCGTATAGAAACTAAGTCCCTGTGACGTCACGTGGAGTGGAATCGCATGGGCGCCAATCTGGCCTTTTTCAAATGAGGTTAAAATTGCCCATTAACATTCGTCTAAACAGGGATTTCTAAAACCAAATAATTTGTATATTATGAATACACTAATGGTGGGTTACGAGTCGCAATCAATGCCTTTCGTTTTCTTTGGTGAGGGAAACTACCCTATTGTAATTTAGGGTTACGCAAGACTATCTATCAGAGCGAATCTATTGGAGCGTAAAATGTATGACTGAGGAGATTTGAAATGTTATTACTTATCCCATGGAATTGTATCTCAACTCAGTATAACCTTGATCAATTACTGTTTATTTCACGAAGGATCATGACACAAATGATGCATTTTATGTATAGTGAATTAGTTTTCGAATTGTGTTTTTTTCAAAACTATACCACGATAAAAGAGAATCAAACCCTAAAGCAAAATGTTTCAGAATATTTTATATTTAAAAAAATCGCCGTCTATTGTAAAATATAGCATAGTCTTATCAAAAAAGTGGGTACAACATCTGGTTTGGATTCAAATAATTTTTGCCAAAAGGTTCACATTGTGGGCTATAGGAGAAAGCTCCCTACCTTTCTTTCGATGAAATGTCCATCGGCGGCAAGGCTCAGCTGTCCATCGGCGATTTCCCAAAAATCACACACACCAACACTTCACATTTAACACAGTACTGACCATAAAAATTTTCATTATAACTTGACACTTTCACTTCACTATAAAGCTAAATAAGTACTCGCTCCTGCCACTGGATAACACAGTAGAAACATTCACATAATTGCCTTGACACACGCATTCTTCTCACAGTGTGGCCGGCGCTACGTGCAGCTGACGACTTGAAAGGCAGCGATGGGCGCCTGTATTCATGCCTGTTCTTCGTCCAATCGGTTGATAAATTGAACTATTCACTCCTTCCTCGTGAAATCTGGAAAACAAAAAATGTCCTTAAGCTATAGCCCAAAGAATAAATTGCACCGACGACAATGTACAACCATCTATTAGAAAAGAGGGAATGAGAACAGTGGAAATGCATACCATATATAATGAGAGGGAACTGGTGCAAAATTGTGAAAACAATTGGAAGACATTCATTATTCTGATCATACATTAGTAAAATATGGATGGTTAAGAGGTAAATTTCCATGTACATTTTCAACTGATGAATTCTTGTGAAATTTGTACGCAGTAATATATCGCGTATTCAGTTCTTACTGCAGGATCTAATGAGTCGAAACCCAAATCTACGCGTTGAAAAAACACATTAGTTTTTAATTTATTTTGTTGTCAAAGTGGATTTCGTAATTTTGTACCTAACGTGCAAAACATAATGGTTTAAAATGCATAAACTGCATAGAATAATATGAACGAGTAAACGACATACCTCCAGTCTTCAACAACAGGACATCTCACAACCGGTCGAACGGCTGTGAGACTCGGTCTTCACTGCGACGGAATGAGGACTAGGTGGAAAAACAGAAAGCGGTGTAGTGCTCCTTACTCATAGCGATTGGAGGATGGGGTATTGCTAAGGAATGCGGGGGGTGTTGGCTGGCATGAATAGTTATGGCAGAGTCAAAAAGTGTTGTGCTGAATCTGAGTCGTAGTGCACCATGAAGTCCGATGGGTGAGTTTCGTTTCACGCGTTGTTGGGGGAGCAGGAGAGGGAGGGTTGGTGGTGGCCAGGGGAGGTAGCGGAAGAGCGTGGGGAGGCGAGGACGAGGGTGGGGAAAGTGACTCAGGGCGCCACCCTCTGCACATTAACGCCAACAATTCAGTTTTATCCGAGCGCTATCGTTGCATAAATTGGATTATTTGTGTTTTCTTAAATGCGCTCTGGCTATTTTTAAATTTTGAATATTTAGAACAGGATGAGGATAATTCATGCACACTCTTGCACCAAGAAATTGATTTTATGTCTCTCGTTTTAAATTGAAACACATGTAATTGTATTATTTCTTTGCGTTTGAAATACCTGGACAGAAAAATATCCGCACTGTCTCCTATGTTCCTCTGTACGCATTTTCAGGCTATGGTGAGTTCTTACATACATACTGATCACATCTTTATTCCATTTCTTTGCTATTAATGGAAAACCCCCTAGTTAACTTCTTTTTAAATAAAAAGTATTCCTTACAACAGTCTTCACACTGTATTTGATCAATTACTATAAAACTAATGTAATATTGATATAATGTTCGTTGGGCCTTCCGCCCAAATATCAAGAAATGCTTAGCCCACATACTTCTTTATGCTTTATTTCATAATATGTTGGTCAATAAAAGAAGTAACTCCGTGACCAGTTTTCTTCGAAGCATCGTTGTTTTCCTCCTAAATTTAAGAACTCATAACTCCCACTGCTGAAATCAGTCTTCATATTTAAGGTTAAATTATTAATGAAATAAAACGTACTTGTATGTCTGTACTAATTTTAGGGTAAACCTAACGCTTCCTTACGTCCTTTCATTTGCAAGTTTTTGGCTTAAAATTTGTTTTGTAGCGGTACTTCTCATTTATTGACATTTTACTTAGCCGGAAAAAATTAGTCCCTCAAAAGTACCTGATCCACAAATCTATAGGCAAACCCAATAACATTTCTACGATATCCGTAAAAAGGCAATCAACTATGAACGAAAAAAAATCAGAGCTTACCAAAGAGGAGGAAGTTGAGTTTTCCATTGATGTTAATAAATTACTTCTGTCTCATAATTTAAGAATTCTCTCGTAAACTCTTATTTTCTCCCATTATTGAAAGGAACTGGGACCAACCTAGGGCATTCATTCAATTTCTTCCAAGAATTGAATCAATTTCTAATAATAAGAAGAAGACTTGCATGCGCGAGTTAGACAGGAAAATAGTCGACGATTGAAAAAAATCCAAAATTATCGCCAAAATATATTATGCAGAACTTTGATCAGATTGGTAAACGATCTCGCAATCCAAAGTAGCTATTGTATGGTCTCTCTTATATTAATTTTCAGAAGCACTTTCATGGTGATATTTTGATAATGTTTTAATTAGCATAAATGAAATTGAGCGTAAGAGATGATTTCAAGTATTTATCAGCAGCAATTATAGTGAAAATTTTTGCCGAAAAAAAAAACATAATATATGAAAATAATTTTAAAGAGTTTCAAGTGATTTTGGTATGATTTTTTATCTTTGGTTGCTGAAAAGGATCATAAATTATTTTTTTAGGAAATAGTCGCGAAAAAGACAGCGGCAAAACTTTTGCAGAATCATTGGCGAATGCAATTAGAGGACAAAACTTACGCCGAAGAAAATAGAAAGTTATTTAACCGTAATTTACTTTGTATCTTGGACAAAACTAGACAATTTCTTTGTTCAGAGAGGGATCTCAATAAACATTACAATTTAGAGAAAAATACTACAATGCGTACTGAGCGTCGTAAACTTTTTCCGAGAAATGAAGTGGCCCTACACATCCTCTAAGACAATAACTGAGATCTTATTCAAAATAAAATATGTCCACCGTTGGAAAAAAATAAGAGAAATGTTAAATTTCCGTAATACCTTCCATTAAAATTTGACAAAACAGGCATCACACTCAAAGTAGCACATCTGATGAATTATTGCATTTCTCCACTTACTCTCTTTCGCTCAATTTTATCAGACAAAATTAAATACAGTACTATTGTCACCTTTAAACCTGGCTTCATAAGCAAACCAATGGAATACCCTTGGTAGATTTGTAGTTAGCAAGCACGAAATAGTATTTCAGTGATATACATATTGAATTTCTGTAAGTCGATTAATATTGTAAAGTGAGTGCATAGTGCAAAACTCACGCACGTGCTTCGTTTAATTTCCATTGTGGCAAATATTTACATAATATGCGGCGAGATTAGGAGTTAAATTAATAGCGGAATGATTATGGAGTCACTCCATTCGATAGAAACATTTTTTCACCCTTTGTGCGAGTTGGGCCTGGAGATGCATTATAATATTTAAGCATAAAATTGATTGTAAAATCGTGATGTAATCCTTACCTGCCGCGTTTACGGCGGTGATATTTTTTAAATGTGAACCTTTGGCTTTTTGAATAATTGCGCAGATCACTACGCTAACCAGGTTCCATGGTTTCCTTGGTAATATCTGTGGTTCGATTTCCGGCCCATGGGAATTTTTTGAAAATCGAAATTGGTTACTACAGCCTCCGTCGTGATTCAGTAATAACTATTTGGGATAGAATTTTGCGTGCCAAAGAATAAGGGTATAGTGTAAAAAAAAGTCTTACGAGTAGAATGGGATTCAGAATTAAGACATGGCATTACCTCGCCCTGCAGTATGATGGACTTCACTTCGAATACCGAGGAAGGACGTTCCTATTATATAAAAAAAATAGTATTCCGCTCACGAGAGATATTTTTTCGCCATTATTAATTTCTCTCGGCAGGCGTATCGAGCAATCCGCCCAGAATAATGGGTTACTATGTCTCGAAGTTTATCCGTCACGTTCGACAAGTTCGCATTATCCGGAAGGGCGGAAGCAATGTCATCCTTGGCGAAGTCATTCGCACTTGCAGAGGCAAACTCATCACTGCAGTCACCTTCGGGGAAACAGTGCTCTTCTTAATCCGCCCGTGAAGTGAACGTGAGGCCGCGCTGATTCACGGGAGTGCTCGAGGGTGAGGGGTGGGGGCGGGAAGTCGTTCCTGCCGCCGCGAGACGCCTCCAACAGGCGTCAAAGACTTTGGCGCCCTTTCGAATGAATATGCAGTGCGAGGAGGAAAGTTTAATGAACACCTTCAGCGGTCGGGAGGTGGGCGAGGAAAAAAAAAGTGTGGGGGAGGCAGTTCTTCGGAATTCGAAGTGAATTCCACGAAGCGAAGTGAAATACGTACTACTCCGAGGCGTGGAAATGGTCTCATTCTCAAAGTTCCGAATCCCATTCTGCCTTTTCGCACTCCATCCCTTCGAACTCCTTCCTACACTCACCTTCATGTGATGAAACAACGCTGATCCACAAACAAAAATGCGCAATGCCAGATGAAGACAGTCGGAAACATTAGTTATCCATCAGTACTGTTTACTTCGGATTATATCAAGCCTATAGAAATTAGCCATACAATATTGTTTTCATGATTTCCCGTTTGCTCATACGAGGTGCTATTACACTAGTTAACAAATTTAAACTTTTTTTTTTGCATCTGGTTTGTAAATAGGTGGATTTATCTAATTTTGGGGTGCTGAATACACTGGTAAAATCAGTTTATCTCTAGGACGTCACATTTCCTAGATACACAGCAGAATAAAAAATGTTAATAGCGAAAATTGACACAATTAAGAAAAACAAAAACAGACATTCAGAAAGTTTGAAATCAATAAACTTTTGTATGATATATGGGTATGATGCCAATAAAAGATCCAAAATACTTCAGAAGATATTTTCACCTTTAATCGTCTTTATTTTTTGGAAAATGCGACGACGGATTCTTTTGTTTGCCTTTTCATCACTCTCCCTAACAAGACCCCAGCAGTAGTTACCCATCATCGAAGGGTTCCAGTGACCTTGGTAACGGTGTTCCATGGTAAGAATATCTTGGTGAAAGCGTTCACCATGCTCATCGCTTACGGCTCCCAAATTTTCCGGGAAGAAATCAAGGTGAGAATATAAAAAGTGAATTTTAAACGACATTCTACACCCCATGTTCTTATAGTTTTCCAACAGATCATTCACAGTAGTAACATAGTTTATGTCTTTCCTGTTACCCAAAAAGCCCATTACGATTGCTTTAAAAGAAGACCAAGCAGCTAATTGGATATCTGTGAGTTTGGTATCAAAGGTTGGATCGTTCAGCGATTTTCTTATTTGTGGTCCAACAAATATACCCTCTTTCAGCTTTGCCTCACTTAATTTGGGAAACTTTTCTTTCAAGTGATTGAAGGCCTCACCTTCTTTATCCAGAGCTTTTACAAAGTTCTTGATAAGGCCTAACTTGGTATGAAGGGGAGGCAAAATGATTTTATCGGACTCAACCAATTGTTCATATTTACGTTTCCAGGAACATATGACTTCCTTATACACCATTCCTTGACTCTACAATGGTTCTTGGTGTCACGGCTGTCCCAAAGGCAGAAAAAGCAGCAGTATTTCGTGAATCCAGCCTGTAAATCTGTAAGGAGTGCAACAACTTCTAAATCACAGCAAAGCTGCCATTCATGATCCTTTATATTTGATTGTCTCTAGCAGCAAAGCCATGGTTTCATAAGTTTCTTTCATGTCTACTGCGTAAGCCAAAGGTACCGATGGAAATTCATTGCCATTATGCAGTAGTGCTGCTTTCAAGCTGGTTTTACTGGAGTCAATAAATAGTCGCCACTCCTGTGGATTATAATGTACACCTTGCTGCATAACCAGACCATTGACATCCCTACATACACACATTGAATTCTGTACATCGAAATATTGTGTGGAGGAAGTACCTTTTGATCTGAAACAGGAAATTTTTGTCTCTGGAGCTAGAAGGTTCCGTTGTTGCAGTCGTGACCCCAAGAGTTCAGCTTGTTGTATTGAAAGTTCTAGATCGCGAACCAAATCGTTCAATTCCTCTTGATTAAAGAGCTGAGGCGAAGTGTCATGATCTTGAGGGCAGTACTCTTCTGTATGTTCAATAATTTCTGATTCACTTGACATGGTGTCTGGTTCCGTGGCTTCCAAATTACAGACAGGAACAGGCAATCCCTCATCATGGGGCACAGGCAAATGCACTGAAAATAAATTTGAATACTTTATTTTATGTCTAGTTTTGCTTGAATGCCCTGAAATATTTGTAAGACAGAAGTAACAGTCTGAATGATGGTCTTTAGGCTCACACCACACCATCGGGACAGCGAATTGCATGCCTCGGCCTTTTCCTTTCAACCACCCGGTTAAGGTTGTAGTACAGGTTATGCAGGCAATATGAGGTGCAAAATTTTTATCTTGATTGCCAAGAGGGCAATCAAAATAAGTTTTATACGCCTTCTTAACCAAATCAGTGATTGGTTTTCTTTGGGTTTTTGAAGTGAATTTCCCACACACAAAACAAAAGTTGTCGGGGTGGTTTATATAGCAACGGGATTTACCAGTTGCCATTTTTCTTAGTGTAAGATTTATACACAAAAATTTCCACTATCTTTCACACGAAACACTCTCTGAGGATCTCTTTCACTCCACTGGATTACCAAACCAACCATTTACTGACGATTTGTAGATCTTACATCTTTCCTCGGCAAATAAAAACAATTAACAACAAACAATTAAACATTAAAACAGAAGACCAGAAAAAAGCGAAATACTAAATAAGAAAAATAAAAAATGGTACGTGCTAGAACATTTTGAAAGGTATATTCGGATTCTACACACCAAATTACATACAAATTGATGTATCACATCCCAGATGCAAAATGGCTGTTAACTAGTGTTATTGGAGCACACCTCAACGGAAGAATTACATCGGCGTAGAGTTTTTTTCAAGTATCTAGTAATAATACTTGAATGCATTGGTATTTTTCCGTTTTTCTTCTCCTCGATTGATAATATACCATTCTATTAAAAACAATTGCGAGAAAAATCTCCGAAACCCGTATTTTAATAAAATTGCTAAGTATGAAAAAGCTATGAAATACTACTATGCATAGAAAGGTTTTGATAACATGATTGGCGGGAGTAAATCAGCGGATACAATGTGACAATCCGGTAGTGGAATTTCCTTGAAAATTACATAAATGGATAAAACTGCATGGGAAGGACAAAAAACTAGTCTTGTGCACTTTTTGAGATAATATACGTTGTCACAGGTTCATTTCCATTTTAGGCCAAATGTCTTTTTCCATTATTTTCTCTAGTACCTTATATCCAAATGTACCCGAATCAGCCAAACTTTCCTCTGGACCCACTTTGTCTTCATGATAGCCTGATCTGTATAATTATTAATAATTATTCATGTTTATTTCATCCAAAAATAAATACATATAAAAATACAAAGAATTAAGCATGCCAGGGAATATAACTTCATGGGTTTTGGGTTTGCTGTTTTTGGTATAATTCGGTAATAGTTTATTAAGCAATTAAAAATAGACAATGTATTGATTAATATTAACAATATGTGATTTGCTCCACCATAAATGGGTAACAATATATGCATTTTTTATCCCAAGGCGCAGTGACCAGGTTATGCAATCACAGCGAACATGTGAGCACACGCACTATAATTAATCACGATATTTGGTATTTTTTTTCTTTCCCGGCGATCAAATGAGGCAAACTATTGTGCTGCGTCAGTTCTTCTGTTTTTGGCATTTCGATGTATAACGCAAAGCGATGGCGGAAATCGAAACTTCGGCAGCAATAGAACTGACACTGTGCAAAACAGCAACCAAATGTTGTCAGTCTCCTCACACTTCAGTCTTACAAAGTCAACTATCGAGAAATCAAAGCGTCAGGGGCGGAAAAATAGAACCGACGGAACACCCGATAATGATCGATCTTGTTTTTATTCCGCGCACCTTATTTCTGGACAAGAAACTTTATTCCTCAGTGGAGGCAGTAGTGTAAATTCTTAAGTTGATTGGATTAATAGCTAGATCTTTTTCCCACAGCATAGAATTGGGAAAGTCATCAGGCATTCAACTCCAACCTCGGCACCTTTTAAAAATATGTAGGCGGGCAGCAAATGCGTTGCCGAAAAGGTGTCTGGGATCGCCTCCACTATCCCATTTAACAAAAGCGTCGGTTTGAGCAAACCGTCCAAGCATTAGAAGTCCCACCCCGCCGCCCATTCCATCCTCCCGACTTGGCACCTTGTTAAGGAGCGTCTCCGTGCGACGGAAGAAGAAATTCACTCTTTGCACTCGTCGCGTCGTGAGGGATGGCTCGAAGGGGTGGCATTCGGCAGTCGAGACATTATCTCGCGTCAAAGGTGTGCGTCTACTTCCGACGTGACTATTTCTCTTCCTCAAGTTGATTACCTATGCCGCAAAACAGGACGTACCTCAGCAAACATACACTCTACAATCTACATCCATAGCCATAAGAAAATATATTACCCTGGACCGGGAATCGAACTATAGCTTTCCAGGGCATTGAGCAAGCCACTACACATTCCAGGTTCCTGATTTCCTATGGCTTTTGTACCGAGGTGGATAGTACTAGGTTTAAGGCCCTTGTGGTCCATCGAAGAAAGCAACGCGATGGAGAAACTACTCCCATGAAGTCACACCCGGTTGAGAGTTTAAAACCTGCGCCAAAGCCGCGCATATCGGTCAATTGAAATAATTCGATCCAGCCGCGTGCATAGCGGTGAAATATCCATGAATAACAACGAGAAAAAATTTCATTACAATTGATGTGAATTTCATCGCCGTTCACGCGGCGGGCTTGAAGTATCACACATTCTCCAGTCAGTTTAGAACTTGGTGGTTCCCACGCAGACGTTGGTCTTGAGCATGGGCGAGTCTATTTTGATGACGTTTCGTCCTACGGGGGTGTGTGTTAGAAGTTAGCGCCATAATCGCCATTCGACGAAATTATTATATGAATATTTCCTGGATTTGTTTTCATGGATATTCTTGCTGAATATCCATAAAATATACAGGGAATTTCAACAGGTTGGATTTAACGACATATGGATATTTTCAACCTTTTTTGGATATCTATGCAACATTTTCTGCTACTTGGGTTCAAATTCCATTTTCTAAGTTGGGCATTGACTCGTTTCCATGGCTACGCTTCCCCTCCCTTCCCCACCACCACCACTTTCCCCTCCATTCGTTTGCGTTCGCCTCGGATTCAGTGGCCACCAAGATTTGACCGGACTTAACACACGGAGCTTTTGTTGGTCGCTTATCATTCAATACATTTGATATGTTATTATTCCATACAATTTAGGAAATGTGAAGAGACTAGCTCACTTCAATGCAGTCCTGATACTTCATTCAAGTTAAGTTCATTGAAATAATATATAAATAGTATTAAAATTTCGAATATGAAATTTCTAATCGAAATGAATAAAATATAAACATTCGCTAATCTTGCCAGTCAGTCTCACATAGCCATTAATCGCCCGGAGTTTGAACGAGAAGTGGCTGACGAATCAAGAAAATGAAAACATACGGGTCTCAATCGGCAATGCTCAAAAGTATTGAGCAAGAATATTTTTCACTCTGACACGCGTTTTTATTCGACTGGAATTTCTGGAAGAGACACCGCTATATGAACGTCATCAGTATATTAGAACCTGTCCTCAAAATAAGCTATTAAGTAAATTATTTTTAAGCATATCAAAGATTCAAGAACATGATTTTCAAGTTTGCTCACGCCATAATAGTTAGGCAAGGTATCATTTATTGCTCTGCAGCTATGGTATATTATTTTAAAATTCGTTTAAACATAAAGAAACCGAAGTAAAAAAATATTTTTAAAAATGAATTGAAAAAAGATGTTACAGTAAGTTTTATTTGATTTACTCTGCAACAAAACAGACTGATGCCGTATGCGATGGTGATCCTCTCAACATCGTGGAGAATGCATGTAATACATCATGCGTATGAGATCCGGTGAATCCGTGAACAATATAATGCAAAGAAAAGCTGCGCCATTCGTCAAAACCTTCTCTGGGTATCAGAAAACTTTACACAGATGTTAAACGAATTGGATTAGGAGCCGCTGGACACTTGGAGGCAATTCGCAAGGCCCACAGCTAGACTGCTTGAGCAAGTAAGAATAGATTTATTACAGGGCGACAAGGAGAACATCATTTTAGAACTCCTATACATTCCCAGGGACAATAGAAACGATAAAATAAGAGAGAAATTTTGCGGGAAGGCTATAGGCACTCGTTTTCCCCGGAGCAGTAAAGGGTTGTAATAAATGTTTGGCGGAACTTCGTATGAGTAGTAATTCCTTTTTAGTTGTTAACGGCTAGTGTCCATACACCCTCCTCCACGTGCCTTTTGAGGCGGCTTTCGGGGATGTATGTAGATGTAGATGAACAACACTGACTACAACGAAGCAGCGGGGGCTCTGACTGCATAAGGGGTGAATTGGGAGGGGTAATTCCAATTCAGGGAGATGGGCAGGCGAGTTGAAGCGAGAGACGGGCGGCCGGCCCTGGCTGAGTGGCGTGCGTGGCGAGGGCCCCTGTCTAGACACCACGCCACCGTTTGATGTCTTGCTCTTCGAGGGCCGGCCGAAGGGAAGTGGAATTATTAGATGGGTTTGAGCGATGGCTTCGGAAGCTCAGGCAAGGATCGCGTGATATCGGCTTCTGCCATGGCCAACGCTTCTGCCGACGCTGACCTCTTCTCGCCGGCCCTGGTGCGGGGGCGGGAAGAAAGCAAGGGGTGGGTTATTGTGAGGTGATGAAGGAGGGAAATGGACAGTAAAAGTGGAATGCTAATGAATGAAGATGATAAAGATTTCACTTCACTGCTCATTTCTCGCATCGTAATGCTTATTTTAAGATTATTCTATTATCTTTAATTTTTCAGGGCGTGCATACTAGACCCCAAACACCAGTTTTCCGCATTTAAAATTCTAAAATTTAATTCTGTAATTTTTAATACGTACAATTATCACACTTGACCTTTTCTATCCTATTTTTAAATTAATGGAAAATACCATTGGGACATATGGACCTACTTGCTCACGTGAACATCACTCAATATTTTTAGACTAAGACCGACATTTACCATATGAAAAACAGTTAAACGTAGTGGAATAGGTAATAATGAGACCATAGCTAGGATAAAAAAGGTTAAAACCCATTTCATATCAATATGTGGAAAATAGTTTTGTTTGAAAAGGTTAAGATTGACGTAAATCTTGAGAAGAGTTTACTCTATGTTCCATAAAAATTTCGTTTGATAGATTTACCTTTGAACCACGTAATACGTTACGGATAGAAAACGAAATACAAGCGGTCAAGCGCAATTGACTCATTATTTTAACTTTCGGTATGCCCGGAGTGGAATGTGTGTAGTTTATTTATGAAGGATACTTCTTTAGAGCCACGTATCAATTTTTGAATGAGCTTACATATACACCATAGTGTAAAGCCATACCTGTGCTAGAAACTTGGAAAGCAGCACATAAATCTCTGCGCAACCTGTACGTTGATAGCATAACAGGTTGGTGGTTTTGATCTATCAGTGACAGATTTTTGCCTTCTCTAGAAAGGAATGGAATATAGATAATGCTAGATAAATTTCATGTTTATTTATTCCACTTATTCATTTTCATTATCCAAGACAAAGGTGGTGGACACCCAATGTTTTTCGGTATCTATTTATATCACTAAATTTCCTCTCCAGCTATTTTTTCACAAGGTGAAACTTTTGTGCCTCAAAGGCCTAGGTACGCAAAACGAAAGAAAAAAGAAATGTTGCAGAAGACTGTATTTAAAGAGGAAAAGAGGAATGGGGGAAAATGGAACGAGCGGCGATAGTGGAGGATGTCAGTAGTTGAAGGGGGGGGGGGGAATTGTTTTTCTGAAAGCTCTGAGAGGGGGCTTGATAATTCTTTTACTTCTCTTACAAATCTACAACAAGCACTCTATTTACAGAAGATACTTAAAACCGATAAGACAAGCACAAAATGAAGGAAAGAAATCAGATTCCACACGTAGAACATGGACAGTGACAGCTGCACTGAGGACAAGAGTGGAAGCATTTGATTTGAGATGAGGCGCTTTACAAGAATGCTGGAGATGGAGTGGATCGATGAAGTGGACAATGAGGAAATGCTAAGAATCTTGGAAGAAAACAGATTTCTCCCAAAATATTTTTTGTACAAGCACATCGTGTCATTCATATGCATTCGTAATTAATCAGCTGTTTTTCACGCATTCAAATTTTTACTTAGCCTGTCAATTGATCAACTTTCTATGGTCGTTGAAATAAATTTATTTCCCCAAGGCCGTGCTATTCACTAGAAAAGTCAGGGGATTTGTTATAATGATTGGATTATGGCTTGTGAGGGAGGCCTAGACGTATGTCAGGACAATAATTATAACAAGGTTAGAATGGGAAATAAAAAAGAACATTCATACACACACTGAGGGTCACTCAATCAGCTCGCAGGTTCACTTTTCGCATCAAATGTTCTCGAAGGTCAACTTGCACTCATACTTCCTTTGCATCCTCCCATGCGGCGGATTGCTTGTCTGGAGAAACGCCAGGTGTCAGGAGGTCATTCTAAGGCACTTACAACTCTTGTTTAATCCCTTACTTTCGTCATTTCCGTGTGCTTGACGGACAGTTCCGTGAGCGAATACTTGTTAAACCTTAGTGTGTGCGTGCGTAATTTCCACGAGTAAATGTTACCTTTAGCGCAAATCAGCAATGAGCGTGAGTGTGTGCCTGTTCTTAATTTTATATGGTCTTTTCCCTTTTTTATTGGCGAGAGTGGGTCACTGGCGGCAGAGAAATCTTCGTGAAACAGTGTTTGCGTGCATTGAGTCCTATGTGGAACTTGTTCCTTAGATCAACCCTCCAGCATGCCTCTTTTTCTCATAATTGACAATTTGATTGTTGTGATACGGTCACTGGCGGAGGGCAACACTTCGAAAACCCAAGTGTGCTAATGCGTGAGCCCTACGTGAAATTTGTTCCTTTGAGGAAATTTGCGAGGAGTACGAGTTAGCGTTTACTTGTATTTAGTTTTCATTTCATTATTATTATTATATTTTTCTGTTCAATATTTATTAGCGTGAATCGTGAATCACTGGCGGAATACTTCGGCTACTTGAGTGCGAGCACACTCGAGGGGAAAATTCGTTCATTGAGCAAATCCAAAAGGAGTGCGATGCCTGCTTTTACTTTTATTTGTTCTCTGTCCCTTTTTTGCATTTGTGTGATTGGCTCACTGGAAGAAGATAACACTTCGCAAACCGGAGTGCGTGTACGCTTGGCACCTACGCGGACATTTTTTCCCTTGGAGGTGAGCGAGTGAGCTTACACGTGTGAGTGTATTCTTGTGTTTTTATTTAAAATCAGTTGTATTTCACCCCATTGATGTCCATACTAACTTCCCAATACACTACCCTCTTTTTTCTGACCCCTCTTATTCGCTCAGTAAAGAACACCTCTGCCTTTTGCCTTGGAGAATTCACTTTCTCTCAATTTTTCTCAACCGTTTATTCAGGTTGCCATCAAACATTTGTACGATTCCCCATTATAGTTCCTTGCTATATATATTTTCCTGCATGCATTCAACATGAATGTCACAATCAGAGGTGCGGAAGAAGGATTGTTTTCCGTTTGCAGCGTACATTGCTCCGAGTCCAATAATATTTTCCCATCCATCGCCTTACGCACCCAATCCATCACTTTTTCCTTCCCAAAGCTTTCACGACTACCATTCGCAGCAATTCATCTTCCCGCCCCACCCATATTGTTTTCCCCTTTTGTTAACCCTTTTCACAAATACCCCTGGATTTCCCTCGCCACATTTCATCTCGTAAAGGTTTTATCCTTCGTCTTGCACTGGGGAAAGCTCGTACAGGTATATCCAACCTAAGTACATTCCGCATCAGTTTTCTCAGGTCAAAGGTGGGTTTCCTCGTCAAAGTTGACAGCCATGCGAATATTACAGAGACTATACCTCGCTCTCGATTAACAAAACTAATGACTCCACTCACTAGGACGACTCTTTGCACGTTTACCTTCTCTCATTGGTACTGTTTCGTTCTTGATACATTCCCTTCAGTCATTTCTTTTTCTTTATTTTAGAGAATTACTTTATTTATATTTCCTCGTGAAAAACCGACTTGCATCGTCCGATGGACGCAAAAATCAGTGTGCAACCACCCAACCCGTGCAAATGCATGAACAGATACTACAACCTATTTTAGCTTGGTTCATGCATTCGTAAATTATCTCTTCCGGTCCATGAAAATTATTCGTGCATTTATTCATCAACTCGCACGGGCTAATGTACCCGGTAACCAGATCGTAAGACTGCAAAACAGTTAGGGGGAAGTTAGTTGGAACACCTTAATCATGATATGAATATATTTTTGCAGCCACATAAGCACATTTATTTCCAACGTTCCGCGAGAATATACGAGGGAGGTGCCGGGAAGTGTCAGATTTTTCAGATAAAAAAGCGCGGATTTACACCACCATCCGTCAATGGGTAATCTGAATAATGGTTTGTCGCAGCTCTCCTCTCAGATCTCCCATCAGATAATATTCACCTGCATATCTTTTCTGCACTTTTTCACTATTCATCACCTGCTCCGGGTATCTCATCCGATGAGAAAAGATATTCTCACCAGAAGTGGTGCATCACAAGTTCTCTCGCCAGTTGCGCATTGCCCTAGGTGACTCATACACGCGTTTCGTATTCATTGTGGGGAGAGAGAGAGCCGATATGCGGTGTGGACAACGGAGACGCCGGCCTGCGAGAGAATAGGAGGAGCGTGACGCGCGGTGGAGTCGCATCTTCTTTGGTCACCACCGCAACGGCGGCGCGGGCCGGGTGCTCGTGGCTGCCGGACAAGGGATTTTGCGAGGAAAGATTAAAGGGCTGAGCGGTGGAAAAAGAGACAGATGGAGGGGAAGGAGTTGTCTGGGTAGAAGCAACAGCCGTTTGAGATAGAAGGGAGATGAAGAATCCATTGGAGGCTGTGTCAGTCGGCTGTGCCGCGTGCAAATTGCAAAGTCCGCATGGGAACAAGTAATAAAATATCATCGCATTAAGAGGACGCACCACTCCAGCTGTACTGATCTTCTTTGGACACATATCAGCTGTTCTTTAAAAATCTCGGTACATCATCTCAAAATATTTTGGGTTAATGTGGTAGGACTTGAAAACATTTCCCTGCATCACACTTTTGGACATTCAAGTCTCTATTTTCTCAAATGCAATTTTGTTTTGGTCGTGACGCATGGAAGTTGGCTCCAGTCTATTGTACTTAATGTTGCCGTTTTAAGATTGTAATTTAGGTTTTAAATGAGTAACTAGCCACCAAAAGGAAACAAAATACGACGGTGTGAGACGAAAAATGTATTTTTTTGCCAATTAAACGCCATATAAACGAGGCGAGCGAATAAGCGGGCCATAGGCGGGACTCGAATCCGCGACCTCATACAGGTGAGGACTTTACCTCTCTGCCACCGAGGCCGACCAAGAATAGTCACTTTCAAAAGTCCACAAACCCGGCAAAGCCGTCGCCGTAATTTTTTCCAAAGTCGTCCTTAGCGTATTCCTTACGCGTTCCATGTCCACTAGGGATTCATTTGACGTTATGGGGCTGTGAAAATAGTGCAACTTGACTATGTCGCCTTCACCAAGAGCCCAAAGCTCAATTTCAGTTGGAGAAGGGCTCCAAGACTTCCCTCAGCCAAATAATTCCACCGTCGAGGAAAGCAAAGAGGAATCAAAGGTTTTTCCGGCGAGTAACTAATCGCGTGAGGAAGAGACGAAAATCCGAGTCTTCTGGTGAACTTATACAACACATATGGTACCAAGAAAATTTTCGAAGCATTTTGAGGAAAGTAATCCAATATTTTACCCGCATTGTCTCATAAATTACGCCATTACTATCGTTTACCTCACGGTTACCATCCATGCTCGGTATTGAAGGACTTTCAGTCAATTTTCAATGACCACAGATGAAATAGCAGTAACTCCCTAAGTTCATTCGGAATAAAAACTATTCCTGTATTTCGAAAACCGCAATTCATTTCCATCCTTAAAAATAGAAAATAAGAAGAATTTAAATTTTTTACCTTGCAAAAAATACCGGTAAGGTAATTGTTTTATAAAAGGATGTAATTTCTGAATTATATTCTTCAAATGAGCAATTGGATTGGTTAGAATTCCTTTTGGGGTAAATATAATTTATCATTGAAAGAAGTAGTGCGATATTTATGGGCATTGAGGTAAATGGCAGCTTTTTAGATCACAAGGAGTTATTGTCCTTTTGATTTTGGGTAATAATTGCACACTAGTATTTTTCTGTGTTCTTTCAATAAAAAAGTGCGAGCACTATCAGCGTGGCATTATGCTTGTAAGTTCACCATTTTTTGTGGTGGTCATGGAAGAGCATCATTTAGCTGCCCACCTGAAATGAAAAGGGAGTCTAGTTGATTATTAACAAAGGTATTCTGTTAATGCTGCTCTGCATGGAAGATTTTACGAATAACCCCGCCTGCGCCTATTTAAACTACTGATAAACCCAAATTGAAACAAATGCAGACAATCGACGGAGGAGGAGTGGATCGGGCGAAGGGAATAGAATGTCCCCGATAGCCAATATCACGTCAGTCGATTAATGGTGGTGACGCCATCATTGATTTAAATGTCCCTGACTACATGTACTTAGTCTACATTTCTGTAGTGCATTGAGAGACGTCACCATTGTAGCTTTCGTAAATTTGCAGAATTTTGCGTAGCGGTAAGATTAAAGGGCAGAATGGGATGGTTGTGGCCGCAGCAGCAGCACTATCGAGGAGGAAAGGTCGTCTGAGAGAGAAGGAGGATATTCCGCCGTGGCCTCGTCACTAGCGCATCGCAGCGCGGGCGCAAATTGCAACGTCCGCCCGACGGCGAGAAACAAGAGAGCAGCGGCTTCGAATGGGCGGAATAACAAGAAAAAAACAAAAGACTGTTGAGAGAGAGAGAGAGGCAAAATGCGTTGCGGAACAATTTCGTCGTCATTTCGCGTACGCGTCCAAGATGGAGGATTGTGAAGTGAGGCGGTTCGCGATGCTCCTTTGTTTTGCGTTATTTTTATTCTTCGCTTCAGGGCGACGGGAAAATAGTTTTCTATCGCGTAATCGCAGCAATAAAAGAATGCCTCGCGTGCGTGAGTGAGTTTAGGAAGGCAGAGAGAGAGGAGCCGAAGGTGACTCGCAGCGCATGCCGGAGACGGCTTCCATCTTTGCGGAGGAGAGAAAAGCGACGGGCCATTTTGTTCCCGTGGACAGAACTCGCGAGTCAGTCATTTTAAATGGGGAAATCAGCTATTGCTCTTGGAAACTGGGCGACTAACAGGGAATGACGAAAAACCGCAAGACATGTTACCCATTATTAGAAGATAAGATTTCGAGAGTAAATGCATAGTCTTCAACATATTCCAGGCTTGAATCATCATACAGGTAAAGGCCTCTCCTGTAAATTGAGGCTTTTATGGTTCAAGATGATTAACGCATAATTTCATAGGTATGTAACTATTTGGCGTTTTAGAGAGCCAATTCAGGCATAACTTGGCGGAATTCTAACATATTGTAAATTAAAAAACGCTTATAAAAGTAACTGAGTATGCCGGGATATAGTAGATATAGATTGTGGGAGTACGAAATACGCCTTTCTATAAGTTTATTGCGTACCTAACAACGCGTTTACACCCTTAGGTCATCCTAAAGTACACTGTGAAAGTAAAGTAAAGTTCTCTTAGTACATCCTAAAGTAGGGGAGACCGGGGCACGTTGGCCCGATTTTTTTTTAATTTTAAATATTTTTTATTTCTGCATAGTTAACTTTATGAAATTATCGCTAAATTATAGAACAGTCCTTCTGAATCTGGATGACAATAATTAAACTCGAATATATGAGTTATAAATTTAAAAAAATAAATAAATACTGGGCATATGACAGGTGGGCCAATCTGCCCCTACATCGGGGTAAGTTGGCCCAGCGGCTGGGGCACGTTGGCCCATGTATTTTTTGATAAGCTAAACTAGTATGATTTTAGGAAATCAAAATAAAACTAATTGTTATCAAGAAATATATTTCAATATATGTAACCATTTTACTAAAACAACGGGAAAGCTTTAAATTATTAGGATTTCTGGCGTGCTAATACAAACCAGTTAACTTTTGTGACTGTCCATATACAAAGGATAAGCACAGTTATTGCACTTGTAAAATAGTGCGCGGATTTCATTGTTCACACATGTCTGATGAGCCCAACGCTTGCAATATGTGCACTAAATACATTGTGCTGCAGGCTGACCGTCGAAAAAGGCACACTTTAGGCACAGTGAATCTTCATCTTCCTATATCGGACGCGCGTATTTCATTTTTTTTAGCTTCAGTTGACATGCGTTACATTGTGATACTATGCTACGTTCAAATAGATGTCTGTCTTCACCACTGAGCTTATATTTTAGTAGCCTCTGTGAATTTAATTTGAGTCTTTGTGTCTAATCAGTTCAGACGCAACCCAACGCTCCCAAAGACGACTAATCGCAGACCCAGCGGCACCTCTGGAGTTGACTATTGATGCAAGGTTACCCTCAAATGTAACTGAAAATAATCCATGTAAGTGGGGAATGGGTAAGTCAGCTTTCGAGCTCAATTTAAATTGTAATCCAATTCTTCCTACTCAAGAGGCAATAAAATGCGTAAGTCCACTCGAATTTTTTTCATTTTTCTGGGATGAACTGCTTAAGCACATTTGCATAAACATTGACATATATGCTAACCAGAAAAATGTAAATCTAGCTTTGGAGAAGGAGGAGCGTATGACATGATAAAGACGGGAAATACGACATGTAATGCTAATGTCATGCTACGATAAATACCCTAATAAACGTATGTGTTGGTCCAAAAAGGTAACAAAACTTAACAAAAAGTACATCCCCACACTCTTGTCGACAAGCATGCGGTGTAACCGATTTGAAACAATATTTATTAATTTACACTTAAATGCTACCTCATTTGATGATGAAAGTGACCGTCTATTCAAAATTAGGCCATTTTTGACGAAGAAATACATAGGACGGGCATGTTGGCCCGGGTGGCCAACGTGCCCCGTCGTCGCTGGGCCAACCTGCCCCATCGCCATGTTTACAACAAATTCTATTCGTTACAAAACTCGTTGAAGCAATTTACATTGTATGCCACACAGAAATTATCCTTAAACTATGATCTTTAATTATAGTACTCAACTATTGGGCCCAAATTGATCAAAACGTATATAACACACATTTAATCTGGAAGTAGAATTTTACTGAAACACGCGCAAATACAATTAATCACTATAACTTGTCAAAAACTGCTCCGCCAGTCATCATGGTGTTGTGGAGAAAGGGGAAGTGTGCTACCAACCTTCTGATAGATTCCTAGCACGATTCAGTGTCTATTGTATGAATTAGCTCGACTGGGCCATCCTGCCCCTATGGCCAACGTGCCCCGGTCTCCCCTACAAAGATAATGTCAGTGATTGGAGCTGCATTTATTCTTTTTGGGTGACTTTGGGAGGCTAGCAATTTTCCATTAGCAATTTTATTCACACGGCAATTTTGGATATATTTCTCCTTGGGGCGGTCTGGCCAGAAGCGGCATGTGTCTCTTTTCTCTCCCTCCCCATCTCCTCTCTCACGCCGACCCATTTTTATCCCTTCCTTCTAGTGAAACCCGATATCCCCGCAGCTAAGTTTCTGAGTAGTTGAGACCCTAATTAGGTCGTGGAGAAAAAATATCAGATTACAACATATGGGTGGCATTACACATCGCGCTTGTCCAAATGTTGAATGAGAACCTGAGACTCAGTGTTGCGGACAGGAAGTAAGGAAGGAAGCGATTCTTGAGTGGGGATGGTCGGTCATGGCAGAGGTGCAGCGAGTGGGGTGAGGGGTTGGGGTATATCCCCCCCTCCAGAAGTCAGAGAAATTGGAAAATTCAATCCATGTTACTCAAGGAGGTTGTAAATTCACTGGAGGGAGCATAACCGGTTCAGAGCGTTGAGCGCAGTGTGGCAGGAAGAGCGGGGGTGCTTGGGTAGGATAGCCACGCCCACTTTGACCAAAACATTGATAATCCCATAAGAGTAAATGCTAACTATTTGGTGAAATATTCGGTCATGATCGTTGTTACGCTAAAATTAACTATCGTAAACGAACACAGTAAACATTTTTTCTATCATTACGGGAAGGCTTCGTGAAAATATTCCTCGAATATTTTTTCCCGAGCAAAATTTATTGTCAATCACCACGGTGCGGCTGTGTAACTAGCTTAGTCGAAAATAACATTTTACAAGTGTAAAATATCCATTCCCCTGCACTTCTACTGGTAATTAATAAGATTACAGCCAACGGAAATCTTACGATAGCGACTCGGTTGCAGTAATACCGAGGGCGAAAGTATGTTCACGACGATATATTATCACCAGGATATGACTATATGGACAGTTTAATATACATAGTATATTGACGAACAATCGGAAAATTCGTACGACAATCAAGAAGTAATTGTTATATTTTCATTTTATAAATCAGAGGCGATATAAGGAATAGAATACTTCATTATATACGTACACTATTTGAGTCTAAGTCCGAAAATTGTCAAACCACGATGGCGGAAATCTGACGACGCTTAAAACTCGAATACAGCGCCTCCAGTGTATTTACAACCTCCTTGATTTTACTTAATTGGATGAGTATTACTGACATAATAGTGTAAGGATCAATAAAATGTCCCACAGAAAGCATTGAAACTCACCATTTTGAACCATTTACCTGAAAAATTTTCTGGGGGAGGGCACCCTTACCCCTCACATTCCGTACCCCCAATATCAGTTTCTCCTAAAACCCCTCCTAACCTTAATTCCGAGCTGCGCGCCTGGCGCACGGCGCAACTATTCTACATTTTCCTTACATAGATCGCATAATTCTACATAGTTCAACGATCGCTGGTTTGGTTAGTAAGAGAGTTTTCTGTTCTTTAAAGTGCTAATATGAAATGTATATGCAAAATCGGTGCGCAAAAAAGAAGCGAGAAGAAAAAACTATTAGAGGTTAATGATATCTCAAAAAACTTGAATGCTTGGCTGAACAAGAAAAGTGTTCCATTCCACAGTTCCAATACAAATACGAAATCGACATCATTACACAATGAGAGTTATGATACGGATTCAAGTACGTTGGAATATTCGTATTTTCATTTTAAGAGTGCTTAACACTAGAACTACCGATGGAGTCATTTTGGCTCCTCGCGATTTTTATTTCTCTTCCCTGGCCAAAATTTTTCCGAATTTTGGCCAGAAATTCCGTGACTTAAATTCATTTTTGACACAAAATAAGGCTTTGCGATCAAAATAGTTCTAGAAAGTAAAATAGTACACATTTTTCAAAATTTACCTTCGACTACCAAAAGGAGTCATTTTGACTCCCTAATGTATTTTGCTTGTCTTTTCACCAAATAGTAATATTTATTCAAGTGTTTATCTCTTCTTATGTTAATAATTAATTTAAATCAATCGATGGCTTAAATATATAATTATTTCGCTTTTAGGCCAATATTTGCGAGACTTTGAAGGCATTTCTAATTTTACGGGTCCGTGTTTGGAACTATAAACCATATGAATGTTCTGATATCATTTTATCCTGCGATAAAGTGGTGAATATGCCATTCATATTGAGCATTTTCAAATTCATGTGTTTAGAAGCCGTCGTGTCTGCCCTTCCTCCCTTACCCCTCCCTTCTCCCCGCCTGTCAGACTCGCTGCAGCACAATACTGTATACAGTCTTGACTACGTGGAAGTTGATTTTCAAACCTGAAAAAGTACCTTTGTATCCTTCCATTGATATAATGATGAACCAGGAAAATAAATCAGCAGAATGAAATAAAGTTATTGTTCTAGCATTGTCGGCTCTGACAGCGCTTGCTGTCGCGCGCCGAACAGGAAAACCGTTCGCTGTCCTTTGCATTAGTGAATCCAGTTAACTCTCGAGTGGACTGCAGAACTTTTGTAAAGTGAGGCTTTCCTTTTTTCCTGACTGGCAGTATGACTAGAAGTAGGCTAAAGCGTGAAGAAGTCCTATCTATTTTGCATTCTATACCGGAAGGTAAATCGGAATACGCAAATGAAGATCATTTCGTATCTGACGAATTCGAAGATTTCATTCCTCAAAACGTTTATAGCTAGTCTGAACATTCAGACAAAAAATGTGCGAAAGATTTGCAGTAATTTACTTTTACTTTCCCTTTCATAAGGAGTTACAAAAAAAGATATTATTTAAGATTATTTATCGATTCGTTTATACTGACACACATAAGGCGATGTAAAATTGTGGAAGCACGCAGACTAAATTATGAAGATTTTACTCTTTCTGATGGGGAGCTAGATGCATGTATAGCCATATTTTATGCCCGCGGAATATTAGGTACAAATGATCTCTCTATTGCAAGTATTTGGTCAAACGACTGGGGAATACCATTTTCTAAAATGAACGCCTGGGAACTGGTTTGTAAAAATTTTGCATTTTCTAAGATTTGATGAGAAATCTAATCGATTTCAGCGGCTCAAAACTGTCAAGTATGCCGTCTTTTCAATAGTGTAGGATAGATTCACAGATAATTACATTGCTTGTTACAAACCTGGTCCGAACATCACGGTTGTTGAACAAATTTTCCCCAGTAAAAACAGGCGTATTTCACCCAGTACATTCCTTCTAAGGCGGACAAATACAGCCATGAATATTGGCTAGCTGTTGACAAGGATAGCAAATATCTTGCAAATGCCTTCCCTTACGATGGAAAAGATTATTCACTTCATGCAGTCTGCCGTTTAGTAATGCTGAAACTAATGCAACCGTTTCTGAAAAAGGGTGAAATGTTACTGTAGATAATTACATTACCTCAGTCAAACTCACTGAACAGCAAAAAGCTAGGTTATTAGCGTTGTGGGAAAGGTAAATAAATAGAATAGAAGTACTAAAAGAAATGAAATCACAAATATACCACAAGAACATATACTCAGCGATGGCCTATCCACTCGTTGGAAAATACTTCCGATTGAGCGGGTATTCATGGATAGTGTACAAGGAGACTACCTAAAACATTTCGCATAAGACGCTTTTGAATAAGCTCTATGCAGAGTTGGCTGATACTCAAATTAGATCTCAAAAAAAGCGTGGCGTGCCCAATGCTGCATATTCTTCTGACGGGATTCTACAAAAAAATATTTCCAGGCAAAACCAAAGTGCAAAAAGAATCGATCAGTTGGGAATTGTGTGACCTGCCAAAAGTCTTTGTGTGGGCAATTTAATTGAACGACAATGCTTGAACTGTAAAAGCACCTTAGCCAAATGCGTGGCTTATCAAATGCAGTTTTTTTGCTGTATTTAATTATCTTCCCAACTTCCATGTAGCCTAGGTAATATTTTTTATCATTCAAACATGATGATAAAATGCGTTGAAATGTCTATGTCTGCTGTTTTATCCAATAATTCTGTGAAAATCCCATTAAAACAACATAACATGTAGGAAGAAAGAATTTCAAAGCAATCCTGCCAAATATCGCATTTCAAAAAAATATAATTTTTTGTTAAAATTACGTCTGAAATATTGCAATAATAAACAAAAATTATAGACTAAAGCATTGTGTAAATAAAAACATAGATAAACTGGAAAAATAAACAATGATGAGGTAGGAGTCAAAATGACTCCATTTGGTAGTTCTAGGAGGGGTGTCAAGTCCGGTATTCCTAGTGTTAAAACATACCCAAAATCAAATCAAAGAGTGAATGTCCATGAAAAAGATGTCACATCAAAAATTTTAAAGGTAACAGGTGGTAAACACCGTTTTGTAATAATGTTCAAAATTTTCATGGTGATTCTCCCTAAATAAAACGTCCGGTTGGGGCGCTTGCGTTTTCGCGCACAAAATACTTCATCATTGAATGCTGTGGGTAAGCCTGTGACAAAAGAAGTGACCTTGTGAATATTTAAATCTAATAATTAACGTCGCTTATTCGACGTTTACAGCTGACATGCACTTACAGATTTTGGAACCGTGATAGCAATGCAGTCAATGCCTCCTTAGTGAAGAACTGATTGTTGTCCATTCGAGATTCTGTAATGGGCGTATCCATTGATTAGGTGAGGTGATTTTGGCAATTTGTGCCCCGTTGCCATACCCCCACAGTGAGATGTCGTGAGATTTTTCCCGTCCCCCTCCCTCTAATCTCGTGTGAGATTGTTCAAAATGCAACTTTCCAGTGTCAATACGTTAATCTATTCTTCATTGCACTGCAAAATGCTAAACATGTTTTCTATCCACACCCAGGACCGAAGCTTAGAGTAAAAATATTGTACCCTATCCCCTATTCTAGTGTTGACTTAAGTGTTGGATTTCCACGCCGTGGCGCGGGACATGGGTTCAAATCCCAGCGGTGGTTGATCAATCCCCATTTGAGTGCTTATCCACGCGTTAGTTTAGTTACATGAAATATAAGCAAGCGAAGTCATGGAAAATTCTTATGTTCTGCAGGAAAGGATCTCTCGGGAAATATGGACCGACATTCTGCTAGTTTTGACATTTGCCTAAAGGTTTAGTTCAAGGAAATACAATTTTCAATTATGAGATGAAAAGTGGAAATTTTCTTTTTATCATTATTTTTAGATCAAGAAGGCATTTACTGCACTTTTCTGTGTTTACACTGTTATAAAAAGAATTAATTAAATTAAAAAAAAACAAATTACAATCCCCGCGAGCTGATTCATTTGTTGTTTCTTCATTCCGCCCATCCGGGCACTTTGAAGATGGTGCAAGTTTACTGTCCTGCCTTCCAGGACTGGGAATATTTAATTCCTGGTTTGGGGTAGGTGTTCAGTGTCTCCTGTAGACGACACTGGTCGACGGTAGCAGTCCCAAGAGTTGAGATTTGCTACCGCCATGGATGCGATGTTATTTATTTGTGATGTTCGCGTCTTCTCGAAGAAACGCTTCGCCTCCTCCTGCATGCGTTGATCCACAGTTGTTTCCCCCGTTGCTAGGTAAAGCGCCTCGTTGCCAGTCCATCTCGGCATTCTTGTTATTAGGCGCAGGATGTTCCTGATGGTCTTGTCTAATGTAGTTTTTGGACCTTTCAATGCCAGTCCAGACCAAATTGGGGAGGCATATGTTACTATGGGCATCAGAATAGCTTTGAAGATTCTCAGTTTTAGGTGCTGAGGAATGGCGTTGGAGTTCAGTAATGGTCTGAGGTTTGCGGCGTTTCTTCTGAGTTTTTGAAGAAGTCCCAGGAGGTGTTCCTTGAATTGTAGCTTTTTATCCAGCTTGATACCGAGGTAAGTGGCGGAGGAGCTCCACTCTATTGTTTGGCCTCTTAGGGATGTTGCTGCCGCAGGTTGGTGAGCCTTCCTCTTCCTGCGTTCAAACATGACCGCCGTTGTTTTGGTAGGGTTTAAATCAATTCTCCATTTGGCGTACCAGTTGGAAGTTCGGTTGAGGGCAGATTGTAGGTACATTGCAGCGAATTTAGGCCGCGTTGATCGGCAGAGGAGTGCCGCGTCGTCTGCAAACAGGCTAGCTGTGGTATTCCAGCCGAAATCCTGTGGGAAGTCAGCTGTGTATATGGAGTATAGTTGGGGTCCAAGGACTGATCCTTGTGGGACGCCTGCAAGGATGAGTCGGTCGGTTGAGGATGCGCCATCCCAGGTGACGTTGAAGGATCTTCCTTGTAGGTAATTCGCTATTATGCCGGTGATCCACGTCGGGTAACGGAATGAACGCAGTTTCCAAATTAGGCCTTGATGCCAGACCCGATCAAATGCTTTACTCACGTCTAAGAAGGCGGCGGCACAGCAGCTTTTGTTATTGAAGGATCCGGTAATAAAGTTGGTAACTTTTAAGAGAGCATGAGAAGTTGAGTGGTGGCGGCGGAATCCGAATTGAAAGGATGGTAGAATTTTTTCTGTTTCAGTGTGCTGCTGTAAGTGGACTTGAATAATTCTTTCCAACATCTTGCCAAGTCCGTCGAGAAGGGAAATTGGTCTGTAGCTGGATATTTTTGAAGGTGATTTTCCCTGCTTTTGGAGTCCAATAACCTTCGCCTTTTTCCAGGTGGTAGGAAAATACTGCAGTTTAAGGCAGGCCGTGAAGATGAGGGCAATTAAAATTCCAGCAGCTCTCGGCAATTGCCGCAGAATTTCATTCCGGATTCCGTCCGGTCCCGGAGCTTTTCTTAATGGAAGTCGTTTTAATCCCTCAGCGATCATATCTAGAGTGACTTGCGGAGGTTCCATATCAGCGGGAGGTAGAGGTGGCTCTTCCTTTTCTAACTGATCGATGTCAGCTGCTAGTGGGTTTGGCGCGTTTGGTTGAAAGCATTCTTCCAAGTAGTCAGCGAAGCAAGTAGCCTTTTCCTCGTTACTGCATGCTGTCGCCGTTGGCGTGCGAATGGGTGGTATCTTGACGAATGGTGATCGCATAAGTCTTGCCATCCGCCAGATGCTGCCGTCATCCGTATTCAGGGAGGAGAGTTTTTTCTCCCAGGAGCTGCGTCGGAAGTCGACAACCGCTTCGTGTGCCTTCCTTTTTAGAGCCTGGTATTTGCGTTTGTCGCTGGGAGTGTGCGTGCGCTGGAAAGTATTTCTTGCCTTATTTTTTCTTCGCAGTAGGTCCTTGATCCCTGCTGGGAGATCTAGGTAATCCGGAGGACTACGTGCTGCTACCGGGATTGCCGATTCGGCAGCTTCCTTCATCTGCTTTGTCAGATTCGAGACAAGATCGTCGATTTGCTCTGGGGTTTCGACAGTCGCTGCTTCCGGGAGCTTGGATGCCAGCGTACTTCGGAAGAGTTGCCAATCAGCCTTGGCGAGATTGTGATGGGTCGGTTGTGGTAAGCGAGTAGGTTTAATCCCTGCGTAGCAGAGGACCGGGTAGTGGTCACTCTCGAGAGCCTGTATGGTGCGGCAGAAGACAGATAGTTGCAGTTTCGCCATCAAGAAGATGTCCAGGACATCGCTCGATCCATTAAAGTGGTAATGGGTAGGTTGGTCTGGTCCCAGTGCTCTTATGGCGGTGTCATTCAGCCAATTTCGGAGTTTATTGCCTCTGGAATTAGGCGTTGTGGAGTGCCAGGAAGGGTCTTTGGCATTTAAGTCACCGCCAAGTATAGTCGGCGGTCCTCTCTGTAATAATGCTGCGTAGTCTTCAGCGCAGAAGTCACGGCCTGGTTTCTGATATGCTGCGACTAAGGTTAGGTCGCCTGAATCAGTGATTAATTGAAGTGAAGTAGATTCAACGGACGAGTTTGGAGGGTCAGGCAGTTGGAAGCCGCGTAAGCCCTCTCGGAGGAGAATTGCTGTTCCGCCGCTTGGAGTTGGACCAGCTCTATCGGTGCGGAAGACTGTGTATCCAGGAACAGTCCATTTAGTTGTGGGGAGCAGTTTTGTTTCGCTGATTAAAGCAGCGTCAACCTTGTATTCACCAAGGAAGGAGAGCAGTTCAGGGGTCTTCCAAAATAGACCTCCATTTGCATTCCACGTTGCAATTATGAGGCGAGGTGGTAGCTTGACGTATCTAGGGAACGCTTATGTTGAGAGCGGCGAGTACCCTAGACATTAGTGTCTGTTGCTGCATTAATTGTGTTTGGATTGCCGAGGTTACTGCAACCAAGGATTGTATAGCTGCTGCCAGGTCTGGCGTATCAGCAGCGGTTGCGTTGGTGGTAGTAGTGGGTGTTCGCGCGGGACGTTGAGAGTCTGGAAAGGCAGGAAATTCAGCATCCAGGCGCAGGCGTGGAGCAGATGAAGGCTTCTGAGACGGTGCAGGGAGTCCAGTTCCCCAGGGGTTTTGTCGCCCTAGAGTTGGAATAGGCTTGGGTGCAGCAGGTTCCTGTGGCTTCTTTTGCGAAGCTCTCAGCTTCTCAAGGTGTTTCTTATACACCGGACATTTCCTCGACATAGCGGGATGTTCTCCCTCACAATTACAGCATGTTGCTGGTGTGGTTTTAGGTACCGGACATTGTGAGCCATGGTGCGCACCTGCACAGGACCAGCAGCGTGGTGAGGCAGTGCAGTGCACACTTGAGTGGCCGAATCTATTACACCGGTAGCACATTTGAGGCCGATCATATTTAAATGGAGTGAGCCGAAGATGGACTGGCCCAACTTTCCGTAGCGCTCCTATCTGCTTCAGTGTCCACTCGGCGGTGGGCCGTACAGTGAGGTGATGCAGATCCTTCTTTTCTTTATCCCTGTTGAGGAGGGGCCGTACGGAGACTACAGGAATGCCTTCTCCTTCAAATAACTCCGTGAGATATTGCAGATCAAAATCAGCATCTAGACCTCTCACAAGGAATGAAGCAGTACGTTCAGTTGGCAAGGCGTAAGATGAGGCCTGTGCCTGCTCTTTTGCCAGCAGTTCTTTGAGTGCTTTATGGTCTTCAATGGTGTCGAGGTGGACCCTCGTGAAGTCACGCCGTATATCTAGGTGAAATTCCCCTTTTACTACTGATTTTATTAGCTCGATGGACTTCCTATAATCAGAGATTCCGTAAATCATGAACGGAGGCGGGCGTTGGCGCCGTGGAGGACGCTTCGGAGCAGTGGGTGCCGGGGCCAGAATGGCTGAGTCCGGAGTTTGTTCGGTTGGTGCTTGTTTTGCGTTGGAAACCGAGTCTTCCAAGTTGGAGAGGGCATTGAACTTATTTGACATCACAATTTGCTGTTTAGCAGGTTGCAGCGTTGGCGGCGAGGCGGGGCCTCTCTTCCTCTTGTTGGTTTTCACCGGTATAAAAGCACCGGATGGAACGTAAGCATCGGAAGGAAAGATGGCATCGGAAATTTCCATGTGGTCCTGAGCATGACCATTTTGGCCCTCTTGAGGGCCTCCGGAGGCAGCGGATTGATGCTGCGTGGACGCAGTAGGGCTATTGGTGGCATAATTGACGTCCTGGACAGAGGAACATGAAGCTGAGGCCCTAAAGGGGGCCGATGGTGAGGCCCTTAAGGGGGCCGTTGAGGATTCTTCCGAATAGTCGGAGCATGGTGAGTCCGGGGATTCCGGCAATGGTGGCAACTGGTTGACGTGGTCTTGGCGCAGGTTCGTGGATGCCATTCGACAGCTATAGAGAGTCGGATGGCCGGAAAACGGTGCCTCAGTACCACAGTCCGTGGACCGAGATGCTGCTGTTGGTGCGCCGGTGGATGCAGTGGCCGCCATGGAATTCATGGCGGCCAGATGATTCGTTGGGGAGGGCAGGGAGGGCTGTTTGGGGCCTATCACCCTAGCGAGGGGACCCGGCCGTGTCCCTCAGGCGTGCAATGAGTTCGACTCTAGTGCCTGAGGTAACGGCCGAGACAACCTGGGAGTGTCGCTTTGGGCAAAGGCACCACCCGGAGGTGATAACCGCAGTGACCGGGTTCGAAAGGTAGGTACGAGCCCAGTCAGCTGCGGCCCCCCGGGCGCCCCTTTAGCGACGGGAATCAGACGTGTTGTCTCTGCTCCCGATGGAAGCGGAGTGCTGTGGCGTGTAGTCCAAAAATCGTGTCCAAGAAGGCAAGGTCAAGCAGGTGGCGAAGGTCCAGACGGGCAGAGTCGTTATCGGTGGCGTAAACGCTAGAGAGCTGCGGCAGAGGTCGGATTAAGCTATCGGTCTCTAAACCGGCTACAATCCCCTTTCCGCGAGTTTTCAGCTTATTAGCATCGATGGTCTCCCATGAATATAAAACCATTCTCAGTGAGATAGTGGAAATGAATTTGCTTCGAGTTCTTCAGTGGTACTGGAATCCCCTTTAATGCATACGCAGAAGATTTTCCTTGGTCGATTCCTCCCGTGACCGTCCGTGCCTTGGTGGCGCTTCGATCGCATCGCATGTCCACTCCCGGACATCACCAATCGGGCCAAGTTTTTCGTTCTGTGAAGGAGGCTTCGGCCGTTGTTGCTCGCTCGCTTGCTGTTTGGTGAAGCCCTCCCCTCTCCCTGCACGAAACTCGTGAGGGTTTTCGTGATTAGGGAAGCAATTAGAAACGAACGGGTAGAAGAAGACGATCACGAATCGGGAGCGGTTACCCCGCCATCTATCGGGTGATTGCTTAATTGCGCGGTCACGGAAGGCAGCACGAACGAAGGCATAGGCGGACTTGAATGAGCGAAGACTGCGAAACCCATTCGAAGAGGGAGAAATACTATTGCAAACAAATGTAATACTTATAGAACGTTGATGCAATGTAGAGGCCGTTTCCTAAATAAAGTCAGCGCCTGCTTAAGTAAAACGGGCTTTGCTTTCAGTATTTCCTCAAATTATTTTTTTGCCAAAAAAATCATATAGCAATCAAAATATGGCTCAGAATAAGAATGGCCTATAAAAGAGACCCTTCGACGTGCAAATCCGCATAGAATCAAGAAAACCTAAACTGAAAATGAAGTTTCATGCTGAGTGAAGGAATTTGATCCAAAATTTTCCCCGCCAGCAGTCACTTTTCCCTTTTAAATCGCTGAAGAGCAATCCAATACAATACTTGCCCATTTGAAAGAGTTAACAGAGGTAACTTGCTCGGATATCAATAAAAATGTCACATTTTTTTGGTCATTCTCATCTCTTTTCCATTCCATTTACTGTCGTTGTGTTCAGTGCAGTGAATTTTCGATTTAGGTATTCACATATTATATCAAAATTATATGCTTCTGCCCTTCCATATTTTATTAAACTTTGACAGCAAAAAAATTTAAACTCTCTCCATAAAATATGATATGTAATGAAAATTGGAAGTGGTAAACAAGAGAAAGAATAGGCACGGTGCATAAAATGCGAATATTGCCCCTTGAAATGAATGGAAATAATTATTACACATTGCTCCCCCCCCGAAATGGGCAGAGATTGCAGTGTATGGTTTACATTCTTCAAAATAGTGGATAAGTAATGAGGAATCCCTGCGAAGGAATACAAAAAAAGAGTCATGTATACCTTAAGAAAATGCGGGACAGCATTATCGTAAACAATATATACTTGAAACATAATCGCATGGCGAAAAAAATCGCCTTAGACGAGGAAAAATGAAGCATAGGAGCATTTTTGGAATGAGGCAATAGGTGATAAATACGTGCATAAATTAGAAATCGACCTCATAAGGGAGGTGAGTGGTAAAATTCATCAAACCTACTTAGGTTTAGTTGATCAGTGAGGATTGCTTGCGAATGCGAGAAAGACGGTGAAGACATTGATACAAGGTTAAATGCGAAGGCCATTTTCATTGAAATTAAAATGAAGACATTCGAAATGATACATAAGTTATTGATTAATGGTCAAAAATTATAGTATTTCCATTTTCTGTAAATTTTATTTTGAAAATCCGAGTTTGCAAACAAACTTATATTTACACACTACCCCACAAGTCGCGGGTGTATGGCGGGGGGTGCGGACAACAGCCGTTGGCGAAAAAACGGTTACGAAGTTCTACATAGCATTGATTAAAGACCACTATTGTTCAGGAGAAAAACGATCTAGCTTATATTTTCTGCTGGTTATGAAAATATAGTGGTGTTCTACTATTATATTCTCCGTGACACTTTGAAATAGATCTATTCTCAATTTCTCAACCAATCTACTTATGCCTAATTTTCATCCACCATGTTTGCAACTCATCCCAGCCCAATTCGTTTAAAATCTGTGTAACGCATTTTGTATGACCGCGGCAGATTTTAACAAATGGCTAATCTTTCCTTTGCATCTGCATATTCAAGGTGTAGTGGGGCAAGGGCAAAATAGCAACTCTCTTTTACTTTTTAATCTTCCCAAAATACGCTTGATTATTCCCAGCTTCTTCAAAGAACTTCCAAAAATTCATCAAAATATATCTAACATTTAATCGTTTTCTTCCGGACCAAGTAATATATTGCTGTTATAAAATAATGGTCATCCTGCTTCTCAGAAAATTAGCTGTTATAAAATGCGCAAGTAGTCTTGGCCAAGCTCATAGCCCCCGAGTCTCTAGCACACGCCATACTAATTTTTGAGGTAGGTTTAATACGCTCTCTGATCGCTCCTAGTAGTTTTGCATCGAGCATTTCGTAGTTTTTGAAGAATCGGGGCACTTTTCTTATTATTTATTGGGATCGCGGAGGAATTCGCGTCAAAAATCTGGACAAAGTACAACTTTAAAAATAAGGATTGAATTACCCACTTCCTGCGTACACTTAATCTGCTATTTTTACCTCGGTAGATGCCAACTATTTTGGAATACTTTTAATGAATAAAATAAATAAAAATAATGAAATGCTTGGAAACAAAAATTAAATGCTTTAAATAATATGTGGCAAGAAACACAGATCTAGAGTTACAGACTGCAGTTTGCCTTTCTTTTTTTCGCGGTGAAGCCTTTGTTTGACCTTTTCACCTTGGATATTATTGACTTCTTAAATTACTAACCGTTGGCAAATTTAAGTTCTTTGTAATTTATGTCGTACTTGCGTGTGCTGCATGGACGAGTACATGCTTGATGGAATCTCACAAGGCTCTCACGGATGTTTTACGACTTATTTTTTAGCATTTTAAATATTAATGATAAATATATTTGACAGGATTGATGAAATAGAGATTTGATGTGGTAGGGATATATTTGGGGAACATATTGCTTGATGATTATACCTTGCCTAACACCTTAGAGACGCCTCGCAGGGCATTATGTAGATGTACACCTTGTGTAATTTGCACCCAAACCAACAAGAGTGAAGCCGAGCGTTAAAAAAATGTCACGTGACATTGGGATCGTCGCTGGGCGAAGCGGAGCGAAGTTTTATGTTCGGCGAATCGAAAAAAGAAATCAAAGACACGAATTGATTGAAGCTACGCGCTCCGAATCGAAATTCTCATTCCCGCGATTTAAGTTTATTATTTCGGGAATGGCGGGTGGGGCGGAAAAAGGCCCTCAAATATTCTCAATTTCTGACGGACGCGGATTTAATTAAGACAATTTATTTGTTTTGCGCTCCAATGGACGCGTATATCCTTCACTCGACCCCTTCGGAAAGAGCTTATTCGAAAACCTCCCCCTCTCTGCCCCCCCTCACCCCCCCCCCCCCCCCCCCCCGAAATGAAAAAAAATGAAGAGCGGGTCCATCTCTCCGGTGCGCCCTGCGGAACCACTCCATCACTGCGAGAATATTTCATCCTTCACGGCCAATTAGGCGCCTTCGGCCGTCCATCCGTACAAAAGCACACTTTCACTAGGGCAAAGAAGGCAAAAAAAAGGCACAGCCAACGGGAAAGGAGGGCGCTTCCGTGACGCTAAGCATACGAAATCCGACGCTCAACTCAAGGAATAATCCATGTTCCAATCCATAGCATCGCCCTCATTTCAACATAGAAATTTAAATGCATTAAGTGTTGGATAAACCGTTATGTTACATCGAGGTATTTCATTTAGATATGTTCAAACACTACCCAGTATCTCCGAAACTACTGGCTTCGTTAAAAGCAAAATAATAATATGCATCTGATGCATAATATGCATAATAATTTAATGCATCACAGATACTTAAAATGTAAAACTTTAAACTTAAAATTGTAATTATATCGCTATAAATACATAGAAAATATAATTACATAGATAACTGCAGGTAGTCCTTACATGTCCTTAGCACATGAAAAATTGTGCTTGCCACGAAGTGCATAGATGCCATAGTGCATAGATAAGTGTATTCCCACTCGGATATCCGTGCCAAGCGTCTGCTTCAAGCAGCTGCTCAATACTGAAAAAAGCTCGGCATTCAAGTTTTTCATCGCTACTGTTTTTGATGAAGTTTGAAAAACAAGTAGGTATTTCTATATTTTTTCCACTTTTTGTTCCGTCGTCTTCTCCTCGAGATTCTCGCTCACAAAGCGAAGGCGTGACGCACTCGTGCCGATTGAGTCGCCGCTTCATTGTCACCCCTGCCTCTCACGCATCGGTCTCGCCTGGTTCATGATTGTTTACACTCTCATGAGTGCACCAATCTTTTCGCAAATACCCGTAACTGACCGTGAAATCGACTTCCAAAAGCCAAAATGTGAAGTGATTCCGTGAGTAGACAGACATTTTTGTGGTGTAATTGGATCATCTCACGTAACGCAAAAGTTTTTGGGGAAAATCAGCGTTGGAAGCTTTCGAAATGTTGAGTTATATAAGAATGGTTAAGATCAAATGAATCGTTTGTGTAATGCAGAAGTTCTAGGAATAGTGGGACAGAAGAGAAGTCTTTTGAAAACCGTGGGTTGAAGACGGGAGTATGGAATAGGCCACATAACGTGACAGGCCGGAAAAATGAAAAATACCGTTGAAGGGCAAGTAGAAGGTAACAACGGCAGAATTAGGCCATGAATGAGATGCAGGTGATGAAGGATGTTAAGAATAGGGAAGTGCACTAGTGTTTCAAATGTACCAAACACATTTTTTAAATTAGAGTTCAGAATAACATAATGTCGTAAAACCACAGTTTAAATCCTAATAGTGAATACTTTATTCGAGATGACCGTCTGAAATATGGAAAAATTCAAAGGCCGCGAAAACGGGTGTCCATGTTGAATATTGGCCGTGACGTCACAAGGCAGTAGCAGAAGGCAGCTTCTACACCGTTTAGTTATACCACTATTATTGCATAGAAAAATTACAGAATTTGAGGGTATCCGTTTTTTGCTGTCATAAAATATCTTCAGAATATATATGTGGCTGCTTCTCTTTTGAGTAAACGACTTCATCATTGCGTAATATATTAATATTCATTTACGTGTCAACTTCAAGTTTGGAAAGAGTAGTACGAATAGCACATTGAATCTTTAATAAATGCATGATGGCATTTATTTTTCGCTGGGTATATTTTGACACAATGCCGTTTATCATGCCAAAACTTTTGTTGTAAGAACCGAGTCAAACTAATAAACCTATTTCAGACGTTTGCTGCAAGACTTATTCGTTGCGTATGTATTCACGCCGGCCGGAACGTTCGCCCTTCGCAACTAGAATCATGGGATGTTAGCCTTATTTCCGAGCTGGCTGGTTGTTGCAATGGTTCGCTGTCCAGGATGGGTTCAAGAAAAGATAATCTTTGTTGGGAGAAGGAAAATTCCAACGATTTATAAATGGTATACCAAACTTTGATGCAATTATGGTTACTGAATTTTTGAATAAGGAGTGTTGTATAGTGTGTTATCTTGTTTTGTATTATTGTTCTTTTGTTTGGTTGATGTATGAACCTCCCAAGAGAGGGAGTCTTAGTTGTTGTTCATGTGATCATGAACATATGTATATTCATGCATGTGATCTAAAGAAGAGATCTGTATCACAAAGTATGTGATGTATTTTGTGAAAGATTCAGTAATAAAACTTGGTGGCAGCGGTGATGGCTTCGCCAGTTGGAATGTTGGCCGCGTTAAGCACTATTGGGGATATGGCAGTGAATTGGAAGAAGTTTCGGCGCCAATTCGTTACGTTTGTGGATGCCTATTACGACAAGGCAACGGAGGCCAGGAAGGTAGCGATATTGCTACATTCAGCGGGTGAAGAGGCTCAGGAAGTATACGAGTCCTTCCAGCTGGATGCTGGAGATGAAAAAAAACTAGATATCGTACTGCAGAAATTTGACGAACACTATATTCCGGCCACCAACGTGACTTACCAGAGGTATTTATTTTTCAACAGGCGCCAAGATATGGGTGAATCGTTTGAGCATTTTATGTCGACACTAAAAAATCTGAGTTTACAGTGTGAATTTGGAGCACTAACAGATAGCTTAGTAAAAGATATATTTATTAGTGGGATACAGGACAAAAGACTCCAAGAAAAGCTGTTGAGCGTTCCTAATATTGATGCTAAGGGTGCTTTTGCTTTGTGTAGATCCCACGTAGTAGTATCTCAACAGGTACATAATATTAAGAGTGAAAAGGACATGGACAAAGAACTGTTAGTTAAGGATGAGCCCAATGTTGATGTACTTAATCGAAACTGGGTTGGTGGAACGCGACAAAAAACACGGCAGAGGCAGCATCCAAAGGAACTGCGGGATACTCATAAGGGTGTTGAGAGTAAATGCAAATTTTGTGGGTATGTGCATGAGTATGGCCGTTGTCCGGCATACGGCAAACAGTGCTCTCGGTGTAAGAAAAATAATCATTTTGCTAGAATGTGTAGAGCCGCAGGCGGAAGGCAGCAAGTAAACTCTATCAATGGACTCCCGGACATTCAGGAAAGTGATAGTGACCAAGAGATAAGCGAACTTTCAGTGGTAGTATCTTCAGTGAAGCAACAAATGCAGGAAGGTGGTGATTGGTACACGGCTAGTCTGGAAGTGAACCGGCAACTGTTTCAGGTTAAGGTGGACACCGGTGCGCAGTGTAATGTGCTTAGTTTGTTTCAGTACACGGCTTTGGGATTGAATGCCGGTTTATTAAAAAAATGTAAAGTGGTAATTACTTCGTTCACAAACAACAAACCACTTCACAGAATTCCATCAAGGTTACAAAGAATGATGCTAAAGCTGCAGCCATACCGTCTCAATGTAGTGCATACTCCAGGTAAATACTTGTTCATTGCTGATACTTTGTCAAGGGATTTTTGTGCTGAAAGTTGTGATGTTGATACCCAATTTGATGATGATGTGGAAATGCAGGTAGCACTGCTGTTGGAAAATCTGCCGGTGACAAGGGAGAATTGGGAGCTGATCTCAAAGCATGCTTCCAATGATACTGTGTATTGCAAACTAAAGACTTACATTTCTAGTGGATGGCCTCAGTACTTCAAAGATGTTGATTCTGATTGTAGGCCCTATTTTGAATTTAAGGATGAACTGGTTTTGGTAAAAGGAATGGTTTTTAGGGGTGATAGAATTGTAATTCCTTGTTCTTTAAAAATTGAAATGCTGAAAAAATTACATACAGGTCACCCTGGTATTAACAGAATGATGAGTCGTGCTGAAATGTCCATGTTCTGGTTAGGATGTGGGCAAGACATTAAGAAATTTGTCAAGTCTTGTCCAACTTGTCTTAAATTTCAGGATAACAAATCAAAAAATGTTTTGAAGTACAAAAAACTACCCCAATTGCCTTGGTCAGAAGTAGGATGTGATATATTTGAACTCTATCAAAAATATTATTTGGTAGTGGTTGATGCTCTGTCTAACTTTGTTGAAGTAACTACCTTGGATAATTTAAGGACTGTTACGGTGGTGGAGAAAATGAAATCGATCTTTGCTAGGCATGGAATTCGAATGGTTGTGTATACAGATGGGGCATTATGTTTTGACTCTGAAATGTTTAAGAAATTTGCTAAAGAGTGGGAATTTCTTCATGTTCTCTCCAGCCCCCACTATCCAAAGTCAAACGGTTTAGCTGAGAGCGGAGTGAAATCTATTAAAAAGATTTTTAAGAAGGCATTGGATTCAAATGAAGACCCCTACTTAGCACTTTTAAATTTCAGAAACACTCCTAGAGGCAAAGTTCACTCCCCTGCATCAAATCTAATGAGCAGAAATTTGCGCACGAATATACCGTGTAGTTTCCAAGCTTTGATTCCAAAGATTACATATGATAAAGATCGTCCCATTCTCCAGGAGAATAAATATAAATCAAAGGAGTATTATGACCGGTCTGCAAAATCCCATCCCCAGTACCGGGTGGGTCAAAAGGTCATGTTTCAAAAGAAACCAAACTCCATTTGGGTACCGGGAACTATTTTGGAAAAGGGTCAAACTCCCAGATCGTATGTGGTTGAGGGTGAGGAAGGAAGGGGAGTGTACAAAAGAAATGAAGTGAATGTGTCAGCAAGGGGAGAGCCAGTCTCCCTTCAGAAGAGTAATCTGAATGTGTCAGCAAGGGGAGAGCCATTCTCTCTTCAGGAGAGTAATCCTGTAGTTAATACGAGGTCTGGCAGACAAGTCAAATGGCCAAGTAAGTTTAAAGACTTTGTCTGCTGATTGTTGTGTGTAGTAATATAATAGTTTCTTTTTTAAAGGGGAAGATGTTGTATAGTGTGTTATCTTGTTTTGTATTATTGTTCTTTTGTTTGGTTGATGTATGAACCTCCCAAGAGAGGGAGTCTTAGTTGTTGTTCATGTGATCATGAACATATGTATATTCATGCATGTGATCTAAAGAAGAGATCTGTATCACAAAGTATGTGATGTATTTTGTGAAAGATTCAGTAATAAAACTAGGAGGACAGGTTCAACGCTCCATAGAAATGCGAGACGTTAAGGCTAACAAGGGGAGACCGCGTACCTTGCTGCATCTTTTTCAATTAGGGCGTTAGTTAGGCTGTAATTAATTAATTTTCATGCGTGACTTTTTACTAGTTATATATATAAATACAAAATGTCCCATGGTTCGTAATGGGTCGGTTGGGGTAGTGGTAGCGTGCGCGATTTGAAGAATATATCTCACCCGAAGGACCGTGGTTCAAGACTGTGTCATGGCTTTATTTTTTGTTGTCTTCATTTTGATCATACGGCATCAAGTTTATCATTAATTATAATTGCAGCAATCATTAACATGAGACAATTTTTTTATCGTCATTATGGCGTTTAGGTATTTTAGCAGTGTCAATACAAACGCTGAGATACGATGACTACAAGGGTTGGTGTGCGCTAAAATGTTAATTTTTTCTTTGCTTATACTGACCAACTTCCACATTAAAAATGAAAACCACTCTTGCAAGAGCACATACCATTATAGGCTCGCGGCAAGCAACAATATGCGTACAGGCATAATTAATAAGAACACAAAGCGAATATAAAATGCCATATATCTCGAACACTTGTAATTCACATTACTCCAAAGGGAGTTTACTTACTCAGTACATACCTCAGTACCTACCAGTTTACCTCAGTAGCAGTGCTAAAAGAACCATTCTGAAATATAATTTCAACTAACAAATAGGATGAAATAAAAGTTGATTACCCTGACCGGGCGCGCTGGCGTATAAAATAGTCAATCTTTGAAAACCAAGGATTTCGACATTGTACATACATTCTGGGCTATAATGGTCTCGTGTATTCTTACAATGTACCTTGACTGCCTATATTGCGAGTTTTCAAAGTTCGAGGTATTGTAGCTAATTTTTTGGATCAGCAAGATGAACCCGTCACCAGTGGAGTACAAATTACGCCGCGCGACCTGCCGTGTACCTTTATATCTGTATCACCTATAAATGTACTAATTTCAACAAATAAAGATTAACTTTATCAAAAATCGTTTGTTATCATATATGCACATATCATGGGCAAAGTACGCATTTTTCCCGGTCGTGTAAAAAAACAGTCGCGCCATAATTCTTTAACCAAACTACTTTCAGTTTATAAATTACGTAGGTCTACGCGGAAGATGCTATATTTTGACTCAACACACTTTCTGATGTGACTGAGGTACCTATTAAGTAAATTATTATAATATAAATATCAATTTGATCTTACAATACCTTCAAATGATCTTCAAAACAGAATATCATCGATAGGTAAGAGTCAGGAGCAGCCTTGAACCATTTATTCCGTATAGCTTGTGCTTAAGGCACGGGAATGAATATCTTCTCCAGGCTTTTGTTTCGACGTCGAGATGAAATTTGGAACAAAAAATCATTTATAATTCTATTTTGAATTCATGTTTTCGGTACTAGACGACATTTTTAGGAAGCAAACTCCACCGATTCCCGGAAACTCTCGCCGCGCTAAAGAAGGCGACGGAATTCAGCGATACTCCACTGGTGACTACTGCCTTGTGACGTCACATCTCAATCAAGATGGAGGCACTGTGTTTCAGCGCAACATGAAATTTTCCGACTTTCAAAACGTTTTAAAGTGCATACCCCCGATGCAGAAAATAAAAGTGACTATACTAATGTTTCTTTTTTAGGCTAAACTTTCGTATTCAGCAATAAAAAAAAATTAGTGCACTTCCCTATTGTGTAGGTATTAAAGGTAAGCCGATAGAAGAATTGAAACTTCACTCCAATCTTAGGACTGATTACTACTGTTGATGATCATGATTAAGAGGACGGCAGATTTACGTTATTTTCATTTTATACTTAGGAAAGAATGGTTGAATGAAGAGTGGAATTCTCGTGGGTCGTCCTCTCTCTCCCGAATCCTTTCAATTAATTGCGATTTCGTATCCGAGTGAACATCCCATCCGTTGGTTTTCCCCCGCCAGTCCTTCATTTCCGAGGAAAATGAGTTAGCAACCGCGGGCGCGTGACAACCTGGACATCATATATCCCTTGGTCAGCCAAAGTGAAATTCCCTTTGAAAATCTCAGAGGAACGAACGCTTTAAAACATTCATCGCAGCTGCATATTTTTTCCAACCAGCCAATCTGTTCGTCGCGTTAAAAGAGGGCGTCAGTGGGGAGGGAACATTAGGCAACAGTGCGCCCTGTGATCGTCTTTTTTCATTTATTTATTTCGCTGCTCGCTCGCAGGACGGTGGTTAATTATATTTCTGGATCTTTGCGCAGTCTCTCGAAAAGAAGCAACGGTGAGTGGCGATCCGGCGCACGAATAAATTCATCCGTCCACACGTACGGCGAACAAAATATTTTAGATTAAGTTGAAGAGAAAATAAACACCTTTTAGAGACGAATCATGCCTAATTTTTGAGATTCCGAAGACTTAACTATGAATGAAGCAAGAAAGAAATTAGCAGCGGAATACCTGAGACAAAGGGAGCATGCCACAAAAACAAGCTCCGTTTAGAGATGAAAATGTTTTCAAAGAAGGTAAGGATTCTTCAATTGTTACAACTGCTTCTGTTAGACAGTGTGGTGTGAAGCATGAGAGAAGGGGTGGAGGCATTCGCAATGTGGTGCTGCAGAAGAACGATGGAATATATGGACGGAGTGGGCAATGAGGAAGTCTAAGGAAGGGTAAGAGAGTAGAGGATCTTAATGAAAACTTTAAGATGAAGTCGGCAACAGCAAATCGCCCATATCTGTAGACGTGTTGGCATGATAAAAACAAGCATTGAGCGACAAAAGGAACAGAAAAGAATGAAACGTGAAATAAAGCATTTTCAAGGCAAAGGTCCATGCGAAAGAGAATACTTTTAATTAAGACATTCAATCCGTTTCCTGCTCGCAACTTAATTTGAATCAATTATTTTTTTGTTATTACTTGTATATTTTCACATTATAGCAATGCTTGTTAGTATCTTGATTTCCCAAATTTCAAATTTACTCATTTCAATGAACTTCTGCCTAGTACATATTATTGGCGTTGTAAACATTTTTGCAAGAAATTATTTATATATATTTTCGCTATCATTTTATTTTTTTATTGCAAATTTCAGCCTTATTTAAAAAAAATCTAGTCTCAATGATCAACCCTGTTGCCATTACCAACTTCATCAAATTTCACGCTTTAAAAGCGATAATAATTTTTTTTTTTAAATTTTGACCTCTCACCAATCTTCTCAGTAGTGCTGCTCACGCATTAAAAAATATAAAAATGCTTAAATTATCAATCCATTACTCTCACTCAACTTTTCACTTTACTCAATCAATACATCGAAATAAACGAATGGGATTTTTGACTTTTGCGGGTTGATTTCTATAATAAATGCTGTTAAATCTTTAAGTTTTGGTAAAGAGAAGTTTTTTGCAGTAAGTACCCAGGAATTTATTTGTTATACCGTGGTAGGCATATCGTTGATGCATATTATCACTTTCACACAGCCAAACTAAACGTAATTCCGTTGTTAGATTCAACGAACAAAGGGAAAGTTATGAGTGAGATTAAAAAATAAATATTTTTGTACACTACAGGGAATTCAAGATCAGAACTTGCTCCCATTCAAATTCTTTTAATTTTTGGATCCATCCAGTGTATAACATTTTAGTCTTTTTCACTTATTCATAATTATCTGCCCCGAATGTATCACAATCAGGAGCAGAACCTTTGACGACTTATCTAATCGGTTTTTTACAACTTACAATGTACCTGAAACAACCTCTGCGTCTATTGTAGTATTGTAACTTGGTAAACTTATGTAGGAGAGCAAGCGGATTGGGGGAAGAGGGTGTGTCCTCGCCACGTCTGTCCCAGAATAAAGAAAATCAAGTCAAAATCCAAACATTTCTCCTGCCTTAATTCTCCAGAGAAAGAAGTATTCCGGCGGACTGTGCCCACAATACCATTCCGCCTTTGACTCTCCTTCGCCGTCGGACTAATGAAGCGAAGGTCGCGCACGGAATGACCCCTCGACTCGGCATCCGCCCCTGGCCTTGTGGGTGCCGTCGCTCGGCAGCTACATTATGGAGAGGCGGCAGGGTGCAGGAGAGAGGTTGCGTTGCTGTGGAGACGACGGCCGCGCCTTCTCAAAGGGACATCGGGAGTCAAAGGGAATGGAAGAGAGAAGGAAGCAAATATGGAAGCAGAGGGAAAAGATGAGAGAGAGGAAGGTGGAAGGAGGGGGTGATTTATAAAAACTGCATGCCGGGGCGTATGTTTGGCTGGGAGAGGCAAATCTTGGGCTAACTTAATGCGAAGGGGAGAAATAAAACATGAGAGGATAATGATGCGTGGAAAGGTGAGCCCTTTAAGGGGTTGCGCTCCCGCTGAGTGAGATGTATCGCTGTGGAGTTACTGGGCCCCTGACTGACGTAGGTTAAAATCATTTTGTAGTCCAATATTTAAAATTTAAAGACAATATAGAATGGCTTTGGGGGAATAAAGACGTGGAAACTTATATTTTTCATTGATTTACAGATTGTAATCAATGGAATACCCTTTCCGGTTACAGTAAAAGACCACTCTACACTTCTATCTCTAGCCAGTATATTACTTGAGTACTTAAATGAATGATTTGATACTCGAAAAATGATTACGGGGACGAATACTGCAGCAAAGGGACACCAGACTTGTCCTTATTCATTCAGGTGGGTACCAGGGAAATGGCGAGTTTATGCATTTAAGTAGTAAACATAGACGACAAACACTCTTTTGCGGCTAATTAATATTAGGAAGCATAGGTCAAAAAATTTGACCGAAAAATGGCGCCACAATCGCAGATAATGTAACTTCTTTTCTGACGGTATATTATTCCAAAGCCTCGTTATGATGATAAATTCTTACGGCCGTATTCATAGATTTCCGCTAAAACACGCTAGTAGGGCGACTAACTTAGTCGGCTACTAAGACCTTTTAGTCGCCTACTAAGATATGGTATTCATGGATTGTATTACGTGAGCTACTAAGAGCTACTAACTTAGTATGCTACTAGCCAGCTCGGCAGCCGATACTCGGTAGCGATTTGGGTTCAACTCGCTAGGCTACGCTTGACAACACTGCATCTGACTCCTCCGCGGCGCGGAAAATTCGTAACACTATCAAACAAAAGAAATTGATTCAGCAAAGTGCATTGAAATTTTTACTTCATAATGGATAATTCGATGTGATATCGCATCTCAGACATATTTTTTTATTGCTGTACACAAAAATTATGCAATACTTTTGGGAAAGGGTAGATTTATGAGTAATACCGAAGCATTAGTATGTTTGAGATGCAGTTATTGCTTTACAAACGGCCGTATATTTATTGATCATATAAATTGCGTATTTCTTGCACTTCCGATATTTGTTTCCATTAGTGTATGCGTGATTAGTATGGAAAAACATAACTAGCAACGTCAGTATTATACATATCTGTATTCGGAAAGCAGAAATACACCTCAATGTCGGAGTAGAAACGAAAACTTTTGCAATGCAGAAATGTAACGTTGAGATAAATGTGTGAATAACACACATTTATTACGTTACAAACATCCAAGTGCGAGCAATTAGTAACATATGTTTGCAACTCCTAAAGTGTTAGTCAAGGAAACAACAATCTGCTTCGCTACATTTAAATATTTCAAATATTGACAGCGTGTGGAAATATACGGCATATAGTTTACTAGAGGTGGTTAATGTAAAAAACAAAGCATAATTAACGTAACTTGTTTCACTTATTTATTGCTGATCATATCACAAATAGGACTACAACGCACACAACATTTCACTTCACATTTCACGAGCTGTCTTTATGACACTTATAATCCGTAAATTCTGAATCAACTGGTTCAATGAAAAGCTTGACTCACACTTAATTTAAAACACTTTAACGTGACTCTAGTAAACAATGATAATCAGTTTTCCAATCACTCTGCACACACCAAAAGAATTTGCACTCGTTGACTTTCGAAAGAATTCTTCACATCTCACTTCCCACTCATCACTAATGATTTAGAATCAGTTGATGTTATTTCACATTACCATTACGTGGACAATGAAATAAATATGCTGAAACAAATTTTTAAACCAGAAATTGTAACATCAACATACTTCCAATCTCACTCTCCACTATCACTCGTACCCCTCGTACCGTAACCAAAACAAAAACAACAGCGCAACGAAATACGCGAAATGTAAATACTGCCGAAAGCTCACGATAAAGTGACTAGAATAAGTAATATAATCAAACACAAATTATAAGCGTTCAAACGAATGAAAATTTATAAGCGTTTCCTGATTCCCTAAAGAACAACTGCTTCAAATATAAAACATATCCCCTTCGCAACAGCTAGTAGATACCTTTGATCGAAATGGTTAAACCAGTATGAAAGAAATAAATCATTTTGTCGAAGCTCATACACTCACAAATCACTTCACTTGTCGCTTCACTCTTTACTTCATCGTCTATATGCAATCAATTCACTTAGGGGCGCATTGAATGTACAAATTGTGTTCACTTACACTAGAGGCACAAGTTCACTGCAAGTCGTAGCTTCCTCGCAGCTACGAAAAACTTTCAATTCCTGTCAACAATTACACTACATACGTTGCCTGCCTTACTTGAAGAATGGATTCTCGTATTCCATTTTGGCACAAATGCATAAAAACTCTATAACAGTATACAAATAAAACCGGAGTTCGATCATCCACAACGGTCCGCCATATTTAGTAGCTCCCTTAAACAAGGCCGGAGGGCGACTAAGAACCAGCTACTAAGATAGTAGCATACTAGGCTTAGTAGCCCTTACTAACGATCTATGAATACCATTTTGCTAGTATGCTATTACTTAGAACGCTACTTAGGCGTTAGTAACTTACTAAGGAAACTATGAATACGGCCGTTAGTATTAATGGGAGTAACTACCAGCGGTAAGCTTATTCAATTTAGTATATCGACTTACCAAAACTCACAAGTGATGAAGAAACTTGTTTGCCACCAAAATACTCTCTTGAGCCCACTAATGATAATTCAATGGCGGGTTTTCAATGCGCGTGTTTAAGTTTAATGGCCATATGGTAACAAGTTAATTTGTTTAATTTCTACTGCAATTTTTGCGTCAAATTGGGTAGTGAAAGAACATTTTTTTCATATTCTATTGCATTTTTATTTTTTACTTGCTTTTCCCTCGTTTAGCGATGGACCATTTGCATTGTTCAGACCTCTCGGAGACTCAGTCTAGTGTCCACTGGGTAAAGAAATGGCCAAAAACGCACTAATCCCAGCATCTGGTATAATTGTCGACGTTAAATCTCGAGAGTTGGACACCAGCGGACACGTTGCTTAATTTTTACTTCCGTTTGCCGAATTATTTTTGATGAGGTACAGATTTGGGTGTAACCGAATGATCACATTACCTATTGCCACCCACACACTCAAATGGATATTTCTTTGCCCGCATGATTACTGGAGGACTCCAATGCTTAGCTTAGTATTCCGATAAAAGAAATACGTTCGCGTATTCCGTTGCGACTATCTTCCAGACTTGAGTATTCACCGAAGTACCGGGCCAATTTTGCGAGCGTATTCATTTCGTGTATGTCAATTAATTTTTAGGGTCTCCGACGCTAGAGTATTGACAAAATTCCATTATCTCATGAAATATTTAGCGTATGCTCCCATCCACGCATTAAATATGTGTAGTAATTGATTTTATAACCAAGAAAGTGTAATCCAATCTCAACTCAATTCATAACCTAACAATTAAAATAGTGATTACAAAACGGAATACACGAGACTAATTTTATAGTTATCTCTAATTATTATATAAGCGTAAGGTATTTATTTGCAAATAGCGCCATTTAATCCAAGCGATAATTTAGTAAATTGGTGAAATATTTTAAGTAGCTAAATATTTTTGCGTGTTTATTACAGTATTATGCAATAGCAGGGGTTGGGTCTATTCTGGTTGAAATTCCGTTCAACAAGTTACTACGTATTTGAAAAAAGAAAATATCCATGGCATTGAACAAGGCGCCTCAATTCAGCTCATTCTGACGCATTGTCTCTCTATTGTGAGCTATTAATAGTTAAAACTGAAGTAAACTATGTGGTAGGCATCGTCTGGTAAGCCTTTAAAGATGGTGGAATGGTAGCGGAGAAATTCATATGAATTGCTATATGTGAAAGTGCCTTGATCAAGATCTAGTAGATACTTATGCCCGATAATCGAATCATAAACCTCTGGCTTTCGGAGAAACTGAAAAATCCAATAAGCAATACAATTTCCTCCACTCTTATGGAAATTTAAATCGAGGTTCAACGTCCTAGGCATTTGGCCATTATAGTACCCTGAAAATGTGCGAAATTATCACTAAAGTTATGAACAAACGACTGCTAAGCTGCGAAAAGAGAGAAGTCGTGAGAGTTTTATGGGTCCACTAAATGAAAAATACTTTACATGTTTTGGAAATACTTCAACCTTATAAGACACGTTATTTGACAAGTACAAACGCAATAACTGAAGACACCAATTATATTTTTTTACGGCAGTACTTCCGTGTCCCTCATTTTTAAGAGTTCACAATTACGCTGGTCAAATGTTTACTGGATGACATCAAAAAACATTTTATTGTGTTTAATTTTGAAAAAAATGTGAATTACGCTATTTTAACGAATTTTTGAACGCTTTCTGCGGTCGGAATTTATTATCAAGATCATCAACCTGATAAAAAATTATATCTGGGAGATCATAAATACGATTAATTGGGAATATTGAGTAAAAGAAGAGTCATAAATGAGTTACTCTTTCTGTATGATATAATTTATTAAGGTAATTACATGGAAGTAGTTGGAAAATTGAAATTTCTAGTCCCAAAAGAAGGCTGAAAAGGACATTCTGTAGAAGACGTGCTAGTACATATTATTGTATGAATGCATCTATTCATAGAATATTACTCATTCTATTAATACTCATTTAATAAACTTTCAAGCGAATTAAATATAAATTTACTCACGGAAATGTTTCGCCGATTGATATTGTGGATGGTAGCGACATTATAAACTTGTACAGAGTTTTGTATGTGACCTTAAGTCGGCCCTGATAGTTTTGATGATTGATTGTACGTGCACTATTAGGGTATCAAGTTCATTTTGAATAATGATAGTGATTATGATTAAATATGAAAATGGTTTAGCCTAATATTGTGTTTTCATGTTGGGTGAACTCATAAATTATTGAACAAAGTATTTAATTAATGAATGCATTGTTTCCTAGTTTGGATCAACCTAAAAGGTATTATTATGCCAGTATATAAATAATTCATTTTACTTAGCAATTATCGATGCGTTAAAAATGTACTCACCATTCGGCAGGGCAATTAAGCAGGCAATAAAATCTAGATTTGGATTTGCATCATAACCGCGGTAGTCTGCAGCAATGACGAAAATAATTTGATGCTGTACACTTATAGCTTTTTTCGATTTAAAATTATTTATAGTAATGATCTGCAGGCCAGGTAAAATCGTACATCATCTATGATGAAAATAAAATATCAATTCATTTATTGTTTTGGCGAAGTTTACATAAATTATAGGTTCTAGTAATGCTGAATATTCATTTTTAACAATATTTTCCTGAGATAATGAATAACAGAAAATGATTTTTTTCATCGCTTATGTATTTTGTAAAGAACAAGACATGTAATACGATTCAATAAAATCTTAATTGATTGAATACCAAATGTTTTACTCGGCACACATTTCGATTTTCTTTGTGCGTCACGCACAACAACCTCCACAGATTGTCCCAGCGTTTTCGTCTGTGAAAACAATCGCAAGATTGATACGCTTAGAAAAATATTCGCACATTGACTTTACTTGGAGAGCATCAACCATCTCTTCCAGTTATCAATTCGATATTCCCTCAACGTAGTGGCTTCGAGATGCACGTCTTTCATACGTAGTACATGTTCAAACGTATGCGTTTTGAATTTGCCCAGGAAATTGATTCTGTCTCCGAGTACCTTTGAGTCTTCCCCATCTTACTGCTTCCAATAGCAGAAGCAGACGTCTTATTCGTTCAACGTGCTTACCTTGTAAGGAAAAGAGCCGCTTCTCTTTGCATACACTACCACGCTCCTTATGAAAAAAAAGAAATCTTGTCTGCAGTCGTTCCAAATTTCTCCACGGCGCTGGAGGCTTATCCTTTATAAATATTTGGGTCACACACTCGCAAATCCTCTTCAACCGCAGCTCTAACCCACGTTTCACTTGATTAATATCCGTAGACCTTAGATATGCAGTCACAACTGCTTAAATCCTACTTTCCCCGGAGTAAGTAAAGTGAATGCATAAAGATTCCAGCGGGTTAAATTCACTCGCATCGCATCTATCCCTGCCTTTGAATGAGGGGATAGCTGGGTTAAAGGCTTATTTGCCTTTTATATTATAAGTACAAATAAATTTAGATGTTTCAAAAACAAACGTGGTTCAGCTCCACTCACGATAATTATACCTATTTCTCATAACAGATATAGGAAACCCATAATAATATCAAACATCTTTATGGCAGATTTGTGCTATTTTGAGGACCGAAAATGATTCTTTACGACCAAAGACTGTATAATATTCGTGTTTTTGCTAGATCCCTTCTACTGCTATGCATATACCTACCTCTGGACAATATAATTCTATTTATTGTTGATCGCACATAAATGAAACATACTATGATTATAATGCCATATATAATGACCTCGTATGCAAAGAAGAATACCAAATTAAATCAGTGACCAGAATACAAAACTGCACAAAAATGTTTACCCTCTTATTTCAGTCACTGTAATGTGCGTTAGAAAAATGGCAAGGCCCTTAAAATAAGTTCGGATTCAATTAACATCCCGGTCCCTTAGCATCTTTCATTGGTGCATAATTCGCATTTTTCCAGATAAATTTTGCTTCAAAAACTTTTTGGCATAGGTAAGATGTTTTTATGTTGACATTTTAAGTCTAATTTGGTCGCTCTCAACTTTTGAATCCAAAAACAAGACTTGTACATTATTTCCATGACCAGATTTCGACCGTGGGAGATAATCATCTTCCATTAATTGGATTAAGGCTTGGGTCCTTTTCAATTGCAATAAAATATACTCAAATCCAAAGGTAAGTAGTGAAATATTTTCTTTTCTATTGCAATGACCAGTATTGTGTTAAGCACTAGTTGATATTGAAGTTCTCAGAAGACAGATAAGTAAGACATGCAGATAAGTTGCAATTATTGGAAAAGTCACTATATTATAGTTTAACAGTATTTGTGGACTGGAGCAAAAGGAGATAAGCAAGAAGAGAGTAAGCTACGAAAATGTGTGCACGAATTTGCGTTAAGACTAATAGCCGGAAAAGTTCGGAAGAGACGTCATAAACATCCCTGAAAATAGGAGATACGCACAAGAAGACTGAAGTCTGAAGTTTATAATTTATCTAACATATCCCGTATCCTTTAAGTTTATGCTTTCATTGGAGAAAAATAAAGTTAAACGCTTAAACTGACATAGCTGTAAATGATTTGTGAATTTTTAATGCGCGTGGATGTATTTGTTTTAATTCTGCTGATATTGCGATACATGCGTAAAAATCTGTTAATTATTGCGCACAACTGTCCGCTCGATTAAAATATTTTTCGAACGAACTCCAAGTATTGCCAACATTTTGAATTTCATAAATGCATGATTTGACCATATAGATTTTTTGGATTTTTTTTTCAGTTTTCTTCTCTTAGATTAGACAACAAATAAATGAATTGACAATAGAACGACATTCATATTACTGTTCTCATGTCTTGATATTTAATTAAGAATGCCGGAGATAAAAATCAACCTTTATCCATTAGACAACTTAAAAAGATAATGGCTTTTATCTCCCTATACATGCTTTAGATCCGGATGCATGATCTTTACTCCAAAACAAGGCGAAATTTGTAATACGCTCGAGTAATTTCTCAAAAACGAAATGGCCTTTTTTGTCTCCGAGTACCAAGGCTAGAATATGAAAATGTAGGGGGCGAAACATTGCGTATTGCTAGGAACTAAATACTAACCTACAGAGATGAGTAGAATGGGCCTAAATAATGTAACTGGGCTCAGTTACCGCTACTTTTTAACATTTGAAATCAGTTGCAAGCACTAGTTGCAATTTCAAAAAATTACGTGCTGAAGCTAGGAGTACAGTTACCGTTACTATTAGGATCACCTATTTGAAGCATCTTGCGAGATTCAGGCAGCAGCAGCTATTGGATGACTCTTAAAAAAAGTTATTACACTCCTTTTGGTGGATAATTTCACCGAATCATGTGCGTAAGATTGCATTAGTCAAAACAAAGTTCTCGAGATACGCCAGTCTGTACACTAATAATGCGAAAGTAAGGATTACTTTCTGGAAGCATTTAGAAGATTACAAGTAAATGTTCATTTTAGAAGTAACGATTGAAAGTAAAAATAACTGAAATGTAAATGTTAGCAGTACTTAACTGAGTTACATTTTCTCCTAACTCTCTGCTCATTTATTAACCATCCTCAAGGGAAAATGATAACAATCCTGCTAAAATTTTCGACACTCTGTTTTATCTATCGCAATGGAAAAAAACTTTTATTGTGTGAAAATGTCAATGTGCAACTTGTCTGACCTTGCACGGGCAGCTTACAAAGGGGCTTATTTGGAGAGTGCATAGAAATAAATGATGAGTATGGAATATGGCTCGACGACTCGCCTTGCATCCTCCCATTGAGTGCAGCGGGCCGCGAAATGATGCCAGCCGACGTAGTTGCAGCATAATGCTTTCTTTGAAGTACCCGCCTAACTAACTCGGCGAAATTAAACTTCCCACAGAGACATGACCCGCTCGCTTGCGCTACTCCGTGAATTACACTTCCTAAAGTTTTCCTCTAACGACGCAAACAATAATGCGAATCCATGACTCCTAATTATGGAACTGTGAAACCAACGGTGCTAAAGTGATCGCATTCGTATCCATTTCAGAGGAGAGAAAAGTGCTTTTGTTGGAGACTTGAAAACGGCGATCATATTTATGATAAAATCACTACGAAGGAAAAGAGAGTTGAATTCATCTAATTAACTAAGCCAGCGAAGCGCTTCTTTTTCATTTTACGTTTGCTCATAAAAAATTGGGTAATCGCGTGCATATACAGTTGCATGTCTCACTGTTGATGACCAATTGTTTTTCTCCGGTCTTTGATGAAGTTATTTATACTTACTTTGTGAAGTAATTTTTGTGCATCAAGTATATTTTTTGTTTTCAATTTTGATATTTTTAATGCCAACAGCTCATCTAGCAAGGCATTAATTTTTGTCTACTGTTTACATTGTATATTGAATATGAGTATTATTATTTAGCAATTGTTATAATCTTGACCCTTCAGAAGGTGTGTCTCATTCATTAGAAATATTTCAAACCAACTACAAGTATGAGCTTTAATTTGTTGCAATTTTAAACTTGTTTTTTGTTTGTTTTGGTTGATAAGCGCATGGGATACTTTATAAATAAAGCAAACTTTTCCCAGCCAAGTTTTTTAATCATCTGATGAAGCGCTCAGGAACTTCACAAAAGAGAGATATTTAAATTTTCGCCATTTCAGTTCTTCCTTGGGGTATAATCAAGCTAAAAGCATTGGCGACTGCGGTTAGGCCCTCCGCTCTGCCGTGAATGTAATTTGAGACAGAATTCACCTCAGTTTATTGTCACCATCGAAGGAAGAGAATCTCGTGGTGAACGAGATGGGATCATTATTTTGTGACCTAATGCGCCATAATGAACACTGCGCTGCGGTGGCGACAGACAAAACAGCAGAATAGAATACGCTACCCGCGGAAATAGTGTGAGTGCTAGACTCGTCCTCACGTATTTGAAAAATGATCATTTTAATTATACCTACCCACTTCTTTAATTCTGCATTCGTTCCCATAGGACGAAGGAGGTATCAAGCTGACTAGTTACTATAAATTACTTTTCATTCATCTCGCTGTGTGAACTGAATAAAATCATGCATAATTTACAAAAAGTAACCTCAATTTTTTCTGTATTTATCTTTCTTTTAGTTCCGGAAGCAATATATTACTAATATCCTGTCCTTGATCTCGGTCAAAAAACTAAGATTTTTCTTTGTTTAAATATAGCCTCCAAGTTCAGGCATGTTTTCGAATGCTCATCTTTAGTGAGGACCGCAACTTCCGACTATCAGACGGAGAAAACTCCTAATTAAAATAGTCGAGAAAATTGTCCAATATCGGTTTCCAACTGCGCGGACCGCCTCATCAATATCCGCTTCATTGCATATTTTGCCTTTTATTTTGGCACCTGATCTTGCATCACCTCATTGTCTAAATCGTTCCTTCCTTTTGCATTGAGGTGACTATGAATACTGATAGAGAAGCGGAATATATATTACGAAACATACGAAAGGAAAAAATATTGTATTTCAAAAGTTTTCTTCGCCTCATAGCCAGAAGCGTTCAAAATATTCCATGGCATGGAAACGATTATTTTCTATTTCATTAACTCAGAAACGTCAATTTAATCTCTTCTCCAACTGTAAATGATGGGATGTAGCTGATTGTAAGAAAAAGGCGTAGTTCATAAAAGAGTTAAAAATAAAAATCAAACATTTTTCGGCAAGAAAAATATTTTTCGTTTGTGTTGACACTTGTAATGTTTTTTCCAGACAGTGCAATAATTTCGGCGGTAAGCGTATCAAAAATTCACTTCATCAGCACAACTCTACGCAGTCTTTGTGAATTCAATTTTTTTACTCCGCTTTGAAGGAGATCTTCCTGGAGCTCCTCACCTACGTTTTGCCTATCGTAATTCCGATAAGTATGATCAGTGGCGCCGACTCCATGGGGCCTGAGGGGGCCCGAGACCCCTCAAAAATTCGTTATTGGTGTGAGGAAAAAATGTGTCAGGCTTGTCGATTTTACCTTGAGTTTCCAGATATCGAGATTCGAGTTATCAGGGTTCTAATGTTGATCATATGACTCTTCTAAAATGTTTAAAATACTTAAAACTCACTACTTATAAAATTTCCCGGGGCAAGATCCCCGGTTTGGGCCCCCGAATATTTTTTGCATGCCGGCATCCGTGAAAGTGAGAATAATGGGGAAAATTTCTCCAATGAAGAAACAAGTACATACAGCTCTCTCACTTGGTAATTCAACCCGAAGGTTACTCGGATAAGTGATGTTAGAGCTCACCCCGGAATAAGTCTAAGTTATGTGATTATTTTATATACAGGGTAGTGTTGCAGTTTCTTTCCCTAGGTCACTTTAGAATTGTCGGAAGAGATCACCCAGCAATTAAGCCCAGAGTCCCTCGAACAGTAACCAGACGCTCACCCACTACGCTGCCACGCTCCGCAATTCATCACGTATCATACAACTTCCTTAAAGTTGCATAAGTTTATCTCCTGTGTAGGTCATGTTGGTCAAAGAAGATAGAGAATACTGGAAAAGAGTGACTCCCTATAGTCGGAACGCCTTGGTTCAAGGTCGTATGCGTAGAGGGAGCAAAGGTTGGCGAGAAAAAGCCTATGAAGATGGACGTGACGAAAGGGAACGGAATGTGGCTGTCAGGGAAAGCATATTCTGAGCAAAGAGGAAAACAATGAGTTTTTTTTACGACCAAGGATGTGCAGAAGGAGCCAAAAATCGATTTCGAATGCATTCAAATCACGGCGACTTATTCACAGAAATACCGAAAAAAAGGAATTATTTACGATGTAGAACAAAATTTACGACCCGAAGATATGGTTCGGCTTACAATGTTTTTGTTAGCGACCACAGTGAAGTTCGGAAACTTCTTTTCCTCGTGATAGGCATTCTACCTTTAAAACATTCGTTCTTTTTAGGCCCACTTAGCATTACTCGTAGTTTGGGTAAAAGTCATTTGATTACATAGGTAGCACCGCTAAAATGGCTTCTAAGATCCGTAGCATGCGGATGTCGCGTGCGCAGGGCCGGCCGAGAGAGCGAAAGTTGGCTTGGACGAGCCCCTGAAGATGGATGTGACCGAAGAGGGCGGAAAGCGCTGTCAGGGGCGGCCAGGGAGCCAGTCAGGGGCGGCAAGGCGGTTGAGAGGAAGCAGGACGTCGGGTTGGACACTGTGACGATGTTATTTTTTTGCAGGGGTCGTAATCTGGGCTTGCCGTCCGCAAGGAGAAAGAGGGAACAGTGTGTCATCTTCCTGGAGCATTTCCAGCGGTTCAGTGGTCGGCCTCCAGCTGGAAACGGCCTGGAAGGAGGGGCGGGAGAAGGAGCGGAAGGAGAGGTGACCACTTCCAGGGCCGGTCCAGGGCCGGAATTCTCCAAAAGTGCGCACAATTGGTGACTAACCAAGTTAAAGGGAGCGAATATCCGGTAATTGTAACTTGTCCTATCATTCTTTATTTCCCATTTGCAATTTACACTCAAAAATGTAAGGGTAAATAGCTACCTAATTGTTATCGTTTGAAAAACACCCGTCACATTCTTCTACATTTCTTGGAAAAATGAAGATAAAATAAAAGTAATCAATGTAACAATGGTTGCTACTTGTCAGTTCATTCACTGTTTCAGGCCTGGCTACATGGAATAGACTGAACATAATGCAATGAAAAAATATAATTTCACGAAAATTTAATGACCTTGCTGCTATCCAAGCTTGGTGCGATGCTTGGCAGTTAAAATTAAATTTGAAAAAATTCGTCGTAATGAATTTCTGCAAGAAGAACAACTCCTTACAACGTAGCTATATAATTCGGGGTACCCAATTAGAGACTGTTGAATCCGTGAAATATCTCGGAGTTAGACTCAATAATGATCTATGGTGGAATAAACATATTCGAGAAATAACCGGTCAAGGTAATCGTAAAATGGGTTTTGTTAAAAGAATATTAGGAAAGTGCGACGACAAAGTGAGAGAAATTAGCTACTTTTCCCTCGTTAGACCACATTTGGAATACGCTGGCAGTGTTTGGGACCCTCATGAAAATGGCTTAATAACAGAGTTAGAACGCGTGCAAAGAATAACTGCCAGGTATGTGAAAGGTCGTTACGATAGTCTTGTTAGTGTAACTGACCTCTTAGATAAACTCGGATGGGAATCTCTGTCGGACCATAGATTGAAAAATAGACTAAACCTTTTAGATAAATTCAAGAGCAGTGTCTTTTCTGACGAAGTTAATCATATCTTACGGACGCCAACATACTGCGGAAGATCAGATCATATAAATAAAATAAGAGAGATAGATTGTAGAACAGACAGATTCCGAATGTCATTTTTTCCACGATCAATAAGAGATTATAACGGCAGTAATAGAACTCGTAAATAGATTGCATGACTTGTAGTGTAGCCTACTAACCTATGTAAAAATTAATGCATGTTTCTTAATTCAATTATTATTTCTAACAGCATATAGTAGTATAGTTTGTTAGTATACGGGACGTTTTTTGGACGGTGTGGTGTGCATGTGGGAGTCCAAATGCATGATGCATGCTGGTGATTGATCACCCCCTGCCAAACACCCTAGAGGTGGCTCGCAGGGTATTATGTAGATGTAGATGTAATGATTTAATCAAATCAACGCATCAACGTACAGCATGAAATTTATTAGAATTTAAATATATTTTTTAAATTTAATTTTGTCAGTTCAAGTGAAATATTCCCTTTGCAAAAAGCTGACCTCGATGACGGTGGGGTAAATTCCTTACCAAATAGTATTTTGCGGGTTTGACCCCCGAATGGGTGAGTTTTTGCTGATATGTCTTTGAGTGCATTTTCAAACTAGTTAAAGGTAAAAGAGGAATTTGGAGAACTAATTTTGGAAATAAAATGTTGTCATTGTCATTATTTAAAAATTATATTCAGAAAGGAAAATGCGTCCCTCGGTCTATTTGTTCCCCTGTGAAAATTATATTCAGAAAGGAAAACGCGTCCCTCGGTCTATTTGTTCCCCAGTGAAAAAATAATTTTTTCTGGTATTTCTCTAGAATTTATTGAAATAATTTAAAAGATTTTACTGTAAATATTACTTTTGACATCATTTCCTAATTTCACCTAATTTCATTTTGATATTTAAATTCAAATTCTTCCAGCAAAATAATTGTTTCCTGATATTATTGCGAATGTTTCCTACACTCATAATGAGCGTAGAATTACAGGTTCTTCAGTCAAGTTCGCTGCCTAAAAGTTATAACAGTCTGTAATGCCATTCTACCTATGATGGTGAAAGTCGCGGAATAACATTGCCGATAGTGGGTACTCGGCGTTTACGATAAATAATCGAAAGATAATTTTTCATATGCAAGATAATCGCAAGGAAATGGTAAAAGGTAAAATTAGCAAAAATTTATGACTTATATACAAAGTAAAATAAAAATTTATGGAAGTCACACGAATGAATGAATGAAGCATTAAAAATACCTTCATGGGTTGATATTTTGCAAAAAATATAAATTTTGCATGTTTACTTTACGTTGCTTGAGAAAATATTTTCTTAAATTAGAAAATTTCCACGTATTCTTGCCAGCACTCTTACTAATGTGGTGATATGATTGCAACAAAAGCAAATATCTTGTGAAAAAGGTGATTTCCCTCTTACAGAGGCTGTAAACATTAATTATGCTTCACTTCTTACTTTTAGTTCACAAATATTACGTTTTCTTGTCAACACTCCTAAAAATTCGGTGATATTATTAAAAAAAGCAAATAAATTGTGGAAAACGTATTTTCTCCGTTAAAGGGGCTGTAAAAATAAACAATGCTTTGCTTTTTACTTTTAGTTCATAGATGCTACATCAGCCACTTGTGCGGTCCAAACCTTCGTTCTAGCCCGGCGTTCAATAAAAATGTTGCACACGTTATCTCCTGCTGTACACGTACAAAACGAATTCAACGAAAACAAGCGCTGGGGTGGCGTGTGACTAAGAGAGTGCTGGTGAGCCCAGTTGCAGTTGGTTATCTGGGCATTTTGGCAATCTCTGCAGGGGCGGGCGGGCGGGGTGAGGGCCGTTGGGAAGCAGGAAGGAGTAAAAGGGAAGAAGTGCGAAGTGAAGGGCTTTATAAATGGAGCGGCTCACTTGATTGCCTGGAGATGGTCGCGATGACTGCGTTGCCGCGCGCGACCAAGTGGAAGGCTCGGATAATAAGAGCGGCGTCGTCGTGCTCATAATTACGGAGTCGTCTCGCGCCACTGAGCACCTCGGGTCGGAAGAAGGCTTCCCCTGGCTGCACTCCACCCGCACAGCCGCCCCTGGCCACCCCTGGGCGCCCATTCCGAAAGTGACCCGGATAAGAAGGCGATAAATGTCCCGCTCCCTCGGGTCTAACGCTGCTCCCTACAACTGAAATCTGCGTCTTCCTCGGATGGTTTAAATCAAATGTAGGGATTCACTCCTTTAGTCCTTTGAGAACATGAATTACATTTGTGATGCGAAGAGTAAATGAGGAAAGGACCGGATATGTAGACGATAGCATGACGACTCTCACCATTAATTCAACCGATTCAGATGAGATGTAATGGAAGTTCGACGAATTAAATTAAAATATACTTGCGATTTTCCGCAACTATTTTATTGCGTACCTACGAAGCGTTTCGGTTTCCAGAGCCATCATCTGCCACAAGACATTACAAATCTAGATAGAGTTAGGTTTGACATGTTATGTTAGCATTCAGAATATATTCGATGTTTATCGAACCTATTTAGAATGCTAGTACTACAGCTTATCAAGAAAATATCTATCCAAATTTGTAATATTTTGCACAAGATGATGGTTTTGTGAGCCAATACGCGTCGTACCTATTAAAATAATTGCGGAAAAGTTCAAGAATATCTCATCAAAATGTATAAACATGAACTAAAAAAGTTCGAAAAGCACTCTGCGGATATAAAAGCTATTCAACAAATAACTCTTTCCTTAAATGAAGATTAGATGGATTGCCAGTGTGGCAACGGAGTCCTAACATAAGAAAATAAAGAGGAATATTCTCTAAAAGCAGTAAAATATAAGTTCGGCAACCTAGTTAGCCATACCATGGGATCTGATATGGTGACCTGATAAAGACAATTGTCGAAGGATAGGTGGAAAGGGATACTAGGCAGCATTGTGATGGTCTCAAGATTGCCCATGGTAAAATCAGTGCCCATGAAGCCATATGCGGATCGGATTGGGGCGTTGCAATTTGATGCATCGCTGCCATTGGCTATTAGTGCTAGAATTGGTTAGACGCTTCACACCACTCATTCTTTCCTAACAATTAACCTCTTAATGGTGAGATACACATTTGTTTTCATTTATATTCTTAATCACTTAAAGAGTACATCTCACACAAGTCGATATCCCCTTGTCGATCTTCCAATCCCCTTGTTCTTCGATAATTGTCTGCATTAGATCAGCATAATCATCAGATCACCACATATTCGTCAAGCAGGTCTATCCATCACTTCAAGACAAAATTACTTCAACGTATCCTCAGCTAAACTGGCTTAAATGAATGATATTTTCGCCCAATTTAATTCATGATTAGATCATATTTTAATTAGATCATATTTAATTAGTAGGCATTGTAATTTTTCTTAAAGTATCTTCAATGTTCAATGCTTCTATAACATTGCGAAATTGAAAAAATCTGCCTCTCTTTAGTTAAGGTTCTCAGTAAGGCCAAAATTATACTAAAATGTTAAAACATTGCCCTGTTTTATACCCCTTGACCTTAATTCTGGGTTACAAAACATATCACATCCTTAAAAAGTTCTTAATATATAAATAAACCTATTCCATCTTTATAATAATCAACCAGTTCTAAAAAGCGAGTTCCATATGGGTTAACTTTTACGTGCACTACCCAGTTCGTGGCCTTCAGAGCAATGATAAAAATCCATATTAATGAGCATAGCGATTACATTCCTATACCTATTCTTGCGTAAATAATCATATGCAGCTTGGATTTGTTGTTCAAAAAGAATTATACTGCCTAAGATGGCACGTACATGAATTGCCTGGAATCTCAGAAAATGTATGTTAATGGAGAGATAAATTATGCAAACCTTCGTTTTGACGACTTGCATTGACTTAGGCTTTCATTTATGCGTGGTATCACGGGTCTTTAAAAAATTGTTGGAAATTTCATCAGGTTGAAGCGAATTATTGAAGTTGATATTATTGCCCAGATGTTTAATCGTATGCCAGCAGATAAACTAAACTACATATATATGTACAATAATAATGCTTGAGTTGGTACGGAATTACAAGGGGTCCTACTTAAATAGTTAAAAAAGGAAAACTTTGACACATATCCGTTTTTGACGATTTATAGTGACATCAGCTGAGATGAAAATGAGGTTTGAATCGGGAGCAGTGTAATAAAGGATAGGTACTCCAGAGTGCCTCTCGAAGCGTCGCCACCAACCGCGCATTTAATTGGGTTCACAAAAGTCACCGCCCGCTTCTCTCACTCGCAAAGCAATCCGAATTTCACGGGCAAATGAGCCAATGTGGAGAATTTCAACCGAAATTTATATCCGTGATGATTTCATCTATCTAAATCAATATTTTTAAATGCAATTAACCAGTGCTGTAGTTGGAAAAAAATTAGGCGGTACCCACCATCGTACAATTTACAGTGGGGCCATTTTTTACATGTGTAAAAAGGTAGTTTAACCAGTAAGCATATAACGAGTTTGGATTTCAGGGGGTACGCTGTACCAGCTTGTACCGGCCCAACTACAACACTGCAATCAAACTCGATTGTAAACATTATCTACGAAATAGTGTGAATAAATCGATCGCTTTGCTCTCATCACTTGGTGCATTTTAAAAATCCGGTTAATGCAACGTGGTAACAAATGCTAAGCTTCTAAATGCGGGCGGACTGAGGCCTCATCTTATGCAGACCCCTTAGTTTTACTATTTTGAAGAGAACCGAAGGAAATTCAAATTGTCTCAGGCATAATCCTACCAAGGCCTGACCAGAAATTTGATAGCATTGTGGCGCATGCAGCGAACCAAAGGCGCAAACCGCAAACGGAGACACAGCGATTCGCTAAAAGGATGAAATTTTAATGCAGACCTACTTGGCGACCTCGTCGGTGACAGCAGTGAATTAAGGGCACACACGGAGGTACCCACCACGCAGATAAATATACGGTGGCGCCGTCAGTGGCGGTCGGGGGAAGCAAAAAGCGGTGAGCGGCAAGAAGTGGCCGAGAGCAAAAACACCGCTCCCGCGGGATACCGCGCGGCATCCAGGGATTGCATCCACCCTCTCATGAGATTAATTCCAGCCTCTTTTATTCCAGTGTCGCGAGCGCTGGAGAAGGCTGGAGCCGCCGTGCGCCGTTTACGCGGTGGAATAGTACCGTCATTATCCGCCGCGGTGCGGGCGCCGAGACATTCGAGGCATTTACTGAGTAAATCAGGCCTCGTTCACTCCAGCTGTCGAGTGTAAGTATGAGGCACTTTGGGAGCACGTTGTCCCGAAAATGCCACGCTGACTGCATTCTTTTTACCTTTTGGCCTGCTGAAAAGTTACCACACTAATAGAAAATTCAGATGTCGCCTCAGTAATCCTAAGATTAAACGGAGACAGTTGCGTTACTATGAGGGGGGGAATAAGGGGATAGTTCCCCTACCCCAAAAGCCTCGCAGAAATTTAAGAATTATTTAAAAATATTATCTAGTTTTGTCATGCAAAAACTGCATCTGCTTAGAGTTAAGCCATAATTAATGCCAATATGATGTAAAATGTATTTCCAGACATGTCATTTTTCAAAAACTTTCCCGGACCCCGTTGCCTGAGTGGGGTGGGGGGTCGCCACCCCCGGCCATCCCATCCCCCCCCAAAGAGACTATCCCTAGTATTCTACTGAGCGTAGGCACCACGCGAGTCCATCTTTCTAGGTAACACTTTCGCCGGCAGTACAGCAGACTTCTTCAGTTCGATGAAGCGCAGAGAGGAACAGCTGTTAAACTATTGTCTACAAAGATGGACGTATGCAGTCATTTGCGGATCCTGAGAGGGACTAGGAGAGGCTTTGTCTCCCCTGGGATACCTGTACTGTCTAAACTACATAAAATGGTATTTTTTTCAGTTGTTGATTGTATACAGGAGAGGAGAGACTCCTTAACCCCCTCCCCTCACACTCAATCTCTCTCATTTATCTATATGATCTGATCTACCGTACTATGTTGGCGTTCGTAAGATATGGCTAACCTCTTCGGAAAATACGCTGCTCTTGAATTAAACTAATACAGGATTACAGGTGTGACAAAGATTTCCATCCCAGTTTATCAAGAGGCCAGTAACACTAACGAGGCAATCGTATCGACTTTTCACGTACCTGGCAGCTCTTCTTTCCACGCGTTCTAACTGTTGTTAAGCCTTTTTAATGAGGATCCCAAAACTGGCAACGTATTCAAAATGGGGTCTAGCGAGAGCGATGTAGCTAATTTCTCTCACTTTGTTGTTGTACTTTCCTAATAATTTTTTAACGAAACCCAATTTACGGGTACCTTGGCCTCCTATTTCCTGAATAGGTTTTTTCCACGGTAGGTCATTATTCAGTCTAGCTCCCAGATATTTTACGGGTTCTGAAATCTCAAATCGGGTACCCCGAATGATATTGTGTGTGGGGAGTTATTTCTTTTCCAGAAATTCATTACTACGTATTTTTTCAAATGTAATTATGAATGCCACGTATCGCACCACGCATCGCACCGCAGCAAGGTCCTTCCTTAGTTTATCCTTATCTTTACCGCAACGAATTTCCCTGTAAACTACAGCAGAAAATCATAATTTTTATCAAAAACGGTCGCATCGATAAATAGTGGTGGAAAATGCCGTTGAAATTCCCTTCTGAACTATCGCGGAGTTCCATCATGCTTTGCCTGACACTAATGAAATGATTTCTAAAATAAGACTATCCGTTTAAGTCTGGAAGGAAGCAAAAGGTTAACCATGAAGAGATAAAGACATTCATGCTCGAAGTCCTTTGGCTTTGCCTCCACCGGCCGCATCGTTTCCGTCGCGCCGTCCAGTGAATGGATAGGGCAGTATTGTGTGAGTGCGGATTGAATGAATTCGTGATCAGCAGTGTATCATGCCAGCCGAAGCCCAGAGGAACGTGAATGAATGGTTCCTTTACTGCCAAATGGGATTCGGATGAGAAGCGGAGGAATTAGGAAGTAAAAGAAGGTCATCGTCTACATGCATACCCGCGGGAGCTACTACGGCGTCGTTGAAGAGGTCGAGACTCAAAGAAGACCGCGCATCGATATGCGTCCTGCTGTCCATTGCAAAAGTACAACTGTCCGAGTGGAAGCACAATATTGAAGTAGCGGCCCATCCGATTCCAATGTCATTTACATCGAATAAAGCGTATTTTAGTCCACATTATATATTAAATGGTGGCAGTAAAACTCATTTTTGTTACAATTTGGGACAGTGGTTGAGCAAATAATTGACAGTAATCCTAATGGAATGCAATGTTTTTTTTTGGATATCAATGAATGGCATCCATCGAAGCAAAAGGTGTTTAGGAAATTATACCAGATAGGATTTCATACGCACATAATTCATTCCAAATCTACTCGAGCATTGATTATGACATTTGACAGATTATGTAAAGAGGGCGCATGAAGTCAGCATTATGTACTTAAGCCATTGATGCTTAGTATTAAAATATAGAAGATGACAGAAAAAATGTTGAGCTGCTGCTAACGCCATTCAATTAACTAAAAGAATTAGTTCATTTGTAACCTTGTAGGGCTGAAATTCATGAATTTACATTTTTTTGTATTTTACAATGGAAAAGCGTCAATATATATAGCTGAGAAATTAGCATTTCTCATTAGTGTCACAACTTGCATGAGGGCATGTGAAAAAACGAATAAAATACGTTACATGTAGGCATGAGTTTTCAAGATTTTTCGAGGAAATCATAGAAAACCAGTTTTACTCTGTCTGTCAACCATTGCCCGGTATTTCCAATGAATAAGATAACTAGAATATAAAAAACGCCAAATTTCCTAAAAAAACAGGTGAATAATGTTATTTACAAAATTCTTTGAAGGCTTTCCTGCATATTTTTTCATAAAATCTAATTTCGCTAGGCGTAGTCTATTGCGCACCCTTTTTTTCAAGCAGAAGTAGTTTTCCGGTGGTACCTGGCTTTTTTCTCGCTCGTGAGGCATTTGTTTGGCAGGGTGAAAGGACAGCGAATTAAATTGAGAGGGGAAGAAGTTGCGCAGCAGCACGGCCGCCTCATCTCTCTCGTGCTCGCCTAGCACGCTCCCTTTCCCAATTTACCTCAAACATCACTCCCCCCTCTCATCTCCATCACTGTCCTTCTTCTCATCCCTCTCCCACATCCATTCCGGAATAGAGGGAATTAGACTGCACAGCCGATAGATTTAACAAGCCTTTTTCACCGCCGACCACAAGGAACCATAATACTTGCGATATTGTACCTCGAGAATAGCCTGACTTTGATCAGGCAAAATACTGTGCATGCGTAATTAATAACTTGTTATACTTTTTAATACTATAACTATATGAATGAATTTGTGGTATGTTATAACTCACCTATGCTAACTTTTCGTTTTCATAATTTTAACTAGTAATTTTATTTGCATGATAGCATGTTGGTGTTCTTAGAACTCTCCTAGTTTCTAGTCTGACAGCGTGTCGTAGTCTTGTGTGCCTGGCCTGTTTCCAGCAAGCAAGCGCGTGTCTAATTAAGACTGGGATGAGAATATTAAATATGCTTGTTTTAGAATCACCCCGTGCCACACACCTTTTTCAGTTTATCTCAATCATTTCCTCTTTCTTTCCCCCTCTTCCCCTAACCCTCACCTTCTATCCTGCACCTATTAATCTATCGCTCTATTCCCTTCTCCCAGATCCATTCTTATGTCCCACCCCACGAAATCGACGGTAAGAATTACTTGGCAAACTCTTCCCTTTCAAATTAACCTCAAACGTACTTTTTTTCTTACTTCTTCTCTTCCACTCATGCACATCTTTATTGCATTTATCCTCCTGGTTGACCAATTTATCCATCGTTCTTTCCATTCTTTCGCCCTTCATTCCTGCGTTCCGTACGTCACACACCCACTGGGATAAGCCTCCTCTTGCCCTTCGCCAGCGGTCGCCCATATCTCAGCCTCCACCCCCGAGTCAACCAACCCCTCCCTCTGACGTAAATATCCAGAGAAGAAAAAAATTGAGCGAAGGAAAAAGTTTCCCCTGCTAGACGCCACCGCGCTCTCATACTTGCCAAAAAGAGTCGTCTTCAAACATAAGTTTATTGGCTGGATATCAGAAATTGTCCTCTAAAGACACTTAACCGATTTCAACCCTTGCACTAAGGCAGCAATTGCTGGTATGAAGTGGTCAGGGTTATCGTGCAGCTCTAACGTTATCATGAAGAAGTAATGTACTTGAAAAATAAAGAAAATGGATAATAAATGAGAGATACGAGAGCGTGAGATTCTGTGCCTCATAAAACACGGAAAAATCCTGCGTTAAACTATTCCTATTTATTTTGGCTATTAATAGCAAAGTTACTGGCGACTCTCGCTACCGTTGCTGAATAATCTTTTTATAGTACGCTTACGATAGCTCTGTTAGCTGGGCCATTTCATCTCAAATCAGGCAGATAGTGCAAAATCATGTCAGGTGATCATCACCGATTTCTCTGAAATTTATATATGTGAAAGCAGTATCCTTATGATGAATAATGATGCCTTTATCTCAGCTCAGAACCGAACCGTCATAAAGTTACCGTCCTTTGAACATTGCAGTGTCAGGCCTCAGAGTAAAAAATGAAAAATCACATAAATGCTGATTACTAAGGAACCATGGCCTGTAATCCAGTGGTTATTGTTTCATTTTGAATAAAATTCATTTATGCACATTATGGCATAACTTGCAAGTCATTTGAAGCAATAATAAACAAATAGGACTTGTTTAAACAAAAAAAATTAGTCATTATTTAACAATTTATCACTAAAAAAGGCCACCTTTTTTTTTCTTTAAAATTTCTCAGGGAGTAGTTTGAATGTTCTGCTATCAATAAAAAAAATAAAAAAAGGTAGTATTTTTATACTTTTTGTTTTAAGGCATGTCAAAGTTAGGCATGTTTTCGACTCTTTTACACCAAGATTGCATACCTTCAAAAATGCAGTTTCATTCTACTTAGCATTCATAACAGTGAAAAGTTCATATCTGAATGATTGGTTTCATCTATTGAGTGAAAGCAAGTTCAATCTTGTTTACTTCCATGGCATCCGATGTGTGCAAACACCCACTGCTACTGGCTGGAAACGGTGAATGAGTCGCAATTTGCACAGAGTATTTTTCAATGGCACTTTACATAAGTCTTCTACTTTGGGCCATGTGGAACTATTCGATGGACCTTGTGGATGTATAAACGAGACACTAATGTCAATCTCTTCTAAACACACTGCAGTGATTTTAGAAATTCACCAGGGTTTTCGGAAGCACACGATGAAGTCATTCATGGTGAGACTTTCAGTACTGTATGTCTTTATATCTGATTTTGTTAGTGTCACAGCCTGTTTGATTGTATGGATTACAGAGAGAGCTATAGTTGTCCCGTGTCTATTAAATACCAAGACATGAAACTGTTGATGCCATGTACAGGTGCTCCTTTCACCCAATCATTTTTTTTTGTCTACATAGGGTGGTATCCTATTATTTTTTATTGCCTAAATCGAAAGATTACTATTACTCCCGGAGTGCATATTTCATGCTTTTAGATTTTTAAATGATGATATCTGTTTTTGCGGTTAAATGAAAAGTGAAAATTTTCAAGCGTACGAAAACGCGACGCCTAAGTATGAATGCTGCAAAAAGCCCGTGTTACCTCTGGCTGCTTGCTGCCGAGCATGGCGGTAGCGTAGAGTTCCCTTCTAGCAGGTAGTGCTTGGTTTAAATAAGGATTATTAATACCCAATCAAACAAAGAAAACTCTCTGAACAAAGACAATTTCAATAGGTGATTGTTAAGGGATGTTTCCCGGGCTCTGTGCCTCATGTATACATAGGTAATCTCAGATGATATAAAACTCCTATATACTCGTATAGCATCTAGGTCCCTGTGACGTCACGTGGAGTGGCATCGCATCGCCGCCAATCTGGCCTTCTTCAAATGAGGTTAAAATTGACCATTGACATTTGTCTAAACAGGGATTTCTAAAAATCAAATAAGTTGTAGACATATTATGAATGCACTAAAGGTGGGTACCGAATCGCAATCAATGCCTTTCGTTTTCTTTGATGCAGGAAATTACCCTATTTGGCTAGTTTAACGTGTGTTAAATGCAAAAGTTTGATATTAGGCAAGAAAATACTCACATGTTCCACAAAGGACTTTTTTGAATTTACTTGCCACAATTGAAATATCTTAGGTTTTAGTTCGTGGCATAATTTTTGACCAATTCTTACAACTCCATCAGATGGCCCCTAATCATGACCAGTTGCACGAAATAACCATCTATGACTTTCTTCCTGTTTAAGACCTTTCCCCAAGTCAAATATCTGAAATCTGTTTTTTTTTAATTAGCAGCTGACTTTTATAAAATATATATGATTTATTTCTCCATATGATATCTTTTTACACTATTGTTCTTCTATATGATTCATCTTAAGAAAAGCATGAGCAGAGGCATGTGGGAAATCATCTGAAGTGCCAGCATACCTTAGTATATTATATTCCATACAGGTAAACATTGATATCTATACTTTTTGCCAGCGATAGGGTCGTACTTAATCTGGAAGAATCACACTCTAATTCTCGGAAAAGTCAAAATGAAGCATCAATGCCACACCAATTAGTGTTACCAACTTCTCTTTTTGAATAGCTTCCCTTTCTATTTTACGGATATAGTGGTGATACACACCTTCCTTGGTTCAATCCTAAACTTCAGCAATGAATTTGTCTGAATGAATATTTTGTCTGAATGATTCTCAATGGCAGTGAAACACATCTTGCTGATTAGGAGTTACACAAGAACAAACTTTATCATCACCCAAGTAAAATGAGAGCAGAATGTTAATTGAGCACTATGAGGAAGAGGATGCCAACATTAACTCTAACAAATTACTGCAATAAATGCGTTTGGTAATTCTAGATAATATCAGCCATCACTAGCACATCTTAGAGAGGCAATTATCGGAATGGGCTTAAGTTGTTGATTATCTTCTTCCGGCTAATTAGGTGTAGCTTGCAATTTGCGACTAACGAATCGGAATGAATGCGAAGATGAATGATAGCAGATAGATTTCAAAATATATAATATTGAATTGCAGACTGGATACGTCTCTTTGATTCGAAAATACTACAAAAAGAACTAAGCAGAATATGTGATGTTAATGTAATATTAGTTAAATAAGTCATCGCAATATTTCCACTGAATTCGCTTAAGCAGGACGCGTTTCGCTATCAAAACAGCATACTGTATAGTGGAGAGTATACTGGAGAATGTCGTGGTGGCGATGAAACGCATCGCGGTGAAATACATTCATTGGAAACACTGCAATGTCATATTTAACTAATATATTAACATGTTCCACCACATCGTGCCATATATATCATGCAAACTATCGTGTTAGTCTTTCCTGTAGAAGGATAACGCGCGGAATAATGCAGCAGGAATAGCTTCAGCAAATTCGTGCTGCTTTGCGTCGTGTGTTATCCAGCTAACGAGAAGACTGTTACAATAGCATCACATCTAATACGCTCTAATTCCTCCTAGAGTAATTTTCAAATCGAAGACACATCAGTTAAGCCTTGATATTCCATATATCATAGCAATTTTCCCTTTCAAATTACGCTAAGCATACTATTCGGCTTAAGAAGCAGTTACCAGCGAGCGGTGTGCACAGGTATAACGAACATTTGTAGTTGCTGCTACTCATCTAATATGTGTCCTTGGGAGATTCCGCTGTCCATTATTATTAGCGAAGTGGAAAAAGGCGAAAAACTCTCCAAGGATTACGTTACACTAGCTTAAGACGATCTTATGGAAGGAACACTAATTTTTGACAGAATAAATACTAGCCGCATAGAATGCAATCGTATTGGTAACAGGCAACTACCAACATATCAGCAAAAACGACGGTATGTGGAATACAAGTCAACGAATTACCCAAATTCAGGGTGGGTAAGTTTTTCACTTTTCACTCTTCTATAATTTATAGTTACTTTAGGGTGTACGAAAACTTCAACAGGGATTTCAACCCAGGACCCTTCCATCCGAAGACAAGCGCTCTTCCAATAGGGTCACCGCGCTCCCCGCAGAAACCGACAAAGGGCTTGTCGGTTGCGCTTGTCTTCGGATGGAAGGGTCCTGGGTTGAAATCCCTGTTGAAGTTTTCGTACACCCTAAAGTAACTATAAATTATAGAAGAGTGAAAGGTGAATAATTTAATAGATGAAAGTGAGGAATATGAATGAAGAGATTCGGCCAGTATTTCAACGAAAAGTTTAATTTCGATGATTGAGGGTAGAACTCACCAGGACTAAGCCTCAGGTTCACACTCTCGAGGTAGGGGGCTTAGTTCCTTCCTATTTGGATTTTGTTCGGGGGCATCCGTAGACTTCACGCGGGGTTTCAATCCGATAACCTTCGATTTGCATTTAACCCCTCAACCCAATAAATTTAAATGCATCCGATGATCTCCATGCACCTAGAAGTCCCAAAATTATTGCTTTAGAAATTTTTAGGAAATAATAACAAAATAATTTTAGAGATTAATTTTCTTGTTTCAAATTCGCCTACAACTTCTTCGCAAGCTGGGCGCGCCAGTAATGTTTTTTTTAGAACTGTACTGCCTTTGTCCAACAACTTCACTTGATTGCAATTCATTCTCGATTCCATCTAATGGCTTGTTCGGACCGGAGAGGGTAAAACTCAACCCTAAGGAAGTCACAGGGTAGAGAACGTCACAAATCCAAAATAGGGCGGGCAATTCTTCGCCCATCTAGAATTTTGTTTGAGGTGAGGCTTTTCCTGCCACAAACTCGTCCACTGCTCTACGACGTAGGCTTTAGCTAGGACTGTTCTCCCTTCATTTCGCTAAGGCAGTGGGTCGAAATAGACAAGGCGAGGAATAAATATCCGGGGAATAATTGCAGGAAAGAAGGGAGGGAAAAAAGAAGAGTAGGAAGGAAGGTGGTTGCGGGGTGGTGGGCAGGAAAAAATGGCCATGGTGGCCGGACAGGGGGATGAGAAACGACTCGAGTTGGCCAACTTTCCGACCACCCCCCCCCCCCCCAGGGCGATAATCTCCAAGGGGGTGAGGGGGCTCCTAACCACCCCCTCCCCCTAACCGGGGCGAAGTCAGTTGGCTCTCATTCTTGCGAAACCCACAGCACCCCCCCCCCCCCCTTCCCCTCGCCCGTCCCCTCATCAAAGTCAAATGAATGCCTCGCTTTTTGAAAGCATCAATTCCAAGAGGAGTCGCCTCCACCCCCTCCCCTTTCTTTTCTCCCTCCTCCTCCCCAACCCCATCAACGCACACCTTCTTTCTTATTTTCTTCCCATTTCTTTCTTTCCCATCCCCTCATTCCTACGCATTTCTTTCCATTTCTTTCCCCTCTCGCATTCATTTGAACTATCTTCGCCTTTTAGTTAAGTCTTCTAACTTTCTTTCATTTCTCGCTTCCCTCCTCTCTTTGTTCATTCATTACCACTTTCCCCTTACCCTTCCTACTTCTCCGCTTCTTCAAATGCTCCCAGTTGTTCTTCTGTCTCTTCCATCGATTCTCGTGTCTTCCCTTCCTCTATTTCTTCCCATTCCACCCAACTACTCCCAATACTCACCTTTCTGCCCATTTTTTTCTTCCCATTATTCCATTCTTCTTACTTTTCATACCCACGTATCTATGCACCTTTCTCTCCACCATTTTCTTTCTTTTTTCACTCCACTCCCCACTATCCGTCGCTCTATCTTCGCTTTTTACCCTCCTCTCCTCTCCTCCCTTCCCCTCGCTTTTCCTCCCTCTACTCCACCTTTTCTTTGTCCACTCTCACTCATCATCACTTACCCTTTACTCTCATTCATTCACTCAGTCACTCTCTCTCTCTCTCTTGTTCTAATGTCCTATTAATTTAAGCAAGAAACTTTAGTTGCTAGCCGCGGAACGATTGCAAGCAACGGTTTTCTGATTCAACCTACCCCGTTCCGCGGACCTCGATGAACGAAAAAAAATGTTTTATATAATTGGAGCATAATATATCGCTAATTTCAAACATTACACCAGAAATTTATTAACCTTTAGAGTGCCGGGGAGGGCTATCACGCTCCCCCTACATCTCGCGAAAAGTGCCAGAAGCGCGATAGCGCTCCTAATGCAATGTCACTCTCAGATGCTGATAATTAGCTAATCTTACAATTGTCAATATTCATTTTATTTTTAAAATTAAATATTAGCTTAAAATTATAAAAATTAACTCATATTACAAAAATTCGTCAAATAATATAATAAAAATGTGAAACCTCATATTATAAAGATTTCCTAAAGATTTTGAACGTATACCTTTACTTGTTTTCGAGACCTATTTTCCCTAACCTACTGCAAAATCAGCAAAAATGCCTCGACACTTTTGACATAGTAACTAGAAAATCAGTTGGCACTCAAAGGGTCAAAGTAATTACCTTTATTATTACCACTCCTGAAGCATGTAAAACCATCATGAAAACTTTCAAATTTTTGGCTTTTTTTCGTAAATATTTGAACTGTCGACGACAACGCTCAGCCAGAGGGCATTATCCGGTCTAGCTGAAAGTTTTATTGGGTGACAATCACCTCCAGAATAAAAAAAATGTCCTTATCACATGCCTTACCTGTCTTCATTGGTGAGGCTTCAATAGCTTAAAACTTGCCTTACCTTTTAATTTTCAGGGTAGGTACATGGGGTTGATTACTTGTTGTCTCCAATTTCAAAAAAATATAGATGTATTTCGGGTTTTTCTCAAATTTATTTTTTATGTGCGAGATACAGAAAAAGCTGATGAAGATGCACGTGCTCTTAAAGTTTATCGAAGACGGCATATGATTTAAACGAGTTATTCATTATCAACGGAAAAAGAGGACCACGACTTTAAAGGTGTAATATGAAAGACAGCGATGAAAAGGTCGAATATAATTGTTCAGGTATCTTGTCCCCTTCTTACCACTGAATTTTTTCCTCTTGAAGTTAATTTCTTCTGGAGTGTTGAAGACATTCGTGTGTGAGTTTAGCTGTGTGTGATTGTTTGGTTGCGTGTGTACCCCTACCAAAAGACAAGTATACCAAGAGGGGTCTCTACAGCCCTCCGAAGAATCCAAGGTTGTCAACCAGGAAGTCTTAGCCCTTACCCAGTCATTCTGCCCTCCCAAAGGATATATTTTCTGCTGCATCTTGGCATGCGTGGGATTGCATGCATGAGTGAGATTCGTCATTCCAGTTTAGAGGCTGGGGTTCGAACCCTGTGGTGAAAATCTCCTCTTCACGCACGCCAACGCTCCGAATGATTTTGGCGCAAGCAAGGCGAGCGTTGGCAGATTTAATACAGCCAATAATTTTTCCATTTCCTAATGCACATTGAGTCAAAAAACGAACACTAAACGCGAGCGGTCGATAGGGAGATAGGCGTCGCATTATGAGCCACCTACCGGACGATTCCGAAAACAATGTTTTATTCTTGAATCCCTTCGTGTGACACCTAAGTTGAGTCCGACGCCTTCCCCTCTCTTACTTCCCGCGACACTCCATTCGAACTCTCGTCTCTCCCTGCTTTTGTCTCTCCTTCCCTTCTCTCCACACACTCACCCGTTCCTTCCTTCCTTCTTCCTCCCTCCCATTATCACCACTTTCCCTTTCTCCCTTGATTGCGCCTTTTGTCCCTTTCTTGTTTTTCACCTCTCGATTCTTCCTCCCAGCTTTTACTCGCCAGGAAATAAAAGATCGGGGATTTTCCGGTTTCATTTTTGTATCCCTACCTCCCAATTTTTTTTCTTTTTCCTTTGTACTTTTTTTCTTCATCATTGTAGTAGCGAAGATTTTTTTGTTGCGCACGTATTTTAATATTTCACACACATACACACACATACACTTCCGGCACACACAGTTAAATTTTATCGGGTGACTGGGCAATTAAACCTGAGAAAAAACAAACCTCCAAAGAACAAGGGACTATGAATCATCACTGCGGTCGGTATCAGCCAACTATTCGATGTGTGAGCTGGATGGTTTGACGATCATCAAAGACCTAACTTTTAAAAAGCCATACTGCTAAACTCAAAGTGGCTGGAATGCATGAATTTGTTGAATGTATTGTAATGGGTGATTGCCCATGCAGCATTTTTATGGTGCATTTTTACTAATTCTGAGGAATAAAAACATATTTTTCCTCATTACATAACGCTAACTCTAAGGCACTAGCATTAGGAAATGCAGCTGTATTTTATTCGATTATTTAATTTAAAGCCGCTCTTAGAGAAGTCATTGACTATAGCAATAGTCCAGGAAATGAAGCATTTTGGCTCGCAATTTTTTCAAACTGAATCGATTTTCTTGAAATTTTCACAATAAGTAGGGAATATACCAAGAATCAAAATCTATATCATGCCGACGGGCGCTTTTACCCTGGGGGTGGTTTCCACCCCATCTCGGGGGTGGAAAATATTAATTATATTTTGACTACAGGAATCGATAGAAAAATAAATTTTAAGAATAAAATGTTCTTTCCATTTTTTGCGTAAAATTAATATTTTTCGAGTTATTTGCGATTGAAAGTAACAGTTTTTTCACGAAAAAATCAACGATTTCAATCGATTATAGGCAAATAACTTGAAAAGTATTAATTTTATTAGAAAATTGTGAAATATACAAAACTGTAGCTTGTAAAAAATTTTTTAAAAATCTTAGTTTATATTTCCTTTATGACCAATTCGGACCGAGCTACAACTTGTTGATGGTTATCTATTGTTTGTCATATGCTAAATTTGAAAGATTCAATGCCAAATAGCGGGAAAAATGTAATTTTCGAGGAAAAGTATGTGATCTGTTTAAAAGTGTTTTTAAAACACTTTCTTAAAATGAGAAAAAAATATTTTTTATCATGAAATTTGAGCGAGTTATGATTAAAAATAAGATCAGTCCCTACTTTTTTGTACGAAAAAATCAGTGAAAACAACTCCTTATTACCACAATAGACAAAATTGATCAATGCCCTTCAGTATTTCTCTTTATTTAAGCATTGTTAATTGATCCTAGAAGTTGTTTTAATTTATAGCTCTAAATTTTGAAAAAAATGGATGAAAAAGTGAAAAGTCATTTTCTACAATTTCGTTAAAAATGCTCTTTTTTTCAAAATAACTCAAAAAAAACTGGAGATATGAAAAAAATGCAAGAGTAATAAATTGTAGCTTCTTTACTTTCAAATATTTTGGTGTGTTTTAATTTTCTTAACAATAAATATTTGGTGAGATATTGATAATTAAAACCTCTATTTCCAAGGGAGCTCCACCTTATTTAAACCCTTAAATCCCTCCCCTTTAAAAATAAATGACCCGAAAAAAATTTAATTCACATGACCTTGTAGTCAGTAAAAACCCTACAAAATACAATTTAAATGAACTTTCTATCATAAAAAATAAAGGAGCTATGTTTGAAATACCTATCAAATTTATTTTCGAAAAATTCGAAATCCACAATTCAGAGCATAATATTCCTCATAATCAGCATATACTTTGTGTACTTTACGTTAGAAGCTAACGATACACTCAAATTTGCTACAAAATAAACACACATACCCATAAGATGTATATATACATACACATATGTGAGTATGTGTGCTCTCGCTTACAGTGACCTGTGAGCATGCATGTGGTGGGAAGACTGGAAGCCATACAGTATCCGTTTGATTGTGTTTCATGTAATGTCTACATAAATGTACATTTATTTGTTTATGTTACCATGACGAAGTTTTTCTGTTTATCCTATTGTTATATCTTTTCTGTGCTGTGATTAAAATCATGAGGGAAAAAAGTGAATACATAATAAAAGGAGTTAGAAAGTGAATAAGAAGATACAATGTGATAAATAATTTTTATTTTTAGGGTAAATATTTTTTTTTACATTAACCCCCAATAAGGGTTGATTATTATGGGTTGAAACGCCTTAAAATTATTTTCCAAACAAAAAAAATAATTATACAAATAATTTAAACTAAATTTTACCCGTATTTAGCTTTAAAATATAATATTTGAAGTTTCAGCTTTTAGGGGTAGTTTTTACCCCTAAAAATAAAAGGCACCCTTCGGCATAATATAGATTTTGAAGAAGGGGGTATGATTAGTCTAATCCCAACTATGTATGCAAATCGATTTGGTTTGAAAAACATTTTTATAGGAGGTATGATCAGTATAAACACAAGTTGTTATGCGAATTGATTCAGTTTGAAAATTCTTTTTTACATTAACCCCCAATAAGGGTTGATTATTATGGGTTGAAACACCTTAAAATTATTTTCCAAACATAAAAAAATAATTATACATATAATTTAAACTAAATTTGACACGTATTTAGCTTTAAAAAATAAGTTTTTAAGTTCCAGCTTTTAGGGGTAGTTTTCACCCCTAAAAAATAAAAAGCGCCCTTCGGCATAATATAGATTTTGAAGTAGGGGGTATAATTAGTCTAATCCCAAATATTGGTGCAAATCGATTCAGTTTGAAAAAATTGCAAGGTTTTTCACTTTTATGAGCTTCATTTCCTGGACTAAAAGTAACAATTTTTTCACAGATATTATTTTGAAAATTATTCCTTTGGAATTGAAATTGTGGCTATGGCATAAGCTAGGAATTATGATCTGGTCCATTGCCTTCATACCTCTGCCCCTCATTCGAACCCCCCTCCCTGCTTTCCCGATTTCTTTTTCTCTTGCCTTTTCGTCGACTTACTCCTCCCTCTTATCATTGTAATCATCACCACCCCTTACCTCCTCTTTTGATTACGCCTTTAATCCCTCTTTTGTTTCTCGTCCTCACCTCTCCATTCTTCCCACCGCCTTTTCCTCACCAGGAAAGGAAAAGGTTACCACTCGAACGCTATAAACTCCTCCCTCTTTCCTTCCAACTTCCGTTTCCTATTTATAAATTTGTCTTTTTCCTCTCCCTATGATATCCACCAATTAATCCGCTAGCAGCCTACTTTTCCATTTGAACAAGAGGAGGGAAAATGCGAAGTTCAAGGAACCGTCGGAGTATGACTCAAAAGGGCGGATATGTTGCATAGCTCGTAAAATATTACAATAGAGGATTACTAAGTTCGCCATTTTGTGTGCTCTCACCCCCTCCCCCGCACACTCAAATGGATCTCATAAAATCGACACTTGCGTCGATGGCTATTTGGGTAGGAAAACTTTCGATTTAACGATTTTTCAATATATATACCGAACTACCATTATGAAAACCCTAGAAGATATTATATGTGCTTTTATCGTTTTTATCTTCAAAGTAGGTATACATTGGTAACAATTATTATTATAGTATTCTACCGATTAAGGTAGGTTTCCATGGAGTACTAAAGAGGTGATCTGGGAGCCTCCCTTTCCTTCCAGCACTGCCTTCTTTAATTCACTGTAAGGCCTACTCTCTTTCAATCTATCTAAAAATCCTATTCTTTTCCTTCCCCTCCCTCGTTTCCTCAACATTCTACCCTCCAACACCATTTTCAACATCCCCTCACCGCTAAGCACTAACTCCATCCAAACCTTCTGTCTTCTGCGTATCTCATCTAAAAGCTTTCTCTCCTCGCCAACCATATCCAGCACTTCGTCGTTCCTTTTCCTCTCCGTCCATTTCACCCTCTCCATTCTTCTCCATACCCACATCTCGAACGCCTCCAATCTTCTCTCGTCTTCTTTCCTCAGAGTCCACGTTTCCGCACCGTAGAGAGCTACACTCCAAACCAAACTCTTCACTAACCTTTTCTTTAAACTCTTACACAACGATCCTCTCAGAAGCTCCTTCCTGCTCATGAACGCCTCCTTCGCTAATGCTATTCTCTTCCTGATGTCCTTACTACTGTATCCGTTTTCCTCTAACGTACTGCCTAAATAGTTGAATTGCTCAACCTGCTCAAGTTTTTCACCACCCACCTTTATCTTGAGTCTCACATTCCTCGCTCGTGATGCTTTACAAAACCGCATTACCTTAGTTTTCTTGTGATTAATCCTCATCCCAAACTCCTCGCAACGTTCGTATAACGCATCCACTAGGGCCTGAAGCCCCCTTGCTGACCGACTGATCAACGCCTGGTCATCCGCGAATCTCACTGATTTGAACATCATTCCTCCCACTTTTATCCCAGCTTCTAACTCATCCCACGCTTCCCTTACCATCTCTTCAGCATACACGTTAAAGAGCAGTGGCGATAGAGGACAGCCTTGCCTCACACCTCGGCCAATGCTTGCCCACCCAGATTCTCCGTCCGCTATCCTCACTTGCGCAGTCTGGGCCATATACAGATTACAAATCAGTCGTCTATCCCTCCAGTCAACACCTATTCTCTTGAGAATATCCATTAACTTTACCCAGTTCACCCTATCAAACGCTTTTTCAAAATCCACGAAACACACATATACGTCCTGCTCATATTCTAGGTTCCTCGCCACGAGGGACCTCATTATTGCTATTGCATCACGAGTTGACTTCCCTTTTCTGAAACCAAACTGATCTTCGCCCAAATACTCGTTTGCCCTCGCCTCCATTCGTCTGTTCAATATCCTTAGCACTACTTTAGCCGCATAGGATATTAGGCTGATGGTCCTATAATCTCCGCATTCCACAGCTTTCTTCTTTTTCGGAAGCGAAATTAAAACCGTCTTCACGAAATCCTCCGGCCAACAACCCTCCTCATAGATCCTGCGCACTAGTTCGAAAAACCTTTTCTTACCTTCCTTCCCTAGATTCTTCAGAAGCTCACACGGGATGTTGTCCACGCCTACTGCTTTCCTAGCCTTCATATCACGGAGTGCTCTCTCTATTTCTGAATCTAATATCTCCGGCCCAAGATTATCCTCCTCCACTGCAACTTCCTCCTCTAGAGTCAATCTCTCTGGTCTGTTCGTTCCGTCATACAGGTCCTCCACGTATTCCTTCCACCTACCCTGTACCTCTTCCCGCTCGGTTAGCATCCTCCCATCTTTAGCCTTAATTTTAGACATGGCTTGTCCTCTTTTGCCGCCCGATAGCGACTTAACTTTGGCGTACAACGCGCCTACTTCTCCATCCTTCTGGAACTTTTCCATTTCCTCGCACTGTCTTTTCCACCAAGCCTCCCTTGCCCTCTTAGTTTCACGTCGTAATCGATTATTCAATTCCCTATACATTCTTTTGCCCTGTTCTGTGTCCACGTTCTTCCACTTCCTCCTCTCCTCCATTTCATTTACCATTGCCTCCGTTATCCACGGCTTCTTTATCCTTCTACTGTCAACGTAACCAATTGACTTCTCCGCCGCTTTGACTATTCCCGTTTTTATATTATCCCATCTTTCCTCTACCGTCTTGGTACTTTCAATCTCCCGTATACTAATGTCCACTAGCTCTTGATATTCTCTCCTCATACTCCCCTTCAGGGCTTCTACGTTCCATTTCTTCGCCTTCCTAACTTTCATAAGTCTTTTGAATCTTACGTTGCATTTCATGAGCACTAGATTGTGGTCCGAATCCGCATCCGCTGCAGGGAAGCTGCGCGAGTTTTTCACACTGTTCCTAAACCTCTGTCTTACCATAATGTAGTCTATTTGATATCTCCCCGCATCCCCTGGACTTTTCCACGTGTACCTTCGCCCTTTATGATGATTGAACCACGTGTTTGTGATGAATAATTTGTTTCTCCTACAAAATTCTGATACTTTCTCTCCCCTGTCGTTCCGTATTCCTAGACCAAAATCTCCTATTTCGTTTCCATTCCTCCCTTCCCCGACTGAGGCGTTCCAGTCCCCCATCACTACCAGATTTTTCTTACCCGGTGTGTCTCTAATTATTTCCTCGAGCTGTTCATACACCTCGTCTACTTCTTCCTCCCTATGATTGCTAGTGGGCATGTAAACCTGGACCACCACAAGGTTGGTGGGCCGCGCCTCAATTTCTACCACCAGAATCCTATCGCTTACCTGGTCTATACCTACCACACGCTTACCCATCTTCCCGTTTAATACTAAAGCTACCCCTCGCTGGCTTTCTTCCCCTCCACTATATATAACCCTATACCCATCACTCCAATAATCCCCCCCATCCCTCCACCTCACCTCGCATAATCCTAAGATATCTATCCTCCCTTTATCCATTTCCCTTTTGATATTTTCTAACTTTCCCGCCCTCATCATAGTCCTCACATTCCACGTCCCCACATTTATAGCAGACTTCTTCTTCTCCATCTTCTTGGTCTTCTTTTCTTCTTTCTTCATTGCTGCTGCCACTGATGTTGATGATGATAAGTCTCTGCAAGGATTTCGCATGTTGGCGACCCCGAGGACCTTGCCGACCTCGTTGCCGTGCCCGACACCCGCCCTTTGCGGACGGGTCCCGGGCGATGAGATTCCGAGGCTCATTTGGTTGTACTCCATGTGTTCAGGGAAGAGATAGTTGGTAGGGTTTCCCACTTCCATTCCAACAGTGTTTTTTACGTGACACCATCACGCGGACTACCTTTCGTCTGGATCCTACCCTTCGACCTATCTGGCATGGGTGGCCCTACCGGAAATAATTTAGAATTAATCCCGCCAGTGCAGCTCTAGGGGTCATAGGAGCGCGCAAGCCTTTCCACCGCGACAAGGTTGTAGCCCAAGGGAAAGGTGGTAACAATTAGAATTCAGAAATAAATAGAGACAGTTATATTGTAAGATAGTTTAAAAAATAAGAGACACAATTTAGATACCATACTCCTCATTTTTGTAGATCAATCAATTTTCCTCTCTGCTCCTCATGAGAATGAGATATAAATAAGACAGCCGACGGTAATAATTTTGGGGCATGACACGAATTGGGAAGTTCAACGCTACGGATGCGAATGCAATCGATGTAGAAAAGGTTGCAATGAAGACGAAGTTTCTTGGAGCGTGCATGTTGGCCTCATATTAGTGAATTAGTGCATTTAGTTAATGTTGAATGGGATTATTTCGAGAGCGAGGGAAATGCCAGACAGGAGAGAAGTATGAAAATGGCTTATAGGCGGCAGCCAGGTAAGTTACAACGATATACTTAATATTAAATAAATTATTTTTAGAAATAAATTCGTTACAATAATATAATGACAAATTTAATCACAATGGCATTGTAACGACATAGTGTAAGACATAGTTCTTGGGTTATAGATTTTGAATTTAAAAATTATGAAATTTTGGTATGAAACTATTCTCTTATTTTCAAGGGATTACCTAGAGTTATCGGCTTCATAAACGTAAAATACAAAGCCTTGGATTTATACGGCAAGGATAGAGTTATTTATCGGAGATCTCTTCAATCTATTTAAATAATATGATAATATTTCAATGCAAAAATATCATTTCTATTGCAAAAACACGTTTTACAAACAAAAGGAAAATAACGGCCTCTTAAACCACGAAAAATTTCAAATATGTTTGATGAGAAAGTTTCAAGTTTTGGAAGAAAATTTCAAATCCGTAATAAGTGGTGCACATGCTATATTATGTAATGAATTCCTGCCGGTCAGATAGATATTGTCATTTATTATTAGCGAAAGCGAATATAATCTTTAAAACTATCAAAAAATAATGTATCCTGCAAGAACAATAATAATACAGGTGCAATACATTTGTAAATGCACAGATTTATACTTTATATATGCATTGTATGTGTAAATGTCAGTTTTGATGTCTAAAATATGTAGAATACGTTGTCGATGGGAAAATACTTACTATATTTATGGATATGCTTTTTTACTGCAATCGCCTCTACAGTCTTTAACACATTTTTTATGAGTTTTACCCTGAGTATTTTGAGTTAACCTGCTTTCAATGGCCACTTCAACGCCTCCATAAACTCAAAACGCCGTTCAGCGGGATTAAATGGAGGAATGTTTAAATTTGACACACTCAAATCGATAAAAGTCTCGCACCCTCATGAAACGTCCTTCAAATTGACGAAATGTATTTCCCCCCCACCATCTCCCCCGTCGTCATTCCCTTGCATATCTAACTTCTTCTTCTTCTGCCTCTCTCCTGCGCTCCTGACAATGACCTAATCGAAGCCGCTGTAAATATTTATCGCGAGGGTGAAAATATTCCCCAAAATATATACCGCTCTCTCGTCTTCCCCGAGGAAATGAATTGCATTATCATGAGCGACGGGTTTTATATACAGCGGGCGAAAGGCGGGAGGGAGAGAGAGAGAGGGAGAGGGTGCAGACAGCAGCGCCTGCGGGAAATTGATGGACACGGATGTTGGAGGCGCCCCTGGGGAGGAAGGGGGAGGCTGTCCCTCAGTTGCCGAGGGTGGGTAGTTCGGTGCTGACATCTTGCGGGAAGGCGATCCAGGAATAAGACGTCACGATACAACCATCCACTTGAAGGGTGGAATAGCTTGATTTACTGCAATAACTGTCATAGGATATTTAGACGTTGATCATAATGAAACTCGTCATTGCTATTCAGTTTTCCATACTGTGACAGAGGAATTTCTCCTTAAAACCAATTAAGAAAATAAATTTATATATTTCGAGAGAAGGGATTAAAAAAAAATTAGAAGCGTTGTCTTATTAGTACCGTATCCATTTTCGTCAGATAACTAGATGATAATCATAAACATAGCGACGCCTTGAAAGTCTTTATGATGATATAATCACCTTGTTTCATTGCAACGGTGCACACATCTTCGGGGAAGGCGATCGCAGAAAAATACGCTACGATTCAGAATGAGTATGAAAGTAGGAAAACTTGCTAATGAGGTAGGTAATTTTAGACATCAAGCATGTTTGTCTATGCGGTTGCATGCAACTATACGCCAACTCAAGTAATACTGCTTATAATGAAATGGGTTTCGATATTGTACAACCGAATTCTATCTAGAAAGGAAAAAATGTGTATAATCGTAGTCAAGAAATACATCAGAGGTAGGTATTATATAAAAAGTTCAAGCTTCAAATATTCCATTTTGGTTTGGAAAAATATTATACTTTTATTAATTGAACATGCCTATTGCTCAAAACATTATTAAAGGCTAAAACATTCAAACGCTGAAAATAGATTGTTAAACAGTTTTCTCTGCTAACTACGCCATAAAATTACAGAATACTACCCACATTATATATTATTATTGTTATTATAGCAAAAACTGTTACAATTCGACCATAAATTCGGGTGGTATCATCAAATCAGGAAGTATATAAAAAAAAAAATAATAAAATTCAAAGTACCATCTTGGTTGATAGGCTTCATCACAAACAAAAATATACAAAAACCAATATACAATACATAAAATACTAACAAAGTAAAAAAAAAGTACAAAAAATTTTGAAAAAGCCCTTAAAAACCATTTTTTACACAAAACATGTTCCCATGTACAAAGCACCAAATCAGCAAAAAACAATACATGCCTACATTTACATAGCCCTCAATAAATTAGAAGGTATGGATAAATACGATTTAAGCAATAATGGCTATTGAAAGATTCTACAACATAGGGCATACTTCTGCGATTTAGAAATAATCTGGAGGATTTGGTGGGAGGGGGTCGGACCACGGAGGGGTGAAGGGAGACTGTCATTCAGCTGACGAGGGTGGGTGGGTTGGTGCTGACATCTTGCGGGAATGCGGTCAAGGAATAAGACGTCACGATACAAACATGGGGTCGAAAGCGGAAAAGCTGGCTCATCAAGTAAATACCCATGGAATGTTTACCTTACGCATGGTTACGGATTATTGATGCTTGGATATTCATGATTATTGACTGTGCACTTCTTTTTTACTTAGAAATATTGTGCAAAAATCTTTAAGGGCTACACTAAACTAATTTTCTCTGAAGTTGACCTCCAAATTTAAAAAAAAATAGATATCCAATCTATGTGCGTATACTAGTACCTGTTTAACGATATTTCGTTAGATATTTTTTTATGGATTTGGTAAAAAAGCTGGCCATGGTTTGAGTTAATCAATAAGGGATCCTAATATCATGCACTGAGCATCAATACAGTTAATGAGCAACTTATTCTTTTCTTAATTTAAATATTTTGTCTATTCACTGTGTTAGCACTCACAACGGAAGAAAAATATTTTCTAGGCAAATGTTTGTAATCATCTGAACCAACTCTACTGAAATTAAAAAAGGAAAGATGACAAAGAAATGCTCAATAAAACTAAAATTTTTTACCTCAATGCCCCGAGTGAAAAGAATTTATTTAATGTGCCCCCAGACATTGACTAGCAAAAATTGTTATGAATTGACTTCGTCGTACAATAAGCGAGGAGTAATGAAATATAGATAAAAATTTCAAATGCATCAAATATATAGGTTCGAAGATTTTCGCGGCGTTGATTAGATGATCTCTGCATTCTATTCGGGTTTTCACCGCGTCCGTTGTGCATTAGCGACAACAGTTTCGCTGACATCGCAGTCAGCGTCTTCAGATCAGGTCCTGAAGGTCCTGAAGACGCTGACTGCGATGTCAGCGAAACTGTTGTCGCTAATGCACAACGGACGCGGTGAAAACCCGAATAGAATGCAGAGATCATGCATCAAATATGTTTCGTTAAATATTTTAGTTTTATGCAAAAAAAATCCAGATTCTGTAAACGATTTTCTTGTCTATAGTAATCGTAATTTTTGTTTCAATGGTGTTCATACAACAAACTCTTTGGTTTGTCTATTATTAAATGCAATCCGATAATTTGCTTACAACTTGCTTAGCTGATCCATTCTCCTCTATACCGATTGATGCATGCCTCATTACAGCAATGGAATCGTATTTGAACTCATAGGTTATCATAAAATTGTGTCATCAGGCAAATGAGGGATTGTGTGTCACCACTGACGAGGTATGAATTAACTGAGGCTATTACGAAGAACTGAATAGATAGCGGTGTTTCATGATTAGCTATTGCTAACTCCATGTCATACGTCATTTAGGCGTGATCATAGAATCCACTTCCATGTCAAACGCTCTCTTGCTATTCAGGATTATGATAACTTAGTTAATGACTATAATTTTGTGGCGCAGAAATCCCTTAATATTACAATTAACATATTTTATTGAATTTTTCAATTATGTGCATTCATGGAGCCCACTTCCATCACGAACGCATTCGATTACTATGAGGCAAGATGTACAGTGATGCATTCTGGGAAAAACGTGATGGTAGATCGTGAATTTCTCAGGCATTAACATTTGATGTAATACTTATTGTGAGGTATAGAGTTGTTAGATTATACATGTGTTTTTGTGGTGTCCTTACTTCAATGCTAGCGTATTTTTCTGTTGCTTTTTATGCGTTAATTCGGGGGAAACACTTTGGTGTTGACACCTGATCGGATAATTGACTTGGAACTTAATTATATTACATCTTTATTTGTTTACTTTGTATTCACGCATATTTCCATTTAAATGTATTTTTAATAAAAAAATTACTATCTATATGAGCAGTAAATACTGTGCTGCGCTCTATTGGTAGTCCGCGGAGATCTTTTCTTTTCGATAAAGCAACCATAAAAGGCGGGTGTGAGGGAGGTGGGGGCGAGAAAATTAGGGCAAAAGAAGGGAAAATAAGAAGAAGAGAGCGAGAGAGAAGGGAAGGTTGGTGGCGTGATCATCGACGGGGGAGGGGGGGGAAGGAGGGAGGGGGTTGAGGAACCGCAAATCCTTTGGGGTGAGAGAAAGTGAAAGGGAAGGTCCCTTTTTAAGTTTGCTCGCGACCATTTGATTACAAGTGTTAGCTCGGAGTGGAGGCTCCTGGGAGAGCAGGCGGGAAGGAAGGATTGTCGGCAGATGAAATATGGCTCAAGTGGCTCCTCGGTGCGGGAGGAAGGGGAACTTCGAGCAGAGGGCTGCGGCCGACTCAGCCAAGCGAAGAGATCTGAAGCTAAGCGAACTGTGCCATTTCATACCCTTGAAAAATACATAATTCAATTTTTTAAGTTATTTTGTCAAAATTCACACCCAATTCAAGACGTATTAATCGAGAGGAGATACTTTATCTAGGCAATCGTAAGACTCCTAAAAACGCTTCAATTCCTGCATGGCGGGAGTTGCTACGACACTGGTTTTATGTTTACCTGCATATGCTGACGCAGTGCATTGAAAAGTACACGCGAATAACAATTACTTATGTAAATGAAGTATAAGTGTCTGAAAAGGCTGAAATTTATCGAACGTTTTGATAAAAAGGATTGCATCAATTCAATGAAATATGCTCAATGACCACAATCTTAATAAAACTACTATCTTTAGGTGTGGTGAACGCCATGTCCACCGAACACAAAAAAAAAACACTTTAAAATAATTTTTAATATGATTGTGCGAAGTATCCTTGTGGAATGTATTTACCATCAACCGTTTATTAAAGTTCCACTTACATTTCTTTTTGGAAAACGTGCTATAAACAAATTATAATGAAGATTTAAAAAAATAAGTTTGTCTTAGAAATAGTAATAATAATAATAGGTCATACATCTATAACTAAGGCAATCAATTTCATTTCTCAGTTATTTGTACGTTGGAATAGAATCAATGTAATTGCCATTTTTTGCACTTAAGTAATTTTGTGGTAGAATAAGTTCATTGTTTAATGGTCTGCATACGGATATATTTACAAGATTGTACCAAGATTATGACTGGCAGTAACGGGTTACATTCATGACCATAATTTTTGGTGACTCTAATAATGTAAACAAATATTTACTGAAACAACGTATTTTTACGTGAGTTGCATTGCTTGAAATAATTACCCGAAGCCTAGAAATTAGATTTCTAAGTGCTTTTACTGAATCGCAAAATGAAAAAAGGACGGGTTAATTGATAAACCTACCTCTTTAGTAACTAAGGATTTGAGCGGAAGTTAATTTTTTTAACATTTTCCGGATTTAATTCACATGGTGAAATATTTGAAATCTTATGAAGTGGTATTTATTGGAATTCAACCGAGTTAAGCTTTTTTTATGCCTCGCTGACGCTGTAAATGTGTAATAAAGTCGTCCTCTAAGTGAATAATTTGAGCCGCAATGCTACGATCACTATCAATAGTTACGTATCGTTAGGGTCAATATCAATGCATATAGGTTTTCCACGTAATTCCCAGTTATCTAAATTAAAACTGATGTTCATGTTCTACCACACTGGAAACCGTAATCTTCATAAGTTTATCTTCATTTGTCTGCGAGTTTGATTTGTAAAAACACGCTCATGCTAAATGTATTGAAAACTTGTATATAGAGTCTATTCCACAAAGATGAATTTGGTACAACTTCCACAGGTTTCAGCAGTACCATCTAGAGTAAATATGAGTAAATAATTGTAAAATACGAGTATTTCCTCTCTAAAAACATAGTTTTATTGAAACCGGTTTAATCAAATAAAACTCGGTGGAAAGGGCAAAACTTTCAAAATACTTAAGGAGCTAATATTTAGTTACTTCACACAATACTTATAAGACGATCCACGCGAACTATTATTGAATTAAGGCTACCTTTTCGTCAGCGGGTGAACAAGGAACCATCTTCTGAGCAATAATGTGAGCTTGGAGTGGAGCTCTTAGTTTGATTTGTGTAACCTACATTTTCCTTTAAGAGAAAGAACTTGGGAAAATAAATATTCTCTCACCTATTCGACAATCAGAAAACTTGATAAAAGACTTCACAATACTATGATCTGGGGTGGCTACTTACGTCCACGAAAGACGAAATGCACCAAAGGATTCCCTAGTGCTCTTAAAGCAGGTCGAAAAAACCATCTCTTTACACCGTATCACCAGTAAATGTAAGTCCTTGATTTTCTAATTGAACTGGTAGTGTGGTTTAAAAATTTCCACGCAACCTAAACGTCGATAAAAGCAAAATGCTATGAACCATGCATCCTACTGTTGGACATTATATGCATATTTTCCACGGTGTCGTACAATGACTTGTGATGCCAAACATCAAATGAGTTTTCTGGACACCGGACTTCATTTCAGATAACTGTACCTACTAATGATTTTCAAAATAGAACGAAGTTTTGCTTCGTTAACGAAGATATTAATTAAGGATCGACAGAAGGAAACTCCAATGAAACTTTCTTAGCGTGTTAATTCCTTTTCTTGGAGGTATTAATCTATTTACAATAAAGACCACTTACGACCACTCATTCATTCACGTATACAAATGTTTGGGGTGAACGAGACGAGATACGGCAAAAAGTCTTATGAAGACCCCCTCTAAAATTGTCTGAAACCCCAGGAAAAATTATGGAAACACTAAATTTACAATTATTTATCCGTCTATTCATATAAAATTGAGCGTATGGGGATTAGTTCAAAAAATGGCCACCAAATTCCAATGGCGGCGCGGCAGTCATACAAACGAACAATCATAGCAACATATTTGTTTATGCAAACAAGAGGAGCTAAATTGGGAAAGAAGATAAAGGAAATGAAACGAAAAACTGATAAATATAAGGTAGGAAATGAAGAAAGTAATAATTGAAGTGTCTATTTCTTTGCGTCTTCTTTCCGCAAGAACAAACATCTGTTTAAATCAAAGCGCATTCAAATCAAAAGCGGAGAAATGTAAGGTAAAAAATTAGTTGTTGTTTTTGGCATATTACATCGAGAGTGTGGTGGTTATTAATTTCAAAGTTAACAAGTGCTCTAAATGCCATATTAGAAATATGATTCGTGCTGTTGACTATAGTTCGTATCTTGTTGGCGATACACGATTGTAGTAGAAAGACTTTTAAACAAGTCTTACATAATATAGGTTGGTAAAAATGATTTTATTATCGTGTTTTGTGATGGTGATAACTTTTTATTTTTGTTCACGTTCTTTTTTCCGTTAATTTCCTTTTTAATGTACAATGTTATCCGTGAGCTGCAGGAGTGAATAGGCAGTGAATAATACAATATGGAAGATAAGTGCAAATAAAGGTATTTCTTATTCAATTATTTGTCTTGCGAAAATCACGTTTCCTTGAGTGACTAAGTTATTCAACTGTGAAAATTATCGAAATCTTGACATTCACAATGTCTTGTACACCAAAGGCTGTGATCCGTTACTCACCAGATTTATTGCGCATTGCGTTGGATATTAAAGCTGAGATATTTGTGTATCCCGATTCATTAAAACTTTAAATAGAGGTATTTTTGAAGTGAAATCATTCGCGATCAGGATCAATAATATTTCGATAAAATTCGTCATACTAGCCCCAATTCATGCTAAGGCGCATTTGTTTCTAGATATTGATATTCAGTCCCTACGTAATTCGCTTACGAAGCGGGGAACAGCTGTTACATCTTATTCGTATATGATATAAGAATTTGGTTGAGTTTTGTGGAAAATAATTAATAAACGTGTTTTTCATTGTAATACGTAAAGTCGTTATGTTATGATATTACGTATGCATTGGGTGTTACTGTGAAACGTGGTCTCAACGTTTTTTGTATTTGAATTGAATAAGTTAGAGAAACTCGTAGAAATTTATTTTACTTTTTTAGCCCCTCAGAAAAACGTTTCTCTTTATAAATATTTACATTCATATTGTAGCCTACGTACCATGCGCTCGTTTTACGTGAAAGTGGAAATATTGCTTATACCTAAGATAGCCAGCTTTAAAGTAAACGATCCTTAAGTAACAAGTAGCAAACAAAAAGTGTAAGACCTCCCACAGTGAGCATAACAGGCCGGAGGCCTTTTTCGGGGGGGCCTAGGGGGGGCAGAGCCCCCCCAGCGAGCTAAGCGAGTAAAGAGAATATAATTGCTCTAATCTATGAAACGCAATTTACCAAAATACTTATGAAGCTCTTCTCCCTCTAAAATACCGAGTCTTCATTTTCGCCATATTTCACCTCAAATTACTTCGGGTGCGAAATACATATATACATTACCATTATCAAGCTCTGTATTGCATAAATACCTCTGTTGCAGACCTAACTATTCAAATCCATCCTTTAATTCGCCCATAAACCTACGAAACACTGGAGACTTGCCGAAGTGTCCCCGTATCTGAATTTAATTGAAAGTTACACTCTTTGTCATGGAAAATAAAGCTCGCATCCTTCTCTCTTTCCAACTAAAATAAATCCTTCCCATAATAGCCCAAACTTCATAATGATGCAGAAAATATCTTTCCACCCTTATTCCAACTAACTAGATGAGTTTTTGTCACCGACATACATAACCGACTCGGCCAACTTCTCACCTCTTTTCGGGAGAAAATCAAAATCTTCTTCTTCTGCTTGCCACGCCGCCTGGGGGGAGCACGGGAAAGGAAGGGTTAGGGAAAAAAAGGAGCGCGAGGAAGGCGAAAGGAAGGAAAAGTTTCCAGGAATGGGGTTGGAAATGGCATTATTTTTCCGCCGACCCGAAAGATTTTTAATGGGGGACAGCAGAAGGGGTTAGAGCGACGCTCGCTGAGAAGAATAGAGGGTTGGCTGCGCTGAATTGATTGTCCCCGAGCCACAGGGAGGGTGATTCCACATTTAAATCGATTCTGCCGATTCGATTCTTATCCTATGGACTGCGATAGCATCTTTTCCAAAACGATACATGCCTTACCAGTATGAAAACTCGTTGATTTTACTCGGCAAAAAACCGTATATTGGATTCAACAATAAAAAATTGAGTATTTTAAGAACGAATTTTGTCGCAAACATAACATTTAACTATTATTTATACTAACGATTATAAGTAAAAATTTGGGAAATATTTTGACTTTTGACGGTATTTCAGACCACCTTTATTGCAAAAATGTTCATGTTGAAAAGATGTTGGAAAGATTTTGTTGAGGACAGGAAATACCTACCAGTACTTACTCGTTGAAATATAGAAGTGATGAGCTCATAAGCAAAAACTAGAAAATTCTAACTGCCCTATTCTATTAATTTGGAAAATGTAAATTTTACTGCATATTCCACAAATTTAAGTAGGTATTCTGTTTCATTCAAATGTTGTCATTTATCCAACAATTTACAAGTAATCGGTCTAACCAAGGAAAATCATAAGGTTTACTGGCTATTTTACTACCATTTTATTGTTAAAAAGACAAAAGGTGATGAAGGGGAAGAAAACGCAGCTAGTTATGAGCATTCATTATGTTTATTATGGTGTACATGTATTAGAAGATCACTCAACATCACTCCACTTTCACCGTTTGCAACGTGCTTAAATTTCTTAAGTTACACATTGCTAAAAATTACTAACTCATTTTAAGCTTTTGGGCTAATAGGTTAAAATATAACGTACTATTTATACTTTTCAATCACCTTCCTTTTCGCAATTTCAACATTCCTTTCTGAAAGAAAATACTATGGTAGGATACGCTTGTATAAGATTAAGGTCAATCATGACAATAGACAAGGGTATAAAATATGAATCACTCAATGAATCAGCCCGAGGAATATTTCTCATTGGTGAGGGCAGACTTCATCGCAGGGTAAGCCTCTGGTGAATGCATACCGCACATCTGGAGTAGGGGACCACGTTATTTTCCCTGGGCCACCTTACACTTCCATTTCTGGATTTATGCCTCGGGGTTTCCAGAGGCTGCCTCACTTTCGATCCCGATACTCTTGCATCATAATGCGAGTACTCTACTCTCTTAGTAAGTAAGCAAGACCACCGGTAAATTGTAATTTCAGGATGATAGCTAAAGCTTTAAGAAATACTAATTATACAAGTTTTAAGAGTAAGGAGAAACGCCAATGTTGAAAGTTTGAAAAACAAATGAAACACATCACCCTTAAATACTCAATTTTTAACCGATTCCCGCCAAACATGCTTTAACCCTAGTACGGGCAAGGTGAGTCTCTTGGACTCAACGCATCACATTTTTGAGAATTTTATTATGTTATTGAAATGTCAGCTTGTTGTAAATTTTGTACTTCTTCTAATTGTATATTTATTGCCTCGATCGGCCACATACTTATATTATCGCTTAGTGCGCTTTCATCAAGATTTTACTATAAATTAGAGTAATTCAAACTCTTTCGGAATGAAAGTAACATAGAAATAATTTTTTACCCTGAATTCCCACAAATCCGGGCAAGGTGAGTCTGTTTGCACAAAATGTAAAAAGTAATGTGCATTTAACAAATATTTGGTTCGAATTGTCAAAATAATGTAAAATTATCACTATGCACATGTAACGATAAATATTTGGTGTTTTATGTAGTGAAAACAGAAACAATTAGTCAAAAGGGTCCACTGTACTCGCTGTTTGACTATGTATGAAATTAATAAGTAATGTAAAACTTTTGTTAAACAAAAAATAATCAATTTTATGTTAAATGATTCTACAGTGCACAATATATACAAATTGATGTGAAAAGTAATATTTTTTCACTGTTTAATAGTTTAAATTAAAAGCATAAGTTAAAAGAGTCCATTGGACTCACCTTGCCCGATTACGTCAGAAAAATATGTTGCCCGTATAAGGGTTAAAGCCTTTAACTCATCAATGCCGTATTACTTGTAAGGATTGATTGCCCGATTACCTAGCATTTTAGTAATTATTCTGACACTTATCCAGTAAAAAAGTCAATTTTGTAACTTTTTTTCCAGGACCGTAGGGAGACTCTGGAGTGCCCAATGTGCTGTATCCGGTCGGTAGAAATCTGCTGTGTCAGCATCGTATATGCAAAAGGGTTAAGACTATCATTTTCCCGGTGGAATCGAAATTGATAGCTCACATTTTTAAGTACTCGATTTCGATTCAAAACCTAGATTGGAGGGAACGACAAATAGAATGGACTTGGCTAATTTTCCTGGGGGTGAAATAAAGTGAATAGGGGGTGGCAGGGGGAGGGTTGGAGGCAACCTTTGCCTTCACCCACCCTCCCGAATCCACCCTTATCTTCTCCGCGCCCCTCCTCTCCTGTTACCTGTGATCACCACTCTGGCTTTGTTAGCCGCGCGACATAGTTAATTACCGCCATCAAAGGACTTGCACGACGGGTTGATTTGAAAGTCAATGTATAAATGAGCCCTTGCCACCCCTGCCCCCGGCCCTTGAAGATGGTGTTAAAGTTTCCTTCTACTTGTCCTTCCGACGCCTCGCCCGCTAGTCAGCGCTGCAGTCGTCACAGAGGAAATGACTGCTTCATAAATGAGGCCACTACTGCAGAGCGACTTCCCTCTGCGTGACGCCGCGAAGATGATGATAATGTCTTATGTTTGCAAGCACTCCAAATTACAGCAATTATTTCACTGTTTAGAACCAAAACTAGGTTATAACCAGAGATAGGCACGCCGAAAAAGGCAAAACGTTTCAAAGGTTTTGTATGGCTTATAAGAGAGCGCTTTTCCTAGTTTCGTTTTAATGTAGCATGGTAGATAAATTTATCATATTTTACCATTTACATGCAGTTATCTCCTAATTTCAGATCCTTCATTATATCCGTAATAATGAGTCCCCAAGCTATCCAGGGTACCCCTCACAACGACCATTTTAGAGACATAACACCCGTTTAATTGTTTTTCTTTCATTTCATCTACTAAAATGTATTACCGAATCGCGTCTTGGTGTCTGAATGAACGTCCCTGGCATGCGATACTTTTGAAGAATAGCAAGGACCTCAAATATGGAAGATTATTGAGGGTATAAAAGAAAAGAAATACATCATTTTTAATGGCTAGCGGATACGAGAGCCGAATGGAGAGTTATATTAAACCAATCTTAGGACGGTTACCTTATGATGATGATGAGGATTGCTGAAAGCTGTATTGGCGTGGAGGATATTAGGTAAGTGGGAATGAGGGATGAATATGTTAGGGTTAAGAAACAGCATGTAGAAGGATAGGTTTCATTGTGAAATAAAGGAGAAAGTCTTTCTATTAGCCTTAGACTATTATTACCTTGCCACCGTGGAGAGGCTTACGCGTTCTTATGACCCCTAGAGCTGCACTGGCTGATTTAATTCTCAATTACTCCCGGAGGAGCCACCCATGCCACAAAGGTCGAGGAGTAGCGGGAAGGGCGAAATAACCTACCACCTTAGTGGCGGTTCAGGATTACGTGCCCGTTAGAAACGATTGGGAGAAAGAAGTAGATGAGGTGTATGAACAGCACGAGGAAATAATTAGGAAAAGTCTGGTTGAGAATAATCTAATAGTTTCGAAGGACTGGAACGCCTCAGTCGGGGAAGGCAGGAATGGAAAGTAAATAGCAAAATTGGATTAGAAATGCGGAATGACAGGGAAGGGATAGAAGCAGGATTATTTAGGTAAAATAATTTTATAAACAAAAAAGTGGTTCATTCATCATAAAGGGCGTGTCGAGGGGATAAGGAGATACATTAAATTACTAAATCATGGTAAGACAAAGGATTGGGTATATGTGAAAAACTCACGCAGCTTCCCTGCGGCGGATGAGGATTCAGACCACAGCCTAGTGCTTATAACAAGCAACGTAGGATTAAAAAGAATCATAGAAAATGGGAAAGGCGAGTAAATGGGACGTACTAGATTTAAAGGGGATGGACTACAAGGAACTAGTGAAGAATGTTATCCGGGAGAATGGAGACGTATATATTACAGAGGAAGGGTGGGATAAGATAGCAATAGTCAAATAAATTAATGAGATATGCTGACAGTGGAATGATAAATAAAACCGTGGATAAAGATGGAGCTTTTGGAAGTAAAGGAGAGAAGAAAGTTGAAGAACGTGGGCATACAGCAGGGAAAAAGGATTCATATGGAAATAAAAAATCGATTACAGCGTGAAATGAAGAGGATAAGGGAAGCTTGGTGGAAGAGACAGTGTGAGGAAATGGAAATGTTTCAGAAGAAAGGAGAGGTACACTGTTCGCCTAGATGAAGTCGCCATCGGACGGCAAAAGAGGGGAAGCCCTATAAAAAATTAAGACTAAAGATGGAAGGATGCTAACCGATCCAGAATAGGTACAGAGTAGATGGAAGGATTATGAAGAGCATCTTTGCGGCAACAGGAACAGGTGAGAATTACTGAATTTAGAGGAGAAAAGTGCAGTGGGAATATTGGGCCGTGGATGTTGGACGCGGAAATATAGAGAGTCCTTCGTAATGTAAATGATATGAAGGCAGTTGGCGTGCACAGCATCCCGCGTAAGCTCCCAAAGAATTTAGAAGGGGATGAGGGGAGAAGGTTTATCGAACTAGTATGTAGGATGTATGATAAAGGATGTTGCCCATAGGATTTCGTGGAAATGGTTCCAATTCCGCTACCGAAGAAGAAAAGAACTGTGAAATGCGGTTATTATAGGACTATTAGCCTAATATCGCACATGGCGAAAGTGGTACTGAGGATATTAAACGGACAAATGGAGGCGAGGGCAAATGAGTACTTGTGAAAAGATCAGTTTGGTTTTAGAGGAGGAAATTGAACTCGTGATACTATAGCGATAATGAGATACCTGGTGAAGAGGAACCAAAAATACGACCAGGACGTGTATACTTGCTTCGTGGAATATAAGAAAGCATTTGGTAGAGAGGGCTGGGTAAAGAAAATGGATAATCTCAAGAAAATAAGCATATATTGGAGGGATAGGCGACTAATGGGGAACTTGCATGAATTTTTTTTATTTCATAGGCGGACAGAAAATTATTTTCTGAATACAACAAAGAAAACCGCATGTAAATCTGAGTTTTCCTTCGCGAGATATTTAATGATAAATATAACGAATTTTAAAGCGCGGGAAAAACTCCCTCACCCCCCAAGCCACTGCCGACGAAGCCTCGATGACGTCAAAGGTGCCTAAACATCACGCGAAGTTATTGTTGTGATTGTTTGTAATAGTTGCCAGCAGTTGTGAGAGCTTCGTTTGTTAGACGTGTTGATTATTTTATATTTAAAGATAAATATCCGACGATAGAGGCTTGGAAACCCTCGTATTTTGCATTATTTATAATATTAATATCTGAGTAAGGGCATAAAATATAAAACTGGAGCAGTTAAACCAAAAATTTGATAATACCTAAATAACATCGTTGTAGGAGTCTGAGCCACGGCCATTGGAAGGGGGATACGTTAATTGTAAGTTGATTTTATCGACGGCATATCATTCATTTAAGTATGTAATTAGAACGATTTTGATGTTTACTAATGTCCGCTTAGCTTTTATATACAATCACTTCATCCGTTTATTCGTAGGTACCGGAGAATTCGTCGTTTAGGACTGTCTGTGCTTGTATTATGGGGTGAATTCCAGTCAATGCAACTTTTGCTCGCTGATTGGAGACATCTAGGAACATTTTTGTGCCAAAATAGTGTTATTTTCAACGTGACATCTCCCGTTAAGCTACTGCTAATAATCACAGTGCCAGTGGTTGTAATGCACAAAGTTTGACAAGGTTGAAAAATATCGGCCAAGAGTTATCAGTATTCCATCGTAATTGAATTGTAAAAAGTGCTTTTACGCTATCGATAAATGTCTAACAGTAGTGTAAAAATTGTCAGTGGCGTGCTTATCTCCGTTGTTCACCGTAGATATGACATTTCACGATCACGCTATTGAAATAAAAACTGTGAGTGAAGTTTGTTATTCCATTATTTCAACGAATAGTAGTGAGTTAAGTCACCTGTGTCACTTGTGTGGGCTAATTTAAGGGTTTAAATCAGTGAATAAATAGTTGTTTTCATCATAACGAGTTCTGTAATTGTAAGTTGTACGTGATGAATATAAGAATGTGACAGTGACATCCAGTTTTTGATAAGAGTATTTGCCTATTTCCCACTATATTTTTATGGTATATGCTAGTATATTGTTTATGGATTTACCTATATTATTGAAATAGGTTGTAGCTTGTGTGTGTGTTGGCAGCGGAACCGATTCGCGATCTCACATGTGGATTGTGTGCAGACTGTTTTGCTGTGAATTCGTACCGTAGGACGGATACCTTCTCCGTTAATTCGGCGTTGCCAAATTCAACAGCACAGCTTACTCTAATGTCAACAGCACAGCTTACGATCGTTATCCTCCAGTAATACAAGTTTCTTTTACAACTCGATTTGCCGCCGACGTATAGCAATAATTTGTCTTAACAAATTCCATGAGGGTCGTGGCATCAATTTTGGTGTCCTAAAAAAAGGCTGGTGTCCTAACACCCCATGCCACACGCCTTTTAGGCGGCTTGCGGGGTATTATGTAGACGTAGATGAATTTCAGGTGTACTATTCGAACGAGTGGCAACGTTATCATCCATTTTTCTGATAACCAAAACACACGAAGTGAAACGCTTGTACTTCATCATCCCGATGCCGCATTATTAATATCCCAAGTAATAATCTAGGCACAATAGCAATAGGAAAACTTGCCCAAGAATAACAGCACAAAATAAAGTGACGATGAGCGGCTAAATACTCCCTCAAAACAAATTTTACACCATGCGCTAACCTTATTTCCCTACTCCCTACGGTTGTTTAGGCACCTATGACGTCACGCCTGGCCTCGGCAACGCTCGGGTGTCTTCGCGCAGTGGTCGGCTCAGAGAAATTTTTCTCGATTTTAAATGCAATTTTTTTATTTCTTTTGATGTTGAATGGAGAAACTGAAGGTATTTTTGCGAGCTAATGTATCCATTTGACTTGTTCAAAATAGTTTTTAGAGCAATCTACGACCCATGCAAGTTCCTCATTTGTGACCAGTATATGACCCAGACTGCTCAAGTGAGGGTAGTGAACAGATCACCTAGGTAGGCAAACATTGGCTGAGGAGTGAGGCAAGGCTGTCCACTATCACCGTTTATTTTTAGCGTGTACGCTGATGAGATGGTTAGAGGGGCGTGGGATAAGTTGGAATCTGGAGTAAAAGTGGGAATGGGGAATGATGTTTAAATTAGTGAGGTTCGCGGAATACCAAGAGTCAGTGAATCGGTCAACGAGTGCGCTACAGGCTCTAAGTGCATGCGTTAAACAAGCGTTTCAAAGAGTATAGCGCGAGACTAAATCACAATAAGATCAAGGTAATGCGCTTTTGTAAAGCATCCTGATCTTGGAATGTGAGATATAGTTAAAACGTGCGGGGAAGGGGGCGTTATAGACAGGAAGGAGATTATGAGAGGATCGTTATATTAGGGTTTAAAGAAAAGGTTTATGAAGAGTCTGATATGGAATTTAGCTTTCTACAGTGCAAAAACGTGGACACTTAGGAAAGAGGACGAGAGAAGTCTCACGGTGTGGGTGTGAAGAAGTTTGTAGATAGTGAAGCGAACAAAGAGGACGAGTGACGAAGTGCTGGACGTGGTGGGTGAGGAGAGGCAGATTTTAGATGAGATACTGAATTTTGAGACTGAATGCATGGATGGATCGAATACTGAGCGAGAAGTAGAAGTAGATGTTGAAAGCAGTGTTAGGGGGTGTAATGTTCCACAGCTAGATTGACACTGTTGCGCTACTGGTCGTTGGCATGTCACCAATCGTTGTGTCACTGTTGCCTGTCACAGTTTTGCACCTTTTGCTGGAAAGTACCACTGGAGTTCTCTGCAATCTTCAATATGTGGTCCATATTTTTGGTCCTGACCACTTGCATGGCACTGGGATTGGTACTCGGAACGTAGGGTTGGAGCTCCAAAAGCTGGAGTTGGCACAATTCTTACACATTATACTTTTATTTAAAAGTTAAAGATCTAAGAGACCTCATAATGGAATACTACACAGTGAAGAATGAGTAAGTGAATTTTGGGTGGTTTGCCCCTTGAATGAGAGTTCGACTTTCACTGTGCATTGCGCAACCTCCCGGCAATATGCTTGGCGACTTCTTGCCTCCATCCGTTAAACTTAGCTTTATTCATTGGCAGTATTCCCTTGGAAAATTCAAGCAGTGTATTTTCGAAAGCATACATCGTTTGATGCGAGCACCAAGGGTCTAGCCGGTTAAGATGGTGAAAAGTGCCCCCAGATGTTTTGAAAAATAAAATATATACGCTTAAATTGCATCCAAAGTTATGCATTTCCCCATAGTTTGAGGCCAATTTTTAAAATTTAATCAATAATATTACAAACTGATCAACAATCGTCGCTGTCAGCAATCAAATCAAATATCCTCCTGGAATACATAGATGCAAATGGCGCAAAACAGTTCTTCGTATTTTTGATCGTTCGACCAATTTAAAAAATATGAAAAAAATTAGGATTATACTTCGATGTAGGGGTAACAACATAACTTTTTTTTCGGCGTGTCTATTTTTTCCTAAAATTTTTAATTTAATTTTGAAAATTTCAAACTTATGCAATATTTTAGTTTACGGTAAAACATTTTTTGAAAAAATCTGAATGGTAATAATAATACATTTTATAATTAAGAAAAAGATTTTACAAAATTAAAAACTGGAGATATGGTAAAAAAACGAAAAATCGTGTTTCATTTTTTTGCGGTTAATTTCCAGGGTTAGGGCCTGAAACTTTTGGAAAATACATCATTTTGGATGCACTTCAAGTGTATCTTTTTTATTTTTCAAAACATACGGGGGCACTTTTCACCATCTTAACCGGCTAGACCCTTTACTCGTTTCAAGATGTGCATCTACAGGCGAGAAAATGTTGTTTATATTCATTGCCACCGGACCACTTAGACTCCAGCCACGAATCGCCTTCCTGCCGCTCGCGATACTCGCCATCGCGAGTGCTCGACAGGGGCCACGAAATTTATGTTCAACGCAGCCAGACTGACACTCCACAAACTTAGTAATATATGACCTGCTATGCAATATAATAAATATCTTCTATGATCGGAAAACCACGTTGTCTTCTAAATTGTCGGTAAGTTGTGCAGAAGCTCATAGAGCATTTCTGTTGAAGCTTAAGAAAGTTATTGTTCCTACCTCTAGTATTCAGTGGCGAAGAAAATAATAAGAATATTGTAGAAATTAATGCATCTCTTCTTTATACCCCAATATTACAGCCATCTTCATTCAGGGTAAAAATGCAAACGTATTTTTTTATGACTATTGGACCTCAATTTCATCTCCATTTGAACTGAAGAACTCCATTTTGACCTGGACGTTTTTATATTAACTGCATGTGAATGAAAATATAACTTATGTTCCATTTACAGAATTCCATAGAACATATAATGCACAAGAGGCTAAAAGTGTTGCCTTTTTAGGCATGCTTTAAAAAATGTTAAGTCATTAGAATGCAAGTTTTGCCTGTGAAAGGAGTTGACAGCAATAATGCGAACTTTTTTCCCTTATTATTGCTCCTCCAAGACGCAGTTATTCAGAGTAAATTCACTGTAAAAAATGACAAAATTCCATTACAGCTTTGCACGTGGCACCGACTCCTTTTCTGCTAATTTTACCTCCATGAACTTCTTCCTTTCAGCGACGTAGCACTCAGTATTTCAATTGCGAGTATTTCCAACTTTTTGTGGCGTTTTCTCTCGGCGCATGTATTTCCACCGCATAAAATTTGTTCAGCTCCTCTCAGAGCAACTCATTTCACCTTTTTCCATCTCTTGTAGCATATAAAATGTGAAAAACTTTTCCAAGTAGGCCGGCGAGTTTCTCTTAATTGAGAGGCTAATTTTATTCGCGAAAAATTCTTTTACAAAAGAAAGATTTAATCTCCAGGCTGGTGGAGTTTGTTTTGTTGATATTTGATACGCACTATGGATTATATCATGAAAACGTACCTGTGATGGAATATGCAAAAGTTAACCGAAACGGAAAAGGAAACACTTTGCTATATTTCGTAACTGAATTAAAATATTTTATAAAGATCAAGTTTTCGGTGATACAATTTACTTCTCTAAATGTTTAATACATATAATATATATTCTATTATTTATTACCAGCAGTTTTGTATTGATAGACATATGCTATTTTCTCGTATAAATTATTTTGACACATATAAAACCTGAAATGTAGCGTATGTGAAATATAGGAAAATGCTGCTGCGATGATCCACTCACTTGTCAGTATTGCTACCTAGCTACAAAACATAAAGAATGGAGCACTTAAGTCAAAGCCTGCTAATTTTTATTAATAAGTAAGGCATGAAATTGAATTGGAAATTGAGCCCTTGATTTTAAAAGCATTGGCTACTTAGTCAAAAAATATTGCAAAGACATGAAATTAGGGCCAAAATATTTACGCTGTTATATTCCTGGTGACATTGGAAGGATAGGTTCGAATTTCTACATGAATACAAAATTCTTCGCAGGCCAGCATGTGATTAAGAAAAGCCTTTAAGTCCAACTAAAATATTTTTCGAAACCAGCTTAGTACACTCAGGCCCGAAATAAAATTTCGCTTCTTTTAATTACAAGGATTGTCATATTTACATGCTTAGAATTTTAAAATACTATCGGAGTTAAAAGTTTACTTTTTAAAAACATTTTATCATAAAATCGGAACAATCGTCAGAATTTTGTCGTTGTCAAGCATGAGTTCAAAAGAATCGAGTCTCATTTTTTTTTATATTCTAAAATTTTTTAGAGCGTAAAATAGGTATCTCTCTCTTTTTCCCCTGGCTTCACCTTTTGTGATCACGCTCCGTGTTTAAAATTCCACCGATCCTCTTCTGTTGCACAAGTGTGCGACTAATCATTTTAAGGAAATGAAGTGCATTCAATCATGTGCTTTTAAAATCTACTCATTACAGATCATAGGCTTTTGCACATAAGATATATGTGGGAAACAACTTGAAACGACCTCTGATCAAAATGGTAAAACCTTGCTACTAAACACAATCACCTGAGTAGATATTTCCAAAGCACCAACTAAATCTCTCAGAGGTCGGGGCTGAATTTTAAAAGGCATATAAGAGCATATAATATAAACCCGTGCAAATAATCGTTCTCTTTCGTCTCGCATTTTTTGATTAAAATGAAGATACTGTCTTAAAATAGGGCAACATTTCATTACGATTATCATATATGATATGTATCCAAAACTAGTTTCGTTACACTGTGGCATTATCAAGTAGTAAATACAAGTTGTGAATATATATCACAATATCATATGAAAATTTTAAATTAAAACTCTATGAAATTCTGTTTTACGGTGTATCAGCCCCTTTCAACTATCGTCATGAAACGTACATGGCATAAAGAGAAGAAGTCTGAAAATGTATACCTCTACTGCCTATCGCTAGCATCAAACAATTTCCCGAGCATTCTCTGAGACGCTTGGAAGGAATGATTCTTAGTGAAAAAAAAGATAAAACAGTCGGCCGGTCGATAATAATTAATAGAGTTCTTTTCAGAATCATATTTCCCACTTAATGTAAATTAAATTCATAATCCTATGATTATTTTATACAATACTTTGTGGAATAATGCAAAAAACAGCTTGAATAGTATTATCGTTACTATTAGTATCCACATTATTATAATTATACGATACTAGATACAAAAACGGTCCAAACTTAATTATTTAAACATCATGATATCGCATAAGGAAATATATTTCTGAATTAAGTCCTTCAGCTATTCTCTCTGAATTAATATATTATTGGAACATAGGTTATTTACCCAATCAGAGAACCTGTTAAGGCAGTGTTTTGGAAATGTATTGTCCATTTTCAAGGTTTACATGAATGGCACAGTTGTCTCATTTATCAATAAAATAAAACAATGCAGAAATAACTCTATTAATGTAAACTTAGAAAGCGGAAAATACTCGTTGTACCAAAACGTTGGCAAACAATGTTTCCTTCATTAAAACTATCGATCCTCTCTCAAAAATTATAATTATCAATTATAATATTTATCCAATCACCTATTAATATACGTGATAACTTTCCCAAAAATGTAAAATACATATTTCCAAAAATCTCAATGTGTTTCACTTGTCATCATCAACTGTAGCACTACAGAAGCATTTTATTGCAGAGAATTGAGCAGGAGCTTCAAGGAACTCTATCTCTGGATTTTCTGTAAATGCATTTTAAGGATAAAACCTTCTTGAGTAAGCTCCTTACGAGAGAGGCAAGCCTTTAAGCTGCAACGTAATGCATGGGGTACACCAGGGCGCTCGAATACAGTCGGGAGCCTGTTGACTCCAAGAAAAGTGGGAATCGTAATGTTTGATGACCGCCCGCGCAAAAGATAGAAAATAAGGAGAAATAGGAGGAAAAAAAGTAGTTTAGTGCTGCCATCTCGTGCACCGCAGGCGAACCACTGGCTGACGCTGATGGCCCCTCCAGAGGGCAGTGCAAAATGCATTATGCACAAGGCTGCGCTCTAGGCTGTCAGCGAAATCCATTTTGGTCGTCGGGAGCGCAAACACGGGAGGAGACCCTGGCGGCCCTGCGGGGAGTCACTCGCAGGGCCGGCAGGGCTCAAACAGCCACCAAGGAGATGATGTGCCTAGCGAATACATATAAACGTACCCACCTGCCTACGCGGTTCGCCTCCACCGCTCCCTCAAGACTCGCAAACATTTTAGAAAGGAGGAAACCGCGAAATTGTGTGGACACTCATTCCCACTCCTGATTACTCTTGTTTCCTTTTCTGATTCCTCGCTAATACTTAAGTCGGCGGTAGATGTAACTCAAAAAAGGTATAGCAGAAATTGCCACTCTAACTTTGGTGCTAAACATAATTAATTCTACCTCTATGAAAAACATATAGCACCGGATATAAAAAAAAACGAATAAGAACTTTTTTACCAATCCCGTGGAAGCGCTAGCAAAAGTAGACTCGTGAAATGCGATCCTGTATTCCAATATACATTTATAAATACAATGCTGTTTAAGACTTTAAAACAAAATGAACGATATCAAACATAACTACACGTATCATTTGGGATCATTAATTGCTCTTGAATTATTGCCTAAAATGTGCCTGTGGCTGTCAGTGGAGTTTCGCTCCATTGCCTAATCCCAGTAATTGATTTATCTTGTACAGAATTTCAAGTAAATTTGATTCCGATGCAGATATATATTTCTATATCCAATGCACCATTTCTAGCGTCCATTGGATATAGAAATCGTGGTAATATTGTCTCTAAATATTCATATCCATATTTATGTATTCTTGCTCCACAAATGTAGAAACATTAATGATGGTTTTCCACATCATATTTTTCAGTATAGCGCTGTTACCTTTTCCGTGTGAGTGTATATCATAACTTGGAGACCATCAATAGAGCTGACGTTTTTCACTTTCCTCAGTACTAGCTCTACGAACAATATTTCTCTCAATACGACGGGTTGATATTTGTCACTATTAACCCCCAGACCTCACTTGAATCTTCCATTAGTTTGTTCAATATGCAATTCGTTGTTCATTCTTAGTCGACACTATTTAAAAATGGGGGTATATGAGTTAATATCCGAGTTGAAAATATGAAAGTTGTTGATAACCTCACCGGGAAAGAGAAGCGGTGAAATCACTGAATGAAAGCAGGAGAAAGAAGGGAAAAAGTAATGATAAAGAGAAAGGGGTTGGTTACAGAGGGAAGGGGTCGAACAGAGGAGGCACCTTCTTACCCCCTCGAGGGAATCCGGCGGGGGGGAGGGGGCGGGAATTCCCCCTTTTGGAGGGAAGGAAGCATTCCTCTGGTTTTTAAAGGTTTCAGCTGCAAGGAGGAGGGAGAGAATGAGCTAAGTGCGGAGGGAAGTTTCAGCTTGGCGGTTTAGTAGTTCAACCCCCGGAGGAGGAAACTCCATTTTGGGTTGGAGGGAAGTTGGGGCGAGAGCATTCCGTTCGAAACGCGGCCGGAAGAGAGAGGTGGTTGAGGGTGAGGGGGAGGAGGGAGAGAGGGGGGTTGTCGGTTGGAAGGGGTTGCTTCGGAATGGGTTGTAGTCTGGAGGAAGAACGAGAGTTGGTGATGAATTGCCGAGGACTCCGGGAAGGAAGAAAGATACATGTGTGTGCAACGGATCATTCGAGGACAGTGCACAGAAGGGGAAGAAGCCATACCCCCTCAAAATAAATGATAAAAATTATACACTGTGGAAAAATAAAAATGTATATAAAGTGGGAATTATAACAGCTGTAAAAATATAAAAAATTCGGCAAGGAGCTCAGAGAAATGAGCAAAAATATTTTTCGAGCGTAAGTGGTTAATTTTCGAAGTTTTTTATATTCGAAAATTAGTGAAAAAAAATAATTAAAATTAGATAGATTTGTGATTCTGTTAATAGGAAGTAAGGGGAAAAAGGTATTCAATCGAAGGCATGGATTGGTCGTCCGCCGTATTTGTAGCATAGATTTTAAATAAAGTCGATACGAATTTATGAAGACATTTTAAATTATTTTAGGCTTGGAAAGGTAGCAATTAAATTTGTAAGAAAATCAACGGAAATAAGATTAAATTAGCTGGTGATAGTAAGTTAGATACTTTGAGTAAAATTGAGGCTCCTGTTTTCAAATGTAATGCAAATTTATTAAGCGTGTTCAAATTTATATGTATAGGTCAAAATCATAATTATAAATCAAGAAAGAATTTATGAACCTTGAAGGATCATTGCTGTTTTCAATAAATTAGCAAAATTTTGCGAATCGATAAACAACTCGTGGGGTGGGTGCGTCGATTGACAGTTTAAAAGGAACGAAAAAAGATGAGGGAAAAACCTAACAGACCATACCTTGAGAAATGGTGGCCTGATGAAGACAATCATCGAGGGTAAAGTATATGTCAAGAAAGGGAAAGGATACTGATACATTTGGGTCAAGTAGAGGAGGATGTGAAAGAAAACAAATGCGTAGCTGTGAAAAGATCAAATAAAAACATATACATCCTAATAACAGGAAAATTGATGAAAGAACTGCGTCAAACCAATCTTAGAATTGTTGACCAGTTATGAGGATGATGAGACAGTTAAGGATCAATTTTCAGTACTTCTATAAGTATACAAATTTTTCCTCGTAATTATAATGTTCATCCAAAAATTAGTGACGCCTTTAAAGGAAAGAGCTCTTCCAAATTGAATGTTTAAATCAAATTTAGAGGAGAATCTATCTATCGGATAACATATACGACATTAAAAAATAGGAAAAGTTCACAAAAAAATTCAACTTTATCTTAGAGATATGTTTTTAGGAGTTAATTGTTAAGATGGTCAAAAAATTAAGATTTTTTTTCGTTTTTACTAATGTATTGACTGATCTTTTTAACAATATTTAAAAAAATTAAATGTTCAAACATGTTAAAATATTAAATTAATATTTAATTAGTATTAAAATAATTGAATTAGAGGTAAGCTCAGCTCGAATTGAGTTGTCAACAAACACATATCTACCGTGTGTGTAAACAAATCTCCAAGTAATTGTTGATTATCAGTAATGTCAGTGTATTCTGCATGAATTCAAATCTTTTAACTTTGTAATAAACGAATACGAAGTCACCAACTATCTATCTGAATATTTAAAGTCCTTGGACGCACCTGGCTTACCACGGCACGATTTACAGCTAAAAGTAGGCTCTGTGTTCATGATCTTTCGAAACCTAAACCAACCAATACTATCCAACGGAACGTGTTTGGTAATAAAAAAACTGATAATGAAAGTGATTCACGCCACTATATTCAAAGGAAAATTCAAAGATGAGGAAGTTCTCAACCCGAAGATTCCATGATCCCAACTTATATGCCCTTTCGAGGTTAAACGTATTCAATTTCCAATTCGTGTTGCATTCGTGATAACGATTAACAAATCGCATGGTCAGTCTTTCAGTTTTTGTGATGTTTGTTCTCATGTGTCAGTGAAAACCCATGATTTTCTCCCATGATTATGTTTACGAGTCGGTAAACCATCCGCTGTATTTCTTCCTCCGCTTCAAGGGCGCAGCTAGGAATTAAGGATAGGCGCAGTTAATACTGGCGGATCTGTAGGGTATTGAAAACTCGCCAAGGTAAGCGAGAGGTGTTGGGGCCCTCCCCAGACATTTTTTAGGATAAAAGGTTCAAAATGGTAGGTTTTTGCGGCTCTGTGAACAGTTAAATATTTTGTGACTCATCCGTCCCCCTAATATTAATAACCAAATGTTTTATGAAAAGATTCTCTGAACTTTTGGGGGGGTTTTAACCCCCAAAAACCCCCCTCGCTACGTCCCTGCTTTGCTTCGCTATTTTTATTTAGCTTCATTCGCTTTATCTTGCGCCTGATAACAAAACAAAAACTGTTGTTTATCAGAAGGCGCTTGACGCAAGACATGTGTGGGGCACTCGAATGTGTAGGGCACACCGTGGTGCGTCTACGTATGCAGCACGTTTACGCAGTGTATTTTTTCCAAACAGAGATACTATAAATGGCGCGCCTAAAGCCATTTGATACGAATGCTGCTTCATAGGAGCTTTTCTTACACTATTTTGAGCATCAGTCAAGCGTCGGTCTAGCGTTGCGTTAACCTGCCCCGTGAACGAGCCAAGTTTACGCTACGGACTTAGACCTAAAAACATTTTATTACGGTTAATAACACAAATAGCCAACAACTGAATGCATATAATTTTTATTTCATCATCATTTTCTCATTTAATTTATAATAAATTAAATATGATTAAAACGATACAGCCGCTCTTTATTTATAAACTAGCTGACCCGGCGGACTTCGTACCGCCTAACAATCAATGAACTTACAGTTTACTTACACCATTTATAAATCAGGAGCGGCTGTATCGTTTTTAATCATGTTTAATTTATTATAATAAAATAATGGTACAAATTCAACAAAACTACGTAAATGAGTACCAAAATTGCTTGTCAGAAAGACATTTTCTTTATTGAATCTACATAGGGTGAATCGGAGCACGTTTACGCGGATTTTTTCAACAAATTTTCTTACGTTTTAGCTTAAGAAATTTTGGGCATTGTGGTTTAATAAAGCAGTTCATGAAATAAAAATTATACGCATTCAGTTGTTGGCTATTTGCGTTATTAGCTGTAAAAAAATGTTTTTAGGTCCAAGTCTGTTGCATACACTTGGCCCATTCAGGGGGCAGGTTGACACGACCCCAGACCGACGCTTGACTGATGCTCAAAATCGTGCAAGAAAAGCCCCTATGAAGCAGCATTCGCATTAAATGACTTAAGGCGCGCCAGTTTTAGTATCTCTGTTGGGAAAAAATGCACTGCGTAAACGTACTGCATGCGTAAACGCACCACGGTGAGCCCTACACATTCGGGTTTAATGCCTTGCGTCAAGCACCTTCTGAGAAACAACAGTTTTTGTTTTGTTATCAGGCGCAAGATGAAGCTAAATAAATATAGCGAAGCAAAGCAGTGACGCAGCGAGGGGAGGTTTTGGGGGATAACCCCCCCCCCCCCAAGAGCTTAGAGAATTTTTTTATGAAAGATTTTGTTATTAATATTTGGGGGACGGATGACTAACAAACAAAACATATTTAACAATTCACACAGCCGCAAAACCCACTATTTTGAACCATTTATCTCAAAAAAATGTCTGAGGGAAGTGCCCCCACACTTCCCGCTTACCTTAGCGAGTTTTCTATACCCTACAGACCCGTGGTATTAGCTGCGCCCAAAACCCCCTATCCTAGCTACGCACTTGAAGCGAAGGATGAAATACAGAGGATGGTTTATCGACTCGTGAACATAGCACGCTAAATTGACCATGAGAAAATCATGGGTTTTCATTAGCACATGAGCACAAACAACACAAAAACTGAAAGAATGACCATGCGATTTTTTAATCGTTACCACGAATGCAACACGAATTGTAAATTGAATACGTTTTAGCTAAAAAGGGCATATGAGTTGAGATCATGGAATCTACGGAATGAGGACTTCCTAACCTTTGAATTTTCCTTTGAGTAAAGTTGCGTGAATCACATTCATCACCAATTTTTTTAATGATCAAACACGTTCCGTTGGATAGTTATGGTTGGTTTAGGCTTCGAAAGATCATGAGCACAGAAACTACATTTTTCTGTAAATCGTGCCTTGGTAAGCCAGGTACGTCCAAGGACTTAAAATATTCAGATAGATAGTTGGTGATTTCGTCTTCGTTTGTTACACATTTAAAAGATTCGAATCCATGCAGAGTACGAACTATTTGAATTTACCTCGTTTTAGTCATCCACATCTTCGTTCTTGCTCGCTAAATCAACCATCTTTGATTCTTTTGGTGATCAATCATATTCTGGAACTCTTTGTTGATGAGCAAACTACTCGATTCCTCGACAGGAACACGGACATTACCGTTTGTCAACAATTGCTTGGAGATTTGTTTACAAACACGGTAGTGAAGTGTCAACTCGAGCTGGGCCACGGCTGGGCTTACAATCAGCTCGAATTAAATTTTAAAAGTGTAATTTCAATTTAATTAATATTTTGAATATATTTAGTAATTAAAATGCTATATTGTTACTAAATTCAGTTATTAAAGTGGTAAAAACAAAACTAATTATTTAATTTGTAGTTTTGACCGACTTATCAATTGTTGTGTTACTATAACTCCTAAATGCATGTCCATAGGAAAGAGATGAATTTTTTTTGTGAAATTATCCTTTTTTTAATGGCCTATATGTTAACCCCGCCTGTGACGAATCCAAAGAACCAAATCTCATTGAAATCGGTGCAGCCGTTCTCGAGTTATAAGTGTTCTAACTAACACGATTTTCGACTTTCTTTTATATATATAGATGGTGCAATTAAACTATCAGTTCATTGAATGTTAGGCGGTACGAAGTTCGCCGGGTCAGCTAGTTTTAATATATATTTAGAGCTAGAGTGCTGATGGCTGAAAACGAAGGGAAGAAAAGAAATACTATATGTGGACCGGATTCATGTGGCTGATGCTTACCTAAGAAATACGTAACCAAGCTCAGGGGAAAACGAAAATTGTAATTATCTTAAAATAATATCTGTATTTATGAAATAGTAAAGTAAAGATTAGTGAGTTATTGAAATGATAAAAGCAAATTAATCCAAACCAGTTCTGCATAAAATTTCATCTTAAGAGGAAAATTAACACAAAAAGGGACTCACTTAGTGGAAAAAGTTAAAATATTCTTAGGCGCCTATAATGGTTAAGGAACTGGTTTTAAACAAATTTCAATTAAGCACCTGAATAAATAGTTTACCATGGGCATTGCCAAAAAAAGTTAAATAAATATGGTAATAATAAACTTAATGTAATGAAAATACGTTCAAACGAAGTTCCGAGAAATTTCCAGTCGATAGTTACAGATTAAAAAAATGCATAATCTTATTAAACCTATACTTTATAATTTTCTCGCAACAAAATTTCCTTATTCAATAATTATACAGATATCTCCCGAGGAGAAAGATATCCCCCAGCTTTGTTTCAATTGTGACGTTGACGGGGGATTAGCATTTACACCTCATTCATTAAAAAATGACCCATGAGGTAGCACAGCTCCATTCTGAGAAAACACTGAAAAGGGGTACATTTTCAAGAAAAAAATAGGAAAAAGTTCAAAAGCATTTACAGCAGTTTTATTTTTGGCGCCATAATTAGATAATAAAGCAAATCAGATTTGTAATAAATATTTGCTCAGGTGAGACACACGGTAAAGAGAGCGATCTAAATGGTAAAACATATTAAATGTTATCGTCGGCCAAATTTACGGTGCTTTTAATAAATGAAGTTCAAACGCATTTACAATGGACGCCAAGTTATTTATAATCAGTAATTCATACAAAGTACTTGTACTTAGGGCTTGGTGAACAGGATCCACCCTTATAAATACAAAAATTGAGCATAATTAACATCGGTAACATATACAATGGACCCTGTTTCTTTGGTAGCGGCCATGCATAATAACGGTTTTACATCATAATAGATATCTGTAAAATCAATTTTAACTCATAATATGGTAAAAACTCAATTCATCATGGTATTCCGAATTTATAGTCAGAATAACAATGATGAGTATATCGGTCCCACTCTGAGAAACGTAGCTCTGATTGTTTATCAAAATGTTCCACATTTTTTAAATGTACAGAATTCGTTTCACGAGTCACCAATCAATGCGAATAAAAACATTCCGTATAATTTTTCCATACAACCTTCGTCTTCAGCAGCTGCGATCATTTATTTCGGAACTATGGAGGTTCTAACGGGACTGAAAACCTGAAAACGAATAATTTTGCACATTTTATTGATGAAAAATGTGCAAAAAATTATTTTTTGCCTTCACACGTTAGAACCATTGAAAAAAAGGTCAAATAAACTGTGGATAAATGAATGAATTTAATTTAACGTAGGTAATCTATAATTAATGGATAAACTAAGAGCTAATTCCATAACTAGCATGATTTTTTTCTAGCAATGACATTTATTTGCTGATGACTCGAAATATATTCTGTGCTTAGATTATTTTTTTGTCGATGATTTTCTCCTAGTGCAAACTTTTTACCACTTTTAGCCTCAGTGGCATCTACATCCTGGTTTTACAGAAGTTTTACTATGCTTCAATTTGATCGCCACAAAATCATGCCTAAAAACTCTGTCTGACTTTTAATTGTAGGTAAGTTACAGAAATAATAGTATGGGAATCGAATATTTTAGGCCAAAGTCGATGCGGTACAACGAGTGGATGATGTTTAAGATATTTAAAAATTGCAATCTTCTCCTTGGTGGAACCTCCTAAAAAGCATAATGGGTCGAAATTTTCTCGTCTTCGGAGGATTGCAAGGCGAAAGAGGATCGCCGGGTTAATAAGTGCAGAGCCTGGCCTTCCTTTTCACTGCGAGTGTCTCTATTCCCCTCACAATTACTCCACCTTGGCGAAGGTCGGTTTAAGGTTTCTCGCTGGAAATGCAAGACGGTAATTCTTAGACCCCTCTATCAGCTTACGCAGTTCGGAGGAATACAGAGACGTAGGAGCGGCTAACAAGTGCCACGGGAGAAGGCAATTCTGTTTTGAGGCGAGGAAGTGGGGTTAGGAGCAGATACGGTTTGAAGGGGGAATTATGGCGAAGGGTGTTTAGAGCATCTTAGACCAGGTACGAGAAAATAACAGTGTGGAGGAGAGCGGGAACTGGCAATGCTACAAGAGTCCTCGGAGAAATTTGGTTTTGAGGGAGACGTATGTAACAAGCGCAGCTAAAGCAAGAGGGTGAGGATTTGGGAAAGAAAGGGAGGTGGAAATATAACTGCCAAAACAATGGCAAAGAGTTAATTAAATTTTTTATTTGCAAAAATTCGTAAAAAATGCACATTTTATTGATCAATTTCCGTGTCAAAAGTTGCAAATTAGAAAATAAAGAATCACAGAGAAGCAATGCCTTTAATGTTTCCGAAGAAAGAATTGTTTTACCATCCCATTAAATTACGCTTCTCTTTTTTGATGGAGTTCGCTGCCTGTGGAGAGCATAGTTGTGTTATTGCGGGGGTTTAAATACCAGATGCGGATCGAAGGAGTTACGTTGATTTGAAGTTTTTTAGCATCAAAGAAATCAGTCTGAAGGAAAGCGTGCTTCAAGTATCGCCGGAGAAAATCCGTTTCAGAGGAGACGGCTGGATCAAATGTATCAGAATGAAGTGGAGGGGATTATAGAGAGAGAAGGAGAAGCCATAATATAACTGCCGAAAGATTAATGAGGAATTAATACACATTGCTATCAACGCTCATTAAATGTAATACGCGGACATACTAATAGTTAGTCTGGAGAAGCGATTATGTACTCCTGTTCATTCTTTAATTAATAATGCCTCTTGAACGCATTCTTCATTCTCTTTTAGGGCCCGCATAGAAACAGATACGTCTTTAAAAGGAGTTTCAGCGAATTCGATGTTTAGAGCGTCTTAGACTTAGAACGGGAAAAGAACTTTCTGGAAGAAGGAGTGAGCCTGCAGTGGCAGTACAAGGAGTTGAGGGGAGAATCGGTTTTGGAGTAGAACAAGCATAGCGAAAGGGAGTGGGATAGGATTAGCGAGAGAGAGAGAGAGAGACGTAGAAGGAGAGAGAGAGAGAGGGCTTACGGAGGGAGGGGGAGTGCGGCGAATAGGGATAATGGATGCCTCCATAGTGATAGGAAGTTAGGAGGAGTGGGTGCTTGAGTGGTGATATCGAGTAAAAGATGGGCTGTTAGGGTATTTGGAGTTGGTTCGCGAAGTGGTTCCCTGAAGAGGAGTGGGATGGGATGTGTTTAACGCTGCGCTGAAGTGCGCCTGTTTCACTTGGCGTGGAGTGGAGCCGAGCTTTTGAGTGGACTGAGACTGAGTGCGTTCGCACACACGTTCGTTCCCGTCCAATCCGCAGGGGCCAGTGATACCTACTTGGCAAAGAGGACGTCGCTCTTTGGCGGCCAAATGATTTCGCACCTGAGTGCCACTGCTGCGTCTTCCAATGCAACCACTCACTCACTCACTGATTCAACCCGGACGGTGGTTTAGATAGGTGATAGTAGAGCTCGCCCCAAACTAAAACAATTGCGTGTGAATATCACTCATTGAGGGTGGGGCGAGGGGACCGGGTATATGCGCCCAATCACACCACGAGGTGTTCGATCATATTTGGAAGCTTCCGCATGGTTCACCAGAGATTTGAACCAAGGACTCTCCGATCAGCATGCAAACTACCTACCCACCACTAGCAACGATTAACAACTAACAATGATTTTTAAACTCATAAACGGATGATTCCCTCTCATGACTCGCCACTACGCACTTTTTATGAATTTTTTAAAGAAAAAATCTTAAAAAAGATAACTTTTTTAGAAGCATCACACAGACCGTCTACACTGCTCAGTAAGCGAGGTCTACTAATCAAACCCTTGTAAAATATTTCTTCTCAGTGGTTAACAACTAAATTAGTATTAAACTAAAATTTTATATAAATATCTGAATACGAGACAAACATTTATCGCTGTTGCAGGCTATATCTGTATATTATTCACATGATTTACACGGCATTTACACAATCGTTATGCATATATTTTCCCATTGAATAAATAAGTAAGAACAAATAAGTGAACTAAAGCTTAGATGGCAAACCCAAAAGAAAAATACTAATGCGAGCTATTAATAGGTGAGAAGGACTAGATTGTTAAACCAAAGAAAAAATATCATAAAATAACGAGTCACTGCTGATACCAAGAATGTCTAAATTATTTTTTTTCCGTGTATTTAATGCCGGTTTATTAATATTTCGTATTTTTTCCAAAGACCTGGTATTAAAATATTTCCAGGAATTCCAAGAAAATGTGTTATTAGGTCAAGGCACCAAACGACTCGGCAAATAGGGTGAGAAAAGCGGGCCAACCGTGTACATTTCTCCTTTGGTCGTATCTTTCACGTCGCAATGCTAGCCATGCAATGTAATTCTCTGCTCGACGCTTGTGTAAGTGATCTTTAAGCAGATGCAATCCTTCTCGTATGAAAACTAGGCGAGGCTCACGTTGGTAATCTCAGTCGCATAGTAGCTGTTTCAATCGATCGTGGCGCTCATCAATCAAATTGCTGGGACAAGTGGGCAGCCGCAAGAACTCCACTGCAACCGAAATGGTGCAGAAGATTGGTGAAACACCTCTGTCTAACGACCCTCTACAAAAATTCAGCCCATTCGATCAATATACGTGTCAATATGGCAGTGTTGCCCCTGATTTTTTGAATTAAGTATTCCAATTGTAACTGATTGGTTTTTCCTACTTTCTTCAGCCGTGTTGCTTCACTTTTTTCTTGCTTTGATCAACAAATGTCACAGAAGTCATAAAAACATGCATGTAATTTTAACTAATATTTAATTTTTATTAATTTTTAAGATGACAAGGTAAAAATTTTACCGAAAATATTGTATTGGCAGATTTCCAGCCCTTATTTTCCGTTGCATTAACTGTAGCAGTAGTGTATGAATCAAGAAGAAATTGGCATTAAAATCTCAATAATGAAGTGAAGTTCTCGTGATAATTTTTCTCAGAAACAATCATTTGGTAACGCATTACTTCTATGGCATAAAATAAAATAATCTCACACATTAATGGAAGAAAATATGTAACTAGAGTGCGAAAGATCCACAGGGAAAAAATCATTCGCCTTGACCGGGATTCGAACCCAGATCCCCCGATTTCCGGTCGCGTGCTTTAGCCAGTTAAGCTACCGAGACATAATTCCTCCCTGTGGATATTTTCGGACACTACCGGTGACTCCCGTAAAAGTTATCACCGCGGCTAGTCCCGGTATACTTTAAACTAGTCTAGAGCGAACACCTCTTTGTGTTCTATGTCCGGGCCTGCTCTCCGGCTGTGGCGCTGTGCGCACGATTTGGACTGCTTGTGGCATCATATGCTCAGCAGTCCAGCAACATCTTGTCCGGTAGTGTCCGAAAATATCCACAGGGAAGAATGACGCCTCGGTAGCTTAACTGAGCGGACGTGTTTCTCGATCGCTGCGAGTGAGCCCCAAGGCTGAATTTTTGCCGGCCGGAGAAGCCTCTCCTTGCCGGGAGTTGGGACGACGAAGTCCCGTGTTTATTTTTCGTGTGTGTGAAGTGAAATCTTGCCTAGGTAGAGAGGCAGTTTTCTAGTTGTCTGACTTAGTTAGCGGCCGCTATGCGGCCGTTAATTTACTTTTTTAGCTGTTCCACCGGTGTTAATTTAGTGGTCTGTATGCGGTTCCGAGAACTAAGTGACCCCTAACCCCTATATCTCCATATCCCTTTGTATTGATCTTCCCGTTCACCTAAAATGGCGGTGCTAAGGATTAATACCTTACTGATTCATCTAGAAGAAGAAGTGAAAAACGCAACGCCGCTCGAAGTCCACTCGTTTATTCGATTGTTGGGCCTCGCGGCAGAGGATGTCGTTGCCATCCAGTTTGGCTTGAACCGGAAGGACATCTTCGTGAAGCTGACGAATGAAAGCCTTGTGGAAAAAATTATCGAGAAACACCCGAAACGTCTCCCCTTCCCATCTGAGGACACGAAAAGGGGATACATAACTTTAGAAAGGACCTCCGGCTCCCCAGTGAATGTGAAAAGTTTCATATCTACCACCTGAGGTTAGTAAAGAGAACATCCGTGATCATTTATCCCGCTATGGGAAAGTTATAAGAATGTCAGACGATAAGTGGTCAGGAAATCCGTTGTTCGGCGTACTAACCGGCACGAGAATTGCCCGAATGGTGGTTGAGAAAAATATACCTAGCTATGTAAATATAGCAGGGAATAGAGCCATAATTATTTATGACGGACAACGAAGAACCTGTGCCCGTTGTGGAGAGGAGGGTCATGAAAGACGTTTGTGCCCACGTAATTACGCTAGTAGGAGCTACGCCCAGGCGACCTCAGGAGGAACAGTCGAATTGAGCGAGGCCGTGGATGAGGAGTGTGGCCTCACTCCTCTTGGACTCGAAGGAACCACGCAGTCCGCGACCGCCCCTGAGCAGCATATCTCCCAAGGAGGGTGTAGGGTTCTTTTAATTATAAAACATCAACTCCGGGTTCAACAATTTATTGTCACTCCGTTACATCGAGGCTCGGCGTCGAGTTGTATACTGCTCCCGTCATGCCGGGCCACGGCCTTTTATGCGAACGGCAGGTGATGACGCACAGGCTCCGCGTTAGTCAGCCGCCTCCGTTAGTCCACCGCCTCAGTTGACTCTCTCGGCCGGCACCTGGATCCCAACACCCTCCCTTCTCTGCAAGAAAGAAAAGTGTTAGCCTCTTATCTCTCACACATGCATATTGGTTTTCTCACCACCCGCCCGCTTCTTGTCATTATTTCACCCCGATGGAATTCCCCCGCTCCGGACCCGCTGCTCTGCGCCACCGATTTGGCCGCTACGAGGAATGCTCGATTTCTCCGAACAACGCCGCCGTCATCTTCCACATCGTATGACCTCGGCTCGTTGCGTCTATTGACGATTTTCCCGTAGTGTTTCCTATCAGTCACCCAAACTCGGTCTCGTGGTTTCAGCTCGGGCAGCGGTTGAGCTCGATGTCTTCTATTGTACTTCTCGGCAGCCTTTGCTTTCTTTATTCCCATCTTTTCCCGGTGCTCCCTCAGGTTCGGCCACGATGGCTGCAATGAGTATGAAGAAATGGAAAGGTTTGTGCGGAATTTTCTTCCCATTAACAGCTCTGCTGGGCTATATCCGGTTTCCAGGGGTGTTGACCTGTAGACAAGTAATCCTAAATTTTGGTCTTTCTCCTTCAGTAAAATGTTTTTAACTATTTTTACTGCTGACTCTGCTTGGCCATTGCTTCTCGCTAATAATGGACTGCTCGTTATTAGACGGAATCCGTATTCCTTGGCGAATGCCAACATTTCTCCTCTAAACTGTGGCCCATTATCGGATCTAACAACTTCTGGGATCCCAAACCTAGCGAAAATCCCTTTGATTTTTCCGATGACTGCTGCTGCGGTAGTGCTTGTTAACCTCGCCACCTCCGGATATCAGGAAAAATAATCTACAACAACTAAAAAGCTCTGATTACGGACGGTTAAGATATCCATTCCTACCATCATCCAGGGTCTTTCCGGAACTGCAGTTGGCATCAGGGGTTCAACGGGCTGTGGACGCCTCTCCAGACATTCTTCGCATTTTTCAACTGCATTTTGTATGTCTGCTGATATTCCTGGCCACCAAATTGCATCTCGTGCTCTTTCCCTACATTTCCCTATTCCTAGATGACGTTTATGTAACCTATCGAGCATCTCCTTCCTTAACTCCTTCGGAATAACAACTCTGTGTCCATGCACAAGCAATCCATCTCCCTCATTGAGATATCCTCTTTCTTCATAATATCTCCGCAGCGGCAGCTCAAGGTCTTCTTTGTGCGCAGGCCAGCCATTACGAACGTATTGCTTTATCTCTTTTAAGACGTCATCTCTTTCTTGCTTTTCTCTGACTTCTTCCAGCCTGGTGTCTGACATTGGTAGAGCCTTTATTACTTCTTTCACCATCGCTTCATCCTTTTCTCCTAGTCCATTAAACAACGCAGGAAATGTTTTCTCCGGTGCCCCGTTACGTAAGGAAGTCACCCCGACCCATTTTAATATTCCTAACTTCTGAATAGCTGGCCTCCCTAGCAATACCTCTCTGCCCCCGGGAGTTACGTAAATTGTTTCATCACACAATTTTTCCTTCCACTGCAGCTTAGCCTCGAAACTTCCCTTCGCACAAAAGTTCGTCCCTCCTATGCCTGCCAGTCGTTTAGACGTAGGGGTTAATTTAATTCCTTGCAATTTATCTTCAACCACGAGGGACCCTATCACTGTTACGTCTGCCCCCGTGTCTATTTTGAATTTAATATCGACACCATTCAGCGTGACTGTGACCCACCATGGCTCTACATTAGTATCTACAATTCCCAAGAAATAAATATCTTCTTCGTCGTCTTCTTCCCGGACTACGACGGTCCCCACGGATTTCCGCAATCTACACATTTTTCTCCAATGACCCTTCTTACTGCACGCGTGGCACGTTGACTGTCTCGCGGGGCAAGTTGCGAACGCGTGTTGAGGACTACGCCCGCATCTGCCGCATCTCTGGTGCTGGCTCTGTCCGCTGCATCCCCCTGGTGATGCTCGCTTGCCGCTAATTGGTTTAGTCCTCTTCTTTACTTAACTAACCTCATAGTCTGATGCCACTCCACGATGCGTTGACCCTTGGGTGCCTCTCAGCAGCCCCTGTTGGCGCTGCACCTCTTCCGCCTGACGTGCCTTCCGTAGAGCCACTTCCAGTGTTAGGCCCGGATCCATCTGCAACGCTTGCGACAGCTTCGCGTCGTAGACTCCGACCACAATTCGATCTCGGAGAAGATCGTCCTGGAGTGACCCATATTCGCAATATTGTATGAGGCGATACAGGTCTGAGATGAATTCATCCACTGCTTCTCCCTCCTTCTGGCAGCGTTGGTTAAATTTCGCCCTCATGTATACGACGTTTACCCGTCCCATGTAGTGATTCTTGAATTCTTCGTATACCTTCTTGTATTTCTTCTTATCCGCTGCTGACAGCTGTAGGCTAAGCAGTACGTCTTCCGCCTTTTCGCCCATCACGTACACCAGCATGTTGAGTTGTTCCTCGTTGCTCTGCTTCTTCAGCCCAGACGCAACCCAGTATCTCTCCCAACGTTGCGCCCATCGCGGCCAATCCTCCGCCACGAAAGAAAATTGGGAGGGCGCCGTCACGCCTGCTGTTAGCACGAACGTGCTGTTGCCTTCCGCCATGTGGATCTCGCCGCTGCGTTCCTGGCACCGCTGCCACCATGTAGGGTTCTTTTAATTATAAAACATCAACTCCGGGTTCAACAATTTATTGTCACTCCGTTACATCGAGGCTCGGCGTCGAGTTGTATACTGCTCCCGTCATGCCGGGCCACGGCCTTTTATGCGAACGGCAGGTGATGACGCACAGGCTCCGCGTTAGTCAGCCGCCTTCGTTAGTCCGCCGCCTCAGTTGACTCTCTCGGCCGGCACCTGGATCCCAACAGAGGGATATACCCCGGAGCCTCCCCTACTATCCCCCGACCACCGCCCCCGCCATTATCCCCACCCCTCCCACCTCTACTAAACACCCTTGGCCATCAAGAAAAAGCACGCCGCCATTCGAGTGGAGAAGAGGAAACTCCTAAGAAAAAAGGGAAGACTGAGAGAACTGCAGTTGACACTTTCATCGCCGGAAGCACCGAGGACATGGAGAATCCCATAGTGAAGGTCGCAATGGAGAAAGAACATCAGCGAAGGCGAGAGGAGGTGACGCCTAAGCAGGGAAAGAGAGAGGAAACGAGAGATATTTTGACTGGTGAAGACGAGAGTGCAATCGGGGAAGGGGATATTTCTGCGGCTATGGATACGGAGTGTTTACCCCCCGAGGCCCTCGCACATATCACCTCCCTGACTCCGAAACCTCCTACCTGCGACGTCAAAGAAACATCACTGCTGACGGCTGGGTCCGTCTCCGAGTCAAAAGTTTCCCCTGAAACTCTCTCCCCTCCCTCCCCTCGCCTCATGGAGGTAATACCCAGCACCTTCACCTTATCGCTTCCACAATCAGAGAGTGACGAAGACGGAGAGTCATCTGATAACCATTCCAGCCATTTGGACGCCAAGGACGACGACTGGCAACCGGTCATGGCAGTCCGGGTGTCTCAACGCCGGGGCAGTCGACCGGGTAAACAAAGGGGCGGACACAGGAAGAAGAGCCACGGTGGAGCATCCAAGAGGAAAGACTCAAGTTAAGCCCTATCCCACTACTTCAATTATGATCCTGTTTTCTTTAAATATTGCCGGGTCTTCTAGCCCACTTAAGATTAACCTCTTTTTGGCACTTTTTAGAAATTACGGGGCAGATGTCGTCTGCCTTCAAGAAACAACAGAGGGAATCATTTGGCCTAATTCTATTTATCGAGCCTTTGCAAATTGCGGAGGGTCGCGCGTGGGCACCACTATACTCGTAAAGAAAGGTATCCCAGTCTCTAATGTACGATTTCACGCCTCAGGTAGGATAACTAGCCTAACTATTTATGGCGAAATTAACATTATCAACATATATGCGCCGCCGGGTGAGAGAAATAGAGTAGACAGGGAAACATTTTATTCGGAAACTGTTTTACCTTACGTGACTTCTTTCACTGGGAAAGCAATTTTAACTGGAGATTTCAATGCAATTTATAGAAGGGAGGACTCGGAATCCAACAATCAAAGAATTTCATACCGACCGAGCCGAGCCTTATCTTTTCTAATTGATGCGCTTTGTGCAACTGACGCTGTTTTACGCAGCACTTTGGGCCCCGCCCCTTTCACGCGTGTTGGTCCAAGTTCTAGAACACGCATTGACTTTATATTTCTCTCCCGATTACTTAAACAAATCCCTTACACCACTCATACTATACCGGTTTCTCTTTCTGATCATTGTGCCCTCCTTCTTGACCTCTCGCTCCCTTCCACCCCTCACTCCCACCGCCCTGAAACAACCATGTGGAGGATGGACACTAGACCCTTTCAAGACGAGGATTTTCGTTGCGCTGTCCGGCGACGGGTGGCGGATCTTATCTCCATGCGTCGTCCGGGCACCGATACTCTAACCTGGTGGGAATTTACTTTTAAACCAAAGATTAAATCCTTTTTACGACGCTCAACATATGAGTGGCGGAGGGACATGGATGCCACAATCATGTTCTATCGAACCGCTTTAAGAGAATTACTAAATCTCAATCCCTGTCCAAAAAATTTTTATGAGGAGACAGCCCTTTTGAAAAACACCATTTTAATGCATGAAATGAAGCGTTACGCTCCAAGTCGGTGGCATAGAGAACTAAATCCTGACACGTGGGGCCCTTTCACACTCTCTGAGCTCCGGAGGGTGATCAGATTCCGCAAAGACATGTCAACCACTTTACCACCGGCAGAATGCGCTGATGGTGATCTCCTTGATACTGCTTCACGGCATTTTCAGAGAATATTTGCTCGATACGGGGTCTGGAACGAAGACGATCTCCCTCCGTTTCCTAATTTACCCACCCTCTCGCCACAAGACGCTGAATTGCTTGCTGGTGAGAAAAGAGGAGAGGAGGTATAGGAAATTCTTCGCCTCCTCCCAAAAGGCAAGGCCCCAGGGTCAGATGGTATATCTTATGAATTTTACTCCATTTGTGGTGATCTTCTGACCCCGACTTTATTAGCTATTTTCAACCAGATTTTCTGCCAAGGCGAGGCACTTACTTCAAGTCAATATACCGCAATTATCTCGCTTTTACCAAAGGTAAATCGGCCTCAGTCCTTAAATGATTTCAGGCCTATTGCTTTATTGAATGCAGACTATAAAATCTTTACGCGTATATTAAAATCTCGTTTTACGGATTCTCTGGAATCCACATTATCTGTAACACAGTACGCGGTTTCGAAAAAACGAAATATTCTAGACGCTTCAGTATTATTACGGGAAATTTTTTTGGCTCCGTCTCCTCCTTCCGAAGATATTTTTGCCATTTTACCCGTAGATTTTACAAAAGCGTTTGATTATATTCGTATTGAATATATTTTATATATTCTTAAAAAAATGGCTTTCCCCCTCATCTTTCTTCGGGCAATTCAAAATCTATACAATGAAGCAAAATAATGCATAAGGTTAGGTTGGAAAACTTCACATGAATTTCTTATCAAGAATTCTGTAAGGCAAGGATGTCGCCTATCTATGGCTCTACTTGCCGTCGCAATGGACCCTCTTACAAGGTTGCCGGAGTTGGCATAGCTAGACAAGGAATCACTTATTCAAATATTGTATACGCTGACGATTTAACTTTATTCATAGGGCATCCAGGCCAACTACTCTTGGCCAATGACTTAATTCAATCCTATGCTCCCGGTGGTTTAGAAGTGAATAAAACTAAATAAAAATTGAGAGTTCTAAAGGGTGATATAGCCTCTAACGTGTGGGAATTAGGCAACTCACCTGTAAAAATTCTAGGATTATGGTGGGGCTCCGATGTGAAACAGTCTCTTGAGAAGAACTGGGGGGAGGTTAGGGGCGCAGTATCGGAGGGTTCGGGTCGCTACAAGCTCCCCTCCCTCCCTCTCACCGCTCGGGTCCGCCTCCTCGATCAGGTAATATTCCCAAAAATTTGGTACCTCGCTCATGTATGGCCTTTGCCAAAAGAAGTGCATGCAAAGATGGTTAGGGACACTAATTCTTTTCTCTGGTATGGTTATTTGAGAAAGGCTCCAAGGCAACAGCTTTACAACCCTCCGACAAGAGGTGGTTTGAACTTAACGAATATTGCTTTAAAAGCCAATGTTATTTTCTCGAAAGTATCGACCAAAATTTTGGGGGGGGTTGATGAGGCCAGGCGGGGTCTCCTCCACTCCGCGTGGACGGAAGCCAGCTTTAAAAGTACGCCGTCTAGGAGATGCATTCAGGAATGCCGAAAAATAACGGAATGCCTGCGAACAGGAGAAACATTTGTAGTAAAGACTGTTTACCGGAGGCTCATCGAGAGGGAGAAGTATCCTCCCACTTCTATCATTAACCCATGGAGAAACTGCGCTGCGTGCCGGGGGGACGCGGGGGCGGCTAGCGCCATGTTTGACACTATTGCTCGCCTCCTTCCTACGCGCGAGGTGATGTCGAGAATGAGGCTTGCCGATTCTTCTGCTTGCGTCGCATGCGGTCGGGTTGACTCCGCTCCTCATTACATTCTCGGCTGCGGTGATGGTGGGAGAGTGTGGGGAGCCATTAGAAACATTTATCGTACCTGGGATGCCTTTGGTGGTGGTGCCATCACGAATGAAAACTTGATTATGTTAAATTTTAAGCTCTTTCCCAATTTTAAGAATGTAATACTTTCCACATTAATATCAAAATATATTTTTTTGAAATTAAAACATAAGGCAGTAGGGAAAGGACTCCTCTGCTTCATTGATAGCATTTCGGTGCATGGTGCGCCAGCCGAGGTGCGCTCTTTCCTCGCTTCTGTCTTCCGCAAAGCACTGGCGGAGGATGGTGCGGATGTTGTGTCATCGTCGTCACTGGCGGGAGAGGAGCCTGCTTCTGGAAACTAATTTGTGTTAAAAGAACCACTGGACACTGATTTGTGTTAAAAGAACCACTGGACACTGATTAGTGTTAGAAGAAAGATATTAATGTGTGTTGTGGAGAATTGTACTTTGCTGCTTGAAAGTTGAAATAAATGTATATTTATCTAACTGGCTAAAGCACTCGACCGGAAATCGGGGGATCCGGGTTCGAATCCCGGTCAAGGCGAATGATTTTTTCTCTGTGGATCTTTCGCACGAATGTGCATTGCGGGTGACTCCCGTAAAAGTTATCACCGCGGCTAGTCCCGGTATACTTTAAACTAATGTAACTAGAGATTAGTTTTGGATGACTTGAATAGCATTGAATTTGACATTAACGAACAATAGCAAAAACTTTCTGTCGAAAAGCTATAATTTGTTTAATTTTAATATATTTATTTAAGAAGAAACTTGTTCCACACATATAACTTCGTCAGTTTTTCCTTAATCCCCATTCTAATTAGCTGATTATTATTTTTTTCCATCCTCCTGAATGCTTTCTTTGACATTCTCTATTCTTCATCTCCTCGTGGTATATTTAGTTGTTTTCAACCAAACCTACTACATATCTCCATATTTCCGCCTCTTCCATTTTCTTTCTCATTTTGGTTGCATAAGAAGAAGACTTTTTTGCACTCAACTTTCAATCTCAGCTGCAGTATCTACTTAAAAAAATCACTCCTAGCAAAACATTCCATATTAGAGCGAGCGCCGCGTGGTGGTGAAAAAGCGAGATAATATTTCTGTTGGCTGAGTTCCCAAGTGCGGAAGGAAACGGCGCCATTCCTCAGCACGTAATCGCTTTGTATTTTTGCTTCCTTGTATGGCAAACGAGAATTCCATGGACACAGTAAAACGCGTTCTCGCCCATAGGTCGGACAATTCAGAGGGAAATAAGCGCGAAACCACATGTTGAGAATGCATTATGCTCGAGCGGTAAAAAAGAATGGATTGTTCTGCCAAAGAGATGTGATTTTTTATGAGAATTTTTTTCGACCAACTGTTAGATTCTTGTCGTCAAAGCCTATGGGCTCCAAAACAATTTTTCCTGTCGTTTATTCCATCCAAATTTTACTGTAATTGGAAATAGTAATCGGTAATTGATGTAAAAACGTAAAATATAGCAATAATTTGTATTTTTCTGTCATACAAAGCCCACGATACACAAGTGCTTGTTCAAAATTATGAACTAATAAACCCTGTTAAAGAAATGCTTTTTATTTACTTCTGAATTGATGCTAAAAAGCTTTCACAAAATCGTTGATTTCTTTTTTCATTGAAAATAATTTTAAATTGCTAACATTAGAACTGCTGTGCTCAAATCTTTGATAAATACATTGATTTACGTCAGAGTTGAGATAAAATTAACAAGCCGTTTAGTAGAGCACCTCCTTGCTTTACAGATGCAATTTAGAATTTAATGCATACCAATGCTTTATTGAATTTATGAAAATTAAATCTTCTTCACCCTCAGTTATTCGGAATCAAAGGACAATTTCTGTGAGAACCCATAAGCAACGGAATAAGCGCTGAGATTAGGTCTGGGTTTAAAACTGAGCCGCTGGATTTCTCCTCTCTAGTGAGCTACCTATTGATGTCATACAGGATTACAAATCTTATCCTGCTACATGCTGCATCAGAGCCTATCCCTCAAATCCTCAGCAACATCGGCTGGTAAATACTTCAACCTCAAATGACGTACTATCGTTTCCAATAATTTGTAGAGACCCACGAGCTCCACTTAACTGATGTTGTCGGGTCGGTAAAAACTTGCAAGGTTGGCACATTCATCCCTCATCCGTGAGCCACCAAGAGCCGACGCGGATGGTCGCGGGGGCGATCTGACTAGCGAGACAGGAGTCAAATTATACGCGCAAAAGCTCCAGGGAATCAAATTCACTGAAGATACGTTCACGCACAGGTGGAGCCGTGGGAGTGTTTTCTTTCGGGCTCCTTATCGAAGTTTCTCCTCTCCTTGGATTCATATTTGGACTCACCATTTACAAGTTCAATAGATATGGCTCCATAGCTCATTAGGCTTGTTTCACGCGCTATTGTTGTGCTCTAGTTTTGGAAGGGTTCGAATCCAAAGTAATGATAATGTTTTCATTTTGAAAAATAATGTCTTAACATCTATACATAAGACACAGTTGTCTCAGTAAATAAATAATACCGAATTTTTTAAAAGGACTAAATTTATTAAAATTATGACTATCTATCTTAACACACTTATTTCTGATTGTAAACAGATTTATTCACTGACAATGAGAGGAAATAAGCAGAGGAAGTGGATGAGGTTGTATCTTCGTGTCCTTTCGATTAATTACTGTCCAATATCAGTTGATAAAATATCCTACTCATATTAACTACAATTAATACTAATTAACCACCCACTCTCGTAGTTGAAATCATTTTGATAACCTTATAGTAATAAAAGTAATTGGAATGCGATAGATAATCATAGCTTTCAAATTTATAGTTCGAAAGAACAAACGCTATCCTAACAGTGGGTATGCGAACCACAATTAGCTATTAGGATCAGGTGGAAATTCTACCATTCTACACTGAAGAGATTACATCATAGCAGAATCACGGGTTTTCCTGAATAAAAAGTTTGAAGGCCTGAGCGACCATTATTTCGGTCATCAAAGTATAATCATTAAAATTCACCGGATTAATTAGTGACTAAGAGTTCATTTACCAATACAAATACCAAATACAATACAAATACCATACCTGCCTGTTTCCACTCCGTGAATGAATCTGTTTAGAACTGAATGTGTTAACGTAGATACTCATAGAAATTCGATACTAACTTTTTTTGAGTTATCTGCATAGAGAAATTTGATTTTAAGAATTCCTCTTTTAAAAAATGAAAAATATTTGATTTTGTCGGACTCGAACCCCCCCAGAACTTCGCCGCATCTACCGCGTACAGAATATACCTATTACGGACCTACGGAGCCAAGAATTTGTGAGATATAAATGACGAGTCTAAGGATGAACCTAAATAGAGGAAAAACCTCGCCACGGAGACAGAAAGGAAACACTTCGACGGGTTGTGGACGTGAATTACCTCAGACCATTACATCCGCTAATCTGGAATTCGCTGGGCCTTTTGGCCCTGGAGTTGTTTGACTCCAGTTTCGGTAGATCGGTCGCGTCTGCGTCCGTCCGCGTCGCCTCTTGGTGGCATGAAGATAGAGGATGCAGTACCAACCTTCCAAGTTTTCACCGACCCGACCACATCAGTAAAGTGCTATAAATATATGTAATATCAAACGATAGTACATATATATTTATTTCTCGTGTAGTTGGCGGAATAGCCTGACACTCCTTCATCGGCATAATTCCTAAATGTACAAGCACGAAATTTAATGCACAAACCTTTTTATACTTTTAAGGCTCACTGACAGAAATTAATTGTGGAAGTCAACTCTTGGGGTCGAATTCACCCCCATAGTTTTTTTTACTTTTGACTTCCGTTAGAAATACTTTTAATTTAATGCACGATTTTTTTCATTTCTTCATTGAATCATTCACAATCAATATTACGCGACTCATTCTCAATATAACTCAAAATATAATAGCAAATATAACTCAAAATGCACTAGAGATTCATTGTTATTAAAATGATTGTATGCATTCATGATGACCAGAGTAGTTGACTAATTGGTGTTCTATTCCCATCCGTAACGCCTCTTTTTCCTTAATAGAGATTAACCATAGTAACCAGGCATAGATGCTTTAGATGAAAGTGATAGTGGCCCAAAGTTTAAGAATATTTAAGAATATATTATGTTGTGAAAAAAACAGAAATGTCAAATACGATACAAAAAATCATATCTCGTTCATCTATGTAGGAAATTGCAAGTCTCTGTTTTAAATTGTAAATTCTCCAAGAAGCGTTTAATTCACGTGATATCGCCAGAATTTCCTCAAGCAAAAATAGGATCATCTTAAATACAAGTGTAGAGCAGCATTATTGGAAAGTTTCCTCCAATTCTAAGCTGTGAATATTCTATCATTAGAAATAAAAATAACATGAGAACATTTCTTTTATAAGAATTGCAACAAATTCACGTTTTATCTGATAATTAAGATCCATAAAGCCCATGATGGAAGAAAACTTACGATACTTCACCTAGTTTCATATAGTAAATTGGTTTCATGTTTCTCAATATATCCTTGGTAAATTTCTCTGAATATGACATCCTTGAGAAGGGTATTGGGAAGTAAAACGCGGTGAGTATCATTCCATTTGAAAAGAAAACCTATCGAATGTTTTGGTTTCTGCCCTGATTTCCTGGGATTATTTTTTTAACGAAATGCAGCCCTTCTCGATAACTTTCTACTTTCCCGAACTCCAAGAGAACTCCCGCGTTATTTTGCACCCGCTGAAATTTTTAATGAGACCTTCTTTTGTGAGGCGTCAATAAGAGTAGAAATGTACGGGGGAGTTTGGTTCATGCGAACGAGTGCACATTCACCAACTCTTTCTCCAGTCTAAAGGCCGTCCGATAACTTTCTTTTCTGAACTGAGGAACAAGCGCCGCTGTTGTTCATGGCCTCCGCTCGTTTTCCTTCGGTCACCGCTGCTACGCTTTCGAGTGAGATCATACTCCGAGAATTTTGAGACAACTTTGAAATGAAACTCGAGCATAGAATTGTAGGCTGCCTCATTCTTGCTCCCAGTGTACATTCTTAGCCAACTAGAATAGGCACTCGGATTATTTAACATAAAACCTGGAATGTATGACATAGTTATGGTTGTAACGGCGAGCGATTTCATCTGGTTGTGGATAAGTGAATTGTATAAAAAGTTATGGTCATGAATTTAAATAATATGCTATCAATTTGGATTACTTCCTGGATATTTAATCAAATTTAGCAACGAAAATTGTGATGATAGCTTGCAAAAACACAAATATTTATGATTTTAAGTTGTTAAGTACTAACTGATATTGGAAAATATTCTTGTATTTTGATGCCAAATATCATTGCTTATAAAAATAATAAGGAAATGAAGCGATAAGGTGAAGCAAATTTACGTGGATACCCATCTGAAGCTAGGAAGGGCACTTTCTAAAACAACAACAATGACTTGTGGTTTTTTTCCTGTTTTTACATGACTTAAAAGCTGAAGAGAGGAGATTAGTACGGTCAAATTGATACATATTAAAAGAAAATAAAAGCTTTATTAGTTCTCTCTGACGTGGTTACTCGGGTATACACACAAGGGTTAAGACGATGCCACGAAATTCTAATAAGTTTCACCTTGGCTGTTCAGTCACTAACCTATTTGCTCACGGTAGGCCAAAAAAATATCGGAAAAATTGGCGAGAACACAGCACCCACAAAAAATTGCAAATACCTGTCTTATCCATCAATGACGTGCACCGGCCTTCGAATATTGTAATAATGAGCTTATCACGGAGAATAAAAAAATGTTTCCCGCTGCACTCCAATGCAGAGCGACACGGGAAGAATAAACGGCCTTCATTTACAGAGGTTAACAAATAATCGTAACATTTGTATAATTTTTCTCCTTTCATCCAATACTTTTGCCGAAATTGAAGTACATACTCCTAAAACGCATGCTGCATTATTAAACGAAGTTTTTTCTATATTTACCACTATATAGAACGATTTTAATAAGAGCTATGTCTCTAATTTTGAAAAAGCATCAAGAGCCTGTTTGCTGAAGTGGTATTTTAAAACGTTTTTCTTTCCATACTTTTCCATGATTTCGCTTTTATTATTTATCAAAATATGTACCAAAAACATAATTCAGTACGACTTACTCGATTACACATATCGTATAACACGGTCTTATCACATCTATCGGTATTCACTATTTTGCACTGTATTAAACTTGACTTATGGATATGAACGTAGGTTAATTAAATTTATAGGACTTGTAAGACAGCAGCCGTCGTTAAGTAGGTAGAATACTCAACTGTTATTTTATTAGTGCAAATATTCTCTTCAATGCTCTTTCCAAAGGAAAGATACAGCTCTTATGAAAATAAATTCGATGCGAAAACGGTCATGGTTTTTCAGTATGTGCCCATTTCTTCCTACTTTTCTTTTGAGAAGATTTTTTATGAGCAATTGGATGGGGCTGCATTGATCTATAAATTAGCTATCGCCGTTATCACCGGCTAAGCCATAGCTAATTTCCTGATGGAATATTCTGAGAAAAAATTCCTCAATACAGCTCCCCGCCGTCTAAAATGTTTTTTCCGATTTGTGGACGATTCCTTTTTTGGTTGGTGACATGATGCGGCTTCATTACAGAAATTTTTAAAACATATGAACAGCCAAGAGCATCACATTTACCATGGAGATAGAATAGAATGGCCAATTGCTTTTACTGGACATCATAATACATAGGAAAGAAGATTAAAGCCTAGGATATTCCGTTTATCGGAAGCCAACGCATACTGACCTGTACCTCAACGGACAGAGCCACCACCATCCATCGCAGAAGGCCGCTGTTTTATCTACCTTGGTCCATCGAGCCAAGTTAATATCAGATAATGTAAGCATCTCAGCCGCGTTAGACCACCTTAAACAAACATTTTTACGGAATGGCTATGGAAAACAAGAAATTTTTAAGGCCCTAAGTAGATCCATCATGAAACAAAAGAGTTGCCCGGATAAGCCACCTGTAAAACCGCTGTCCAAAGCCTTAATCCCATATGTGTCAACCGTATCTGGTAATATCCACCGCATTCTAGGACGGTATAACATCAAAACCATCCATCTGCCGTCACCTAAATTAAGGCACTGCTTGGTGAGGGCGAAAGATCCGATTGGGTTGAAGACACCGGGGGTTTATGGAATACCTTGTGGATGTGGTAAAATATGTGTGGGAGACAGACCGAACGATTGAGACGAGGCTGAAAAAGCACAGCAGATTTTTTAGATCAGCGCAACCAGAAAAGTAGGCCGTGGCGGAACACAGCATTAATGAAGACCATGCTATTAGATGGGAAGATACAAAAATCCTTTGCCACGCACAACGTTATTGGGACCGCATAATTAAGGAAGCAATAGAAATCCGCCTCAATCCCAAAAAGTTCAATCGAGACACCGGCTTTCATCTTAGCAATACATGGAGACCTGTGATCAGCTGTATAAAAAATATAAGGGTTGAACGTGAAGAATTTAAAAAGACCTACAGCCAATCGGACGACACCTGAGCCGTATTGCTGTCCTCGGTAAACGGTCGATCCGGTTCAGTGTGAAATTGGACTTCCATAAAGTGAAATAGCCTTGAGGATGGAAGACAAGTCGTCTCCCGAAACGTCGGCTTATATAAAAGCATTAACCTGGCTGAGAACCCGTGAAGAATTCGTCAATAATCTGATACACTTTAAATGCGAAGTAATTGACTAAGGAATTGATATTTTAAAGCGACACGGAGAATATCTTGTAAGAACTCCCTTTTGTTTTTAGGGCCGACGAAAACTATACATTATAAGAGATATTTTAGCGATGGGATCGGTGTCCTAACACCCTCCTCCACTCGTCTATTGATGCGGCTTGCGGGATGGTGGATGGAATTGGATTGCAATAGACTCTAATCATAATGAGAGAAAGAGAACTCAAATTACATACGGTTAGAGTGTATATGTGATTTTAATTTTTTCCATTATCTATGGCTGATGAAATAAAAACTACTACTAGCGTGAGCGCTCTCTGCATGCATTGCGATAGGCGATCAAAAGGTTTGTACGTGGCAACAGAACAAGCGCCCCGAACATCTTTCCCTCAGGAATTTCCTCGTGCAGGAGGCCGGGATAACTCTCTCGGTGATCCAAAGCATGCCGCTGTCCGTGTGACCAAACAGCGGCCTTTGGCCTTTTGCGAGCACTGCTATGGGGAAAGGGCTCACCGCATCAGCATGAATTATGCAGGCAACTCGCACAACACAAGGAGTTGTCTGCGGTAAGCAAATGTTTTCCCTCCGAGCACGTCCGCGCGTCTGGCCTCAATGACCCCCGGAATGCGGCAACATGAAAAAGTGACCCAAAATTAGCCCACCATCAATATTTGACGCAAACCAGTCAAAGATATCTTACTTCGCTTCTTAGCTCCACATTCACATGAGCTATGTGTTTGATGCTTAAGGTGGCCGATGAAGAAATAACGAGCTGTCGAAACATGAAAAGGTTGCGCAGGGTATATTTCGGGCTTCGTCAAAAGTCTGGCCTTCCAATTTTTCCACCGTTGGGAACTCTGCAAAGTCTCTGCATGATGAAGGTCCTGGCTGTTTACCTTTTCAAGGAATTAACCTCTCTTTTTTCCTTGCGCCGTGGCCTGAGTTGAATAGCCGTTCAAACTCAACATAACTTGTTATCATGCATTTTAAAATGTCACACATGCATTTCATGCATTCGCCAGTTGCCTCTCTCTCAGAAAATATTGGATTGTATTGGACGTAAAACCATGATAGAGGAAGCAGAAATCAAATTACATATGTGTAGGAACTGTCGCTTGCATCTAAAAGCATATACTATCTATTTACACATAAGAGACTAGTTGCTTTAGATTATAGCATTAAGTGAGGCAACTACATTAGCCAAATATTTATGGTTTAGAATTAAATCCTCCTGATTCGTTATTAATTGATGTATTCACTGACATTTACCAACAAGTAAACTAAATTAAAATAACTTACAAGGAAATACATAGGAAATAAGAATATCATAACTTTTATTTAAAAAATATTAGCTCATAAATTTAAATAAACTGCTTATGAAACACCTGCTAATGAGCTCGTCCTTGAAGTGCGAGGTATCTAAGGGGAAAGAATTGCTCCCATCTTGCCTTAATCAGTGACATACCTCTGGCTTGGCTTGGAGTGATCTCTACCCTTACATATGTCAATGAAGCTGTATACGTTGAAGTTTTAGTGAGTTATTGCGTGGTACAGTAAAAATTGAACATTTATCAATAAAGTAAGTTGAACTTTTTGTTTTTAGATCTCCACAGCAATTATGTGCACATACAGATGCCTTTCCCAAAGTACGAGTGTGGAAATCAACAAGTTCTATTTATTTTTTATATTTTATTTAAACACCGATTTTTATTAAATTATTTCATATCCAACATGACAATGATTTTTATTCAAGCGGCCTGTCCCAATTCAAACGGATAAATCTTCATTCTCCTGATGGCATTCCCAGCAATAAGAACGAATCGTTGAGTAATAAAAGTTCACCCCACTGCAGTAAATCCGAAAATGAATTACACCGCGTTCTTCTTTAGATTATGGTTCTCCATACACACCTTTCTTCTTATTCTTTCCCGTGAATATCCTTTTCTTCATCGTTTCCGCCCGTATTGTCTTCAATATCCTGCACCACGAACTCAAGAGAGAGAAGGATAGAGGGGAGAGGGAGGAGAAGATGTAAGAGGCAGCCTTAACTTGTCAGCCTTGGAGCAATGAGATCCCATTTCTTCGCTTCCTTCCTATTCCATGAAAACCTCAAACCTTCAAACGCCGCTCCAATCGTTCAACCCTTTCCCACGCGTGCGGAGAAACCTTTCCTCCTTCCGCCCTTTCCACTCACAAATCCTCGACGATTTTCAATTTCGCACGGGCCAATGGGACGTTTAACGTTCGCACCCCGAATATTTATCACGGGGCGCCTTTTCCCCTTGCGGTGTCAGGAGGAAAGGCGTTAGTACGCAAAAGTGAAGCTGACAGAGAAGCCCGCTCGTCTAAGTGATCACCATGGTGATATACCGCGTTGGGTGTGCTTCCCGTTAGCATACTTGTCGTAATAAATAAATCGTCAATTTTACTGTAATTCGAACCTAAAATGAAGATGGCAGCCTGCCATTACATGTCGTATCAACATAATCAGGAATTAGGAAGCAAATTTAGGAAAATATTGAGACAAGGTTTTGCTTTACTTCCTGTAATTTTCAACGTTTACATCTAAAAAGCCATGAATGAAATTTAAGAAAAGTCGTTGGGAGTGAATGTTTCTGGGAAAAAAATATCAGCATGCTTAGATTTTCCGATTACATAGCTATCATTGCAAAGTCAGAGAAGATTTTGAAGAAAATTTTGGTAAATATGAGTGTGATGATAGGTAAACATCATCTGAAAATAAGCTCCAAGGAAAAGTTAGATTAAAACTTAATATTCATGAGAAGGAAATAAGTCTAGACTAACGTTAAAATACGGAAAAAACTAAAGTAGATGGATGAATTCCAATTTTGGGGAAGTAATTATCAGTAATTGGCCATTCAAGGCAAGGAGATAGCGTTCCACCATAAGAAAGGTCTACTTACAAATGGAAAATTTTAAACAGAGTCAAAAAAACAATTTATCAGAACTGTTTGGTTTTGATTTTATAGGGGAGTGAGTCATGGACAGTAGCAGCAGTGGAGATGGCTGGTACAGGCTTTCAAAATGTAGTGCTACAGAACAAGCATGAGAATCAAACAAATCGACCCAGAAAGTAACGAGGAAGTCTTAGAAGATTAGGAGAGAAGAGAAGTCTCGTGAAAACCTTGATATTGGAAAATGTTATATTCAATGGGAACCGAGTAATTTACTGTCGCCTTGACTACTTTTCGTATTTTATCGACTGAAAATTGGAACATCAGCGTCAACGCTTGGAATTCGTTTTTTTTCAAGGTCGAAAGCGGGATAGTATGTTATGTATTTCCTATACAATATTCGTAATTGATTGAATTTGGTATTTTTGGAGTGCCTACACTAGTTATCATCCATCAAAATGACTTTCTATCTCATAGCAATGAAAAAAAAATTTTTTTAAAACGGTCGGAGTCAATAAAAGTGGCTTAGACGGATTGATTGATAAAAATATCTAACGTTCAAATTTATACACAAATGATAGCAAAATACCCTTCCGACAAGGTAATATAAACTATTTAGGGCTTTTTCTGAGCTCTGGGCTTTTCAGTTTCGAGGTGCATGCGTCAGTGCTGGCAAAATTGAGTTCTTTCACTCACAAGTGGAGCCGCATGGATCAGTAAACCAATTTAGTAGATGAGTTTGGACGAAGTAAAAGTCTGATTAATTAATCAGCCATTTCATCGCAACTTAAAAGAGAAAAAATGCAAAATTTGCCACCCACTTTTCAAGAGTTAGTGGCGTCACTAGAGATTTGGCTCATTGACTTTGTTCAGATGTACTGAGCCATCTTTGACTGAATCGCTCGCCTCAATGGCAATGGCAACAGACCACGTGAGACGGATGAACGAGGCGGAGGAGTAGCGGAGAACCGGTTAGCAGCTCGGCAAGAGCCATTGACTTCTCTGCGAAAGGATTTGGCCCGATGATTTTTCGCTGCGAATATTTGGAGAGGTGGGCGACAGACACGAAAAAGCTCGATTTCATTTCTTTCCCAAATGCTATCACAATCAATAGCAAAAATAATCGGTGAACAAGCCAGTTGCTTGATATTTACAATGTGCTCCTATACTTCTGCCTAATTGTAAGAAGACGTAGAAAAAGGTGCTCACTCACGAGCCAGTTGCTCCTACTTGGGTTCGCCATGGATGGTGCAAACTGATAATAATGCTTATAAAATCATTCTCCGGTCAATAATAATGAGTAATATGAGTAGGTTGATGTATAAGTACAAATAATCTTTGAAAAAATCACAGATGGCTAAAAAACTGCAGATATAACTACACACGAACCCGATCCCCATAGAGTTACACGTCTCCTTCAGACGCTAGGAATAAAGGTAGAATAGTCGTTCCTCTCCCTCACAAATCCCTGCAACGACGATCTTCAATTTCGCCAATAGGACGCAGTTTAACGTGCGATCCCGAATATTCATCACGCCTTTTCCTTCGGGATGTCTCTCGCGCGAAAATCCCCCGGAAGCGACTAACGCTCGGCCATGCGGAGAAACGGTGCGCGGTGGTGCGGTTTGGGTCCCCCCGGAGTCGAAGGGGGGACCGCAGAAACCGCGTCCGCCGCACGTCAGCTCCTTTCCCGCCTGGCTGACTCAAAAGGTACGGGACCTCGGAAATGGAACACGGGGGCCGGAAAGAGTCGAACGCCCGCAAGGGGCAAACCGGGGGACGTTCGATATTCAGGCCAAAGAATCGATGCTTCCGAGATAATCATTCCAAGGAAATGGAAAGGAGACTTCGTCGATTTCCACTGATTTATTTCGTCCGTACGACATGTTTCGAACCATAGAGGTCATTATCAAGTAAGTCTCCTTTTCATTATTGTGTTTTTCCTAAAACAAAATAGTTGAGCCTAATACAATTGAACGAATCATTCAAAGGACAAGGAACGCGGATGGAAATGAATTATTTTCAATTAACATTGGATTGTAATGTATGACATCATATATCATTGCGAGTACGTGCTCAATTGCTTGCAGTAAGCCGTTAGGTGATTTATATTCATGTACCCTGTATTCAAGAAATACACTAGCTCATATAAAAATCATCCAATACTGAGTGAAAGTCGTTTAAATAACACACATTCAGGTTCATTCAAAATGTATAATGTTATCCAGAACCCAACGCATAACGAACAATTGTTTTAGGCACATCAGCTTTCCTATAATATCGAAAACGTGCTCAAATGCTTAAACTTAATGTTGGCAATTAAGAAAGGTACTCATTTAATGAATAATTCGAGAATATAACCGAGTTAAATAATTTGTTGCCTATTACCGTGATCACTAACGTATTTTGTTACTCATTACGCCAAAATGCTTTTATTCCGTTGTACCGTAGGTATAAAAAAACAGTGAACCAGTACTAGGTGCTTCAAGACAACGCCTTGCTTGAATATATATAGGGGCATCTCGAACCTGAGTTTCTGTAGGCGTGTGAGTTTAAAATAAACCGGTTCCTATCCTTTCATCTAGCTGGAAGACGATAAAGTAAACTGAGAAGCAATATATATTAATCCACAATTTACAGAGAACAATGTGTGATGATATCAATCTAGAAAAAGCCAAGATATTATTAATTTGCCATTCTCACGGCAGGGGATATTCCCTGGGTAATATTGAACCATAAAGACTTTTATTTTTTTCGTATTAGTTTTATCTTTCACAAATCTTTCAAAAGATGCACAAATCTTTAAAAAAAATGGCAGCTAAATTCTTTCAATACTTATCTTCATAGATTTTCAAGCATTAGTTTCCAAAGTTCGTTTACGAAAAAGCAATAATATTTGTCTTCTCAAGGTAAAACACATATATTCTTTACGTTTAATTCTAAATTAACGAATACCATTGTAATATTTAATGTTTCACTGCACGGGTACAACTAATTAAATGTCTTATATATTTCACTCATTACTCACGTAACAATCATGTTTTTGAGTAACTTTTTGAAGCTTAATTAAAATTTTTTAAAGGTTTTAAGTAGGTGTTTCATAAAATATATGATTGGCATTTTCCTTGGTACTCCCTTGGTTATTTATACATACTTGAGATTTTCAATGATTGCGGATTGACAGCAGAAAAATGATGAAAAATCACAAAAGTTGAACCTCAAAATAGCTGGTTTATCAATTTTTTTAATCTTTTTGATTTTGGCAGTTTGAAAAATAAAGAAACCCGTGTATTTCCGTTTTTATAAATATTGCCTACTTCTCGAGTTATTCAATAGTTTTACTTTGCATGAGTTTACGAGCCATTTTTTGATGTCGATACCAACTCAGGAAAAAAAGGGCTGTATCTTTCGCGTATTTTATTATTGTCAAGTTATGAGGGAACGGCAGTATGAGAGAAATATATCTTATAGTCTCAAATTTTCCATTAACCGAATTCATGAAATTAACTAAGATTTACAGTACGAGTGAATGCTGACAAATCACAATGCAGCAATCATAATCAGCGGGGCGATGATTCACTTGAAACTCGGGAATTGCCCAGGCTATGCTGATATCCTCGGCAATAGGCCTCACAACGTCTGTTCGTGCGGAGCGGACAGCGTAATGCCAAGGCTGAGGAAGCAGTCCGCCGAGCGCTTTGCTCTAGATGCGACCAAGGGTTTCACTTCACGGGGCCCCGAGGGACTCTCCTCTGTACGAGTCGGCCGCCCCTGGCACACGGCCGACGGCCCTCCCTGGTCAGCTGGCCGTGAAGGCGATTCCTTAGAAACAATCGCAGCAATCAGGTTCCGGATATTCGAGCGGATGACGCCTAGGTAAAATGTCTCTTCTCTGCCCAATGCTACCAACCCCACTGCGACTCAAAGCTTCCCAAATTCACTCATTATCCTCCTCACCAGTTACCCTCTAATATAGGAAGGAAAGATCATAAATTCAAAATTAAGCTCGAGAAACAGAAAACAGACATTTTGAAAAAATCCTTCCTACATAGAGGAATAAAGGAGAGGAACGACCTACCTGAAGTCATTTTGAGGATCTTCTCTGCTAATACGAAAATTTTTAGGAAGAAGCGCTCAGCACTTATTTGTTAATTACATAGTGGTTTAAAAGGGAAAGTGTGAAATTGGGTTAATTAGGTTAACGTGGTCAATGTTCATTTGGTAGTTGTATTATATTAGAATTAATGTGTTTAAGGGATTGTTAGAAATTGGTTTATTGGGTAAATGTTAAATTCTTAGTAGTATGAGATTAGAATGCATTGTATTATATTTTACCATGGGTGTCTTTTCTGTTTCTCAACTTAGTATTAGATTTAAACTTTGTATTAGAACCTGTTATTCATGTGCATACATCTAATGCTGCCACCAGGCAATGGTCTACTTGCAGCAATGTGTAATATAAAAATAAAGTCCCGATGGAAACACTCGACCCATCCGTATCTGCGATTGGCACACTCTAAGTAGTTGCCAATACATGTCTATGGATAGCATCTCTGCAATGGGTGCCATGGATGATGTGCAATCTCAGAGAGAGGAAAAATTTACTTGAAAATCCAAAACAATCGTAAAATTTTTAAATAAATTACATCACTACAAAAAAATGAAACTTTTTCATTAAATAATGAAGCTCTCCTATGTTTACACTCATATCCATGTTTATTTCTAATTGAAATCTAAGCCTTTGAGATATGGCTACATTTTCGAAAAAAATTCCAACGTTGAAGTATCTGCTTTATAATCATTCATGCAAGAGACAAAATGTCCAGGAGAAAGATAACAAAATCTATCTTAGAACGCATATAAGGAATCCTATACACGCCCGTATTCCCATTTTTTTCATTCGAGCTACGTGTATATTTAAAAAAGGAATAAAATGTGCATATTCAATCACATAACGATGAAATCTTTACTTTTACATGCTTCAGTTAAGTGCTGTAGAGCAATTATTTCATACCAAAAACAAAATCCATAATTAAAAGTATGTTTCTCACAGATGAATAATAAATCTTTAAGTGTGGTGTTTCACGCATCCTTTGATGGCATTTCAGGTTTGAAATACAAATAAAATACTCAGAGTGAAGCCAAATGAGTATCAATAATTTATAAATATGTTTCATACTGCTTGCAGAGAGTAAAATTGTTGTGCACTTAAATTCCGGAATAAAATTTTAAATAATTTCATTAATCAAAACCATAGGTAAGTACATTTTATTTTTAATCACGTAAAAGTCTTCTACAGTAGTTGTTATTGCCTTCAGAATTTGGACCTTCTGAATTATGAATTTAATTTCACAATTTAATGATTACGGAAAAAGTCTTATTTCCTCCAAATTGACTTAGACAGAAAGTGCTTTGAAAAACTTAGGTTTCACCGAAAAATTGTTAATTTAGAGTGAGGTAAGACCAGGGATATTATAAAAAATACTCTTTACTGAAGTGCCAACTTGAAGAAAATATTTGGATATTGACAAGTACTAAAGTGGAACTAAAAAGTTTACTCTTAACCCTGCATCAACATAATAATTAATTGTAAGTTTTACAAGATATGTATAATATTCCACATTATTATTCGTCAAAAAATGGGTCACAAAAGTAGTTTTCTTAGCTCAAGTATTAATAGTACCCGAATAAATTATTTTTAATCGAAGGAGGATGCGGTTTTAAATAATAGCACTACAAGAGAAGTTAGTCGATTATGATGACATGCGCTTAGTTCATCCGACATTTAGTCAAGTATTGATTCCATTAATTTAATTTCTTTTCTCTTTTTTCGAGAATTTAGAACCAGATCAGCCGAATTCACTACCCGAAAGATGTGCGTAAGCGACAAATAAGCACCCAAGTATCATAAAAAGGCTCGTGCAGAAAAAATCAGTTTCCAATGGTGAATTTCCTAGGAAAGGATAATATTTTTAATGTAAATTGCAACCTTAATTGAGATCTTAAGAGACATTTGTGATGATTGAAGTTGTTTCTATGCTAAATTACTACGCAACGGATAAATGTAGACATAATATTAGCCATTAAATGCAAGCAATGGTTATCCACTGACCATGAGTAGTTCCAGAGGCTTATTCTCCTACGAAATTTGACTTGAAAGTATCAGCTCATAATTACATATGTATTCCCACAAATCGCTAAAACTAGCAAAGTAATACAATCTTACATTCCCTGTATTCTAAGAGATGACGTAGTTTAAGCCAAGTGAAAGCTAGCAATAAAGCAGGAGAAGAACTAATTAAGACGGTTGAATAGCATTGGAGCTCTTTTAAGCTTCATAGGACTGATTATTTTAGAAAAAAAGTGAGATGAAAGAGAGATATTTACATACAAAATGTCTACATTTAGACCATTTTTCTCTATCTGTGAGAGGTTTGCCAGCAGCTGTAGAAAATTCCAGAGGGGATAGATTCAAATTGTGAAGCTACAGAAGAATGTGTAACAAAACTTTGATCGATAGAGTAAGAAATGAGGACCTGCTAAGAGGAGTGGGTGCTGAAGTAGAAGACGGGAAAACTTAGTCGGCCGCATCATGAGACATCATGGACTGAGAAAGAAAATTATTTAGGGATAAGTAAACGGGGTAAGAGTAAGGGACACCCCGAATGACGTATATAGAACAGTATAAAAGGGACGAAAGAGGTCACTCTAAAAGGGCTAGTAGATAGGAGGCCGGAATTGAGAGCTGCGCCGCACCACCCTCACGACTATTGACTTATGATGCTGATCATGAACAAAATAGAAGGAAAATACCACGATATTTTGATGCGGGTATTTTTAATTAGTCTAACGATTTCACGCATATATCTCAACCGTTTGTTGTTCTAACAACTATCAAACAATGATAAAAATTGACTGAGGAGCGAGGTGGACGAAAATTAGTGGAAATCTTCAGCTGACAACATGAATAAACTACAAGTGTTTCGCGGCTTAAGCAAAGATGAGACGATAAGAGGAAGGGGGGAAAACTTAGTTGGCCACATAATGAGGCATGATGCTCTGATGAAAACAGCTGTAGAAGGTCAGGTGGAAAGGAAGAAGGGCAAGCCCAGAACGAGTTAGATAGGAAAAGTTGGAGGAATATATAAGAGAATAAATATGTCATTATGAAAAGGCTAGTGGATAGTAGAGCGAAACGGAGAGCTGCGTCTAAGCAATCATAGAATTATTTATTTGTGATGATAGTAATGAAAGAATACCTCAGAAAGGAACTTATTATTTTTATGAAAAAACATGGTGAAAGAGATGCATATAATTACACATACATCTATGGCATTTTTATACACTACAAACTCGTGATAAATAGATGCTAAAATGAATTTTGAGTTTGGAAAATTTTCTTACAATTCCACGAACGGTCTCAAAAAAGCATCTATCAGTACGACGAGAAAAAATTATAAATGTTGACTATAGCAGGATATTTCTATGAATAAAATGCTATGAGGACGGAGCTCCTGTGGGTGGCCATTGGTGATGACGTCATGCTCTTAGTTCATCCGATACCTAGCCGCAATTCCAATCATTTTTTCTTCCTCGTGATTTGGGTCGATATCGTAAATTGAGCGTCGCAAAATCCCACTCGTTTCTCAGGCCCACCGCCCAGCCACCCGCTACCACGCCACGAGGAAAACCTCTTTCCGAAGAAGGCAGCGCCAAAGTTGCGTCACGGAGAAAAAGGAGAGCGATTTGCCACAGAATCCGAGGGATTGGAAAAAAAATCCACCACCCACTCCACTCCCTCCCCCACATCCACCACGCCATTCCCATATTCTGAGGAGACACGAATAATTGGTTCCCTAAATATATGGTACGGAGGGTTCCACGGTCATTTGGTGATCGTATTCTCTTCGGGGAAGCTATAGACTATGTTGAGGAAACTGTTGAGGTGGGGATTAAAATTAATGAGCGGGAGAGGGATATGCTTCGCTACGTAGATAAGATGATTCGGTGATCATGGAGACGAGGGAAGATATATATTCGGGCATTCAACAAAATGGGTCTGTGTTCAGTATGACCTAATGATAAACATGCTCAAAACTGAAGTAACTTTTTGCTGCCATGGAGAACGAAATGATCCCTCAATAATGTGTTTTGGAGGAGAAAAACTAGAGGGGAAAGAGAAAATTTGACAACTTTGGCAGCGCAACAACAAGAGATGGTAGAAGCCAGCAAGAAATGCTGAGGAGAGTACAGCTGGCCGAAACTGCATTCCATCGACGAAAGAACCCACTCACCAACAAAAACATCAGTAAACAGTTGATGAAAGAATTTAGCATTTAGAAAGAAATAAATTTAGGAAAGCATAGCATTTATACATGGTAGGATTAATATCTATTGTCCTTAAAACAGCAGATCGCAAATCATATTTGTTGAACTACTCACAAAAAAGCAATGTGAAGAAAAGATTGGCGTACAACTGCAAACCAGCCACGGGAGTGGGCACTGAAGTAGAGGAAGAATTCTGCTCGTTCTTTTCTCCGTGTTGATTCATTTTTGGGAGGGACAAGAGTTTCTCCTGCTTTCTAGCTGGCGTCATTGGGTCTCATTCAGATCACTTCGTAATACGTCATTTTTCAGGCGCGCTCTCTCGGCAATATGGGAATTAGAACTTCATCGTTGGAGTCGCTTAAAAGTTGAAGCTATCGGATAACCGTCTTCTATATCCAAGTTCTCCGCCATTTTCGCTATTTTAATAGCTTCCCCAATTAGCCAAGGGAAATACTTATTTCTTATAGTGACTACTATACGCCCGCTCAAATTAATTACTGCGCGACCATGCTCTGAAACTGCGTGCTCCTCAACAGCGGAAATATGAAACACTTTCTTCCCATCTCCTCTGAGCTCTCCTCATCAGTTCCCTCAATTTATTACGGTAGCAGCTCAAGAAATAAATTTTTGTATTCTTTTGTTACTTTAAAATCATATTTAAGCTTGAAATATATTTTTTGTGAGATCGTACTCCTCACTTTCTATTGTTTGCTTTGTTTATTTTTCGTCGTTTTCTTTAATCAAGTAGGGTAATAATCTTAAAAGTTCTACGTTGTATAAAATTTTTTTTCCGCCGTTGGGATAAGTAGTTTGTCGCTTAAGGCTTAAGTTTTAGGAAACTTGGTCCTTTCATAATTAAAAACTACGTATTTTTCAATCCAGATATTTATTTTATAACCCTCAGCTCGGTTCCTCGTGACTTCCGTCAACTGCCGGGTAACCCAGTCACAGGTGATGGCATTTCCATTGCGTTTAATCCCGGATGTATTCACAAATTAGCAAATTGCATTTAAACTGAGTTATATTTCATCATATTTTGTATTTGTCTTCGTATATAATAGGAACAAAAATATGCTGAAACGATATTTAACTATTCTTCAGGGTTCATCATGATTAATTTATTATGCATTTTCTATGAGGTGAATTTCATATTAGCAATATCTCTGACGATATAACCCAGGCATTTCATCCATGTTTTAGAAAAACTAAAATCACTTTAGTCTCCGTACGTACTGTTTCTTAAACATTTGAATACTTGAGCACTGGATCACTCCACCTCTGATTTAACCCCAGGCCGACTGGAACCGCAAAAGACCTGCCCAAAATCTTATCACAAAAATCGCAATTTTTTTGTTCAGTTTACTGAAGTATGCGCGCACATTAATGCGAAATAAATAAAATTAGCTACTACATCAGTTTTAAGATAATTTCAGGATTTTATGTCTTCGATTTCAAATCCATTTCATACATTTAGGACCGTATTCAAGGGCCTGACTCCACCTAGTATCCTCAGTTAACATTGGTGGTTTGGATCTCAGAGTAATATTGAGTTTGAGTGGAGTTCTATTTCCGATACTAGTATCGAATATACTTACAAGTAAGGTAGATAAGTAGCGGTGAATTTACAAAATGATACATTTACCTAAACTATTCACTCATAATCACCTGCTCATCAATAAATAGCGTTGCTAGAGTAAAACATCAACATTTGAAGTATATTTACAACAGATATTTCATTTTGTAAACAAGGGGCGACGATTGAGGACATCTTTGAATATGGAGACGACTCAATTTGAATTGGGACTAGACACAAGTCTTGCAATATCAAATTAGCAACCGAGTTCAATTTGAGTCAAGAACAAGGCATGACTAACTTCTGGCACTTAGTTTTTTCCTATAAAAATGAGTAACATAGTACCTACCCGAGTGGAGTTAAAGCACTTGGCTTTAGACCGAAAATTTCCTAGTTTAATGCCGGGTGAATCCGTCGAGCATCTCATACATGAAGCGTTGAAATAAAAGGTTTCTGAGGGAAAGGAAATGAATGGCATGGGTAGTATCACGTAAATGTGGGTTGCCAAGACCTCAGATTTACCTTCGCCTGTCTAAATCATCGCTTGGGATGTATCACTGAAAGAGTAAATGCAAATTATGTGGTTACGGCTCTAAATACGCACATAAAAGGGTTAACACAAGTGGAAATGTAAAACATTCGAGAAGATAAATAAATTTTTGTCATATTCATCAAAGCTTTGAACTTGAAAATATTTACCTCCCTTTACTGCCTGAGGTGCAAAATTAATTAGTTAAATTGATAAAAATAACTGATCACAGCCACTATATACCGCTTTTATCACGTTGCTATTTCACATGGCTATAGCTTAGTACGAATGGATCTCTACCCTCAGCTAGGAAAGCCAACATTAGGCTTGATTCATTAGGTGAGTTATTTTTAGGACTTGGCAATCAGGAGAAGTCTCTGATTCCGCTCAAATTCTTCAATAACGCCAGTCTATTACCCAATGACATTGTTTTATTTGCCTAGTAGTAAAAGCTGCCAGGAGAAAAATTCAGTCTTTTGTCTGCATTCGTCTAGCTTAGGAGTAGCCATCAAAACTAAATTATTGCATTACTTCCAGAGCTATTAAATTATAATTTAACTATATAAAGTAAACTGTTTCATTGAACCACCATTTACCGTTCTAATAACGTTACTATTTCACTTCCGATATCAATACTCTAAAAATTATGTAAACATAATCTTCTAAGGGTTTCCACCTGGTCAGAATTTACTTTTCAACGTTTCAATGACTTGAAACGACTATTTTATATCTTTATTATTCAAATATTTTCAGTACGGATCACAACGGCAGATGTCGGGTATTTATACATACTTAAATATGATGTAAGTATAGCGCTGAGAAAGCAATAGATATTACTTTTACGGCTGGATTAAATTAATAATACCCATTTCCTGTGATTATCATCCCCATGACCATCATTTCGTTCGTAACCGTAGATCACAGGGCGTGAACATGTCTGAAACGACGTAATAAGTAGTTCAGACCGCTACCAATTGCACTTTGGTGCCGGATCTGGAAATGAAAATGGAAAAAGGAAAATTTTGTCGAAGCAGATATTTCAAAGCTGCCGTAGAATTATTTTTTATTGAATTCCAAAAATTAAAAATACAGCACAACAATTTATGGGTAGCTGAAGTGATTATGAAACATGCTTTTTGTATTATTCACAGGAATACCAAAGAGCGTTTAATTGCAGCACAACTGTTATCACGGTGGTATGAATACGTGTCAGATTCCTTTGATCAGCGCAACAGTACTGATCAGACAAGAGTAATGGAGCTATTGGTGCCGCAAAAATGCCTCGTATATTTTCCGCTTCATCAAGAACCCCAGCCACCAAGAACCCTGCTAAGATATTTCGTGCTGCGTTTCTTCAACTCCTGTCCTATCTCCTTCAAGGGACTTGTATTTATGTCACCGCTTGGATACGCACGTCTACCTGGCAGGGAAAGGATTCGGAGGAGAGGAATGGAGAACGAGTCATCCTTCTCGATCGGAAAATCTGATAGCTGCTGCTGCCGCCTTCTTTCTTGCCTCCCTTCACCCATGCTCATCTGCCCAAATCGATCAAAATCCGATCCAGACGTCCGCCTTATTCGACACTATGGCAATCGGATGCGACATTGGAATTCTTTCCAGCCGATATTAAGGGCGTCGCAGCCGCGCTTATTCTGCGGAGACTTTTTCCCCAAGCCATTTGATCCGACTTCTAGCGGAAAAGCAGGATTGCGCCTCGCTGCCTCGACAGCAGAGATTTTTATTCACTTGCAACAATGCAATCCCTATAGAGAATCAATTTGAAAACAGTGATATCTAGGTTAAAGAGCTAAATTTTATAATTATTTTGTGATTCAACCAAAATCATGCATCCATTTGAGGAATTCAAGCTTATTTATTTAGCCATATTTCTACATTTATTTAAGAAAATTATGATTAAAGTACTCTTTTTACAATGAGTTGCTAATGTAATCATTTTATGAGAAGTTTATTCCAAAAAGTAAAACGATCTTTTTGCTAAATTACATCAACGTATACAGAAAAAATATAGCAACACTAAGATATGAATTTATATTTTTATAAAACAGCCAAATAAATAGAAAACTTTTTAAAATTTAAACTTCATACTTAATTCAGGGTGTATTTATTCTTTAAAAAATTGGAAAAGAGTATTCCATCTTTTTGTGCAATATTAGCGCTACAAGTAGGTGGGATTCTCTCTCTGTACTATCTATGAAGAGGCTTGAAGATATTATAAGGTGACTACTTGATTGCTACAACATTCGAGATTTAATTAAGTAAACTGGAAAGACTTCTTTCGAGTCAAGGAGGATCAAGGAAAATCAAATGGAAATTATTTTACATCTTTTCTTTCTTTATTCAACAATCTTCCTTCCATCGACAGAATCATTATAGTTCGTTCGGATAAAAATTCTTCTGCCTTAAAATACTACACCTTTTCATTAAATTCATTTGCTTTACAAGATAATTCAAGTAACTCTTTCTTAATTATCACTCATTATCAAAGAGGTAGCACAAAGATACAAATATGAAAAATTGTTCAGCTTCTGACTCAAATGGAAATGAAAATTTTTCTTTTAAAGATTTGATGCAAAAATGCTAACATAGTGCATTCATTTATCTCCAGAAAACATATAGTCATCATAAAAAAACAAGATTCATTTGATTGATGCACTTCTGATATTAGATTGATGGATTCACAATTTTATATGCGTACAATTCCGATAAATTTAAATTTTATTTCAGCATATTTCACCACTAAGCGACAGCATCAGGCACATTTAATTTTTTTTAAGACTAACTACTCACTTGCAAAAAGTGGGCTAAACGAAGCATCCTGCATGTATAGATACACAATCATCTTCCTCTAATGACGGACTCCCCCAGGGCGAGGTGTCAGTTTCGCCGACGAAGCACTAAGCCACGCGCCCCGTCACTCCGCCCATTATAATCGCTCGAACAGCTTACGCCGACCGGAAAGTTTTCAACATCCCCAAACACTTGCTCGCAAAAGCACAAGTATTTAGGGTCCCTCTCCGTAATAGCCCATCTGCATTTATTTCCTTTTGATGAACAACCACCCTTCACGACCCGTCCATATCCATCGACGATTAGTTTCGAATTAAATTTTTGGCGCAAATGCAAATTTGAGCGTGAGCTAATGGGAGCCCAATGGGGTGTCCCTCTCGGATTGTTCTCAGGAAGTTTGCTCGCTCGGTCGACGGGATAAATAGGGGGGGCCCCAGCGGGCCCTCAGAGAGAGGGGCCTGTCTCCTCAGAGACGAGAATAGGAGCAGGTCCTCAAGGGGGGGTCGTGAGGAGGAGGGCCTTTTTGCAAGGTGAGGAGGAGGCCGTCTTTGCGTGGATTAGCATACAAATTGCCTCGGAGGCCTTAAAGGTGGGAGGAAGGGGAGGGGCAACGTCTCGACATTCTAAACTCACCCCTCTCATCACTGCAGCTATTACCCAACCGAACCAAACTCCCCATAGAACACGTATCCAACACCTTCCGCGCCCAACACAGACTCAAGTTTTCCGCGCTCCGCAGCCGAAAACCGAACTGCTTACGTTTCGCTCAAAAGGTGTGCGAAGAGGAGGCAAGGGAGGTATACAGCGCGCTGTTGCTTGCTCGGCTGAGCAAAATACGGGCTTTGTGGGAGGTCTCATATTACATACCACTGAATTCTGTCCCTCGCAACACGTCAGAGTCGAGTTTGTGAGTTGCAGAGGCTTTTAAGTTTGAAATAATTGCTCCAATTAAGTGGGTCGGCCGGTCGGTCGGTCTTCGGGTGGTGGCGCTAAAGTCCCTGGGTCGCACCGCTCAAGCTTACACCCCCACGGCAGCAACTCTATCGGCGTTCATTTTTTCCTCTTCAACAGAGGGGAGACACGCCAGATATTCCATCAATGCAAATTCGCCCGAAGACTACATAAGCCCACCACAACTTCGCTCCAATATCCCGGCGAGGGACTGACGATATTCATTTCGTCAGGACAAGCTGCAAAACTTTATCCAGCATTTTAAATCACTCCTAACAACACCCCTATGCATTAATACAGTGAAAAGCTGAATAATCAGAATCGACCCAAGGCTCTACATGATACTGTGTCGTTTGTCTCCTCGAATATTCAAAATTCTCTGTTCCACAACCACCCCGATATTTATATATATATATATTAATATACGCCTTCAACCCATAAATTTGAATAATAAATATCAAAAAAGGATAAATTGAGAGTGAAAGCGAGCAATTTGAGTCCTCAAATAAAACCTATGCCATGCTGAGGTATTAAGTCTTTCCCATTCAATGACAAGACTTATGCTTTGGACGCAGCTGCACCCAGGGAGTTTTTTTAGAAAATGTTCTTAAATAAAAGCGTTGACTGATCATTAAGTATTAAATTCAATTTATGAACTATCGAAGCTTATCCACCTTGACATGTAGTGAAGTTTAAAGTTAAAGCGTGCATTCAATTATTCTCGCAAGGAGTACAATTGTATGCGCCAACCGTAAAAACCTAAGTTTTCGAATAGGGGCATGGTAGCCATGTGGGATTAGCGCTTGCCTGCTCATCGAGGAAGTCCGTATTCAAATCCCAGGTGAAGCCTTCAGACAACCCGAATACGAAATCCTAAAAATGCATATGGTAGCCACGGGAAATTGTACCCCTACCTGCATGTGTGAAATTCACAATCCTGAGGCTTGGTCCGGCGTGAGCACTACCCTCACCTAACAAAACCAGCCTCCCGGTTGAATCATTGATTGTGTGAACCTTTATATACAAGTCCACTGGAGACCAATAGTCTCGAAAAAGAGTCCCAAGGTTAGAGAGAGTCTCAAGTGGAAATAGGAGGAGACAGCGTGCGACACAATTCAAAGGAGACCCCTTCAATTGTGGCAACAGTGGGCACCCATGCCTCCCAACTCTCGAGAAACAATGACAAAATTCGAAATATTCCGTTTTCCTGTGTAACTGCTCTTCAGGAAGCGACGTTATTTTTCTTCAGTGAACGCATTTTTTAGGTAAATCACCGGGACTCGAGTCAAGGAAAGGATTGCCTGGATCAACAAGAGGCTGTGGGAACTCTGTGTGAGCATTGGGGCAGAGTTCGTGGATCTTCGACCGGTGCTTACATCGTGCCGGGCTCCCCTCAATTCATTTGGGGTGCATTATTCCAAAGAGGCGTCGGAACGGGTGGTTCGTAGGATTTTTGAGCACTGTAGGTATTTTTTAGACTAGAGAGTAGGTCATCCAGCGGGATTATTAATGATTTAATTAAACGTAGTCTCCGAGCAAATACGCATTGCGAAAGGATTCACAAGAAAGTAAGCTGAGGAGCGGTAACGCCGGACAATAGCGTCATTATTCTCAAAACGCGTGCTCCAGAGAAAGAAAACGTCAAATATTATTAGCACTGCTTCGATGTAGATGTAGAAGGAGACCCGTCGGAGGTTGAGCCTAGTCTCCAATGGACAAACTTCATAGATATCTCTAGATTTTTTCACGAGTGGACACCCAGCTTAAGCTCGACTAAACATAAAAAAAAATTAAAGCATCAATATAACTAACCACCATTTTGCTAATTATTTGTTAAAAATTTCACAGATGGTCGTCATCGTCGTTAAAAACTTTTTGTGCTATTTCACCATGTCAATTTTTGGATGGCCCTAACGTTTCCCGACCGATTCCGGTCGCTATATCGAGGGAATCCGGTGAGGAAGGAAATTTTATTTATAATATAGAGAATCTATGTCATGGTGAGGGGGATAGGGAAGTGAGATGAGAGTAAGAGATGAGTTCGAGGTGGGTGTTTTTCATTATTACGGGTTGCCAAGTGCGGTTATTTTACTTACGGGAACCCATAGCAATTAAAAAGTCCACTTCATCAACCACCTTCTACTACCTCCCGCTCCTGTGTCCCACCCTCTGATATTAAATCTCATAATATCACTAAAATTTCCTCTCTCGCTGCATCCCCTTGATATAATGACCGGAATCGGTCGGGAAACGTTAAGGACACCGAAAAATTGACGCGGAGACATAGCCCATAAAACTTACAACTACCACCTCATTTCTACGGCTACAATGAGTGCAAGCGAGAGTCACCCCAAGACGAGCAGACAATACGTTCGTGGGTACGTGTCATCGTTTTACATCCCATTCAATGATCATTGAGATCGGGATACGTGCAATTCTACGGTAAACAGGAATGTGAGGCAATACAGTTTTCGGGAGGAGGCACGTTTAAATTGGCGATTAGTGCGATTTAAAACACTTTAAACGGGGAATAATGAGATAAAGCTCATAAATAAATAATGCGCATCATAGACACTCAGCCATCCATCTTCCGGCCTCCGCTCCAAGTCTGGACAAAGAATTTTGCTTGTATGATAGGGTTGGCATGCTTATCGATATTTTATCCAATACAATCCAGTGATTGGCACATGTAGCTCTCACTCCGCTTTCAGCAAATCATTCCACGCCCTGGTCATTCTTCTTTCCTCGCGTCCATCGCCATCTGTTCCATTAAATTCTCAGGGAATAAAAGGATAACATTTTAGAGGTTTACCAACAGTTTATTATGGGTATAACCTGAGATTCATAGCTTAGGAACGTCATCAGGTAAATACCAAGAGTGGTTTTTATTGAAATATCGAAATAATTTTATGACATCGGCATCAATCATCGCACTTTTAACTTCATCCAAGACCTTTATTTCCCTCGCTTTTTCCATTTAATTGTATTTAGAATATTTCTGTCAAAGGCCATCCGGATTGCTGGAACTATATTTTTTATTATAGTAGTTTTAGTTTAGTAGGTTTTCTCCCTTACTTTTAGTAGCCACGCAAAGTAAGTAATTCAAATAGAGCTGGCTCCATGACAGACGATTACGGAACCAATCAATGACAGAATTGTGCCTTTGACTGAATTTTCAATGGATTCGCTATCTATGACTAATTGGCAGTGATTAAGTCTTTTCGGAAAGAAAAGAAAATACCTGAGCAGAAAATCTTATCACTCTCTGTATCTAATTTTTTAAAACTTTTTTCTACTAAGTACATTAACCACCATGAAAAGCTACATCACATGCAGTTTTCTAGATACAGGAATGTGCCAAATTGCCATAGCAAGGATAAAAAAGGCCATAATACATTGCAATTAAGGAATAAAGTAATTTTTTTCAAAGTGAATTCCATATCATTCGTACAATTCGTACCATCATAATAATTGCCGCTAATCCCTACAAGATAAAAGTTGCATGATTCTTACCGTTAGCATTTTTATCATATTCCTGTTTCAAATATGTCATAGCATGCCGCCATTCCTTTTAGCTTGTCTTTCCTTCGTAACTCCTTTTATTCCTTTGAAGGAGCATATTTAGTTTTTTTTTCGCATCTCGCAATGTCTGTCTCAAAACATTTAAGGATAATCCTCCCGTCTATTACTACTTTATGGACTCCAGTTTACTAACACGATCAATGAATGTCTTGTTCACTCAAATAGAGCACATTCCTTTCAATGCTCTGATCCCTTGTCATACTAGAAGCGTAACCTAAGTACCTTTTCTACATTCTATGCTACAATTATCATAAACCAACTTAAAAACTATTAATTTCAGTACCGGCATATGGGTACTCGGTTCAATATATCAGACACTTATTTTGATTTTCATCATAGTTCAATGCAAGTTTGTATTACTTTATTTGAATCATGCAGTAAACTTACTAGTACACGCTCAATGATTGTGTGAGAGTTTTGACCTGTGGCATACATTTTGACAACTGAAATTTGTCCAAGAGCACAATACATTTTAAGAAATAACTCTCTTCTAAGCAACAACCCAGAATTGTCCAAGGAATGAGGACATTCTATTACGGACTTAGGTAAGGACTATTTTTAGACATAATCCATAAACTAGCATAAAATGAAAAACTTTAACTTTTCAACTATTTAATCTTACTTGCACCAAAAGTTTCACAAAAAAGCATATAGAGCTGCATGTATCACGAATTATAATTAGAAAAACTATAAAAATATTACTACGGAGTTCTGAGATAACACCTTAAGTAAGCGAAGACTTAAATCAGAGTTGAAATATAAATAATAAGTATTTTTATATATGCCTCGATTATCATCCGAAATAATTATCAACCCTTAGGTACTTAGGTGGCAATGAGGCAGTACTTTGATTTTTAAACTCGACCAATCGCCAGTACATCTGCTGCGCGCTGGGCCTTAAAAGACGGGGTGAGTCGCAGACTGAGGATTAGTGACCACACGAGAAGCACAAATGTCTTATCTCAGGCACTCCACGCTCACGAAAATCCACGGGTTTGTACCAACTGCGCGCGTATATTTGCCATTTGCATGATCCAACAGTTTCAGAGGAAGAATTATGCCCAAAGCTTCTGGCGCACATTGCCCCTACTCCTAAACAGCGGCGACGACGTTGAAGACCTTTCATTTGAGTCAGAACTTTCAAATTCACTTGGAAACCTTATTTTAATATAAATACAAACTGAAACTCCAGAGATATCTATATACATATACGCTCCTTTCCATATCATAATGTGCTAAAATATTCTTAAACATTAAGTGCTACAGAGTGTTTTGACAGTCACTCATTACTCTTGCGGTTCATACATTAGGGTATACAGAGAAATGATAGACTGAGCAGGTAATTATGCATATGGTCACCCAGTAATCATAAAATAATTCAGTTTTACCCAAGATCACTTCATTTGAAGCTATATTTAAGCATGTAGACTAAACGTTAAGCAGGCCCCAAGTATGCGCGGAGCATGCTTTGTGCGCACATTCAACATTTAAAAATTAGAACACGTTTGATTTCGATAAGGAGGTTTTTGGAATCCATGGTATTTCAATCAAGTTTATCAGAATTATTGTTGATTATAGAAAAAATTAACCAGCATCCTTTTCATCATTCACGTGTCCGCATGCCCTGCATTATCTATTATCCAATTGGGAGGGCTAGTAATTCAAACGATTACAGCTAAAGACTGAGCTTGTTTTGATGCCTACCTTCACACTCAGACGATTCTACAATGACCCCGATTTTTTTATACTTCATAACTTCATGGCGACTTTACCGGCTTCAGAAAAAGGAATAGAAAAATCATTCCATGTTTCACTCGTGAAATAATAATGAAGGTACATGGAGAACTAGCTTATAGACAGATTCTGTTGCCACTCTCAGCTATAAAACTCCTGAATTCATTTTGAAACATCCCTCATCGATTAAAATAAAGTCGAATCCAACTACACTAAAATACCAGCGAGGTGGAATAATCCAGTTAACCATACCACCTTAACTTCGTAACAACAGGACCGAAAGAAAAGCCAAAGACGGTCACTCTATAGGTTCAAAACTAGTGATGACGCCTCGAAAATATTTCAAGAATTATTAATGACTTTTAGTGTTACGGGCCATAGCGTTGACCACTACGCTATAAGGTTCCTAATTACCCATGGAGATTCTTACAAGGTTCATAATAGTCACCTAGTTACTTGATATTCAGCAATATTGCCACGGGAAATAAAGAATCTTGATAGCGCTGCGGCTTGGAATGCCTAAGGTCCACGGCATGATTCTTGGTCAAGTTGTAAGTTACCATGAGGCAATTAATATGAATATCACCGTCTTGTGCAATTTATGTTTAAAATAATTCACAAGTTTATACTCTATCACGAAACTGACCAATGCAAACGATTTTTACTGCACATGAACGTAAGAATTTTTACCAAATCATTTGCTACTATCCGCAATACATTGCGACGCAACGACTTAGTAATTTAGGAGCTCAGTCTCCGATTAGTTCGATAATTTTAACACTTTATTGATACTTTATTTAATACTGTTGGCAGTAAATAAGGTTTAATTCCTTGCTTTACCTCTTATCAGAGCATAATTTAATATTCTAATCGGATGTTGACTAATGAATGGGAACCACAGAAAGGGTCGAAAGTGCTACAAATGCTCCTTCAATGGCAAAATTTCCCCCGAAATTGAACCACCTGGAAAATATTCATCGCGATCCCTGGAAGGATAGCCTCAAAGAGAACGCCTCTCATAAGAGAGTGGAGTCACAGGGGTAACTACTCAAACTCGTGAGCGATCAATTCGACGAAGGGAAGAGAATGGAAGGGGTGAGTATATCTCTCTCCACCCCCACCCTCCCTCCCACCAACTCTCCCTCCGATGGATCTATCTGCACAAAAAGCCTCCTCATATGTAGCCTGGGCAAGAATCGAGCCTCTTCGACTCAAGGGAGACTCAAGGGGTGGGAGGACAGGGGTGTATGAAAAGGGGGTTTGTGGGAACACTTTGCGTCCGGAAAGGTCAGAGCCGAAAAGCCCTTCGTTAGTTCTCTCTGTGGGATACGCCACGCTCATCTCTCTCCTTCTGTCTCCCACACTCCGCACTCCAAGTTAAGATAGCTACCCAATGGATGGAGGGGTTGAATAAGGGGATAACTCATCTCCTCAGAGAAATATAAGGGGTTGAACTCAGGAAAAGTATCCCAGGTACCAAAACCCAATTGATGGCCGCTGATAGAGTAAGTAATTGTATCACCTATATCGCTTGCCTGATTATTAATTACTCACTGCGTGATTCAACCCAACGGTTGGGTTGTATAGGTGAGGGTAGAATTCACCCCAAACTAAGTGTTTGAAATTCACACGTGCAGGGTGTGGTGGTCAGTTCCTTTCCCTGTGTCACCTAGCACTTTGAGGATATTGTTTGGGGGTGTCCGGAGGTTTCAACCAGGGTTTGAACCGCGGACTTCAAGAGGAGCAACGAAGCGCTCTACATTCCAGAATATAATAATAGCTACATACAATCGTCACATTTTTTTCAAGAAAAGCGATACTCTTGTAGTCTTTTTCTTATTACTCCGGAGAAGAGATGAAAAGAAGTAAACGTCCACTTCCTAAGACCCGAGAATCAGAACATATCCTCTACAAAGACATTAGTTCGAAAATGTAAACTGCATTAAATAAGTTTGAATAATTTTAATAAATGACAATTCAACACAAGTAAACTTGGTAAATCTTGCCCGTGGTGTTATTACGCATACAAAGGAATGGTATTTTGTAAACTCCTGACACAAAAAACAGGCAAAACCTTATAAATATTGAATTTCCCAATATTTCATCGTAGTAAATAATGAATACTGTATGGAAAGCAAAACCTTGTTGAAATTGGAGGCTCAGATATAGTGGCATTTTTACACCATCGGCGAAATCGGCTGCGGTACATTTTTTTTACTCTTTCTACATTATGCTTAGCCGGGATTCAGACCCGAATCTTCCAATTGCAAGCCATGTGTGTAGTTATATGACCAATTCATCTTTCCATAAGGATAATTTTAGAATGAAAAGTTACAGCATGCAAGCCTCAGGATTTCCGCTCAATGAACGCGAATGACTGCAGACGGTATAGATTGTATTCACCTTAGTTATTTTGTAATTGATAAATATAATTTGCAACACCACAAATAAAAACTTATTTCATATTATGGGTTCGGTTCTAAATCTTATTTAAACAATTCAATCTACGAAATTTTCTCACTATTCGCACCTCTAAACAGCCTCAAGCATCCAAACGAGACAGTTTCCCCGGAAACCGCCGGCCGCAAATCCAGAATCTAGTGAAGGGTGAAAATGACACTATCACCCACCCTACCCACTTTCCACTCATATGTACCAACTTCACAGCCCCACAACCCATTGCCACTATTCTAAATAATACTCCTGTTCCAATTCCTTCTCACAGTAAATATAACACTACAGCTGAAACATCAGGTGTAATAATGTTTTGCGTGTATGGACCATAGATTGGTGATATTTATTTAAGTTTCGTTGGATATTTCACTATTACTTATACTAGCACGACTCGGGTTTCAATGAATTGTCATCATCTTTGGGCGCAAATTAATAATTCATTGAAACCCGGGTCGCGCTATTTAAAAAAAAGTGGTATTAGTAATATTGTAATATTCAAGAAAACTTGTAATCGAGTACCACAAAGTTATTAATGAGTTAGTTAATGATATTTATTTATATTACAAAATTTATTTCAGTGGATTACACTCATTATTATCAATCTCAATTAACTTTATTGCATGCAGCCGAGGAGCAGTCTAGCCTTGAACGTAAGAAATATGGAGCAACTGACGTAAATAGAAGACACTAATTGTCATTAGAGTGGGCAATGAGGATGTCCTAGGAAGAGCAGAAGAAAAAAGAAGTCCTCTTTAACTCCAGAGAAAGAGGCGGCGCCGGTGTCTCCGATGACCAATAAGTCATTAGCGAAAAGGAAGTAAATGAAAAAGGTGATAAACCTTTTATCATACCAATTACCAACATTGAAAATGTCATATTTCAATGCGAAGGTTCTTTTTGGTTGTGGGCAAATGATTTAGGCATTTTATTGATTTTAAGTGGTTTCATTGTCTTTAGAATAAGTGTCTTTCCCCCAGCAGCCCTAAATGTCCAATTCATAATCTATTTTATAATATTTCAAAGATACTAATTTAAATATATTATATTCACTTTCAAAGCATTCTCGAGTGCCTCATTCTTTTCATGTACCCACACAGCGTAACCACGTATAAAAAATAATATCACTATACAAATAGGTATATAATCTTAATTTTATCATGAAATGCAATTATTTTGGATTTTCGCACCTGTATGATGGGAATTCTCATGGTTTACATTTATTGCTACACTATGGAGTGTGCAATTTTCCGTTGTGATAGCTCATCGTCAATATACGCTGTATCTAGGGCCGGATCAAAGATAGGAACAAGGGGAGGCAAGGCGAGAGTCCTGGGGGGTAACTTTTCAGCAGTAGTGGGGGTCCGAACAATATTATCTTATTATCAAGGGTAATTTGGGTATCGGAAAGGGGGCTACGGGGACTAAAGGCCTCTCTCTGGATCCGCCACTCATAGTGCAACTGTGGTGGATAAAAGGATGTATATTTTTGGTGGATGGGTGCCCCTGGTGATGGATGATGTGAAAGTTGCCACCCATTAAAAGGAATGGAAGTGCACGAATAGTTTAGCGTGTTTGAACTTAGGTGAGTTAACTATGGTATTTTTCTAAATTGGATCCTGCCTGTTTCAGAGCACTGAGAGTGCTTAACGGAGGAATTTGAAAGCTAAGATGGGAAACGTTACATGTCCTCGAAAATGAAAAGGAGACTTCGTTCATTTCCACAGATTTATTTTGGCGGTACGACATGTTTCGACCAACGAGGTCATTATCAAGTACCTCGTTGGTCGAACGAAGTCTCCTTTTCATTTTCGTGTATTAATTTCCAATTAGTTGAGCCTAATACAATTGAACGAGTTATATGTCCTGTATATTTATAATAGTTTTTCTTCTTCCATGCCACTATGATGTACCTATCAATCTGAACTTATGATAACTCTATTAATTTAAAAGGATATTCAATCTAGTAAGCATTGATGAAATATTAAGGTCAATATCGATTAAACTGAAAATTGTGGAAACCATTTATGATTTTGGACCGAAGTTTTCACGAATGGTTTTCGGGATAACCTGCAGTTTATCATGTAGTATAAAACCTCTATATTACCGTTTACATGTGTTTCAATCCCACCATCTGTTTGACTATTGACCCTAATCGGCCCCGGCGGCGGTAGTCTTCACCTGCCAAACCCGAGGTCACGGGTTCGAGCTCTACCTGGGAGTTTTTTCTCCTCTCAGGACATGGAAGTATTGAAATATCGGATCGTCCGGTCCCTCTGAAATTTTAGCACTTTCAATTCTTCCAGGGATGAAACAGACCAGACATAGAATCATCTTGTTATTAATAATACTCTGTACTAACTTATTAATAATTTTCTGAAGAACGCCTGGGTTATTCCTTTACACTTTTAGTTATGAGTTATCTACAGCATGAAATTAGCTTGCTATGTTAAGATGAAAAAACAAAAACGGCAAAATTTGTAAAATCATGCGCTGACTCGAGATTTTTGAAGCTAATAATTGCTAGCATAAATAATGTGTGCATTTATTCCGGTTCTTTCTTCATGATTAGACGTAGATAATGATTACTGGCCAAACGAAGATGATTGTAGCATGAAACGCTAAATTCCTCGCAAAATTCAGTTAGCAACCTCTATTATCAATTAAAATAACCACAATTAGAACCCCCAAAAGCCCTCCGTTTTAATTCTCTCGATTGCCGCAAAAGTCTAGACCTACTTGAGTGCAAAACGCAGCGGAGTAATTGGACTGTGGAGTGGTTGAGGCGGAAACGGAGTATGCTGCCGAAGGGAGATATGTTGCCCTGGCAGTGAGCGGCGAGGAGGAGACGGTATTTCTCGCCGTGCAATCTGCAAAACGGACGCGAGGGGTGAGTGGATGCAAGCTGTTTGCTCTAGTATGACCATCTTCGACTCAGCTTGCATGCAAGAGAGAGCTTGTTACGCCAACCAACCGGCTTATATAAGCCTTGCATTTATTCTTTGCCTTACCTCAATCTTCATATCCTCAACACAAAGATGTTATTTCATTTGATAAGTCCATGTGCGTACTTACAACAAATGCAATAAATTTAGAATTTCAATTAATAAGTAACTATAGGGATGAGTCTGAGGTAGATATTTCAATGCTTCGTGTGAGGAAAAGATTACTTGGGACGGCCGTCATTTTTCAGAATAAGGAAAAGTTACGTTTCCCTAGTCTCAAAATCGCCTAAATGAAGTTCATGTCCTAAAGCAAAGTAACTTAAAATAGCGGGAACCAGTACTACAAGGGCTCTAAGTAAGAAGGACCCAAGATTGGATATTTTGAGCTGAAAAAAAATCTACCCTATCGTGAAGCAAAACGTGAATGTAAACCACCATGGGACCGATTTTCTTTTGAATGTGATATGTCTCTGAGCGTTCGTTTATGCGATATAGTGCCACGCAATGCGATGTATTCCCCTCAATCCGTCCCAATCTCAGAGTGCTATTCCGCACCACCTACTTCTGTTTTTTATAGATGCTTCCACTTCCCCTCCCCCGGCGTAGTCAATACTCCGAGTGAAAAAACGCTAGTCTCCGAAGATTTGCTCTAACTTAAAAAATAAGCCATAAAATTACTTTATATTGCTACCATTCCAACGATATGCGATATATTTATTTCCACAATGACCATGCACTGTAATACATATTTAATGCATATGATGGCAAATGATAAAGTAAACTTTCAGTGCATCACTAATTGGTATTAAAATCAGCATTGCCGATTGGGCATCCTCCATTACAATTATATTGCCCCTTCTGTCGGTTCATTACTGTTCCTTGTAATATTAACCACGAAGTTTAAATTGTACTTATATATTCAAACGTAAAATAACATCAAATATCTGGTCTCCATAAAAATGAAGGATAAAATACTTTAATTACATGGGCTGACTTAATACCTAGAGTTCAGGCCAGACAAGAAAAGTACCAACAATGTAGGTAATGAAGATGAATATAACCGAGAGATTTCTCTTAAATGTATGGACAGAAATTAGTAATATTGTATTTTTTGCAATATATGACATGAAATTTTGATTACACATAAATATGCATTCTTATTAAACATTAAATAACAGTAAATTTCTCATTCATATTTACCTAAGTCTTTTTTCTTAAGTACGGCTCGCGTTAACGTGTGCCTAACACAACAGGTACAGAAGAGTTTTTACGGCTTTATATTTGGAGAAATATGTGTGATATTGAATTTAATTATGGATTTAGTATGAATGCCATATTCATTTACTAGATACACGGAAATTGAGATGATCAATAGTTATTTCGATGCTACTTTAAAGTAACATATGCTGTTTAAAAGTTTCATTTGTCAATTATGGAATATTTATTTAGAAAGTATTACTGAAAACCACTGCATTTATCTCCATTATTTTCCAATGAGATTTTTGGTTAAAATAGTCCTAAAAGGCTACGCGTCGGCCCCATTAAAATTAAATATAAATTACTCTCATTTCTTAAATTCCCAGAGGTCAGGCAAGACTTGAGAAAAATACTAACATAATAGGAATCAAAGACAAAGATAAGCGAGAGATTTCAGTTAAATATATGGACTGGAATAATAAATCTGGTATTTTCCGTAATAAGATGCCTAAGGGTGTTCGAACACTTTGCGAGGAGAGAGTTAATTTCCCCATCTTTACCGCCTCTTCATCTGGCCAATTTGGGCTCCACCCTCTCTCCACAGCACTGGACCCCGGGAATCACTTTTACGTAATTTTCGAGCTCTCTTGAGATGGCCGCGGGCGCACTCCTAAACTTGACCAGTCGCCGGGATTTCCTCTTGGATGGCCGGCGTCCAGAAGGGGGCTCACTTAATATCCAAACTCGCCTTGCAAAGATGAGATTAAAAGCACTGTTTAATTTGTGACGAGATGGAAAATTGACGCAAAATTATTATGAGGTCTATCGAAACCACCTCTAGCATTTAAATCAATTGTCTCACAGTAAAGCGGTGGCTATTTTGCCCAAATTAGGCCCAATTATCCGAGGCATTTTCCTGACCGTTATAGTGCTCCCAAAATTATGTAGCCATCTTCTTTAGGCGGAAATTCTCTGAATATTTTCCTGACTTATAATTACTCTTGTTTTTAATAATCTCGAACTTTGGTGACATCTTGTCTCCTTTATTTACGTAATGGAGCCTCTATTTCTCTCGCAATCACGAAGTATAAACTTGTGTCACTATTTTCCACGCCATTTGCATTAAAAGGCTCTCATAAAACTAGGTAGATCAACATTTTCCTGAACCGTGCAAACCCATTTTTTGCAATAATGCTCTTTCGTGTTCGTAGTTCTAAATGAAACCATCGCGGTCGTACTCTCCGCCGCCGGCAGCCAGGGCCGAAGGCGACGGCACGCTCGAAATACGATTTCGAATTCGGGGTTGCAAGAATGAGAAAAATTTTACCTTATATTTACAATGTAAAAGTTTCATAGAATGACGTAGTAAAAGTTACTTGGCGGAATTTCGCAGAAGTATCTACTTTTTCTCTACGTATATGCAAAACATTTTTCTCCGTTCCGCTTTTTGCTATATATCTAAGGTTAATAATAACATAAAATTCTTAAGAACCCTCCAATTTGAAGAAAATGAAGTTTTAGTTACTCAACATGGTGTAAAATTTTTGTTAATAAAGCAATCCGTAAAACCACAGCTCGAGGATAACACTGGTAAAAATCGAGGGTGGTCGTTTTCGGCTAAAACTTTAACCTCCTATATATTGTAGCATTAGAGCACAGGAAAGAATTAATTGGACAAATTATGCAAAATTTATTTTAGAATATTTATGCGTAGTCTCAATTTCCTAGCTAAAAAAAAACGATTTTGTGGTTTTGGCCAGTTTTTTTTCGATTTCAGCACACTGTGCGCTATTGGCAGATTAAGGAAGGTTAATTACAATTGAAGAGTGACTGATGATAGTAAAATGCAGGATAAAAACGGGATCAAGTTTTTAATGCTTATAAATAATAAAAGAAAATGACCATTACAAACTGGGTCTTTGGAAAGCGACGACCAATAGGATACCGGCTTACTCAGGTTCAATTGACTAGGAGGAGAAATCTGGGTAAATATCTCCTCGTAGGTGGGCTTAGCAAAGTAGAGCACGAGTATACAATACACACAATAGAATTAGGCTTCAATGAGGCGAACAGAAGGCGCAGGGAATGAAATACTGTCAGACTCAGAAAAAAGATGATGGTCACGGCATAATGCGTACTGTACATGATTCATAATCACACGGGGATCTGCATGTCCTTATTTATATTAATTAAAAATTTTCGCGTGCTAGTATCTACAATTATTTGAAAGAATGCTGGATTTTATGTCAATAATATCAATATTCATCACACAATCAAAAGAGCTAATGTGAGTTAATTTCAGTCTTACTGGGTTTACGGAGGCAAAATTTTAAATAGATGCAAAGAAAAAAAACTTTCCGGTAACATTTAATTTCCATAATTAACCATTTTTACCTATTCTTAAAAACTGAAAACGCTAGATAAAGATTAACTTCCACGTAAAAAATCCTTTACTCTGATAAAAGGATGTTTTTCTAAGTCCAAGGAAATAAATTTCTATTCTCTTCGATGGAAATTGAACGTTTTAAAATATTTCGCGTAGGATAACCGTAGCCATGAATCATTTCTTGTTTGCAATTTTCCATAGTTTCTGTGTCATGAACAACCTCATCACGTCCACATTATTTTCAGACAGAGAAAGGCTTTCTACCAAGAAAAACTTTCATTATGTATGCATCATTATCAGATAGAAAATAATGCTCCACTTATTGACCATTAGATCATTGTACTAAAAACATAAAATGGTTCTTTAAAAATGGTTCTTAAAGACTGGGTAATGTAGTCTGGATGATGTAGCCTCAAAACATGTTTTACATCGATTTAAATGGTATTATCATCGTTGATTTCACATTTTCTTTTTATATAATATTCAGTGATATTATTACAGTGGTTATAGTGTTTACTAATTCATTTGGTTATAAAAATTACTTTTTACTTTCCACACAGCATTTTTAATTACCTCGATTGCGACGCATCATTATTCCACTTGGCTCACGCCCCACCCCCTTGGAAACGACCGATTGTTGCTGAAATCGATCGGGATAATTTTAAAGCCGTGTGGCTGGTACGAAGCAGTCTCTTTTGACGCATGTTTAACGCAATGATAACAATTTAATGACATACGTGAACCAGCTAGCAATTACCTCAGTGGAGGATGTGATTTGAATATTTTCATATTTTGTTTTGACAATGTGTGCGTTTAGAATAAGGGTGTAACAGGCAAAGCAGAAGAAGTTGGAGCGAATCAAAGGCATATAGAGAAGCGGAGAGAGATATGATAAGGCGAAGCAGTGCAGTTACTGTTCAGGAGCTCACATTGGTTCCTCTAAGATGAATTTTCTCCTTGCGGAGTGGTTGTTGCAATCATTTGCGTGCCTTCGCCTCAAGGATAGGACGTGACTAATTAGCGGGAAGAATTATGGATGGCGGCGGGAAGAAATTGCCGGGGTAAAATATCCGGAGTGCCGGGAATAGCTGTGGCCAATAAATGTCCACGATGAAAACCGTTCTGTGCTAAAATGCTAATTAATCAAGAGTTATTGGAGCGCGTGAGGATCTCGCATGATAAAAGGCTTTACGGGAGTGGTCAAATTTACCACCGATTGTTTTCACAACTTTAATTTACTGCCCTGAAATAAAAGGCTCTTTTTTTTACTATCAATGATTAATTGATTTGAAGAAGATAACATTTTTATTGGAGTAAGACGGTGATACAGAAATCGGAGAAGAAAATATTCTGAAATAAAATGATATTACTACCATATTGTTCAAGTAAACATATTTTCAAATTACAAGCATCGATTGTACTTTGATGGTTTCTGAATTCATTAATTAATTACGCTTATAGGCACTAGTTTAAAAAAATGATATTTCTACTTATGCCGAATTTGTGTTTCTTAAATACTTAAAACATAGCAATAGATGGTCTTTCCTACTTTATTGGTTACAATAATGCTTGTTTGGGATGAATTTTCGTACATGAAGTCGGTTTACCTTTAAAAAAATACGCCGAAAGTACGTCATAGATGATAAACAGATTTATTCCGGTATTGTTCTTTAATTTTTACTTACTTTGAGTTATGATCAACATGAACGCACCACTGTGGCTTTTAAAGGAAGTACTTATGAAAGGTATGTCGCACGTTGATGATTTCTAACACAAAGTTGGAAACGCAAAAAAATATGAAATCAGGGTAAGGTACCTAAATGCCAATCGCGATTACTTCTCAATACTTGACTGAAAATAGTTCTTTCCCGAGAATATTGCGCATTTGCGCCTAATTTGGCAACACGCCACCCCTGTGTGTTCGTTCGATGACATGAAATCCAAATTCCATTTAAAGTTAAAAGGACAAACATCTCCGGGACTCGTTTTTCGATTGCTATAGGATTTCATGAACAGGGAGGAGAACAGACCGAGCGTCAGGCCGAGAGTCATGGGTTCAATTCCCGTCCGGATCTTTTGATGACGTCAAGTTACAGAGGAGGCACGTGCATTGGAATGATTCGGTGAGCTGACGTCATCAGTGTGATGGGGGAAAATTCTGGAAGGTTCTCAAATGACCGCAAGTGAAGCATTTCCAGAATACGGTGCCTTGTGTCTAATGATAAGTATGTGATATACTAAATACGTTTTTCAACGGTTTGGAATAACTAGCTATTTATGGTATTCGGTTCATTTTGCAATATTTTTCCGGTTTAAGTGAATGAATAATCTTTCTAAGAAACTAATTGGTTTTTTTTTGCAGCTTTTGGGTTTTCCTCTGTCACAATCGTGCTCAATGATTTCCTATGGCCGCAGGCTACGCCTCAATTTTCCTAATTTTTGGAAAATATTAAAAAATCCTTGGCTGTTCCACTCAATTAACCATTTTTATGATTGGATCTATATGTGTGGGCAACAGATATTTCCACTTCAAATGGGCAGATGTGATTCCTAGTATGGGCCCTCCATTGAAACATTGACAATCCTTGGCTTCAATAAAATCGTTATCAATTGTTTTTATCGTCATCTTTATATCCTCCAACATTTCTATCTTAACATATTTCTTTCGTGTTACGGAGTAGTCCCTTATTTTCCTACTCCTACGCTTTCGGCAATTTTAAATCTCGCTGATCTGATTGAACAATAAGTTAAGTTAAGGCCACGATAAAGTGATGCGTAAAATTACTCGAAGCAGCCGTACATAAGCCTCTTCAAATTTATACACAGATTCCCTGAATCAATCGTATTTAACATCATTGCATGAACATATCGGTCAGGGCAGTATGATTCCTTTATTGGAATCGATATGTTAACATGTAATCGATAATTTCGATCCAAGAATTCTATTCCAGCCACCTCTATAGTGTAATTTAAAAATAAATGACATGGAACACCAAATTTTTCCATAGGGGTCTCACAATTCATAGCCCATATCACGGAAATTAGAAATCAGAAATAGCCAAGAGGAAAAAAGGAAATATTTTGCGGCTTAGAATAAAAAAGGCTCTAGACTTAATAACTCTACTCAAACAATACGATACATTGTCAATTTGGCTATCAAATCAAATAAATTTCAGCCAATAAAAATATTTCCAAAGTACTTAACAAACAACATGCAAAAGGAAAACAGTTATTCGTGGGAAAATCATTTACTCAGTTTAGGAGTATGAAGTTTTTAGGTCACATTATCTTCATATTGCAGTGGAACCTGTTTTATGAGACCACTGACGCGACCGTTCCACAGAAACATGGTCCTTATGAGGGTCGTTTGACAAAGATACTGCTATCAGAGCAGGTCGGTTCTTTCAAAGAAATATGCCATTACAATAGACTAGGTGACTAAATAGGAAAAAACTGGGAAAACTGGAGCTCATCAATCGTTTACTGTAATAGGTAAGAACAGGTTTTGTTGTGAAATGTTTACCAATACATGGGAAATTTTCCAATAAATAATTATTTAATTCAACATATTCCACTTCAATGCATAACAGGACGTTTGTCGCTCTGACAACAAATTGCCAATGGCATAAGTGTCGAAAATTTTGAGAAATGTGATACAAAAGTTACAAATCAACGTGTCTACTTATAAATCACGCACTTTTTTCTTCAATTTCCATTATATAAAGCTATTTCCTATGCTAAAAGGGGGAAAATTCTTCGTTAAAATGCGGTTAATGGTCAGAGTGAGCGGTGATGTTTGAATGGAGGCATTAAATATCTATCATGAATTTCAGAGGTCCTACAGTTCGTTCTCTTAAACTCCGTTCTTTAAGATAAGGGGTCGTCAAGAGAGATTCACTGAATCGGATTTTATACAAACCAAGGGTCTGATGACTTACATAAAGAACAAGCAAAACACTACACTGAATATTTAACAAGTAAATTTGGTTTTTAAAGTATATTACTCACCCTGATTCCTTATCCGTGGTCTTGTATGTACCCCATTAAGACACGACAGCGTCGCCCTGGAAAAGGAATGCACAAACATTTGTATGATTTAAGTGAATAGAAGCATATCTATGTTTGCTGTTTTTCTCAGAGTTACCATTCATGGGGTGTTGGTCAACTCCGCAAATGATAACAATTAAATTAGCTGGAAAAACAGGTGTGGTAGGTGAAAAAATGTCCCTAACCCGTCGAATATAAAGATATAGAATGATAAACATGCATGTAGGTGCTATAAAATTAAAGAAGAAAGGGATAAGGTTAGTTATTTAAAATGCATAAACATTTATGTCATCCCATTGATTGAAAATCGACAACTTAAAGTTCCATTTCGCGCTTTCATTAAAAGGTCGCTCAAATAAGGCGACCGACATGAGAAATTATTCATTCCTAAGACGGCTGCTTTCACCGAAGTCATGCGATTTATTGGTGAACAATAAAAGATGAAGGAAAATAGCCTACTCTCCTAGATGAGATCCCTTTTCGCGCACATTACAACTTTCTGCATAAGGCATATTCTCTATCGTTCTATTATCAGTTATTATTCTTTCCTCACCATTACCCACTTTCCCCACGTATTAAATCTAAGCATTGTTTTCAGCATCCTCTCTCCGCTAAACACTGCCTTCTTCCAGACCCTTCATTGCCTCTTGAGTTCATTTTTTTTTTCAGGCTTCCACTCCGTTGTCCACTTACCACCCGTCATCAGACAACACATAACGCGGTTAAATCCCGGAAAACAAAATCGCATCTGCAGTCACCACAAGGGCCTCCCCAGGAGCCTCCGTATATCCTCCAGAGGTTTCCTCTCATAACCCTCCATGTCTAGCACTTCCTCGTTCCTACGTCCGCTTTACCTGGCGAAATCCCCTCGATACGCACATATCAGATTCCTCTATTCTTCTTCCGAGTCTTCGTTCTTTCTTCGGCGTGCACTATTCATATCCAATAGGTGTTACGTTATCAAATAGAACTATTTGCTATCGTTTTATTTGCTATTAACTCACCTAACACAGCAAGGCCGAAGAATTTCATGGCATGATATCCAAAACAGGATTTTCCCTCTCTTTTAACCATAATTGATTCTCAGCCACATCAACAACTGCTTACTCCTACCTCGCACTATCGCTTCCTACCCTTCTCTTCCCGTATTTTTCTTAATATCCTTGTTTCGAAGCTCCAGTGTAAGATGCTCTATGAGAAAGTATTTGCCGGAATTTTCCTTTCATAAGATTTCCACAATAAAGATACAATAATTATTTTTTTTCTCAAACCAATACGTATATGTACTCATAAACATCATTCCCTCTCCACCACATAGCTGCCTGGTGTTTGCTTTCCTATCTCTTTATTTCTTTTTGCTTGAAAACAATTCACATCGACCGGGAATCGAACCGCAAACATTTACGGCAAAACACTCAGAAAACCTAACTACCAAAGATACTTTCATTAATCAGTATTTTCTGAGAGTGTATGCAGCTATTATCCGCGGATGTAGCCCAAAGGAATTACCTAGAGATGGCTGTGGGCATGGTTCCTACCACCAAGGAAGAGATACGAAAAAGAGATAGAAAGAGAAAAAAAGAGATGATATATATAATTTTATATGATTTGAAAGTAATATTTAAAATTATACATAATTATGATTGATCAAAATAGGAGATGAAATTAGGCGCCTCAGAAGATAATTACGCCTTCTGTTGGATTTGCCATTCCTAGCATGCATAGGTGGGAACTCTTGAGGCTTTGCATTTGATACAAATACATACCAATATTTTCTGCGTTACATAGGAAGCAAATAACATTAATAGGAATGTTCTCCGCCATTTACACCAAAGAATACGAAATAATACTCAGCATAGTAGTCAAGTACAAGCACAGCATGTCTTACCGGAGCTTAACATACGCTGACTTCATGGTATGACCTCCCAATTGTATTAGTTTCGAATTGTCCTCATCCAGATAAATGCAAACCCCAATCAAGATCTATTTTAGTTAATTTCCCTTCTTTCTCTCAACGTATCTCACGTGTTCAATTCTATTTCATTACCTCACGTTTAAAACCTTTAGCCCATCAACATTCTGCTTTCTCACGTCCATGTCACCACACTGCAAAGTCTTCATATGGAACCATTCTCCACCATTTGATTCGCAATCTTTTCCAAGATATTACCTGCTAGAATATATATTTTTGGGATGGCCTACACAATGTGTCAGTTTCTTTCAATTTAATCCAATATTATTTACAGTCCATTTTACGACCTTCCATACCTGAAATTCCTCGTACTTCTCAACGTCTACCTACTATCTATCTATCTATATATATTCAATAACGAACTTTTAATATTTCTTCCTCTAAGTCTAAGTTTCCGTACGCCAAATGGTTGAACTATTAAATAAAATTGTTCTCCGCATATTTCTATGAAATATTTTCCCACTACATTACTGGCAGGAGGATGCTTTTTATAGCGTGGCCCCGCAAACATGTCAGTTTCATTTTGCCTTCCTCCAAATTAATTCCCATCGCTACCACGCAATTCGCTCCCTACCTCTCCCCCTAACGCTGCATTTTTTTCCACCGCGCTCGTCGTGACATCTTTCGTCATTTACAGTTGTCGCCGCCGATCATCCGTCCTTTTTTTTACTCAAAATCCAACGCGGGGCCAACGGGGGCGGCGCGACGTGGCCACGCGGATAAAAAATAAACAAAAGCAGGTAGACAATGAAGTGACGCGCGCGTTGCGGCCGCGCCTATCGACACATGTGTCCAAAAGCGCACGCCGCTCCTCACTTGTCTCCCGTTTTTTGTGCCTGCGCCGACGATTTAATAAAATACGCCCGAGGCGGACAACGCCGGACCCGAAACGTGACGAACTCCCTGCGGCTCGTGGTCATTATTTTGTTTTTTACTGCTGATCCGCTCCTAATTCTTTTAATGGCGAACTTCCCTATCAGTCACATAGCTGTGTACAATGACGGAAAATTAAAGGATATAAAAAAGAGGGAAAACTGAGCGAGCAATAAAAAAAGGAGACAGCCAAAACGCCCTCGATGAAAACTGAATCATCTTATTTAACACGAGTGGGATGATCCACCATTTTGTCGGTCGGTTGATGGTTGCCATGGAAATAAAGGGTAGCCGTGTGTTTTGGGAAGGGTAAAAGGAAGGGCTATATTGTTTGTGTTTCTTTTACAGTTGGCAGACAAGTGAGGGCGCAAAATACGAAGCGGTCAACTCTGCTCGTCTGTTTTAGAGAATGGCTGCAAAGCGGCGAGCAGGAAAACAGTGACGAATTTAGGAGCGGTTTATTTTCTTTATTTTAAAATGGAATTTCACTCACTGGAAATGGGGGGAGGGGTAATTCTGGCGGTGCGGACGCAGAGGCAAATGAAGAAATTGTAGCGATGAAAAGGGTGCGCTTCTCTCCCTTGATTTTGGAGTACACGCTTCCTGAATTTGACGGAAAACTGCCCTTACTGGCGGACGGGTCACAAAATGTTTCTAAAATTTTAAATACAAAAGTAAATATCATCTAGATGCAATAACGACTTTTACATTTGCTTCAAGACGAAGCAAACGTGCATGAAACTTAACGAATAGTAACGGATGAAAACCCCAGCAGAGTATTTTAATCCACCAGAGGTAGTCGTATTCAAGAAACTTACACACTCGCCTGAAATTACAGGACCATGTACAATTCTGCCTCTGTTAAAAAGTGAAATGTTACATGAAGAAGTCATTTGGTATATTTAATATTCGAACCCAGATCCTCAGATTGCCGGTATACTTATAATTACACCACCAAGTCATTTTCCTACATAGCATATTTTAGTATTGGTTTAACGGATCGATTCGGGTTTCACTTGGCTTTATAAAAATATCCACAGCAGGGAAGCGCCCTCGCTAGAGGGCCGTGTTAAACCTGCGGAAACAAACGGAGAAAGAGCTAAAGTACGCATGCAGAAACGCAAAATAAAACAATTTTCACCCATTACAAGGAGTTAACAGAATTCGGAAGAGAAAGATGAGACACGACGAAAAATAATATTCGCCATTGCGGCATATTTTGTAAATGTAATGAAATAAGAAAACGCGAAAATTGTCGCCCACTCTTCCTGAGTTGATGACGCCATAGGAGTTATGATTTTATTACTCTACTAAGGAGAAACCCTCATTGAGGAATAGATTCACTCTCTAAAATGTAAAGCACAAAGAGTAACACGAGGACGATGCAACTAGCTGAGGAGTAGTTCCGAGGCGGGGAAATGCTAAACACGATCGCGTGACGTCACAAAAACACCTGAGAAACCGTATTCAAAGGTTTGTTATGACGAATTTTCTCGATTAAAAACTCCAGAATTAGGTGAATGATTGAATAGAGAGTGAGGCTATGGGTCTATATATTATCCTAGCTCTATCACGATTAACTATAAAAATATGTGTCAATCGAGCACACTGAAGATCATACCTTTAGCGAAATGATTGGAGATTTATTGTTTTACGATTCCAATGACCATCTCCTTTCTTTTGTATCGAATGAGAGGAATCTCTTGCTCATTGAACGTGATCCCCGAAAGCATCCGACTTGGTAACCCACCGCCGCCGCCTGCCAGCACGCAGCCACGTGCTTAAATCCACTCCCGCAAAGAGTCACCGAAGCGTAAAAAGGCGAGTATAAATTTTCCGAGAGGGAGGAAACTTGGGTGTGGCCTAGCTGAATAAGCAGCAGGGAGCATAGCATATTATCTTTGCCGGGAGCTCTATTTTTCTCTCCTAGTTTCTGCGACTCCCTCAATTTCTGGTGAGTTTCCTTCCACGAAGTAACTTAAGAAATAATATTTTGTAATATAATCGAGAACGCAAAAATACTTGAGTAATATTTATAGAGAACGTTTTTTATCTACCAGAGCAATGAGCGACCTCCATGTTTAATATATTATCGTGCTTTTATATCTTGTGAATGATTTTTTTTAATTTAAGGGAGAAAAAAATAATTTTATGAATGATCTTAAATTAGCTCTCTTTTTCTCAAACAGTATCCAGGAAATAAATGAAAGATAATCTTTAATATTACTAGTAATTGATATTTATATGATTCATCCGTATGCAAACTTTTAACTTTCACCCCTGTCTGAGAATATTTCCTCTGATGCTAAGCACATTTCTATCGCACAACCTTGGTTGGAAAAATAATTATTTTGGAGCCGAGATTTATCTTCAGGCATTGATTCAGGCTTAACTGTGTTCATTTACCATTAAATTGAAATATAATTTTTAATTAAAAAATAACATGATGGGGAAATAGAGTAAATATTTATCAATCTACAACCTATTTTCACAAATTATTACCCACACTTGATTTTTCTTGTTGTAAATTATTGCCATCGCATTTAAATTAAATGTGCCTTGTGCTTAGCCAATCAGCAATTGTGTCACATAACTACTTATCAAGATAACCAAGAGGATAGATCCCGTTTGTAATGAGGAAATTCTTATAACAATGAAAGAAAAGAGAAGAATGGTAAGTAATCGAAGAGAAAGAAATCTTAATCAGAAATAAGGATAGCAATCAACGCGAGGAATATACCGTCAGGGAAAACATCGAGGTAAGATGGAACAGGGAAAACACTGAAATGAATCCTCCAATAATTAACCTATAAAGAACGAGGTAATGGAGGATTTTTAAGAATAGAATCAATTGTATGGCTGATAAGAGAGTCTCTCATTAGATAATTAAGCAACAGAATTTGCCAAAGTTTTGGCTGATTATGGCGCACGTTTTAGCTATATATTTACAGCCTTAAACAAATGAAGACTTTCACAAAGTGAATTTAGTCCAAAGCTTTTGGGCTTTCCCGCCGCGTCAATTTTTCGGTGGCTCCAACGTTTCCCGACCGATGCGGTCAAGGGAATGAGGCAGGAAATTTTATTTACAGTATTGGACATCTGTGTTTCTGTGAAAGTTTCGCGGCAAGCATGTCAAATAAATATGCATAGGATTTTTCTTTAAACAAGCAGTACAAGTATAATCCGAGGATGTATTTCCTTCGGGTTACACCATCGTGCCAGAAAAGTTCATCGTAATAGGGCGTTATTTGGGAATCTCTCCTAAGTTTAAAAGTAAACCCAAGACATAGATTTCTAAGTCGGGCGAGCGTGGCATTTGTTTATTTGTTTATGTCGTCGTAAACTAGAACTATAATGAGGAAGACTGATGATGAAATGAGCCTTACTTGGGTCTATGATAAGCAGTAAAAACATGAATTTATTCCAAAATATTCCAAATAGCCAAAAATGCATCCATGCTATCCAAAACTCCATGGAAGCATTAATAAATTAAACATAGAATACCTCGGTTAGTTTTGAAAATTGGACGAAAATTTCCATGCTTCACAATCCTGCGTGTCTTATATCCGTTTTTCTATCTTCATAGGCATAAACTTCTCCTACTCTCCTTTGAAGGTAACTTAGCAACGCTATTTGGATTGTCAAATTCAGATTTAGGAAAATGTTTATTGCCGAAGGATTTATTTCATCTAAGAGAAAAACAATTTACTTTGCAAGCATCAGAGAGTAAATATGAGCACAGAAAAAAATGCTACAGATATGGTAATCTCTTATGAATCAAATCACTATCACTCCCACGAAAAGGGCGTTTTCCATGCATCGTCTACTTGCCTTCCCTCTCGCTAGGATGGATTTCTATAATGAAATGAATGCAATACAAATTGGAGAGCGTCGCGAAATGGTGAAAAAGAAAGACTTATTGCTCGACTGCTGCCACCGAAAATAAATAAGATTACCGTAATAAAAATGACGAAACTATCTCCCGTTCCATGACCATGTTAGCAGGGGTGAAGTTACCATATTTAGGCTTGATTTCTTCTAAAATTAGTTATTTGTTCCCAAAACAGAACCTATATTTACATTTTTATCCTATAACTTCCAGTAAACAGTATTTTTAAATTGCGAAGGCTGTGTTCATGACAGTAAAACAAGTGGAGTGCATCTTTTAAAAACTGATTTCAAATAATGCTCATTGAGGAAACTAGTGGAAAATTTTATTTAAATGTTATTTTGATGAGCGCAATAAATCATTTTTAAATTTTCACAATGAATCTAATATCCGCAAAGCATTTTTAATATAAGCTATTCAGCTGATTGTATCGTAAAAATTTTGCATGTTGGAATAACAAGGTGCCAAAATGGATTTTACGGAAAACTTCGAATTCAGCGAATTTATTGGTATATAATTTTTAGTTCGCATAATTACTATTGAATTCAAGTTAGCTATTCAGCTCAATGGTACTACCATAAAAATAATTAATTTTATAATACATTGGGCTAACTACTTGTTATTTAGATGACCCTTTATACTCGTCGAATCCGGTTAAGTTTTATCAAGCGTAGTATCGATAGCATTGTTTCTCTTATTACTATGAGATGAATTTCCACCAAGTCAACTTGTCGGCCATTGACCTGGATGGTTAACTTATGCAACTCAATAGTAATTTTACGAATTAAAAATTAAATACAATTTTTTCCTTCATAAGTAGTGGGAAAATCGATTATGTACACATAATTAAAAGTGATCTCATTAACGGCCAAATTTCTCTACTAGCAAATTAATTTTTCTTACCATGACCGCAATTACGGGCGCTACAATGCGACATTGAAAGAAATTTGTTATTTTTTTAAGCAAATATATTTGAGATTTGAAGGCACCCTAAGCAGAGTTTTGGCAAGTTTAGATTCTCAACTTCTGACAAATGCGATTGCTATGAGCTTCATTCTCTGCTCCCCGACCTCTCCTCTCCTCCGCAAATATCTCACAAGAAGAACGCCCATATCATTGACGTTTGAAGGAAGACAATGCGAGAAGTTATGCCTCCAAAGCATCAACCCTTGAAAACTTTTTAATGCTGTTTCGGGGGGGCAGTTTGTATTCTACTTCTTTTTGGGTCGTAAGGTCAAACTCCCGTCATTGTCGAGGAAGGAAAACTTTCCTCTGATTAAGGTTCGAGGAAGACGACCGCAGAAGACGACGGAGGCGTCACTTCCGGCTAGGGAGCGGAAATAAAATAAAATAAATAAAATTGAAATAAGGCCGAAACAAAAAAAGCGGTCGCCCGTGATGGAGCGAAGCTACGCGTTCCGATAAGCGGACTGCTTCCTAGGCGACGCCATTTGCATGCAAATATCGCCCTCTATATGTTGGCCGGCGGTGACCGAACGAATTAATCCGTGGATTAGAGGATCCCATTACAAGCAGACGCCTGTCTGTCCTCAGCCACAGCCACCTGGACACTCCTCTCACTTGTTTATTCTCTCTCTCCCTCTCGCTGGAATGCCTTCCCCATTCTCCCGAGCCTATTTGAAAAAAGATAAAAGAAAAACCTCTTGCGTGACCCAATTCCGATCTTCAACCACAGCAAACCAAAAGGTAGAATTAAACTTAATCGGCGAGGAACAATATTCTCCGACAGGATTGGAAAACGTAATTTTTTTGTGCGGTCGAAGCTTAGATTTTCTTTCTACGAGGTTTTCTACGTGGAGAGCTAGTAGGCAAAATCATTCTGTGATAGTGTAATGGTTCTGGAGAGACGAATGGATACTTCAAATTTTCTGGAATTATTTATGAATGTGTACTTTGGTTACTGAATTAATTGAACATAGTTGACAATTGAGGAATATAAGTTACGATCACGGGGTTATAATATTATTTGGCCAGTGAAAATTAAATTAAAAGTTGAAAAACAGTGAAAACTTAGAAGCAGTTAATTAAGTAATCGGTAGTAGCGCTAATTAAATTTAGTCACCAATTTAAAAAATGATAAACTTACTGCAACCTTTTTTGACATATTTATAAATACTTAGATGAATCTAGAATTATCCAAGAAAATTTAATAATGAATGTAAACCTTTTGTCCCCATCGAAAATGCAAATACATTATATATCTTTACCACCTAAACTGATGAACCAATTACATTAGATCTGTGCGAAATTGGTGCATGGCAGAGATAGTAAGCCTTGCGCATGAGCTCGTTCACTTGTTAACGATTACACCCGGACAGTGTGGGAATAACGATATGTTTAGTATCCATCCAGCAGTCTAAACAACTAGCATCGATCGAAAGAGGCTTGAAGAGTGGTTTAGTTCTTGGATTGGAAGGAGTTCTGAATTATACACCACTAAAACCTGCATTGCACTGCACTTTAGTAGTTTTTCGCATATGATTGACATAAATAGTCATTTGAGAGCAAAGTGGCACAAGCGATAAAGATATTTGCATTGAAAGTTTAGATTTTTAATGCAACATCATCAAATCATCTGGTTACTTATCTTCCATTTTTTCATAATCTCAAGTCAACAATGGCGAGATTTATTTGACGCAGCTCTCTTCAACTTATAGCTATTGTAGTCAAAATATGTGACATTTAAAGAAGGTATCAGAAGAATTTATCAAATCGGTCACTGCCGTTTGATTTTAGGCTGCATGTAACTTACTAAAATGGCAGATAAGCAGAGATTTTGAAAATGTGATATCACGAAAAGTTAAATCAAGCAAATTAAACACCTAATTGATGCTTGCAATAAATTTCTGCCCGGGAGATATATTCGCGAGGAGAAATAACTCGATGGCATATTTCTATGAGGTTGTTTGGAGTGGTAGTGGCTTAGTTTGTTTTCCGTGCTGGGAGCGCATCGCCGGAACACGCTTGACTTGTGTGCTACTTCTGCAAAACATTTCTGCAATTGTTGAAATATTTTGGATAGAAAAGAGTTCAACTGGCCCATTTGAAGAATTATTTCCATGCATAAGAGAGCGATAAAACAGTTAATTGAATAAGTGTTACTAAAATCACGAATAAATTTACACCAAATGGAAGTAAACCAAAATTCTTTTATTTTCGATGAAAAGAAACCACCAGAGAAATACTTGTTGAATTTAACAGGCATTAAAAAGCATGTGACTATTTTTTAAGTTGTTTCAAAACGTTAAATATTATATAGCTTGTTTTTGAATGCGAATGCATCATATACAGCCATCAAAAGCGATACCGCAAATATGCCGTGCTCATCATACTCACTGCTGTTAACTTGAGTAAATTTAAGAATTTCACTTCATCTTTAATATGAATTCATTACATGAATTTATCAGTTAATTACATTCACATACCAATTCATAAATAATCTGTGTTTGAATTATTTAATGACAATCACCAATTTAAGCACCTTTCCCGCCTTCGCCAATACCTAATTCGTTATTTATCACAGAATTCTTACTAATGAAAACATTAAAGCATCATAATTTCATGTCAACACGTAATGGATACTTGAGGCCGTGATTACGATATTAGGTCCTTCTCATGCCCTCAACGTACTGGAGTTCCAAAAATGTGATGCTATCACCTATAAGCAGAGTTTGAATTTCTATAAAATGACCTCCGAGCTACCTAGAGTGTTTGGCAGGGAGTGTCTTATTAACAGGATGAAGCATAAAATAGAAACGTCACATGTACACTACAAGGAAAATGACAAATGCGTAAAGAGAATGTTAATAGTCCTGACATCATTAAAATGATAATTAGTAAACTCTTAAATTTAAAGTGAAAAGTAATACACAATATTTCTCAGAGGAACGCTTCCGAGCAATTCAATGTGATATAATAGGATGCAGGCTTTCAGGCATAAAATCGAGCTATACCAACATATCATTAAATTAAAACAAATCTTGAAAATTTTTAACAAATAATTTAATTTCACGACCTGTTTTGGCATATTTTATACTAACTTCTAGTCATCTGACAGGTAATGATACAAAATATATTGAATTGTTTTATATCGTTTTCGTCCTTTATAATTTTATTGATTTGGACTTATAATATAACAAACAAATCTATGATTAAGTTAAATTCTTTTGTCTCACAATGTAAAAAAGTGTACGAATAAACATTTTTCGGTTTATTTACAAAAATAAATCGACTTCTTGAACTTTTTGTAGTTGTTCCGTAGTAAGAAATAGATATATGATATTTATACGAAATCACTTCATTTCATTAATGAGTTGTTGCACTTAATATTTTGCACAGACATGCACATGGTGCTGCTTAAACTTGCGCCGAGAGTAGCGCATATTATTAATTTAATGCATTCATAATTCAATCGTATTTTTACAGCTGGAGAAAAACCATGCAAGAAATGACATTAGTGAAACCGCGCTTCTTACATGAGGTTTGTAAAAGTTGGTGCCAGTCACTTTTAATGAATTTTCTTTGAGCATATCTCCATAGAAACATGATAAAATGTGGTGAAACATCTTTTCAAAGGTGTAAATATTTGGTTGAACGTATAAGTATTTATTCTCAAAGTTCCTCAATCAAATATTTTCATAATTATTTCATGCAATCGCATAAATAACAAACTGTTAGTTTTCACATCAGTACTCCATATTTTAGAAGAGAAAGACATATTGATAGCGATTGCATGATGCGCAGGAGAAAAAAAATAAATGTTATAATATTGCTCACTATTTTCAAGGTCGTTATTAATGAAAAATTTTCGATTGCAATTGAAATTGATCCCTATTACAATTATTAATTACTTTTCCCTTAAGTGGCGTTGACACTGTTGTACACTTTGATAATTACATGTGACGATGGTTGGAAATTAAGCGTCATTGTGGCATTAACCAATCGAATTTTAGTCCTTCCCTCCATAATCGTGTATTTTCGTTTTCTAAACTCAAAAGGCATTTTTCATCATAATCCCATTTATAATGTCTTCCTCTCCCAAAAATCACAGCATTGGAGACATTTAAACATTTTGCAAATTGACTTCAGGCTATCAAAGCGAAGGCTTGGTATCACAAGGACGAATTCCTTCGCATAGTAATTTATCCATTTGGAAAGCGCCTGAGGGTAAATGGAATTCATATCTGGAGCATGAGCACCTTTCCAACAAATTCCAATTAGCATGCCGCAGATACCCTTAATTATGTGCAACAATGGAATGGACTTAGGAATGTTTGAATTCCGTTGGTTGTGACGAAAGGATGATGGGAAAGGAGTTTGAAAAATATGAAAATGGAGAGAAAATTTCAGCTAAACGAAGGTCGATTGATCATTTGACTTTGGCAACCGCGTTTTGCTGGTTGTCGAATGAAGAGATAAGCCTCATATATCCAGTGAATTCATGGAATTCCACAGTAGCCGGTATTCCTGATTTTAATTACGAAATTACGAGTTATTTTATATGCTAATTCCTCATAAAACGCTACTTCCATTTTGCTAAAGTGTTAAATATTTGGCAACACCTAAATAATAACTTGCTAAGTAAGACTTTTGATAGCAGAAAATCCTTTGATATAAAATCAACTTTTCAAGATTCCTGAAAGATGAATATGAAATCGTTGGGGTTTTTCCTCTAAAATAGCTTATAATTGTATAGCAGTTGATACTATTCAGCAGAAACTCTTAAATAAATATCTTAAAACACCATATTCCCTAAAATATTCGCCAAGAAATAATGCTAGGTTGAAAGCTTGGAATTGAAAGGACTGAGCTTTGGATGTGAATGAGCTCATCGGGACATCATTTCTTTATCCATTTAATTAATTTGGGGAATTGGACATCGATTACATTCATGCATAACCACTTCATTGACTACTCACAACTTAACGCGAAAAAATTTAGCTTTCAACGTATTTCAGTTGAATTAATAATGTTATGCCATCCTAGGAAAATGTTTACAAGAGCGAGATTGCCCTGAATTTCGCTTGATAAATTTTTAATTTCTTAATTCTCAAATTTTATACTCAATAGTACGTGTACTATCCTACCACAACTGTACACAGCCTAAAATAGGATTTAAGCAGTAAAATGGGAGTAAAATAAAATTAAAAATTAGTCCATCCGGTTTTTAATGGATAGTCGTGGGTACAGAGGTAAGCATAAACCTGGAGAAGAGAAGCAGTTTGGCAAAGACTCAGGCGCCCAGAAAATCACCAGAACATATCTCAGTAGATGCATTCCCCTCTTATTGGCGGAGTGCTCGCGACCGAAATGAAAAAAGGGAAGAAAAGGGTTTCCTAGTGAATTTCCCACATGCAGTGCCGACTGTGAGTAAATATGCTATAGTTAGGGCAACTAATGGAAAAATTTATTAGTGTGCTGCGATTCGCTGACCGCATAGCAGTCAGCTGTGGCATAAAATGATTTGAAGAAAACTTTGACCAATACGGAAAGGAAAATGACCGTTTATCAACTGAAAATCAACAACAAGGAGACTAAGATATTGAAATACAGCCAAAGGCAGGATGCTAGGACAAACATTAACCAAGGAAAGCAAAACTTTGAAGAGCTAAAAGTGTTTGGTTACCTAGGAAGCCGAATTACAAATAATTGACGATTAAAGAAAGAAATAGTAGAATAGCGCAGGCAAGGACGGCTTTCTACAGCATGAAGTATCTTCTTGCTGCTGATATTGCAAGCATAGAGGTAAGAAAGAAATTCATCAGATGCCACATATGGAACATGTTTCTCTACGGATGCTAGATTTGGGCATTGACAGCAGCAGAGGAGGCTAGAAGGGAAATATTCGAAATATGGTGCTACGGAAGAATGCTGATGATAAAATTGATCGACCGCGTAAGTAATGAGGAAGTGCTAAGAAGAGTGGGAGAAAATAGAAGTCTTCTAAAAACCTGATGGACAAATTATTAAGAATGTAAAAGATATGAAATGCGTTGCTGTGAAAAGAGTAGTGGATAGGAGAGCGGAATGGAGAGCAACATCAGGCCAATTTTCATCTATGAGGTACCGTGCAAGCCAACATTGAGGTGTATGGCACGGGGTGATTCCACCAGGAGAGCTGCATTATCCCTAGACTTAATCAGAAATGCGCTTATACTCCGGTCACAGGACAAGCACATAGGATGACGAATTTTAGGGTTGCTGCCTTACTGTTATAAATGGACATAAATATATATATTCGGAATAACATAATTTAACGAATTTATGATTTTCCTATCCTAATCCTCACCAGTTAAAATATTCTTTTGCAAATGTGGTGAAGATTTATCGGGTTTCTCACTGGGTAAGATTCTCCAAATCTGTTTTCAACGTTTCGATGAGCGACCCGCCCATCATCCACAGGGATAAAATGCCACTCCTCTATCTCTGTATATCCTCATTAATGGCGGCGCTGAAGGTGCATTCAGGTGCTGTCCCGACGAACCAATGCTCACCACAGCTATCCAGTTTATTTTGAAATAATTATTTTGTACACTTGTCCTTGTTGCGTGTTGTATTGTATTTTGCCTTAGAAGAAGCTTAAAATTATGCTTTGAAAGTATGGTTTAGAATATTTTCAAACTATGGCAAATCGAATAGTCTTCATGAATTAATTATTTTTGTAAATTCTAATTCATTCGTTGTCACTATTTCTCCTTTTTGCTTTGCAAGTAGCAAATGTTATCTTTTAACCATTTTTATCCTCTTTTCTTTTTTATCACAAATGAGATAAAAATTTTCAACAAATGAAATATAAAAACTGGAAAAAGTAAAAAAGGCATAGAAAGACTCATATGAGAGAAATTTGACTGGGAGGTTGGAATGTAATTGTAAGATCATAGTTAAAAATGTATGTGAGTAAAGTGTTATTAGTTTTTTTGTTACTGAAATAAAACAAACTGTCTCGATGGGTTATAAATTTTTTGAGAGTATGGAAGCTGATAGTTGGGAAGAATATTGAAAATGCAGATTAATTTCGAAATATTTAGCAGCAAGCGGAGGGATTTGTTTTGGAAGAATTTGAGTTTATTGCTACTGGGTTTGTTTGGCGCGAAAATTTAGCAGCTGAAAGGAAGTGTGAGTCTGATTAAACTGGAGTTTCATTTCAGATGACCGTTTAAAATTATCTGGACTTTCAACAGATAGTTCCATATTCTGCTAACTATATAGCCGCTATCTTTGTTGATTGTGTTGAATTGCTGCCGGATCAAGACTGATTCTTTCACTAAGTACCCCAGTATCCATGTAGTTGGCACTGGAGCTTCGTTTATTCCCATTGAATCATATGGTTGTGACAAATGCAGTGCTCAGCTACTGATGAATTTTCCGGCTGCCGTAGTTGAATGAAGTTCTTTGAACCTAGTTTCCACCCTGTCCGTCTCTTTAATTTAAGGTTACAACTAGAAATTACATATAGTCTGAGGTTTCAGGCGAGATGGAGAGGAAACGTGACATAATGAAAATGAAAAATCAGGAGTAATTTCCACAATTTTACATTTATTAATACTACCGGTTTCGCTTTTCAGCCGCATCATGCTGAAAAGCGAAACCGGTAGTATTAATAAATGTAAAATTGTGGAAATTACTCCTGATTTTTCATTTTCATTAGAAATTACATTTTGTTCTATATTGCAAATATTGATAGTAAATATCAACGCTGCGCTGAGGGTATCATTGAAAATCGATCAAACTTCTAGCGAGGTGGCGATACTTCCTTGGGACGAACTGGTTTGTGATGGGTGAAGTTGGTTGTTTTAATCGATCACCATTTACCATTCACTTGATTGAGTCTTTCGCGAATGGCCGATATTCGGTCAATATCTATCTAACAATCACGATTTATTTTGGTCACTACCAATTACAGTATATTTTCCGATTCATTTAATTAATACAACTCCATGATTAGTCTCTAACTTCCATAATTGGAATTACCTACAATGATTACCCTAGACATCGCACTTTATGAATAATTTCGTTCATAGGCAATCGTTGTAGGTTCCGAAAGACTGGAAACCTTTTCTCGATCACGAACGGCATACCCACTCTGACTTCAGTCGGGAATGAAAAATTGATGAAATCGGTTTCGAGTGGCATAAAAGATCGTTTCGGTCGTTGAAGTGATCCCGTTAATCTTTCGATCGCACAAAATCACATACAAAGATCTCGATCTGGGTCAGCGTCTGAGCAGTCTCCGTGGCTGGAGCTGGAGCTTCCAACCTGGGGGACTGGAAAAAAGTGACAGCTGGAATGAAGCTTCTATGGTACGGACGATGGCCTCCCCTATGTACAGCACTCGGTTGAATTATTTTCCTCTTTCGCGCGGAAAGTTCGCGACCGCCAAGGCGGTGTCTCTTTCGCTGGATAATGTTCCGAGGCAGTGGCCAAAGAGTGAACTAGTGGCAGCACCTATCCCTCAACCCACTAGGAGCCCGCTGTTGAGCCAAATATGGATTAAAAAAAAAAAACATTATTTACCGCAAAGGCAACGCTCACTTGGTGAACTGTGTGCATAAAATAAAATTGCGTTCAGATAACGGAATACTTCACTCTCACTATTACTTAGTTCATCAGAAAATTAAACAAAGATTTTTTCAATATATGAGAAAAATATCCTGAAATAGACCTTTAGGATGAAAAACTACAGTCTGTGAAAAAAGAATTTAAACATTAATTTCTTAACAATTTTACTCTACTCTTATTAAAGTGAGATTTTTATTTCAAACGGCAGTTTTCTTCATCTGCCTCGCTGATCTTTATTTTTACCCTATGTTCCATTTTAATGCCTACGCAACAATTGATAATCCATCCCATAATCTGTCCTTCATGTTTAACTAGATCCCACTTAAATATATTGTTTGTGCAGGCGAGCATCCCGAGCAGCGGCCAACACGAAAACAGCAGAGGGAGGACTTTGGCGCGACGCAATGTGTGAAGCACATGATTAGCCGTGCGTCGCGAGTGAGCGTGAAAACACATACCTATATAACACGCAGTCGCGTCATTTTTTCCCTTTCGGCCGAAAGCGCACGGTTTGCGAGGATAATGAGGAAGGAAAGAAGATGTGAAAGGAATTCCCGTTTTTTCATTCATTCACTCGCAGCGGTGAAGAGGAAGGGACGAGATGGGATTCGGTTGGGAAAAAAAACTGTCCTCGGGAAGATATCCATTAAAAAACTCGGTATAATTAGGAGGGAGTCGCACGTAAATAAGCGAGGGGGGTGGGGTGGATATGAGGGGCAGAGCTGAAGGGGCGTGCTAATAAGGAGCCAGGGGAGCGGGGGGTGGGGGGGTGAGCTAATTACGGGGATGGGAGAGGCTGAGAGACAAGGGTCGCGAGGGTTGTGATTGGCTGGAACAGGACGACGGCAAAGAAAGGGTGTGGAGACCCCAGCGATTGTCTGGGGATTTTGGGATCGTTGTTGTGGGTGAATTTCACGGATGGAGAAGACTCAGAGCTGAACCATGCGATACCTGACCTTCCACGTGTGCGATATTTCAAGCGACTGCAGATGGGACACCAATTTTATTCAAATGCCGATTGTGATAGGGGCAAAAAATAAAGAGACCCCTATCTTACGTTATCCGATCAACAGTCTACTTTTTCAGCCATTCACAGAGAAAAATTGACGGTGCAGAACCTTTCGCAGAGAAGTTGATGAAAAAAATGGAAAAAAGTCCACCATATGTAAAAAGTCCTAAGAATTTTTTGTGAAGAACCTTGACTTATAAAACACACGTGTGTTTACAGTCTAGCAAATTCTTTGTGCAGTTTGAGGTTGAATCATATCCTTCCCCACACTCTTTTTGTTTCATCACCCTTGTTTTAATCAACGTCCAGATGGAACACAAAATTACAGCTGAATGTGCCTCAGCGGCGCTTATAAACATAATTTGAAACATCGGTTAGTCAATAATGAAATCCTGTGGATCATACAGACGTTATTCTGGCGTTGTGTTTCTTGCAACACGGTTCTGCAAAATATCGCTATCTACTCTTAAGTTACGGAGACTGTTAATTCTAGCATGGGTCATGTAGTTAAAAAAAAAATTGGCCTCGTGTCCTTTTCAGTTCCCTGAACTAATTCGCGCGTGATACAAATAGTCTCTTGCTATTTGAGTCAAGTAGTAGACCATGCTTGGACATATTTAATCAGGAATAGGTTGCAGTCAGTATAAGCTAATCTGAAATGTATTGCTAGTGCACAGGAGAGTAATCAGTAAGTTAAGTGGGTGGAAAAGCTCGTCAGGAACATTTTCAAACCTTATTTTAGTAGAGTCGAGATTTGCCTATATTAGAAGCCGAATATTTATGTGAGCCCTTGTAACAGCTTTTTCCGAGGCTAGTCTCACAGCTATTTACTGCTACTTAGAGCTACTTAAAAATTCGGGTGGAAATCTATTAGGTATGTGTCAATGTAGCGATTATCTTAAATTATAGCAATATGATAAGCTCAGATTTTTGCTGCGGGTTTATTTGTAGCTGTACACTGGTAGAAGTACACGACTTTTCCCCTCAATGATATTTAGACCATAATATTTATACAATTTTAATATATCAATATTGAATGGAGACTGTCTGCATGTCTGTCTACTACAATATCACTTAAATTGTGATGAACAGGTTAAAAAAAACAAAGGTTAATGGAAAGACCCTTGATACATCCTGTTCACATACTTACAGTCCTTATTGGAACAGCCTTTGGGCTCTAGTAAGGCACTTCACTGTAAAAACATGTAGGTCTTGGAGGAGAAAATGGGATCGTGCAGAGATTTATTTAGTCCATTTTTAAAATCACTTCCAATTGAAATTGAGGTTTGTAACTGTCACATTTAAGTGGTTTTAAAAAACGAAGTTTCCTATTATTTTACTCAATTTTTTTATGTGATTATAATTTTATAGTTATTCTGTTTAAGAGGTGGAATCACTTCTTCAAAAATAGTGTCTTTGAATTAGCCATTGATGTGAAATATGTTTTCGAGCATTTGAACTTGTGCTTGACAACTGATAAATAGCCTAATGAATTCAATTTTAAGGCCGTTCAAATAAAGTCATATTAGCTGCAATACATGCTATTAATTATGTTTCAGTTGTGATCAACTAACTCTCGAACAGTTCATTAATTAGCAGCAAATGGTGATGGATTATTTCCTATTTTAACGTGCTCCGTCTTTCTGTCATCTCCCATAGAATATCAACGCGCGCCCACGCTACTGAGCAATGAGATAATAAACCGTCGCTCTCAAAAATCATGAAGGCAAGGGTGGGCAAAGGTGAGAATTAGGGCCACCGCATCCTGAATACGCGAATTTCACCCGTCTGTGGGTTATTCCGAAATGACATCTATCCCCTTATCTATCTATACCTATCAAAATCAACCCGACGGTTGTATCACTGAGTGAGTATTAGGCATATTTTCAGTGAGAAATAGAGAAAATAATTATAAAAGACTATAAAATTGTCAATCTACTACGCCTGACAACTGAAAATTGAACTATAAAGACCTAAAAGTAGTGAGACTATTGGTTTGAAAACAATTGACATGGAAAAAAAACTTTCCTTGGATCGAGAATGGAACCAAGGGGCTTTGGATTTCCGGAATCTCAGGAAATAAAGGAAACTGGAGAGCGCAATGGTCTGCGTGGTGCCCCGAAAACTCAAAATGGTTCGTGGTCCTATCCTTGGTCCAAGGGAACTCTTCCTATGAAAATTAATGTGAATTTCGCCGCTGTTAACGCGGGAGATTAGAAATGTATCACATTGGTTGAATACTAAAAAATCCACATTAAGTGTGGCTGGAAGCATTAGGGTAAACAAATTGTTGACCGAATTAAACTGTAAACGGAGCAGTAATCGTGTGGAATATCGAAATGTCACAAAATACTCTGATACTTATGGAAAATCATTTTAATAAAACTTACACTAACACCTTAAAATCATTCCAATATTAGTGGAGCTAAAAGCAAATCTTGCAAAATTCGAGCGATCCTTAGAATATACTGAAAATGAATTACTCCAGAACCTATGGAATTATTCCCCAACCGACATTGGTAAACATAAAACCCCGAAATACGCTTTAGTCCCCCACCACATCCCCTCCCCCTAATTATCACAATCTGCCACACTGTGACTTTACTGATTAAAATTTACTAGAAACGAAAAAACTTGAAATGCACTGTAGACAGCCTTTAAGGCTGGGAATAGTGTGTTAAAAATTTTGGAAATCTCGGCGTGGCGTGGCGATGCTTGACAAAAAAATGTTGCATTTGCACGCAATCCAGAGCTGAAAGTGATGACATGCATTAGTGCACTTCTCATCAATCAATTTCAAGCCGTCAATTATACACGGGTGTCCACCATGGACACAGCCAAACGCTTAAATCACCTTTCTCCACGCCCCAGTTTTACATAAATGTTCCCATCTGTATTTTTCTTCACAGATTTTCATTTAACTTGCTTTCTCAATTAATTAGTTTTCAGTGGCCGAATGGTAGCAAATCAAGGATTTCCTTTAAATTCTTCGTCCATATCCTCCACATTTTTGTGTAGAGTGCCTGTGCATTTTTCTTCTTTCATATGGAAGCGATAGTTATACCATTTAAACAGGAGATTTTGGTTACTTAAGCTGAACTTTTTTAATGATTTGAGTGAAATTCGTGGTAATGATGGCAACTTAAACAATCAAATCTCTAAATTTCACCATGACGTCAGTCAGTTGAAGAGAAAATACAATGATTTCCAATTAATACAAGGCTTTGAAAAACACCAGACCTTTTTCGCTGACAAATAAATGTGTATAACCATTTCGTCATTTACTAAATAGTGCAAAAATAATTAAAATCATCAGTTCGTTTTGAATATAAGATAATTAGCTGAGTAGGGTCGAGGTTACACTTCCAAAATATGTTAGAAGATACGCATGTGTATGCATCCAGCAGGTGAACTCTGATGAAACACAACTCTCTTCTCCGAAATCCACAGAATAGTTTTCTGACAACGGCCTTAGGCAAATTATTGTGTGTTTGCGTCAAACTGCAGGATTGAAAATTTCAATAAATATAATGACTATCAACAACAAAGTAAATGTATTTTTTACCTTCTTTATTAATGTAATTATTATTTGATAATTTTTCTCACCACCCTATCTTGGATATCGTCGCCATGCTACGCTGTGTGCTGTGATTTGGTCCCACGCACATTTCTGTGACATTTGCAAGCGATTCATATAAGGATGTCGTAAGGTGTAGAGATTACTCAACGAACGGGAAAGAAAAATAAACTTATTAGCGCTGTATTCTCGTATCACTATAGAAAACAAAACCACTGTGAATGAATGTGCAACTGTGAAGACACCTTACACGATTAAACATTTTATGGCAGAAAAATAGAGTCCTCAGGAAAATGATAGTTCTCAATAACCAGGAAAAAAATAACCTTGTCCTATAAATGAACCAGGCTGACGGTTGCAGTCATCTGATAGCTAAAAATCTGATAATAAACGGAGGATGACCTATTTATACCCAAGTGCTTCTCTTTTATTTTCGCCAAATAAAAATAATCAGAATACATGCATTATTATTATATGAAAGTTATGAATCGAATGGGTATTAATTCTGAACTAAATGGAAGAGAATTTTATCGGCTTTTATAGGAAAGAGGATTATTAAACTCATTTTACTGTTTTCTCGTTGTCTTGATGGTTTTACTCAGCTACCTACATATTTCGCCGTACAATCACGCTACCTGCAGTGATTTCGTCACACGCACGTCACTTCGATATTTACAAGCAGTTCGTACAGCAATGTCATCAAGTGTACGAGTAGCACAATTTCACCCGACCAACGCAACCGGAGGGAGACGTATCCTTTAATTCCTCTTTCTGGTGGGAAAGAAGGCGCCAGAAGATGATACGTAGGTACACGCCTCGGATGGGAGGAAATAAAATATTTCCATCTCACCTTGTTACGGTTCATTTCGCCTCGAGTTGGTGTGGGGGTGGTACGGATTGTAAAAAGCGGAATTCGCACCGGAGTGATACAACGGCGCCATCTTATTTCTCTCGGCTGCGGGCGTAACCATGGCAACGGGCATTATCACCGGCGAAATTTTCTCCCACTCCGCCGTGGAAGAAAAATAAAGCGCGGAGCGGCAAACCCAAGTTCTCCTCCTCGGGCCTGCCTGCGTGTTATACAAATTTGAAATGGAAATGCGAGGAAAAGTCGGATTTATGGCTTTCCGCGGTGCGTGCGCCCAGCATTCCTTTCTTTTCCCCCTGGTGAGTGCAGGACGAATTAAAGAAAGCAGCCTTGGAGGATGTTGGTTGGACGATATCATACCTACTCATAAAACTGCTTGCGCCCCTGATGACATTGCGGTATGAGCAGCTCAAATGATCTAATTTGCATGAGAAAAATATCTCAAGGTGGCGAGCTCGAAGCTAGTGGAAATCCAAAGTACATAGATTATGAACCCTGCCAAAACAAAGAATATCAAGGCATTCAATTTCATAATTTGATGAAATTCCATTCCATTTAGCTTGAGATTGGCATTGAATGAATCCTTAGAAGAACGATCACTACACGGGATAAAACACATGACTTCATTCGGTCACTGGGGAAAATGTGTTATCCTTTCCTCGTATACAAAATTAATAGCGGGGATGAGGAAAACCATCATTTCATTTTAAATTTATGAAAAGCCCACTGATACTTATATGACAGTTATTGATTCCGGCGTAGGATTAATCATAGCCGTAGAGATCAAGGCCAACGGTTCGAGGTCGCCATTTCCCAAAAATGTTAAAAGAGATGCATGTGCGTATCACGCAAGTGAACTATAGCGGAATCCACGGAATATTTTTTTAGCATTCTCATAATAACAGATTATCAGATGTGCATATTCATAGAGAGAACAGAATGGAGCACAGAAGCATAATTAGATCATTTCACAGTAGCTGCGAGAGAAATTCAAAATTAACAGGAGACTTTAATCTTCACCCTCAGTCCTTTAGTATACTATAAGGGGATCGGATATTATCTTATCCTAATAAGTCATAGAACTATTACTTTTTCCCATTTCCAAAATTTCTTGTAAGATAAGTAAAAAGTATTTAAAATATCTTGTTTTTGCAATACAAAACATCTATTCAAAAAAAGCCCTATTAGGTGAAGGATGTAAAAGAAAAGAAATACGTAGGTGTGAAAAGATTGACTTTTAGGGGGAATGAGTGGAGACCTGAGTCAAACAAATCTTAGGAATGATTACCAGTAATGATTATGATAAATAAACCTACAAATATCAGGTTTTCATCATGTCATCACCACATTTAGATTCAAAGGAGTTACTGAAATGAAACAATTCCATAAATGACTGATAACCATAAATAGGAGGATTGTCTTGAAGTTTCCCAGTGTGATGATCTGAAAGACTTGAGCCATTTTGAATGCATTATAATAGCCCAAAGTTTAAAATTATTATTGTTGCCACATTCTAGTAACAAATATTTCAGTAAAAAATGTCAAAAATAAAAATATTTGGATAGATTTCCTGGCATTCCCGGAGACGACCTAATAAAGGGAATAAAAAAATGTGCTATAAATAGTTGTTAAAAATTTACATTATTCCGAAGTGCATTACGACAAAGTATCCTTCGGAATTGTTTCTGTGGACAATTTTTCGATTGAAATCTAAGGGTATTTTTATTAAATCCCGAATTATTAAAAAATATTTTTAGCCTTCGGTTTTCTCTACGGCGAGGTCTCCCATGCTCATGGCTCTTTGGGCCAGACTTATATTCTTTTTTCCGTGATCAACACTTTTTTAGCAGGTTTAAACCGATAGCTTCTAAAAAGATACGGTGGAGCAATCTCATGAGCTTTCAAAGATCATCTGCTTATTATTCATTGAAAAATAAACGCAAAGGCTTAAAAAATAGCAATTTTCAATTAAATGTTCTCTTGCAAAAGTCAGAAATGTAGTTCTCATTTTCACTACTGGAGCACTAAGGATGTACTTTTTTTCTCTTACGGAAACAATCGCTTTTATCATAGATTGGACATCATAATTTTCCCATTTACAGTTGGGCTTATGGGCAATAATCTTCATCGGATTCTGAAACTGGCGAAAAGGTGTAGTAGACAGAACACATTTAGGTGAGGGAAATGTGGAAACGTTTCCACATTTACCCCAGTGTTGTGCTTCCACATTACCAGCATTGACATATTGTACTATGAAGCTAAAACTATGCTACATTTTCCAGCCTCAATATTACTTAATTACACCAGATTTTAGCATGTTTTATGCTCAACAATAACTGATATAGCACTAAGAAATAGCTTGGTAGACCAAGTGATGAAATTAAACTTATAAACTACCTCAAAGTTTTACGAGTGAAGGGAAACTTGGAACAAGTATTTCACAGACGATAAACCATGAGTTGACTGTCACCGCTCCTACAGGCTTACTAAAGAAGCAGTCCAAGAGGTTGATGCGGTCACCGCTAGCCTACAGTACCTTCCAAACCCTAAAGGTTATACTTCCACATTACCCACAAGCTTCCAAATTTGCACCAGTCCCTCTACCTATGTACCTACTACCATGATGTCGAGACACAAGCTGGTTAAAAAAAGCATATGATCATTTGTGTTCTTAGGCTTCAATTTGTAACTCATCAGCTCTCATGACTCTTGCACACGAGCTGTTTAATTGGCAATAGTATAAAAAATGGATCCATTCCACTGTATTACAATACCTACAATGTTGCGATCCATTCATGATTTCCCTACTGCCGCAGTGATCCTTGCCTGTGCTCGTAAATAGTTAATTAAATGTTGTCCGCGAGCCCCAAATTATTTCGCACCAAAAGCGATGGCACTGTAGTAACCGTTGTGACAACAACTCATCATTTATATATTTTCAGCACTTACTTTGCTCCTTGTCATTAATGTTTCTATTATACAGAAGTGGGAAATATGAATAATTTTATAGCATTCATCAATCTTGATCTCCATAGCTTGGTGATCCAATTATAAGATTTTATTTAGAAAGTCAATGCATGGTCTTCGATCGCAAAAAGGGATTTCCTTAGCAATTCCCAATGATTTTTCCGCTGGTATTTATAAAAAAAAGCTGCTACAACTGCAAATATTACTGCTGTACTGCTCTTTAAAATGCAAACTCGAGGGTTATTGTAAAGGTGATACCGTTGTATCACTGCCTTATTCTTCCTACTCTGAACCCTTATTATGATTATTCTACTCACCCAATGTCTCTCATACGCAATAAATGATAAAAGATAATTTCTTCGCTGCCTTTATCTTTCATATTTTTCATTAAAACTCCTCGATTTTGAGCTTCCATATCCATTCATTTAGACCGTGAAACTGGCAAACAACGGTTCAAGAACATTTCTTGATAGTAAATTACTCAATCGTAAACTCAAATGCCTAGTGGAAATCAGCATCTTTGTCTATAGGAGGTGAATGCCTGTGCGAAATACTCCCCAAGGAATGATCTGGCGCTTTCCTGATAAATAGACTGAACAAGGTTTTCTTGGGTTTGCATCCGGTTGAGTGTGTCCGTTTTCTCCAAAGTTTTGACGCCCGACTTGTTCCTCGTCGACAGGGAATGATGATTGTGCGTGACCGTGGCCTGTTTTTATACTTATATCGCAGTTGTGGTGTCTGCACGTTGGTAATTTATGAAAAAAATATCTAGCCATGGAAGGAGGAAAATCGGCGCCAGCCAATCTGGGAGAATATCAGTTCCAATGTTTTAAGTGCGTGCAGCGTGCAGCCTTGGACCGTATTGTAGGTGCACTAGATAATAACGTGGTCTTCTGAAAAAGAAGAGAGTGGTGGAGTTTATGAGAGAAGTCGCATGGACGACGCACGGAAATCTCAGAACGATGCAAACATCATGGCTGCATCACTGCTGAATTATGTATAATTATGGACGGCAATGTTTTTTCATTCCATGTTGCTAATTTTCGTATTTATTATTCACATATTAATTCTTTCATTAAAACTCCTGCATTAAACCTCTACACTTTAACCACCTCTTATTAAATAAATTGTATCCAGTAATCGTGGAGTCAGAAAGTGTTTTTTCTACTTAGAAGCTTTCCAGAAAATACTAATAAAACCACAAGTTGGATAAAGATTATTATAATTTTTTTAAATTTTATTAATCAAGAGTTCTAAGATTTCGCGTAAATTGGCGTTTTTAATTATAACGGTCGAAAAATAATCAAATCTAGTGATAGATATTGGTCGTGATTTATCCATGTCAATCGCTATGGAGACCGACGATAGACCATTCGCGATTGAGCCAATCAACTGAATGGTGAACGAGGTCAGGGGGACGACCGAGTCGTCCCATCTCCTGCCATGCGTACTTTGGGCATATTGTAAACTCAGCGTCGCTCGGTAATAAGGTGGCAAGCCGAGAAGGAGGGGAAGGGGAGACGCGTGGGCGCCAGAAGGAAAATTCGGATCCGACACGCTCTTCGGATTGGTGGGAATGTTTTACTGCCCGAGGGGGTGGGTGTGGGGGGGGGGGAAGGGATGGAAGGGGTCGGGGGAGTGGTGAGAATGCGGAATTGGAAGAGAGGTGTGCGTCGGGGTATTCTTTGCAGGGTGGAGTGGTGGTGTAAATGTGCTGGGGGCGAGGAGGCAGGGTTTCCAGGGTACGAAAGGGGTCTTTCTGCCAGGGTGTGGAGGGAGGGATGGCCTTTTTACCGGCTTTTTACGGCCTCAAAGTTGAACTGAAGCTGCCGCAGATGAAACTGAATCTCAGCTCTCGGAATGGACCCTTTTATTTTTTTCCATCCGTTCCTGGGTCCTTTTTTTATATTAAGGGTTTTCAACACTCCACACCTCCGCGCGCCGCTATCGCCATCCACAAGTGTACCCTGGACGAGTAGGGGGGGGGGCTATGGCATCGGATTGTGAGGCCCGCAGAGAAAGAGAGATGATTTTATTCGGTCCTGCCCACGGGGCAATAAAAAGCCCTTTCCAGCCAGTGCGTTCCGCCGCTCTGTATGGCCACAGACGACCACTGTGACGAATCCCTACGTTTCCCATGCACACTTCTCTTTCCCCCGAACCATATTTTACGAACCCACGCTACTCGGATCATGTGATAAGGCTTCCTTTTATTCTCCTTCCCTTGAGCGCGGTCTGCCATGTTGATGCAAATGCGGCCGGCAGTAACAATGGGGTCACAGGAATAGCCAACGAAACCTTTTTAAATCTATTTATTTTTTCCCTCATGACAGAAAAAACGTCGGGCCGTTTGCAGCATAGTGCGGCCATGTGTTTTACTTGTTTTTATTGGTTCTCGCATTTAAAGGATTCATCATATTGCCTTTATTTACGCTAAGTACTGTGCTCTACTTTAAAAACGCTAGTTAATACAGTGAGAGTCCCTTAAAATTTACACCTATCCATTCCAATCTCTGCGATGAAAAACCAAGGTCACTTTGATTTTCAAGGCATGAAATTTCTGTTAGAAACGAAGGATCGTTCTTTCTCTTTTGATTTTAATTCAAAATCTATTAATTTTAAATACTTAGAAAATCATTCACATCTGTGCACTAACCAGACACTAGTAAACTGGGAGGCATTAGAACGCCAGATGTCTTTACACAGTTATGAAAATTAGAATCAATTCAATGAGATATGTTGTGTTGATACAGTAATTGTGTTTATAAGGTCAAAATCACACAATTGTTATATTTTCAACAATCGTGTATTTAAATTGTAATCACTGATACAGAATATATTTTCGTGCATTTTAGTCTATCCTTGACGACAGTAAAATTTGTGGACTTAAGCTGAGGGCATGCATGTCTTTTTTTTACTTTAACATGCTCCGCATTTTTTCCCGTAGGATCTCAACGGATACTCTTGCTAGAAATACATGCATCATCTTTCGTAGTGAATCAACCCGAAGATCGGTGTGGCTTGGTGATGGTAGACTTCTAAGACCAGACTAAGCCACACAAGGGTGGAAACAGCGCGCAAATTGAATAGGGTGATGGGGTAGTTGCATTCCCTGGTATGCCGTCTCGCACTCCCACGATTTTGATTGAGAAGAGTCTCTTGGGATTATCCGGGATTTGAAGCCAGGCGATTCAGTTAGCAAGTGCAGCTCTTATCCTTTAGGTTATCGCTCAACACATGTCTCAATCTTAATTATAATAATTCAACTTGATAAGGTAACGAAGAAATCCCAAAACCTAACTTCAGCTAAATTCATGAGCGGCGCATACTTCAAACTTCAATCTCAATCCTTTTACCGCTTCTTGGTTCTATTTAATCCCATTCATTGGACCATACAGTTGGGAGTTTCAGGCACATACCTTACGAATTTTATGATATACATCGGTTAAATAATAATTATTTATTTTAAGCAATTTAAGAGCAAATGGTACATAGCAAAGTACTGTCTGAGATTTATGCATGTACGTGTTCGTCACTTTCAAAGCATGAAATCATCATAAATCATCATTGTAAATTCAGACACCTATTACGTTGTACATGATGTTAAATAATTATGATTTATCATGAGTTTTATTGTAAACACGTTTAATGTGTCAAATAAAGCTTGGTCCGAGGTCCATGATCGTATTTAGCAGATATAGTGACCCTTTAGCAATTGAATGATTTCAACGCACTAGTACTAGAGAAAAGGTATTGAAATGCGAGTATATCGCACTCTTCACATGAGCATGTGTTTCGGAGATAGAGCAGTGGTTTTTTAGTTGGAGAGGTAAGTACATGTATATATATGCATCGCGTGCTTCCTTGGCTGTTTCTCCGTTCGAAGCGGTCAAACCGATTGGAATCGCACAAAGGAGCAAGCAGCAGACCATTTGAAGCCGAGAGAGAGAGAGAGAGCAAAGGAAGACCTTTCGCAGCTTATCTCTCCTTCAAAGGACGACAATAATAGGGTCTGGACTCCCGACTCGGCCTGATCCCTTGACTTCCGATGACCGGCAGTTTGCTTAGATACGGGAGATACCGGCCGGAAACTAGGGCCCATTGTTCCGCAATGCCTTCTAGCAGTTCAATCGTCGACGACATTTCGGGGTCACATCTGCTTAAGGTGGAAACTCCTTTGAGCGACACATGGTCGGATCTGCCACCAGGAAAAGACTTCGTGGACGTCGTAAGCACAGCATAAGGGGTCCTAGCTAATTACGAGATAGCGTCGATTAGACGAATGTGGGAGAGATGTCGTCAGCCGACCGTGCTAATGGAATATCTATTCAGAGTACCAAGCGAGGACTACGTAAGCCAATTTGTGAATGGCACCGATGTAGCTTAGTTTCATTTTGCGTTCAATGGGCACTTCCTAAAATGATGGAAATCAAATCGATGGACGGAGTGAGGAAGTCTCAGGAAGAAAGGTAGAGGAAAGGACCATCATTGAAACTTCAAGAAGAAGGCGAAATGACTCCATGGGTCATATGTCAAGCGATGGAGCCCTCACGAAGGCATGATTTTGAAAAAAGTCGGATTTAAGATATCAGCCAATAATCCAGCCACATAGGGAAAATGTTATCTCAAAAATGAGTGATTTTGGACCCACTCTTCAGGAAATGTCATTGTTGGGATATAAATAGAGTAAATTCACTTCGGTCAAATAATCTGTAAGAAAAATTATCTATGATTTTATCTATCAAATATTAGTCGGAAAAAAACAACCATAATTACATGCTGGACTACGTTAATAGGAAAAAAATGCGGTAACAGAGAAAAAGTACAACTTGCTGAGTAAGGCATTACATCAGGAAAGGAATGCAAGGAATCTGCAGCAAAAAATAGTTACGTGGTGCAACGCTCCTAAAACAAGAAATAGTATGTACTGCCTTAAGAAATTTCACGAAAATACTCGTTGAATAAATCGAAGAATACCCGGAATCATTTTGGGAAAACTTGAGTTTCTTAGGGTAAATTATCAGCAGTATACGCGTTATTTAATAGAGATTGCTCAGTTTCCACCGAAAATATTGACTAAGGTTTAATGTTAAACTCTCAATTCGTAAATGCATACTCCGTAGATGACTCTGCGTATGATTTAGATATTCCGTTCATTGAAAAACCAATGAAATAAATCGCTGTTTAACGCAATGAAATAACTAAACAGCTAAAACCTCCTAGTAAGTAACGAATCTCCTAGTTTTTAGGAAGTACCCGTGGGTACTCAAGTACATGGTACCACAAATCGCACCGTATCTAATAATTATAATCAAGAAATCATTGTAGGAAGGAAAGATACCTACAATTTAGAAAATTCCAGTAGTTAAACCGATATTCGGAAAGGGAAACACTCATTGCTCAGGGAAATATCAAATAACCTCAATAGAATTGAGTGAATGCAAGACCCTTAAAAATATCGTTTTTAGAAACATTATGACTTTCTTGGAGAGTGAAAACTCTCACAAGGCAGTCAGCACGGCATCTGGAAAGGCAGATCTGGGGAAACACCGCTCACGCTATTTTTATTGACGTTCTCAATCTGGTGAATCGAAAAGATCCGAAAAAACCTCAGCCTTAGCAATCAAAATGATTTTTTCTTTGGTATGTATAATCCTAAGATTAGTCTGAAGGATCCCTCTATTCAGTTCCTCTGTCAGCTCATCCTTTCATCCCAAAGAAATTCTTCTCTTTATCATCCTTCTTTAGCTGTTCCACATAATTTATTCGAGGTCTTCCTTGTTTGTCCTTGCCATCTACTTGCAAGCAAAAATAATAATGGTTGGATTTTTATTTTCATACTGATTATTAATTATTTATGATGTAGTAAAAGTGACAGCCAGTGTCCCATAAGGAAGCGTAATAAACCCCTTTTTATTCATTATTTACGTATAAATGACTTACCCACTTTCCCAAATTTACATTGAACTACGTTTAATTGAAAACAACTCTGTTATCACTCGCGATATTCAGGAAAAATCTGGCTTTGAAATTTTATTATCAAATCAAAATAACGATCATGCATGGAGCCGCGAGTGGACCAGAACTAAATCTGAATCGATAAATTTCTTTCATAGGTCAATCAATTAGCCCTATGTATTTTCTGGAGAAATGTGAATTTCAAGCATTCATTGCATTAATTTGCTTTTAAATGGCTATATAGGAGGATTCGAGGAATTTTGTTTCCAGCTATCCAAATCGATCGATACCAGTAAAATACTCTACCCAACAGTATTTCCTATTCATAAACATCTTATTACCCAAATTACCTGCCAAGCTATTGCAAAAAAATATGGACGTATACGTAAGGAATTTGTACCTTCCCTATTGATTATACAACGAATAAGGCTTATTCATACATCCACTCACTCATGCATCAAACTTTTTTCTCTTATCTGTCGCTTTATGTAAAACTACAATGAAGTAATCGAAAAAGATAATTTTTTTCTAACGCTACCACTAAGCAAACAAAATTTCACCATTGATCACCATATTCTGTGAATGATCCTGCTTACGCAGCCGGGCCAGAGTTGAAAAAGTGGCCATGTTCCTATTAATATTTTCGGGAAAATCTCATCAGCCGAGTTCAAATTTCCGTGGCGATCCCAGCTGATAGTGTTTACCTTTCCTTCCACGTAAATTTTAGGAACGAATTATCTTTATCTCTTTTCCATTAAAACCTCGAGCGAATAAATGCTTTTATTACGGCGATTTTCACGTTCTTGCAAAAGCTTTTTCGCGGTTATATTACACGCGGGGAAATTGTGAATGAAAGTCAACAGCGATTTAACCGTTTGTGTTTTCATTTCACGAAGGAGAGATAAAAATCAAGAAAGGAAACATGATTTAAAAATTCTATGACCTCAATTCTTACTAAGAAGGTTAAAATATTGAATAGATAGCTCTATTCTTAAATATTTTACAGCGAAATATCCTACCATCTTATAATGGTACCTTATTAACCTTTAAATGTCACGATAGTACTACCTTAGATTATATAAAAATTAACTGTCCTTAAATTCTGTATATATAAATGTAAACTATATATAAATAAACTGTCCTTGCGTGATAAATTGTAAAAGTTCATTTTTAGTGCTATATTTAGTGTTTCTTTTCCTTCTCTAACAGATCAAAAAGCGGTTTCTCAATCAATAGTCTGAACCACCGGACTCAGGGCGATGTATCACACCTACGTGATAACCGTGCGAAGACTTAATGCTAATGAGTCCCAAATATGGCTTTAAAAGTGTCGTACCTACCTGATGCGAGAAATCACACAGCTCTAAATATTCGCGGAAAGGTTTGAGGAAATGATTAGCATAAAGCTAACGGAACGGTCTTTTGGTCTTCATTGATAGAGAGTCCAATCAATGGGCTTCATACTGGCACCGCAGTCCGTTCTGAAACAGCTGGATATATGTTGCCAATTTAAAAATCAAAGGAAATCAATTTGGAAAAATTTTAATGCTGATTGTGAGCCTCAACTGGCATTAATAAAACGGCTTTTTCGCACAGTTAATTCCCCTGTAAATCCGTTATAAAAAAATCCCTCTCATTATGTCGATTCAGTTAGATCTGCGAGCATGGTGAGGTCCTAAGATGATATTGTCCCTGTTTCTCTGAAAGGTATCTTACTTTCAATGCTCTAAGCAAATGGTTTCCGACTCTATTGTAGCTCCCAGCCTCAGCTCGCATGAAATGTATGGAAAGCTCTGAATTCGCTAAACGCAGTTTTTTACGCGTAGCTTTTGTTACTATTTCATTTTGTTCACACTCGCTCGTGATCCATACCTTGCGTCCCAGTTTCAGGGCGAAAAGTAACTCAAGGGCATAAAGTAAAATTGAAACTATATTCATGGAAACGGAATCAGCTACGTCTGGAGGCATAACGGCCTCTTAAACCATCGTCGAGGGACAAGTGGTCAGCCGGAACGGGAAAGGTTGACCTTGGAAACAATAAATGAGGCAAAGGATAAGAAATACTTAGGGTTCAAGAGGAATAAACTTATAGGATAATTGAGTGAAGAAGTTTGCCAATCCATTCTAGGGATTGTAGATGATGATGATAAGTAATACTCAAATAAACCAATGAGCAATTTAGGGCCAGTGTCACTAAAGCTGTGTTGGCAGCGAGGCGTTGATTATTTACGCTCGGTTGGCCGTCGTGCCGACGAGGCCCGCGTGCTAGGGTAGAGGCCAGTACAGGTCGCCGTCCGCGCAGGAATTCCCAACATTCATTTGCGATCCGAAGCCGCGTGAGCTGCCTCGCATGAATTATTCCGCTGCGCGACGATGTTTGCGCTGCACGGAAGTACGAATTCGCCGGACGTACAACATTCTCTCTCTCTTCTTAAAGCCTCGTTTTCCGTTTAGAGAACGAATTCCGTTATCATAAAGCGCCCTGATACACCGGATACGCGGAATTTACTCTTGACTCACCAGTATTCGTTGCATGCCATGGTCACTCTTGCTTGACTTATGTGCTGCTTACGGTCTAAGTCTTGCACAAGCGATCGCAACGGACATGCACGGCCAATGTCCGGAAATATTATCGAAGAGGCGAATAATTTACCGAAATTCGTCCGCGCTATGAATCGTGGAGTCGGTAGCATCGAATACCGCTGAGGGTATTTAATTGTCACGCAATGCATGCATGCGAATAAACACCAGCCATCTCGAAAATTACGTTGGAAAATGGCCTTCAGTGTAATATTCGGTCACTTGTTGACCTCCGCGGTAACTTTAGGGGAAGTGATGGAATAATCAATGCGTTTTGCATAAAAAACGCAAGAGCAAAATAATTCAAGAAATTCAATTTTGAATTTTCGTATAAACTCATACAAAACTTTACTTGTCATTTCTAGATATGTGTATCACTTTTTTTTTAGCATTTCAAGCAATTAGTATTTTTACGAACGATATTGGAAGCGTCCACAATTGTACCTAAAACATTCCAACAGTTTCTAAGAGTTCCTAAACACTTTTCTAAAAATTGAGGAGTTATATAGGTTCTGATATTATTTGATAAACACTTACTGAATCATGAACATAGATAATAGTTCGCCTCAATACAGGAGAAACATAAATCATATATGTGTATCTGATTGAAGTGCAAACTACACTTTCCATGTGTGATTGAATTACAAGGATATAGTTTAAATATGCACTCTGGTTTACAGAAATAAATACCATGCAATGAGGTAATTAATTAATGATTAATGGATTTTCTTGACACAGTTTCTTCATCTTATGTCTTAACTCTTTTTCATGAATATTGATGTTTTAATAGAAAGAGAAGAAGGTAGAAAAAATGGCAAAGTAAGTCCTTGGACGAGATATTCAGATCAGACGGTTTGAAATTAAAAGCAAAAATAATGGTTTCAGTGCCATCTGATAGGAAAATTAAAGATGAGGAGTAAATATAACCAATTCTGGGACCACATACCATCAATGATAACCTCATCTTTGTCATTTCATCTACATCTAGACACCGGCAATAAATAGAAAGAATATCCTCTAGAAGCGTTCCCCATAGCATTTATTAAAGTCCTTTATAGTTTAAGAGAAAAACGAATTCCCACGTCTATTAGTTCGGTAATATATGTCTCCTAGTTTATCGCTTCTGTCGGACCTATGGGTTGGGATTCTAATATGATGTCCTCCGTGTTGCTCTCAAAGATATCCATTCTCAATTGCTCAAGCAATCTTAACCTAGCACGCAGCCTCAAGAGTCTCTAGCATCTTCCAGCCTAGTTCGTTTAAAATCTGTGTAACGCTCTCTGTGCGCCCGCAGCAGTTGTTGAAGAATCGCGCTGCTTTCTCTGGTATTATTAAGTTTACGGATTAATATTTTATGTTCCGGATCCCATATGCTCATGTGATATTCAAGGAGTGACGGAAATAATTCAAAACAGCGCCTCTCTTTTACTTTCTCATCCGAAAATCCTCCCACAACGCGCTTTACGAATCTGCGCCTCTTCATGGCTCTATCACAAATATTTCGTATGCGTGCTCGCCACGATAGGTTTGAAGTTATTGTCACTCTCGGATACTTCACCTCATCCCACGCCTCTATGTTAGTATATGAATGAGGATAGTTGGACAACCTGCCATAAAATGCTCCACCATGCATTCGGGTCTTACCATTTGTGCCTACAGTACTGTTGTATTTTCTTCTGTTGTATTTGATTAACTTGAAAATTTTGTACACATTAATTTTTGTAAATTGGTTCAAATTATTTTCGTCTGTTGCATTGGATTATCTTGAAAATTTTGCATATGCTCACTTTTGTTAATTGGTTCAAATTATTATTATATTTGTTAAGGGGGCACCCTAGCACGGTCGCGAAAGGCGATGCAGACCCTTTCTATTAACCAGTTTGTGCTTCACTCGTCATAGGTACATAGCGGTTTCTTGACTCATAATATTAATAAAGGTTAAATCTTTGCCTTGAGATGAAGACGGGTCTTTTACCAAGTTTCCTAGAGGAGATACTTGTCGCTTAGTTTCACGAATTTTGATTTTTTCAACGACCGTCGCCACGGCGCAAAATCACGCAAAGAAAATTCAACCAACCAAAGCAAAATATAATCTATCAACTACAAGCAGAGGCTACACATATGCCAAACGTCGTAAATCAAAGCTACAATTTGGGAAATTGTGAGACCTGGCAGCCAGTTTTTCGAATACGCGCAGTTGTTTCGAGTCATCCTAAACACCTTGCCTTCTTCCGCAAAGGCTTGGAGATTTGTTTACAAACACGGTACTGAAGAGTCAACTCAAGGTGGGTTACAATTAGCTCGAATTAAATTTTTAATATATAATTTAATATTTTGAATATATTTAGTAATTAAAATATTATATTGTAACGAAGTTCAGTTTTTAAATTGGTAAAAACAAAACAAATAATTTAATTTGTAGTTTTGACCGACTTATCAATTGTTGTTGCGTTACTAATTCCTAAAAACATATCACTAAGAAAGAGATGGATTTATTTGTGAAATTGTGCTTTTTTTAATGTCCTATATGTTATCCGGGGCTGAGACGAATCCAAATAACCAAATATAATTAAAATCGGTGCAGCCGTTCTCGAGTTATAAGTGTTCTAACTAATACGATCTTCGACTTTCTTTTACATACATAGACTAGCTGACCCGGCGAACTTCGTACTGCCTAACATTCAATGAACTGATAGTTTAGTTGCACCATTTATAAATAAACAGCGGCTGTATCGTTTTAATGGTATTTGTTTTTTATAAATTAAATGAGAAAATATTGATGAAATAAAAATTATACGCATTCAGTTGTTGGCTATTTGTGTTATTAACCGTAAAAAAATGCTTTTAGGTCTAAGTCCGTAGCGTAAACTTGGCTCGTTCACGGGGCAGGTTAACGCAACGCTAGACCGACGCTTGACTAATGCTCAAAATATTGTAAGAAAAGCTCCTATGAAGCAGCATTCGTATCAAATAGGCTTTAGGCGCGCCAGTTATAGTATCTCTGTTTGGAAAAAATACACTGCGTAAACGTGCTGCATGCGTAGACGCACCAAGTTGTGCCCTACACATTCGGGTTTAATGTCTTGCGTCAAGCGCCTTCTGATAAACAACAGTTTTTGTTTTGTTATCAGGCGCAAGATAAAGCGAATGAAGCTAAATAAAAATAGCGAAATAAAAATAGGGACGCAGCAAGGGGGGTTTTTCGGGGTTAAAACCCCCCCAAAAGTTCAGATAATCTTTTTATAAAACATTTGGTTATTAATATTAGGGAGACGGATGAGTCACAAAATATTTAACTGTTCACACAGCCTCAAAACCTACCATTTTGAACCTTTTATCCTAAAAAATGTCTGGGGAGGGCCCCCGCACCCCTCGCTTACCTTGGTGAGTTTTCTATACCCTACAGACCTGCCAGTATTAGCTGCGCCTATCCTTAATTCCTAGCTGCGCCCTTGAAGCGAAGGAAGAAATACACCGGATGGTTTACAGACTCGTAAACATATCACATATTATTTACCATGAGAAAATCATGGGTTTTCCCTGACACATGAGAACAAACATCACAAAAACTGAAAGACTGACCATGCGATTTGTTAACCGTTATCACGAATGCAACACGAATTGGAAATTGAATACGTTTAAGCTTAAAAGGGCATATAAGTTGGGATCATGGAATCTTCGGATTGAGAACTTCCTCATCTTTGAATTTTCCTTTGAATATACTTAGTGGCGTGAATCACTTTCATTATCAGTTTTTTTAATAACCAAACACGTTCCGTTGGATAGTATTGGTTGGTTTAGGTTTCGAAAGATCATGAACACAGAGCCTACCTTTAGCTGTAAATCGTGCCGTGGTAAGCCAGGTGCGTCCAAGGACTTTAAATATTCAGATAGATACTTGGTGACTTCGTATTCGTTTATTACAAAGTTAAAAGATTTGAATTCATGCAGAGTACACGGACATTACTGATAATCAACAATTGCTTGGAGATTTGTTTACACACACGGTAGTTATGTGTTTGTTGACAACTCAATTCGAGCTGAGTTTACCTCTAATTCAATTATTTTAATACTATTATAATATTACTTTAATATTTTTAACATGTTTGAACATTTAATTTTTTTAATATTGTTAAAAATATCAGTCAGTACATTGGTAAAAACGAAAAAAAATCTTGTTTTTTGACCGTCTTAACAATCAACTCCTAAAAACATATTACTAAGATAAAGTTGAATTTTTTTTAGAACTTTTCCTATTTTTTAATGTCCTATATGTTATCCGGAGCTGAGACGAATCCATAGAGCCTAATGTCACTAAAATCGGTGCAGCCGTTCTCGAGTTATAAGTGTTCTAACTAACACGATTTTCGACTTTCTTTTATGAATATAGAAGTTTGACATGTTTTATTTTTCACGTACTTATTGATAACATGGTTAGAGGAAAACTTCATGTTGTTCACATTGCTACGCGTAAGATTTTACACCGCATTACAAAACAAATTATCAACTTTAATTCTCAAAAGAGAAATCTTGCACCAACCTGCCACCCCACCAAGTTATGTGGCTGAGTGTCCAGCCACCCGACGCTGTGATTAGATGCTGAAATTTGTTGAGCCTTAATTATAGTTAAGGATATTTCGCTACTGATGTGACTACTTGCGCTTTCAAGTCAGAAGGCTGTCTCGGAAAGCGCGCGGCTACAAGGAAATAGTTTCTTATTCTTGGAGAACCCATATCTTACATCAATGCACCCGCATTTTGCTAACCACACTCTCCTAAGTCTTTCCTTGCTCCCATTACCTGAAACATTGGAAATAGCTCAAGAGTGGCGGCGGGCACTACCCTACCGGCCGCGTTAATTCCTGTTGTGCCCGTAAACCCTACCTCAGTCTTTCGATTTTTACCTAGCGTTATAGAAATTTGGTTCTCAAAGAATAGCTGTCCGTTTATAGAAATGCCGCTTATTGCTTTATTGCCTCGTTATATGAAGGGTTTTTGCGAATTTCGGGATCGCTTCTCTTCGATACGGGTGATTTCTACGAGGTGGCTCGCACGGGGATTTCCACAAATGCTTCTTCCCAATTGATTGAAAAACATTCCTTTCACGATTTTGCCGAGCAAATTAGTCAGCTTTTACTAGTGAGTGCCAAAGGATCTTAGTGCTTGTGCTGCGGAAGCGAAGAACCAAGGTTTATTTTCCCTAGAGCGTGAGATTCAGCGTTAAGGACGAACTACCGCTACTGGAGAATATTTCGCAATGATAAAAGGTTCCCATGTTTTCCTAGATAAATATCTCAATGATTTTGTGTGTTGTATTATGCAGGAAATTTTATTCTAATTTCGATTTTCTTCTTAGGTGATTCAGGTCGTTGATATTTCGGATAAGGAAAAATTGAGCGCATGAAAGTAACACGAAAAAATACATGACGTTATTGGAAGTGGAAATTCATTGTCCTCAAAACGTAAATTTTTCCATTCAATGTCTTCTCAATAAGTTTAACTAGGAGCAAGAAGTGAAAACAAAGCCAATAATGCAGAATGTCATGAAAAAATACTTTTTCAATGCGTATTTCCAGAAATGGGACGAATGCAAGAGAACCAGCAACTTTGAAGAAAACGTCGATGAAAGAAGGATTAGCTGACATGCATAATAATCTCCTTGAGATTCCTTGCTTAGGTAGTAACCTATTATTGTTTAACGTATTCGTGTTGGCTTTACTTTCCTTGAAGGCGATTTTATATCACTATTGTCATCTAATTCCAGTTTTTTTTGGGTAAAGCAGCAAAGAAAGGCCTATGAAACACTTTAAGAGGTCTTGTGATAGGTCTAACAATAAGAGAAGAAAAGTGACTGATTTGAGAAAGCATCAGCAGCTGAGCTATCGCTAGCCATATTTGTGACACAGCGCTCGCAAGGGAATGATGCGGCAGCGAAGATAATGACCACGACCACCGCCACCCGAGGGAAATGGACATTACAGAAATGGAAGAAAATACCTAACACTCAAAATGAACTGACGCCAGAAGAAGCTCTATCGCCTCTATTGTTGATTGCAAATTATCAACATTTCCATACAAAATTATTCGTAAGACTGCCAAGATCTGTGGCCACCAGCTTTATCCTAGTTATGAAAGGTCTAGACGCAAAAAAAATCTTCATACCCAGAGGGGATATCAGTGGAAGAAAACCTTTAAAGTGGATCTTCAAGGGCCTCTGAACCACACAGCCTCGCGCATCATAGCATCAATGCCAAGATTCAGTGGTGATCACGGGGTCAACTATTCCCTTGAATGCAAATGAAAACTAGTTGTAGAACTGGTGACTTTATTCTTAATGTTTTCCTATGATTTATATATTTATGTTAATATATACTACTTCATTCATTCACACGACGCCTCAAGCGCAAACATACGTATAAATTCATAGGTAAGGAAAGAAAGGGATAGGAACATATAATAGAAAAAGGACGAGGTCAACGGTGCTGTGGTAGATGGAAAAAAAAGCCAGAAATCAGAGGGAGGCCGCATTTTTACCCTCTGATATCTGGCTTTTTCCATCTACTACAGCACCGTTGTCCTCGTCCTATTTCTATTACATGTTCCAATCCCTTTCTTTCCTTACCCATGAATTTATACGTATGTTAATATATAATGGTTCATATATAATTTCATGTTTTCAGTTGCATTTTTCAAAATATAAAATGCTTACGAGGTGATTTATGATGAGAGTTACATAATAAAAATGATGACCCAAAGTTCAGCAATTAATTAACTACTTACTACTTATGTCTTGAGACGCAGGTTTCGGCTCTCCCAAAGATTTTTTTTCATTGTGCTCTGTTCCATTGCTTCTTTTCGTCGGTGTTAATAAAAAAGATATTTCTGTCTGTAACTTTAGTAACCATTATTTTTCTAATCCAAGTGTGACTTCCAAGCAAGCTAGTTGACATATATTGTTACATTTTATTAATAATTTATTTTGTTAGTTGAATATATTTCGCGTAAGTATCTATCAAATGAGAAACCTCTCCATTTTTCGTTTGCCACCCGTATTTCTCTTCCGTTTCGAAAACTGCGCGCGATAATATCTTCATTACGTAAAAAGACTAGATTCCGTCAAAATAACATTATAAACCACAATTCAATACTGAAATTTTATTTTTTTATTTTGTTTTCTTCCCAAATACCGAATACAGATCATATTCAGCCATTATATATTGGGTATTCGAAAAATTTAACAATTAATTACACGAACAAACAACCTCTGGATAAGGGAAACCTAACCAGGCGGGACTCGAACCCGCGATTTCTTGTATGGCAGGCGATGACTTCACCCAGCCCCCGCCTAAGTCTATAACATGATTTTGACGAAATGCCTGCTTACATAATGTAAATAATATCGTCAGCAATTTCGGAAAAGGTGTAAACTCAAAAGGACCTTCGCATCCGCAGGCATATTTTTTCAGCGCCTGAGGGAGGAACACGGCCCCCATAAATTGGCTTCTGCTATTTTTAATTGGCTCGCCGGCATTTAGGTCTCACGTATCAACTCCGACTGAGACCCCTGATCCTGCGACCCGTATCATATTTTTCATGAGTATCAAATTTCTTCCCGGAGCTTCGCGGGTGACGTTGGGAGGGAAGTTGCCTTCTCCCCCCCTTTCTCTCCCTCGAGGCGCTTCGGCTTCGGTCTCCATGTCCCGGTGCTGCGGCTAGAGGCCTTCGTGAGCCGTTAAATTGGGAAATTCAAATGCTATGGCGCCCCCTCAAACTGATTGCTGAGCAATAAACTTTTTTTATAAAAATGTTCTATTGGATGTAAAAATCTGAGAAAAATAAATTATATTATATATACAGTACGATAAGCAATGCGCCTTTCAGTGGTAGTGGACTCACCATTCCTCTCGCCTTCCCTCTTCCCAACCCAATCAACACTCCCAAGTCGCACTTCTTCCCTTTCAACTCCCGTGACATAATAATTGGCGATTGGATCTTAAGGCGAGGCGTGATCCTTCCATTAATTCGGCCCTCCCGAAATGCGAGCCCAGCTGAAGACCTAATAACTCGTCAGGACTCCTCAAACTGTCACGCCGCAGACGGCTCGAGTCTAAACGAGTGACAGGGTGACGGGCAGCGTAAACAATGGCGCTTCAACCCTCGACCCCAAATCCCTCGTCACGCCATAACGGGGGGGAGGGGGCATCGACCCCGCCTCTAAGCCTTCCCAATCACCCCAATCAATGGCAGCGGGGCCGGGTTATGAGCCGGTGGGCTCTTGAGAGGAAGATACACACAAACCTTTCTTTGTTTGCCCTGTCCCGCCCGTCGCTCTTCGGAAAATCAAAACAAAAGATTTATTCACACCAAGGGTGTTTGCCACGAAAAAATCATTTGGTTTATCCGGGTTGATTGGAAATGAATTATTTTTTCAAGGGCAACCTTGATATGAATAACTTTGCATCCGTGCGTTCGACTGCGAAAAAAATCAGTTCTTAAATTGAGTGCCGCATAGAAGATGAACAAGCAATTGCGTTTTAACAACTCACGTCTTGAAACAAATCATCTCATATCTTCGGAAAAATCACCTATAGCATATTTTAAAAATAATTTTATCTTAATCTAAATTTAACATAAAATCCGTGTCGTTAATTAATTATTCATTGTGATATTAACATAATGTTATCACCAACGCCACGTATTCTTTTTTAATGTCCACTAAAACCGTACGTTTTGTTTCATCACTTCTCCATTTAAGAGCATCTGTGTACTTGCGCTTAAAATTCCATAAAAATGCGAAGAATTCAAAAATTTTAATGTTCACCTCATATTTTCACACTATAAAAGGTTTCAAGGTTTTGATCAAGAAATTCTCTCCTAGCCATATTTATCTGCCTTGTGCCATTCCAACTATCGTGTGATTCAAGATATTTCAATTTTTGGCAAAAGTTAACTGTTGGAGAAAAATTACGAACCGCAATTGTGGTGCATGGTACTTCAAAATTCATGGCTGGCGCAAATATTTCGATGTGGTAAATAGTAAAAAAATGTTTATTTTCAGTTACAAATACGTTCAAATTGCAATGGTATTGGAATCTCTTTCTCTTTTTTAAACATTTGAAAACAGAAAATATAAGAGAAGTATAAAAAGAACAGGTGTGCTTAAGATTACTCAAAAGAAGCGTAAATTTCTATGGCTTTATTTTGATAATAATGAAATGCACTGTGGAAAGCATTTTGGGTGTAAAAAGTATAATAATATAATGAAATACTAAATGAAATAGTGGGCCGCCCGGCAGTACTCAAGAAAGATAGCTCCCAGAGAATTGGGAACTTTGAACTTGAAATGCAAGGTCACATAGCAGGGTTCTTAGGTACGCAGAACTGCAAACAGAAAAAATAAATATTTCCGTATACCGCGCACGTGATCAGCTTATACCCCGCTCCACAACATTGATCGCTATGCGTGTCTGTCCGTATGCATTACAAAAACGTCTTTTGAACTCATGCCAAATACTTAAACAGGTTTGCACCGAGAGGATTCATGAGAAAGTGTAGTATGAATCCTTTGAAACTTTTCCCTCTGAGCGAGTGAAAGGTTGTACCCACCCGGCAATATATGCAACGGCAGAAGTTGTATTGTATGACGTGTTAGTAACCATGGCAATGAGAAATCGACGCAAGGGACGCGTCGGACGCAACCCAAAGTTACTACTTACAAAGCACTAACTTCGATCTCAATCTGTATGGAAACGCAGAGCGGACAAACAAACAGACGTCCTCTTTTATAACTATGGATAGATAACAACACTCGACTCTCTCTCTCATAATGTGCAGAAGTAGTTTTCAGTGAAATAATTCATGCATAAATCTATCCATTTATCTCTCTCTCTCTCTCTCCCTGTTCATATCTAGAAAGAATTTTATATTAGGGTTGGGCGAAATTAATCGAAAAATATTGAAATTTTCAAGACGAATATCGACATTTTTGATTTCAGCGTTGTTGATATCCTCAACGAGCGATACCGCTGATAAATTCAATTGAAAAATAGAGATAGCAAAATATCCGCGAATTTATTTACTAAGGTACGCTGCATTCCAAACGTTAGTCAATTTTCAAGTGAAATTTAATACTGTTGAAATCAGGAGCTGTATATATACAGATCGGGTGAGAGGGGAGTGGAAGGGGAGGGTTGAGGAAAAAGGGGGGAGGGTGATGTTTCATTGGCTACTGCGGGAACGCTAACTACAATATTAGCGTGTTATCTCACAAATAACCTCATGAAGCTTTTTTCGTATGTTTAGAGTACAAAATGTTCACTTTTACTTGTTGAAAAGTATTTATATAATCCACGACATTTTAAAACGAAAGCCTTAGTCCCAACGCAGGAAAATCACGAATAAGAGCCGCGGAACAACTTGTCACAGAAGCCCCTGTTGATTACATTGTTTCAGTGTTTATTTTACGTACAAGATGAATTTTTAATCTAATCAGCGATTTTATATTCAGATGAAATAACGTTTATTATTGACAATTTGCAGTTATTTTTTATTTTTCGAAGGGACTCAAATCCTATACATAGCATTATTTTTACGCTTATAACATTATCATCATCATCACTGGTCAACAATCCTACGCAGCTCTCCACTCAGTTCTCCTATCAGCTAATCTTTTTACATGTACTTATTTCTTCTCTTTCACATCCTTCTTCACTTGTTCCATATATTTTGTTCGAGGTCTTCCTTTTCCGTTCTTGCCTTGCAGTTGTCCTTCGACGATTGTCTTCATCAGGCCATCATATCTCAAGATGTGGCCTATAAGATTGTTCCGTCTTCTTGTTAAGGTTTTCATGAGGGGTCTCTTCTCTCCCATTCTTCTTTTATAAAGCATATAAAATAACATCTAATGTTTTCCCGGCGCTCAAGGTGAAACAATTCACTCAGGTGTAGCAGCGCATGAGTTTTCCATCCTGGCCGACGTTTCGCCGCCCGAATCGAGAGATATCATTAGGATACTCAAGCATACTTCAGTCCCGATGATGATTCTCGACTCGGGTCTGGAAAAGTCAGCAGTAATGGAATAACTCACCCATTGGACAGCCAGAGATAGTTTCATTCAACGTACTTACCGTGTACCTGAAAAGATAATCTGAGTAATATTTTTATTCTTACCTCTCATGGGAATATTTTTTGGAAAAAGTGGCAAAATGAGTTAGATGGATTGCAATTTAGGTGCGAACGTTTTTTTGTTGGCATGATACATTTTTCTATGTATCCGGCTGATCATGATTCAGGGCAGATCCTACCGCATTCAATCCACTTCGGCCGCTCATAAAACATGGGTTTTGAATGGCACGTGAGATAGTTGGAGCGTTCGCTGTCATTCATTCACTAATGCTCCTCCCGCCATGCAATATTCAGACCACCAAGACGCTCTTCCCTAAGTGCTCCTCATCTTATTCTCATATTCCCGCGAGTCACTGTTGCGGAGAGGAAATCTATGGCATGCCGGTGGAGTCAAAGGCCTCCTCACTAAGGAGAGCAAGAGGTCTCCTTCTTCTTCTTCCTCTTTACATCTGCCTTCCTAAATATTTCAGCGAGCCACCCTAAAGGCAAAAGGTCTTACCCCATTCAAAACTATGCCTACCTCAGGGCCAAAAGATGGGCACGGACTCCTGAAAAATACATTACAACTCCCTTCGCTCCTGCTTGAATATCATTGAATCTGATTTTCGTTTTGAGTCGCGAGAGAGTTCTCCATTTGGAAATGCTCGCATCAAACACCGATGCCACGTGAAAACATAACAGCGGTGGCTTATAAAGCCTCTACCTCTTATTATATATCATATTGAATTCCACAACGGGCTCTTCGTCAATTACCATCAATTTTGTTTTATGAAAACTCCACTTATATTTGTACTATACATAGACTGACGATAGAAATGGTCCTTTTTGTAATATTTTCTCGGAACTGCAGTTGAAAATTAGAATGCGTAAATTAATATCTATGGTCATGAGTACGGCTAAGCATAGAAATCATGCATCAATCATCGGCGATAATTAACCTGATTATGCCGGATGTCATCACAAAAGGATATTTATTACCTCATCCCAGGATATTGCTATACTTATAACGCTATATTGGAATTATTTGGACCAATTTATCTCTCTAAGTGAAAAAAAACAAAAATATCATTATAATTCCGAATTTAATTGGAATATTTCACTCGCTGAACTATTCGCGATATAATTTCTACCAGTATTTTTGTTGTGAAGCTCAGATTTATGCTGTTCACTATTCAAAAAGATTTCACCATTTTACTTTGCTTAAGCTACATAAATGTAAGGAGATTTCATTAAGATAATGAGGACAGGTATGTATTGTCATGAAATATATTCTTCTAACTGTACGCGATCGACAAAGATATTTTTTAAAATTGGTCAGACATTGTTGAAAACTTACATTCCACTCTTTGAGAGCACTAGCCATATTTTCGTCATTAAACTACACCTTTGGTAAATAAAGTCCTTCTCATGCTCTCCATTGCCTTACCTAAAGATGATACTTCGCTAAACTTTCACGGGTAGCTGTCATAATGACAATGACCTTTTGGGCAATTTCGCCGCATCAGTATTTAGGTGGCCCCTCCGTTTCCCGACCGTTGGTGCTCACTTTCTCACAGGAATCTAGTGAGTCAGGGAATCTTCTTTGAGTCTATGAAGTTGCTGTATCTGGCGGAAGGGGAGGAAGGTGGGAAGATTTTTGCGGTTGATATAACGTTTTTCATTTTTAACGGCACCTAAGTTTGGCTAATTTGAGACATAGGTCCCTCTTATTCTCCCCTTCCGCCAGATGCCGCACCTATACATGAATGCATACAGCAAGGGGAATCCCTGCCTCATAACATTAAAAAACCATTAATATTCAGCACAAAACCCCGTAAATATGTTACATTTTACCATTTACTTTCAGTTTTGCTGATTTCCACTAGATAATTCGTGTTGCGCACCTTTACTTAGAATAAATTCTGCACCACTCCGCAGACAAGTGATTTATAACGCACACAAGGATAAGAAAATGGATCATGATATTCAACCAGAAGTTTTTTATTCATGTAGAGGAAAACCCTTAAATAATAAAACATTAAAGGAAATCATTCCATGTGCAGCAAAGACCTTGCATTCCCCAAGCGACCGAAAATCACCGCCGTGGAATGATCCTTTCACACTATTTAATCTACGGCACGTGGAATCATTATTTCTCGATGTTGCTACACATTTAAATCAATATATGAAAGACAATATATGAAAAGGTCAATGCAATTACTTAATCACACAGCTTCAGTTGTTTTCTACGAAAATAACACCAGTATATAATTCAAGTCGTAACGTTCTCGTGTGGATAGTGGTACTCTACAGATCAGAGACTCAAATGTATTAGATAAGTACTTGGGTCAGATCAAGAAAGACACGGGGAAGAGGAAGAGGGGATGGGAGAGATAGGTTTAAATAGAGAGCTGCAATATATATATACCAATATTAGAATTGTATTAGTATGTATTCTGAACGAGGTTCTGTTGCCAATCCAACTAAGAAAACTGTCCACATAATGAATTGTATGACATAAGGTTTGCCTTTAAGTTGTTATCATTTTCACATTTGCGAAATCTTCGCCATTTGCTATATTTTTCAAAGCAAATATTAATCTATTAATTCACACCAATATAATTATTCAAGTATTTACGGGAGTGAAAACGGTGGCAGCGAAACCGAAGAGGTGGTTTCTTGAGCTCTTTGGATTTGGATGACTGTAAGAAATATGTGAATGCAAATAATTAAATGAAGCAGCCTTAAGATTTGTCTAAGAAGAAGATGGCTTTGTGTTGTAAGTGGTAGCATACCTGACCGGCAATTGAGAGATCCGGGTTCGAATCCCGGTAAATGATTTTTAATAGAGTATTTCGTCCTCGATGTACCTATATATTACATGATTCCTTTCAAGATGACTTAGTAATTCTCAGACGTTGTTCTCATGGCCTATTAAACATTTTTCAACCACCCTTATTGATATTCTCCTGGTCATAAGGCCTTGCCTTTGCCACCATAGGCATTGTCTTTTTTTACCACTACCGTATCTGATTTGATACCCTTTCCATCGATTGCCTATTTCCAAGATGGAGACTTATCTCGGTTATCGCAAAGCGAAATTGCAATTTTCATCCTTTCTTAGTATAATAGGATTCCATATACTTTTATGGTTACAATGGCACTCGCGGGAATAATTGAGTGCGTGAGAAGCCAAGGGGTGCAAGTGATTTCTCTTTTCTACACAGAGTTAGGTACAGAAATTAGGTAAAGAAATCAAACGAGATGAATTAGATGTTTAGCAGTGCATTGGATTTTCCACTCGACGCCAGCACAGAACAGAGACTCACTCGCATCCCTTGGCAACCAGGTTTTTGTGCATTTATTCTAACGACTAACTTGACCTAACTCTGTTGATAAAAAAAATCACTCGTATCCCTTGGCCTCTTAACCCCTTATTTGACTTCATTGGGTCGGGTGCAGCACAAATCGAGTAGAAGTAATGAGTAAAAGTAATGTTAATGAGTAGGGTATTATCCCTTACATACACATATAACCGTGAGAATCTAAGCAGTTGGTCATTTTGCCCATGAAAAGTTGGTATAATGCTGGCATGTATAGGTTTAGATGTTGAAATATGCATTTCCGCTATGTTAACTTACGTTACTTGTACTTTGGATGAAAAAAACTCACCCAAGCTTGTATTTTTAACTCTAAATAATTCCGTGCAGTGGAACACTCAAAGCTTACCATTTTTTACACATTAAATAGCATGAAATAATTCAATCTCCTCTTAAAAATTGAAGGAATAGTGTATCTTATCGTCTATGATGTGCAAACCAGTGAAATATTTTCTTTAAAGGCCGTCCCACTTCCAATATATGTCAAGTAGTGGGGGTTAATTTTTCCGACGTTTACTTCACCTCTAGTGTGCATCACTTGAAGCATTACGTACTTATTATACACGATGAACACCATAACCATGTATGACCTTTTCCATTATCACAGTAAACCCTAGGCCAATGTATTTCGTGTGATACACCATTCAACCCGGCTAGCATTAGAGATGTCCACGTATTTCTTTTCACTTTGGGCGATGTACCTCGGAAGAAACACGATTCATAGAGGCAAAGTAAACTTCCGATTCCAGCAAGGGACCGAGCAGATCATTACCTCGTGAATAATTGAAAATTGTTTTGTAATTTATTGTTTATGGACAAGCGGAAGCCCATGCCATTCTATCGATGCATATTAATTATTTTGTCAATACTGGAAATGCATATAAAGATAATCATTATTTAGTAATAAATCGACAAATTTGCAAATAAACTAATGTCTACTATCTTCTATATTATACTACGTTTAAGTGTAACAAAATATCTTCACTTAAAATTTGACCGATTAATGGATGACAACTGTTTTCGAAGGGAAGAGGATGAGGAGTGTCTCAGTGTTTTGGTAAAGTGAGATGAGTAATGGGGGAGAGAGAGGGATATTTCGGAGCCTGCATTGCGAGGGGGGAGGGCAGTGCCACTTGAGCGCGCGGAGTGAGAGTGGAAGAGAGATAGAGAGAGGAGCGAAGATTGAGAAATGCTGAGCGGATGGGAGCAAAGAAGAGGGCGGGCAGTGCACATCGGGGCTTCCCCTCTCTCTCTCTCCCTTTTCATATCCCTCTCGTCCCCATTCATGCGGAGCAAATCCACCCTCTGTCTTTCCTCATCGTTCTTTTATTGTTATCTCCGATTGTGCCGTGGGGGAAGAAGAGGGGGTGCGCTTCGGTCGACTGGACTCGCCCTCACATGTGGCGCCATCTCTGAGGATCCGAGGAAAAGTTACGCTAGGGTGAAATCAAAAGTATGACTCTCTCTTCTCGACCTGCAGTGGACCAAATTTATTAAAACCAATTATTTCTAAAAGTAATCGTCAAAGATTTGATAATATTCTCTGTGCCGTGAGATCTATCACAAAATTGATTAATTAATTCTTGAGTAATAAATCTGGGAAAGTAGCCGCTCATTGAAGAGCTCATTTTTGACCTGAAGTTGATTTTAATTTTTATATCCCAATAGTTATTGATACTCTCGACAATAAAAGAGGCATTCAAGCATTTGATTCTAAAATCTCTAAGCTATAGAGCAAGCAAAGCCCAACGGTAGGTTTCTTGAGGCTATGGGAACATAACTTGGCTAGATTTTCTAGTCTTAATTTATCCTTAAATGCTCTCGCTGTCCTAGGTTTTGTCAGCATATGAGCGTAAACTAGTTAGAGTATACCTACTGATGATGAGGACAATAGGTACCAGTTTTCCAGGATCCAATGTATAACGCGGCGTTTCATAGTTGAGATTACTAGAATATTACGCGAAGCAATGAGAAACTGCTCCGTAGTAATATCTATTTGCCTCACCTAAACAAAAATGTCCCATTCGCAATTTTGGGAGTATCATCGTTTACTCAGACCAAAAACGTGATGCAAAAAAGAATCCAAAAAATTACGACCCAAAAAATGAATTCCCCACTCAGCCATTCCCTCATAAGTGAAAATTAGGAATACGCGAGTGACGCCGCCAACTCTTCACGCAGTTGGTGACGCTATCAGAGTCCTGGTTCATTTACGCGTTCATACATAACATGTACAAAGAGGGAAGGAATCGCAAACGAGAGTGTAAATATCGACGAAGCACGCGCTGCCTAAACGAGGAGATGACTATATGAGCAGCGATGAGCCTAATGGCGGGAGTGCGTGAAATCATGAACATATCTGACAATGAGAAAGTTTATGGCCGTCGAAATTTGTCACAAACAATTCGAGTGTTGTCTGACTGATCAACTAAAAAGAAAAATAATGGATCTCCTTTTGGTCAACCTTTTCTCACTATCGAAATTCAAAAAGATGACATGAGAGCCCATTTTTTATGTTTTTTTTGCGGAAACTTTTTAGACGGCACGATTTTCTTAGAAAGGAAAAATCTAGACTGAACCATTGCCCCATTTACCTCTCATGCATAAGAGTAGCCCATAAAGAAGAGCAATGTAACTGCAGTTACATTGCTCTTCTTTATGGGCAAAGGGCATGGGATGGGTCAAGCTCCTCATGAAATTAAAAAAAAATAGTTTAGCTTAAGATAAAAATTACAATTTTTATCTTGGGTTGCCACCAGTATTTTTACGCAGAAAATCACCTGCCGCATAAATTACCGGAGACCCTAACGACGTGGTTTGATGCCGAAGAGTGGCTTTAATAACATCTCATTAATTGAGTGTAACATCTTTATGCGCAATATATGAGTCAATGTGGCTATCAATCAAGAAACATGTTCGAAAACGGACCCTGGATCAACTCTTGCCTAAGCGGCGAACTGGTTTTGACCACACAGGAATTCCGGAGACGCAAGGGGAAGCCGACTTTCTTCATTAGGAGGGTCAGTCCATTCATATCCATGTAGGCTCCAATGAAAACTGCGAGGTAACCATTTGAGATAGTTATTGAAAAAAATATACCTTACAATACACCTATCAGAAAAAAATTAAAAATTGACCACTTTTTTTTTTAATTTCATGCCACTTTATTAGCCATTAGAAAAACAAAACCCATGTATTCATTCTGGTAAGCTAGGGCTAACGGTCAATTTTTAATGCCTTTAATTTGGGCAACAGTGGGACTAGATTTTTGAATTTTCTATTGTTTTGGAGGTATACCTTATTATTTGTACAGTTTACTCGAAAAAAGGTATTGGATTGAATAAGAATCGCAATACGAATTTCAAAATTGCTAAAAAAAAACAAAATATTTGGCAGTGGCAATTAGTTTTATAGTCATTAAAAATGCTATTAGAGCCAATGTTAGCTTTATGTGTAGTAATTGCACGTGCTAATGTAACGTTTTTTAATGCCTCTAATACTGCAACTACTTAAGTAAATACGACTTTTAATAACGAATAAAATTAAATTTATGAACAAAAAAAGTAAAGTAAATTTTCAAAAAACCATCATTATATTCCCAAAATCCTCTAAAATGCAACATCACTCAAGATTGAGGATGTGTAAACAGTGTGGACGATTCTTCGTTAAAACTTTTGCGGTCGTCATGCTAAAAAGAAACTTTCGGGACACGTGGCCGCGTCAATGTCTGGCTGGCCCCAACGTTTCCCGACCGACGCTGCGCTGATCGCTTTTTCATAGGAATCTGGTGAAGGAGAAATTTTTATTCATTTATATAGGTATCCGCGTCCGGGGGTCGGAGGGGGGGGGGGAGCGGGAGGTTGGAGGAGTAGGTTGTTGAGCGTTTTTTTTATTTTCGGATTACGGGTTACCAAGTACGACTTATTTTAAGGCCGGTGTCACTGTTAAAATTGTTCTCTCCTCTTTTTCAATGTCGATGGCTTCTCTGACGAGTTTACTTTTGAAACCGTTCTTTCACTTTGGCCACAATTTTTGCTTCCTCAAGGTCGATTGCGTGGCCCAGCGCTGCGTTTTCGGCTACCGCGGACTTCGTTGACTGACCTAGTCTAATTGCTCTCTCGTGCACCTCAGGTGTGCTTTGACCGACGTGCCTGTTTCGCCGATGTAGTTCACCGAGAAATCGAAACAGAAGAACCACCCTTGTGTGCATGGTAAAACCACTCTCCAGTTACAAACACTCATGCAAACGTAAATTATTGTATGAAATCGTTTCAGGCTTAATTTTGTGGCAATTCGCTATATCCATTAATTAAGAACACATGTGGTAATTTCCACTCTTTTTACTTCAACACTCGACAAGCGACCATGGGTTCAACACACGTTTTTCAAAATGGCACAATGTGCTGAAACCATGGTCGGTTGTTGAGCACTGAAGTAAAAAGAGTGGAAATTACCACTTGTTTTCTTCATTTTGGTGAATCATTGAATGAGTTTCCCTATGATAGGAAAAATGAAATCTATAAAATTTGCAAAAAAATAGTTTTTATTCAATCGGTATAAAAAGGCCTAAAGTTTTCAATAGGGTTTCTTCTCCGTAGATAATTGTAACAAGAGGCTCATATTCTTAATGAATACCAATGAATGAAAAAAACCTATTTATCTCTGCTGGTTCAAATTGGCCAATCCAGTTAGTAATACACAGGAAGAAGATATTCTAAGTGACTAAAATATAAGGCATGGTAAATGTTACCTAAAAAGGTGAGGGACTGATTTAAATCAAACCATATACCAGAAAAAAAGGTATAAATATATGATCAACAGAACTTTCATTATTAACCATTACTTTCTTTCCCATAATTTAGACTGAGATACTAAAGAATGAGAACTTTAACAATAACTTCTCCTAAAATCAATTTAATAGAAACGTACCAATTATCCGTTTTGCCAGTTTGCCACTCGCTTTTTAGGCGGCTTGCGGGGTATTATGTAGATGTAGTATACGGGAAAAACGGATGCGCCATTGGGGAAATAAGGATAACTTGAAAAATTATGACGTTAGCCTTGGCAATCATTTTAGAAGTAGCTGCCTACTCTGCATATGATGTGCAGTTCTCGTGTGCCTATCCATGAATTTTGACCACATCCAGTCTTCGATAATCAGCTCACTATGTTTTCCAGCACATACCAAGCAAAAGAAATCTAATATGGCATATTTATTCTTAGATATTTCTGTCTTCTTGCAACTGCTGGGTTCTGAACATCCACTTATCTGTGTCTTTTTGTTTATTTTTGCCATATTATTTAGCCTGCTCAGCTTTAACAGAAGTGGACGTCAATATTTCTGATTGTTGCTTCTTGTGTTTCCGATTTGTTTTGGGAGCGACCATAGCTGGTGCGTGTCTGATGTGCAGTGGTATGAATATCGCCGAAGGTGCTTGTGTTGACGGTACTTCTGTTTGCCCTAAAGACAATCGGTGCAAAAAAAATATTTAAGCACTTTTGCGAATATCGTAAGAAAACAGATACCGGTTGCATTACAGGAGCAAATAATAGTAGTTAGTGGACCCTTTCTGCTCTGCTCTTCACACCTGTCTGTGCATATTATAAATAGTAGTCACATCAAAGTTGTATTTCTCCCCCGAAACGAGTACCTATCCGTTTTTCCCGAAGCCACAGTATTAGAAAGATGTATAAACCTTTCAGATATCATTGACGGTCAGTGGAAGACTACCGTCACAAATTAAACATAAAGAAACGTGCCATCGAACAAAAAGAAATTATGATTGATCAATAGACAATTACTACAAGAAAATACGAACAAACCTTAGAGAAAATCGCAAGAAAACAGCAGAAATTGTTCTTATTCACTTTAGCGACAAAACCACGTTTGTATTGTTTTGTTTTAACTGATATGGTGTCACCAAAACGATCAGTTGAGCCGGCCTACGCGCATCGTGACACCATCTATCAGCGACATGTGAAAAAACCGCTCATTCTTCTTACCCGCACTATACTTCTTGCCCGGGAGGCCCCAATGAGTCTATCCGTTCAATTCGAGTTGGTAATCGCAATATGCCACTTCGGAAAATATTTCAAATGTGAGATAAGGCTCAATGCAAGAATGGATAACTTGATCCCGCAGGGAATTATAATGTAGAGCTTCAAGCGGAATTGGATAATCGAGTGACATCGCTATACATGCATTCCTACCGTCTCTAATGCAACTGAAGAGGTCTGGTTCGTTTGCCCTCCCTGACTATACCGAGATTATAATATAGGTGGGTGGTTATGTATAGGGAAGAGGAGACTCACTCGAGGCAGGAGACAGAATATATCGAGTTCCCTCCGCAAATAAATCAGTTTCGGGACCTCGGGCACTTGCAAACTAATGCTCTCTCGGCTAGATATCCTAGGAAAATGCATTCCCCATTTCGGCGTCATGTTTTGTTTGCGTCCCCTAGACGACGCACTCGCTTATAGCATGCTAGCGCGATACAGGTATATACGAATGCAAACATATGCGCTCTCCGCGCCCTGCATGAGAAATTGTATGCCTAATGCTCACTTATTCATAACGCCTCGGCATAAAATGCATTTCTTTATTGGCACTAAAAAAGTCACAGCACGACGCGACGCGGCGTCTTGCGCCGCGTGTTTGTCATTTTTCTCCGCTTTCCGTCGCGCCCTCGGAGGCGCTGCTGTGGATGCATAAATTCGACGGGTTTCCACGGATACCTGGAGCTCAAGGAGAAACCACAGACTCACGCACACCACGTATGAAAATGAGATGAGAAGGTTGCCATGGCGAAGGAGCAATATGATTTATGAATTTGAGGGAAACACTGCCAGATGCATCGACGTCCTTCGTTGCTTAAAACATTCAAGGGGGGTCACGGCGAAACTAGAGGAAAAAAAGCGACGGGCTTTGGGCTGACAAGGCCTCCCTTTTAATATTGGGGAGTATATTTCTTTACTAGTCAACTTCTGAACACTTTAAGAGAAAACGTCGTGGGAATTTAGCAATCAGGATATGGCGAATAAAAAGTTGTTATGTAGTGACCACATGAGCTAACACAAATAATTGTCGCGTAAGTATTTTATTTGTTTATTAATTTTCACAACCAAAAGTGGTCCAAAGGCTTTTACATCGGCTGACATCAATCAATAAATCAATATTTAAAGAAATAGAGACATAACATAGCATCTAAAAATAACCTAGGTAATAACTGAATTATAGATTTGAAATCTAGGTTGGGAGATTAACACTAGAAAGACGGGACTTTTTCACCTACGAGAGCGACGGAATTAGGTAGCCATTTTGGCTATTTTGAGTTTTTTGGATCCCATACTTATTTTAAATTAACAAAATAACATTACACATAATTTATTCCTATTCGGTCGTTTCTATGTTTGAATTGCCATCTTTTAAACATTTTTATGGATATTTAAAGAAATTTTTTTATATCACATTCTGCGTAATTACCAAAATTACCGGAAAGAAGACAGCTCTGTGATACCTTCGTCGCCGTATAGAAATTAGCACTATGAATTAAAAAAAAGAAATCCCAATAAGTTACTTACGCATTTTCCGCAATGTTCAGCACTGTACCACATTAATGACGGAGCGGCTTGGAGGTATGCATATACATATATTGGCTGGTAGCACAAAAACCGATTCCGTCGGTAGATATGATAATATTTATTTCTCTGTTTTTTGGTGAAGCAAGGATAATTATTTTACATAATTGGTTACGGAAAACAAAATATATGGAAAAGTACCCAATGAATTGCCCAAGACCTTAATAAAACTTGATTAACCATTAAATAATTTTGTCCAAAATTTACAAACAAATCACTTCACACATCAACTTTGGTTTCAAAACATACATAAAAATAAGTACTTGGAAATTGAATAGGAATGACCAAAGTCAGCATTAAAAAGAAACACTCTAAAATAAATTTATGGACCGGTGGGTACCGTATAGACTACGTAATGCTCCCGTAAGAGTTCTTTTTGATATTACTCCGAGCATTTTACACAAACAAATATGGTTTTGGCTCTGCATTGGCCGCACAGTCGTTTCTTACATCCTTTGCACTTTCCGATGCTGTGGTTATTTTTACAGTTTTTGCGTAGTTGGCAAAATGGTCGTGTTCCCGCACTTTCCTTATTAACATCTAAATCAGAATCGTCACTTTCTGATGGGCACGATTTGGAACTTTTTGCTCTGCACGGTTCAGTAAGCTCCTCTGACAGTTTACGGAGGAATTCCCTACGCGTGATCCGACTACCAGTAACACTTTTGTATATGACATAGGAGTTGATTGCGCTCAAGGCTAGAGTATTGTGGAAACTATGAACAGGCCATCTTCTCGAGCTCGCCTTCACAGAATACAGTTTAGCCATAGCATCAACTACATCCACTCCGTACTTCGTTTGATTGTACACTTTTACAGTCTCTGGCGTTCGTTTAGGATTCTGGTCTATATTGATCGATGAATGCATAGTACTCATGATAATAACATGCTTATTTTTCTTTCCCTGGTACACAGTCAGAGAAGCGTCCTTATTTCTGAAAAATTTGCAGTCTTAATGTCCGTACTTAGCCCTCTTTATTGCATGCGGAATCTCCCTCCTTGCCTTATTCACCGTTCCAACAATTGTTGTCTGATTCTTTTTCAGCTCTTTTGCCACCTGAAATGACGTAAAATAACTATCGGTTGTCACATTCCTACCTTTCCCTAACAATGGCCGTACAAGTTTCATTGCTACAAAATCAGACAACCTTTCCCCGGAGCCACGCTCGTCACATTTCCCAAGATACGGAAACCCATTTACGATGTATTTGGTGTCAACATCAACTGCAAGCCAAAATTTTTGCCCATATTTATCAGGTTTGGCTGGCATAAACTGAGTAAAAGGGCACCTCGCTTTTGATGGAAATAACTGCTCGTCTACAGTAATGAAAGGTCCAGGTTTATACAAAAATATGCTATTTTCAATAAATCTGTTCCACACGAAAGAAAATAGTGCAAATTTGTCTACTTTCAGGCGCTCGGATCTACTTGACTTATCGTCGAATCTCAGAAAACGTGAGATTTCCTTGAATCTGTCCCTTGGCATAGTGGCTTTGCAAATTGGCAAAGCCCAAGACCTAGACCACAAATCGGAAATTGGGGCATTTCGTAAGGCATGAACACCACCAGCGTACAGCAGTCCTATGTAGGCCTCAAGTTCACTTATTTCGAGAAACCGTTCTCATTGCCGGATTGCCGGCGTGCCTCTACTTCAGTGCATTTTTTTATATGCTCCAAGATCACCTTGTCAAAAAATAGGCGCCAAGCGCTAGCAACGCTATTTTCACTCACATTTTTTTTGCATAAGACGTCGGCCCGGGAACCTCTCGCAGAATATTTTCTTGACCGCGTCTGCCAGCTTGCTCGTGCGCAGTGACGTCCACATTACGCCAAGTTGTACCATCAGGAGCAACAAGTTCATCGGCCATCACTTCAACTTCCTGGCTGTTCCCATCCGTGCTTATATCTCCGTCACCAGTATACGATCCTCGCGGTGAAACTTCACGAGAATTGTGCCGATCCGACGTGCTTGGATAAGATGCCTGACTTTTCGGATTTGCGGAAAATTGAATGCGCCCTCTTGAAGTACTTTTTTTTCCTCCACGTTGATGTCTACGTGCTGATTTTGCAAGCTTCTGCCGTTTGCCTATGGCAAAAATGGACATTTTTTAGTTCACATAAATCTATATAGCACAATATATATATATTTATTTCAATGATTTTCTTTTCGATTTGAGTCTTACGACCCTATAACCAATTCAATGAATCATTAGTAAGATCAACTAAAAATTTCTTGACAACATACCATTATCCGCATTGCTTTCTTCACAACTCTAACTATCCTCTAATTCCGGAATTTCTTCAGATATCTTAGAGTCTGGATCAAATTCCTCGTCTTCTAAATCTGATGCCTCTGACTGATCTTCGGAAATATTATTTAGCTCAGCGATGATCTCTTCCGGTGTATGCCACTTGCGTCCAGCCATGTTTGATGCTTCGAGAAAAATACCACTCTCAGTCACGCATGCGTTGAGTTCAAATGCCTTACACAAAGTCGCGAGTTTAGACAGGCCGAAAAATCCGACTGAGTAATAGAGTACGGGATGGACGAGAAGCCAGCCGGGCGGCCACCTTGAGGCACTCAGCACAATCCGACAAAGTCAGCCCAGAGAACGTCCGATACACTACGTGCGACGGACGCTGTCATACTTACGAGTCCTGAATGTATAGAATGTGCACACATATCGCTTGATTTTACCATGTATAATGGGAAGTACTCAACGCACGCTTATATCTCTTGACTTTTGCCGACCAGAATAAATCGCCAGCCAGTCATTTCAGTTGCTAAAGGCAAATAAGCAAAGAAAATGCCAAAAATAATAATAACAAAGCTAATTGTGATCTACTCACCTTAATTTGTTTTTCCCTTTTTTTCTTGTCTACTTATACTGAGAGAAAGACGTTGAAATGGATAGAATAACATTACGTCTGGACTGAAAAAACGTTAGCCAAAATGGCTCATGCCGTCGTTCTAGGCAAAACATCAATTATTTCCAGAAACGATTCACACGGCAGATATCTGACTGCACTAACCTAAAGGTCATTAAAGTGGATGAAAAGTCACGAAAGGGCAAATTAATTAAAAGAAATTTGCGGGTAGGGTGAAGGAACGAATTTCAAAAATAGCCAAAATGGCTAACTCCGTCGTTCTAGTGTTAAAGTAACATACGTGGAAGAGTGACATAAGATATTTTTTCCATGATATCGTAATTTTGTCTACATTCAGGAAATCAAAGGAATAAGTCGCATATTTTTCGACTAACGTAATAAATGGACTTGGAGGTTGAATAGTTTTGATGGTGAGGGAGAACTTGAAACAACAGGAGGAGAAGGTGAGTTACAGGATATTATAAGCCCAGCGATTTTTGGCAAGGCAGGGGCGTTCATATAAGAGGGGTTGATTCGTTTACAATTGAAGAGGATGGATATAGGAACTACACTTTTGGAGCGTATTTTACTGAAACAAATTTTCACTCCATCTACTGCAACCAATGATGTCAGAAACCAAATTTTGCTTTAAATATCTAGAAAATTCAATGCATAAGTGAACTTCTTAGTATAAGTAAAATTCGACTAAATGCTTCTGTTACTTCAAAAATATATATATCTATCTTCTTCTTCTTCTTCTATATCTATAAAAGAAAGTCGAAAATCGTGTTAGTTAGAACACTTATAACTCGAGAACGGCTGCACCGATTTTAGTGACATTAGGCTCTTTGGATTCGTCTCAGCCCCGGATAACATATAAGACATTAAAAAATAGGAAAAGTTCACAAAAAAATTCAACTTTATCTTATTGTTAGAGATATGTTTTTAGGAGTTGATTGTTAAGATGGTCAAAATATTAAGATATTTTTTCGTTTTTACTAATGTATTGACTGATCTTATTACAATATTTAAAAAATTTAAATGTTCAAAAATGTTAAAAAAATTGAATTAATATTAATATAGTATTAAAATAATTGAATTAGAGGTAAGCTCAGCTCGAATTGAGTTGCCAACAAACACATAACTACCGTGAGTGTAAACAAATCTCCAAGCAATTGTTAATTATCAGTAATGTCCGTGTACTCTGCTTGAATTCAAATCTTTTAACTTTATGTAATAAACGAAGACGAAGTCACCAACTATCTATCTGAATATTTAAAGTCCTTGGACGCACCTGGCTTACCACGGCACGATTTACAGCTTAAGGTAGGCTCTGTTGTCATGATCTTTCGAAACCTAAACCAACCGAAACTATCCAACGGAACGTGTTTGGTTATTAAAAAAACTGATAATGAAAGTGATTCACGCCACTATACTCAAAGGAAAATTCAAAGATGAGAAAGTTCTCAATCCGAAGATTCCATGATCCCAACTTATATGCCCTTTTAAGCTTAAACGTATTCAATTTCTAATTCGTGTTGCATTCGTGATAACGATTAACAAATCGCATGATCATTCTTTCTGTTTTTGTGATGTTTGTTCTCATGTGTCAGTGAAAACCAATGATTTTCTCATGGTAAATAATATGTGGTATGTTTACGAGTCGGTAAACCATCCGCTGTATTTCTTCCTTCGCTCCAAGGGCGCAGCTAGGAATTAAGGATAGGCGCAGCTAATGCTGGCGGATCTATAGGGTATAGAAAACTCGCCAAGGTAAGCGAGAGGTGAGGGGGCCCTCCCCAGACATTTTTTAGGATAAAAGGTTCAAAATTGTAGGTTTTGCGGCTGTGTGAACAGTTAAATATTTTGTGACTCATCCGTCCCCCTAATATTAATAACAGAATGTTTTATAAAAAGATTATCTGAGCTTTTGGGTGGGTTTTAACCCCCAGAAACCCCCCTCGGTGCGTCATTGCTTCGCTTCACTATTTTTATTTAGCTTCATCCGCTTTATCTTGCGCCTGATAACAAAACAAAAACTGTTGTTTATCAGAAGGCGCTTGACGCAAGACATTAAACCCGTATATGTAGGGCACACCGTGGTGCGTTTACGCATGCAGCACGTTTACGCAGTGCATTTTTTCCAAACAGAGATACTATAAGTGGCGCGCCTAAAGTCATTTGATACGAATGCTGCTTCATAGGGGCTTTTCTTACACTATTTTGAGTCAGTCAGTCAAGTCAAGTGTCGGTCTAGCGTTGCGTTAACCTGCCCAGTGAACTAGCCAAGTTTACGCTGAGGACTTAGACCTAAAAACATGTTTTTACGGTTTATAACACAAATAGTCAACAACTGAATGCGTATAATTTTTATTTCATCAATATTTTCTCATTTAATTTATAATAAATCAAATATGATTAAAACGATACAGCCGCTCTTTATTTACAAATGGTGCAACTAAACTATAAGTTCATTGAATGTTAGGCGATACGAAGTTCGCCGGGTCAGCTAGTATAGAGATAAAAATTACTCTCTCATACTACCTATCGTGGCCTAACACTTTTGATGGAATCATATGCCAAAGCCAATGCTGTTACTTATGGCACCGGCAGCCAACTATGGGAGTTAATTCATAGTCCCCTAGACTCTATGAGAGAGCTACTACACATCAGTTCTGGGTAATACATTCGAACATTCCATTGCATCAATTAATTCTAGCCTTTTAAATACATCTCAGCACTGAAGCACCTAGCTGACTATCGTATACACCATCCTTCGTGATAGCGCTGCTTTGTCTCATAAAAGACAGATCGAACAGTTCACTTACTCTGCGACTCAAACCTCTCGTTGCAAGGCTAAGCCATGTGTGTCCTAATTTTTTTTTTAATTTAGAGTGGAGTTCCTCTCTAAGGATTTTCAGGGTGCACAACTATTTCAGAGTTGAGATGATTAGCGTCTCCAAATGCAAGAACCTCCAATCAGCATATGACATGCTCACTTTTACACTACACCCCTTGAGCCAGTGTGATAGTGCAATGAAAAATAATTTCACGATATCATTTCATTAGAAACCTTGAGATGAATTACTTTTCCTACTTTCCTAAATGAGAATTTATCGATCTTATCCACCCATATACAGCTAATATTACTCAATCGGGCAAAAAAGGAGCATTATCTGACAGACTACTGTGCACAGATTTGTTATTACTATTTATGGATTTTAAATCCATTCATCATCCGGCATTCATGGTGGTCGGACGTGTGTAGCTCTGTAGCCTAAAGCGTCTATACATGTGCCTTAAGTTGTCTGCATATTGTGATTAATACGTATCACGTAGCACTAATCAACAAACACTAACTATTTACGAACTCACAAAGCAATTTGAAATCTTCATGAAGTGCAACAAGTGTGAAGAAGATATTGTTGACGAGGAGTTCGTCAATTGTTACGGCTGCTCGTCAAGAATTCACTTCAACTGTGCCGGCATCAGAGAGTCGACATATAGGTCTATGTCCTCGAAGAAAAAAGAGGCTTGGAGATGTGTTACCTGTCGTTGTGCTGAGAATTCAAAGCAAAATGAGCAAAGCAGAAATCCACCAGCTGCATCCGTAGAGGCTCAGCCAGCTGAGGAACAACGAGAGAGCTGTTCCACTGATGCTGTTCTCACGAGGGAGGATGTACTACAAATTAAGAAGAGTCTTACCTTCCTCAGCCACGGCTATGATGAGTTTGTGAGTACCATAAATGCTTTTAAGAACACTGTGGGTGAGCTGAATAACACTATCAGTGACCTAAAAGAACAACTTAAACAGAAAGACACTCTTATTTGTGATCTCCAAAAGAAGGTTAACCGGTTGGAGCAAAAACAGCTAGAAAACCGCTTAGAAATTGTGGGTATTCCCTTGGGTGATAGTGATAGCAGTGAGCTCCTGACTGCTAAAGTTATCGATGTTGCCAAGGATGTTGGCGTTGTAATTGATAGCAGAACTATATCTGAGGTTTTCGTCCTTCCTAAGGCTAAAACAAAGCTACAAAAAATCGTTGTTGAGTTTAACAGCAAAGTTGTGAGGAAATCTCTTTTAATCAACAGAACCTCCTTGAACAGCCCTGAGAACAGGAAAAAGTACCCTAATGCAAAAATATACATCAATGAAAGTCTAACTCCTTATCTCAAAAACTTGATGTGGCAAGTTAGGACTAGGGCTAAAGAACTTGATTTCAAATTTGTCTGGTATAGAAATGGTGGAATACTTGTCAAAAAAAACGAAACCAGCCGAATAATTAAAGTGGAAAATGAAAATGACCTATGTAAATTGATATAATATATATTTCAATTGATTATATTCCTGTTTCTTATTACTGATTTTGTTATTGTCATTAAGTATTTAACACTATAAGACACATTAAGTGTTCTATCTGTTTGCTGTTGAAATTGAAAGATCTTTTGGCATCATGGATCCATTGTCATCAATAGCTAGTGATGCTGAATGCAAATCCTATGAGAGCACTGGTGGTTTCTTGAATAATGTAAATTTGTTTAAAGGTTGTATTTTTTGTTCGTTGAATGTGAGGTCATTGAAGAAAGGTTGGGATGAAGTAAAAGTATTGCTCAATATGCTGAATAATAGGGGTCAGGTATTGGCATGTTTGTTGACTGAGGTCAATATAAAATCATCAGAAATGGGTCCTTACAACCTACTAGGTTTCAACTCTTTCCATAAACTGAGGGAAGAACGAAAGGGTGGAGGTATGATTGTCTTTCTGAGGGAGGTCTTGCCTGCAACGGTAGTTGATTTCGAGTTGGACGAATGCGAGTCATTGATCTTGAAAATGGTTTATGATTCTAACACAGTGTTATTAGTATGTGTTTACAGACCACCACATTTTAAGAAGAAGGATTTCCTCATTAGTCTGGAATCCTTCCTCGAAAGTAGATCAGAAAACCAGATTATATTGATTGGTGACTTTAATTTGAATCTAAAATCGAAAAAAGATACTAATGTGGACGCATACAAAAATTTACTTGCATCCAATGGGCTCACTGCTTGTATCACAAAAAGCACTAGAATAGAAATAAAAAAACGTAAAGTGACAGCTTCATGCTTGGATCACATTAACGTTAAAGGTTTCCACTCAAAACTTGATGGTTTCATTATCAAAACAAAAATATCTGATCACTTTCCTGTTGGTGTTTTCATACACACAGATAAGAGCTTACCTGAAGATAAGGTTATGGGACAATCTACTCATCTTTGCGACCGGAGGGTAACACAATTAATAAACAGAATAAACTGGTCGACACTACTTACACTCAATGATTCTGACAGCATTTATCAGCAACTGTGCGAAAAGTTAAATCATGTTTATTCATTATCTAAAATCAGGCAACGGGAAAATATCGGTAATAATACATTTAAACTTCCGTGGATGAATAATGCTATTTATTCAGAAATACAGATAAGAGACACACTATTCAAAAAATACAAATCCAATACAACAAACAAAGTGCACAGAAATAATTACAGAACCCAAAGAAATAAGGTAACTTCCTTGATAAGGCGATCTAAAATCTCTTATGTTCGCTCTAATCTCGAAAGGAACAAAGACGACATTAGGAAGACTTGGCTACTGATCAATAGCCTTAGGGGTGTCACCAGTAAGAAAAGCATTGATATGCAAATAAAATCAAATTTTAAGAATATTAATTTAAACTATGTCTGCGAATCCTTTGCATCTCAATTCACTAATGACATACAAAAAATACTGCCCCAATGCTCACAACACATTCTCAACCCTGGTGCTAAAAAAATAATTCCATCTACCTTCTTATTGTTGCCAGCAACTCCAGCTGATATCCAAAGTATATTACAGCAATCAAAAAATAAATGCCCAGGGCACGATAATATAAGAATGATCGATCTCAGTTGTAAACATGACATCATTGCTGCAACAACCCACTGGATAAACAAAAGCATAACTGAAGGTAAATTACATAACGATTTAAAGTTAGCGGTAATCAGACCGATATATAAACAAGGAAAGAAAAACGACACAAACAATTATCGTCCCATTTCTATTCTACCCTCCTTGGATAAAGTCATAGAAAGATATTTTGCGGTACAATTAATTAACTTCATAGAAAAATTCAACATTATCACTACACATCAATATGGGTACCAAAGAAATAAAAGTGCACGATCGCTTCTGGAGTACTTCAGTGAAGATGTACGGAAAAGCCTAAATAAGAACTGGTCCGTTCTCGCTGTATATATCGACTTCACTAAAGCTTTCGATACTATCGATATCAACATCCTTTTAAAAAAACTGGAACGATGTGGAATACGAGGAATACCGCTTACATGGTTAGAAAGCTATCTCACCAATAGGAAATTACTTGTAAAATTATTTGAACATAAGAGCACGATTAAATCTGTCACCTCTGGTGTGCCACAAGGCTCTATATTAGGGCCAATACTCTTCTGTATATATGTAAACGACATACCAGAATATATTAATCATTCTAAAATATATATGTATGCTGATGATATAGCGCTAGTTTCAATCAGCAAATCATTTGAAATGGCTAAGGAAAAAATGCAACAGGATTTCTATGCGATACAGTGCTGGTGCCATGACAATAAATTAGTAATAAATGATAAGAAAACGGTAACCATGCAATTCCGAAATGCCAAGGCAACGAGAAAACTAATAAAATTAAGATTTCATACGCATTTATGCCTTCATACTGGTAACCCTGGCCATAAAAAGAGTAACTGTCATTTATATTCCTGTTCATTTATTTCCCAAGTCAACTCCTTTAGATATTTAGGATTGACCGTAGACGAAAATTTTGACTTCAGTGAGCATATTAATCACTTGTGTAATAGACTTAGATGTATTTTGTACCAACTATATTGTGTGAAATATACCTTACCAATTCAATTTAAAAAAATGTTGTACTTAAGTCTCGGTGAAGCAGTACTCAGATATGGTTTAACGATCTGGGGCTCCACAAATAAAACCCTGTTGAGAAAGGTGGAAAAAATCCAAAACAATATGATATTACAATTGGATCCTAGAGAAAGAAATGTCTTTAAAATTTACAAAAATCTAAACATGCTTCCAATACGCGATTTATTACACTACATATTAATAACAGACAACTATTTTAACAATAGCTACAAAACTGTAAGAAATGTAACACACGATATAGGACTCCGAAGTACTAGAATATATAATGTACCTAGTTTCATCAACGCTCACGGGAAAAGAACCTTGGAACACGTAGTTCCTAAATTGTTTAATACGCTACCACAAAATTTGCAATCAATAGAAAATATTTCTCTACTAAAAACGCGTCTGAGACATTGGTTACTAGAGAAATATAATGATACCGATATATGAGAATTATGTTTGCTTATGTGATAATACATTTATTTCTTTGTCTTGTATGTATGTTAAAAATTTGTTATGTTATGTACACATGTTAAAAATTTAATGACATTATACTACTAAAAATGTTAAACATTGTTTTGTTAAAAACTAATCAAAATTTATGGTTTAAACATGTATAAAGAAAGATACATATATTTTGTCTTTATTTTGTCACATATATAATTTCTTTCTTCCAATACGAGAAATATCTCAAATGCAAACACGTTATATATTTTAAAAAAAATTTAATACATATATTCCTGTAATGTTAATGTGTATTTATGTATGTACTCTTGCTCCCTAATAATTTTATAATATGTTTTTGGCAATAGTGGAAACATTATTAGTGAGAATTCATGTTTGCTAATGTGATAATACATTTATTTTCTTTTTTGCTTAAAGTTATAACCTTTTCTGCTACCATTTCTAATCTCTGCCATTAAATTTCTTATATTATAAAAAAGTCTATTGTTAAAAAATTTTATTACATTATATTGCTAAAAATTTTAAACATTGTTTTGTTAAAAATTAACCTAAATTTATGGTTTATACATGTATAAAGAAAGATACATATATTTTGTCTTTATTTTGTCATATATATTTTTTCTTTCTTCCTATACAAGAAATAACTCCAATGCAATCACGTTATATATAAAAAAAAAATATTTAATACATATATTCCTGTAATGTTAATGTGTATTTATGTATGTACTCTTGCTTCCTAATAATTTTATAATATGTTTTTGGTAATAGTGGAAACATTATGAGATACACAATTTTAAAAGACAATGTACGACCACGAATAAAAAAAAAACTAATAGGCACCTGCTGACAAGCCTTGAAAGGCTTAGCGGGACCTAGACTTTTTTTTCACATTGTATTTCTTGTAAATGACATTTCATCTTTGATTAATGTTATAAATTTTTGTAAAATTTCTAATCTCTGCAATAAATATTATTATTATTAAAAAAAAATAAAAAAAAAAAAAACGTCAAAAACGGCACAAATACTTCTCAAATTGGGTATAAAACAACAAATAAATCATAATAATCACATTACAAAAATAAATATAAACATATTAAAGCCAAATCTACAAAGTTATAACTTTTAATTCAAAGAGCAAACACTTCAAACAAATTTGACTAAGCTTGTCAGAGAAATTATTTCTTTAAAAAAACTTGCCGAGATGTCTCACGAAAATAATGCATCTGAAAAAAATTAGACAAAAAATAAGAAAAAGCTGAAAAATGGAATGGCAATGTTTGAACAATGTGAGCATTTGGGGACCGTTTATCCCCATCTTAGAGCACCCACTACCCACGTTTCTAGGAGTCACTCATTAAATATGGGTTACACGTGCTGATTGAAGTTGCAATTTTCCCTCGGAGGAGGCGAAGCTCTTTCGGAGGCACTGCGGGGCCGCACGCACACTCCCCCCTCCCCCACCACCCCTCCGCCAATTAGGCGTCTTGAGCTTCTTTACCCCGAGATGGTAATTGGTCGCTGGCCGAGCCGAAATTAGTGCCTATAAATTTCATGAGCCTAGATTTCGGCCGAGGGAGGGGAGGGCGTGTGACCCAATGGTAGAGGGGGGAAAGAGGGGTGGGGTGTGCCAGGCCGTTGATTAAATGGAGATCTGTGTGTGCTGGCGCCAGTGGCGGGTGAGGCTGTGAGTGGAGGATCACTTGGTGAGGCTGCTACTCTACGCTGGCCCTAAGCCTTGGGCATGCCCACATGACACAGTCAAGAACAGTGTTTTTTGTTATTTTGCTATTGATATCTTATAAATGGCCGTAGCAATTTATTTGTTTATTTCAAAGAATTCAATCAGACAAAGAGCTGTTTTTGGGACGTTTAAATAATTTTGCTTTTTAGCCGCAGTATTGACGGTGTTGGTCGGCTGCAGAGTAGTCAAGAGTGGATGCAATGGAAACGTGGTGCTACCGATGAATGATGAAGATAAAACGGATCGACCGTGTAAGTAATGGGAAAATGCTAAGAAGAGTGGGAGAAAACAGAAGTCTTCTAAAAACCTTAATTAGAAGACGGGGCAATTTATTTGGACAGATTATGAGACACGAAGGACTGATGAAGGCAATCGTAGAAGGACAGGTGGAAGGGAAGAGGGGCAAGGGATGGCCCCGAATGGATTTCGTAGGACAGGTAATAAAGGATGAATTAAATAAGAAATACGTCGCTATGGAAAGGTTAGCGAATAGGAGAGAGGGATGGAGAGCTGCGTCAGAGCAATCTTAGGATTGCTGACTAATGCCAATGAATGGCATTAGCACACGGAGGAAAAAGCTCTTAGATGAAATATCGTTTTTTAAAAAAATAGATCCCCATTCTTGAGTTTTATTGGCAAAATAATTTTAACAAATAATTTTTCTGCTAAGATAAGGTGAATATTTGTATTGAAGTCCGTTGGATAACTTACCTTTTTTGCTAAATGGCATATTACACAGGCCAACAATGAAAAAACTTTTTTACTGAAAATACCTTATTCTTGTGTTTTTAAAGCTGCTGAATCCAAATATGATGGTTTTAAAGTTGTATCAACCACCATTTATTCACATTTTACAGTTAAATTTATGAAATCAAGCAATATTTTTAGAATATAACAGCTATTTTATAGTTATAATAAAATTGAAAAAGTAGGCCTAATGAACAAAGATAATGTGGGATTACTGTTGGTACCTTACCGAGAAGTTCAGCAAGCGATTCATCGCAGAAAAAGCTACACAAGAAGCTTCAAGGAAAAAAGGGAAAGAAAATGTAGAGCAATTCCAGTTGACAAGTGAACCCTGTATTATCACGCTGTAGTAAATACAAACAATTTTATCACGATGTAGTTTACACACAAAACATTTAATGATGTAACACAGTGTTTCATTGATTTTTCTATATACCGTATAGGGGTATTAGACAAAATATTAAATACATATTGCTTGGAAACTATGGGTGATACAAAAAACCTAAGGCCAGGTTTGGATTCGGCACATAAAAATCTATCAGGATCAGCTATTAAAATAAAAAAATTTTCAAACAAAATTTTTTTTTTGGCTTGTGTTATGAATGAGGAAACAGTGACCGATAATAATTTACTTGAAAACAAAATATTGACAACCACTCCATTAGGAAAAAGGAAGAAAAGTATTCATTTAAAGTTAACTAAAATAAACCACAGATATTCGCACTTAAAAATATTTTTATTGAACTATTACACCGGATAAAGAAACGTGATAATAAACAGGGCATGTCACTGCTGATCGGAGTATCTCGCGTTTTAAATAAAATAAACATATAAAACAATAAACTCTAAACATTCCCCTCGTCTGCTCTGCCATCGACGCAGAAGGTAGAGTCCGAAAGTGTCCCTTCAAAGGCGAGAGAATGGTGGACTCAATTCGATTTTTCTTTCGATACAGTATCAGAGAAATGTCACCAAGTCACCCGATTGATTTCTCATTTTTATAGCCATTCGGTTTGGTAAATTGAAGAACTGTAACCCGTAAGATTGTGAGTCGCATTTCATTTTTTTCCTTTAGTTAGTAGTACCTTCATTCACTTGTTATCCAGAGCTTTTCGCTGACGCTGGTCCCTATGTCATCTAGCAGATTGCGAATCTACCTACATGTTAATCGTTTTTAATTTCGATAGGCTTAGCTTATTTTCTTATATCCAATCAATGCTTAGATCCAATATAAGATGATGACTAAAACATTAAAATGGCCCTAACACCATTATGAGGTACATTTTTTCAAGTATTCATTTGTATATTCTAGATGTTAATGCAAGAGGAACACTATTAAGCACAGTAAAAAATGATATGTGATGTTTGTACCGCATCTTTTAGCTAATGGTGCCGTGTTAAATCTTGTAAAAAAATTTAACATTAATATTTATCACAAAATTTCGTTAAAATCCATTCTAAGTATCACCAATCGGTCACATTCTTTATTTTCACAGATTAATTTCGTTGTTGCTGACCTTGAGAAATATCGTTAAATATTTCATTGAAAGGCTAATGTTCCCTGTCTTTTTCTATAATTTCAATTATAATGTTAAAATTCTGGAAGACTAAAATTATGTAAATCGGACGGAGAAGTTTTTTTCGCGATTGATGGTTGTCGCCTATTTGATTGGGTATTGCTTTAAACCAAGACGTTTATATCTTATAGATTTTTAAAATTTGGAACTTGTGTACGGGGTTATAGAAAAATTAGGAGTTGATGAGTACATCTGGAGTAGCAAAGTTGCGTATTCCCAATTGAAAATTTGCATAATTTCGCCTTTGTCTAACTAAACTAATACTTTAACTAACACTTTACATTTAACAATTACTTTTTCTATGCTTACATTTTACGTAAGCGAACTAAAATGCACTTACCCAGTGACTCAAAAGTCTGCTGAATGGATGAGGTTAAATCGCATCCCAGACCAAGCCTTGAGGGAAATCATTTCATTTATTTAAACAAGGTGGACAGATCCATTTCCTGAGGTGCTGTGCGTAGGCACAAGTGAACGTCAATGAGATATAATACATGGAACTTAATTTTCATGCCTAAAAAATAATTGCAATCATTACATGGTTCAGTTTAATTGAATCTTCAAACCACAATTTATAATCCATAATCAGAACTTTTAACTAAACGATTATTGAGAGCCGAATTAAAATTGGACCAATAAAACCTTGAAGGTGATGTTGTAACATTGACACGTAAGTAGTAATGAACTTTGCTATCGTAAAAAATTTCAAGTGTTTTTTTTCAATAACAAAAAATATTACGTTTGCCATCAGAAAATATTAAGTTTACGAAACTCAATTAAATCAAAAAAGAAATACAAAGCTACCAGTGGTAATTTAGCTAGAAGCTAGCATTTCATGATACTTTTCATATATCTTGCAATATTGAATAATGAAAGATAATTTACTAAAAATAATTTTGTTATTTTTTTACACCATATTAAAATTTAGACTACCATAAGAGGAGGATTGAATTCCGTGCATATTTCACAATTTATTTCTCGTACTTGTAACATTTGACGGAAATTTATATCACTGCTCAAAAACAATAATTTCAATTGTTAAATTTTGATATAAAATTCCATTTCTTTCTATCCTTGAGTTTTTTGATCATTAAATATAACCATTTATCTTCCATTTCAACAAGAGACGTTAATTGTGGCTAGCGGGTGTGAGCATGACTCCAAAGAGGAAATAAACTAGGAGTGTGTCATAGGCATAGCATAGATAGTGCATAAATTCTGTATTAAACTAAACCCAGATTATACCATAAATAACTGCATACTTTCATCACTGAAAAGGAATATTTTAGTCTTCACTAAACGTGCATTTGAACGGGTGTTATTCGCTTGTATTGATAAAATTAAAAAATTATAAAATATTGTTTTTCATTTAATAATGCACAGATGATGTTAACATTGAAAACCATTTACATAATATGATAAGGAAATTAGCATTGCAAAAACTACTATGCAAAAGGTTATTTATATTTTAGATTAATTCGAACTCTCGATCCATAGTAATAAACATTCATGTGACAGTATAGTTTATGATGGAGGATGGACGATAATAAGCACTCTTGGAACCTACGCGTAAAAATCCTAAAAGAGCGCCTGTTGGCTCGTGAGGTATTTATGAATAGGAATATACATCGAAAGAGATTGAAAATTGTGTGCGATGACCTTTTCGGGCATGGTCAAGAGGCTGGGCCACTTTCTTTGGAGCGTTCAGGACGTATAATTAATCCGCCTCCTGTTGGTAGACGGAAGGTGATGAGGCAGATAATTTCGATTGGGGACCGGTCTATGAAATCATGATCGGACGCCACACCTGTCGCTGACCTTTGGACACGAAAATTCAAGGTCACGTTCTCTCCTTTACGCGTTCCAAGCATCCACTCCTCTCATCTACCAAGAGTAATTTTGGCTGAAGTCAAACACCGCGTGATGACTTTCAACCGTGGAGTTCACTTCTTCATTAGACCGATTGAAAATGATTATAATCAATTCCATAGCCTCCCACCGCTAAGTTGCTTATTGATCGGAGTTCATCGCTCACTGCGGAGGAATGTGACAAATCAACATTTACCCACTAACAGTGATGTCATAGACTTGTTGATGGACACCCCGTGCATATATTGGGCGGAGGAACTATTTTTGTTCAGTCATGGACAGAAAAGCCTCACCTTCAGGTGCCGTTAATTTTTCAAGTCCTGCATTGACGCTTTTTTCGGCAATACCGCAGAACCACGCCTCCGCTGTTAAGAACAGCAAACACTTTGAGCGACGGGCTTCTTCTTCCCGGTCGCAAAAGAGTTTTGGTGCCCACGGAGGAAGACGTTTCGATCCGCGAGTTTAATGGCAGGGTGTGGGCCGGAACTCTCAGCTCACTCGTTAGTGAGTGAGAATTCTTCACGGAGTTTAGTAATGCAGTTTTCCGAGGCCGTCCCTGCAACCACAGAAAGCATTTTTGAGTGTTTCCCCTGGCAGCAAAATGACTCGGAATATATAAAAGCCATTTTTTCGTGCTTATTGGATGAGACGCATTTTAGAGGGTATTTTCAGACCTGTAATCGATCGTGGATGGCTGGGGTTTCGTCACTTGCTGAAAGGACAGGGAAGTGGGCAAATTACTTAAATCCGTGACTTACCACGTGGGTGACCTTATTTCAGGAAGTGCAATCTGAATATGTAATTCTTTTCCGTTTCCGCATTCTTTGCTTCCCCGAAACGCATGATGATATAAAATGAATGAGATTGAATCAAATAATATTCATAACTAGATTATCCTGTTTTATCTAGCGATATTAACGAGTTTTAGTAGGCATCGAGCAATGATTTCGATGGCAAAAAGCATTTGAATGTTGTTTGCGATTTAATTTAAGGGGGAAAATACGGTGCACAGTCCGTCATACTAAAGAATAAAATTATTTCATATGAAACAGTTTTTAACCCTTTCACTGCTGTGGACGTACCTAGTACGTCCGCACGACAGACTGCGGTGGACGTACTTTTTCGTTCCTCCCTGCCATACGGTCAGCACTTCCACGAAGCACTTCGAAGGGACCCACTAATCCAGGACCCTTTCCTCGACGAACACACCCACGCAAGACCGTCTCATCGGCCCTACCAGCGGGGGCCCTACCTCCGGAAAAGTGACCGCTCTGACTGCAATTTGAAAATCAATCAATCAATCCGATCATCACAATATGATTGTTTTCATCGCACTCCTGCCAATCAAGCAATAAAGTACGTCTTTGAACCGTGTTTCTGCGATGAAAAATAATGATTTTGTTAACTTTGATATAATGGCCATTTTCCGGTTGTCCGCAGCCACGTTTTATTGCAAAGTTAACAAAATCGTTATTTTTCATCGCAGAGACACGGTTCAAAGACGTACTTGATTGCTTGATTGGCAGGAGTGCGATGAAAACTATCATATTTCGATGATCGGATTGATTGATTGATTTTCAAATTACAGTCAGAGCGGTCACTTTTCCGGAGGTAGGGCCCCCGCTGGTAGGGCCGATGAGACGGTCCTGCGAGGGTGAGTTCGTCGAGGATAGGGTCGGAGATTAGTGACCCTTCGGAGGGTGTACCACACCCATCCTGGAAGTACCTGCTCCATGGGCCCAAGAGACGCATTTTAACATTTTCGCCGCATGTGAGGAGAAGGTTTCCGGAGATTGAACAGCAGTGAAAGGGTTAAACATGATGGGTTGGTTACGATAAATTTCTATCCATGATCAAGGTGGTCCCATATTGACGACTTTTATTATATTGGCAACACTAACGTCTAACCCTGCCACTTCAAATAAAATATGGTGAGATGAATATTCTTCGTCAAAGTGGTAATCTCAATTGGTGACTTTAGTATTATCTTTACTATTTCATGCATAAAAATTGAGTTTAGTTGTTGTCTGTCAGTCACTCAATTATTTAAACGCTGCTGAACCGATCCCAACAAAATTTGGCAGGACCACTCCTGGTATACCCAATTCACATGCAGGCTGTACTCATTACAACTGCCTAGGGGCCCTGGTATGCCCTTGAGCGAGAACTTTCATTGCAAAAACATTAATGGCGCTGGAAGAGAATATGGAGGTCGTGCTGAAGTTCATTTATTCCTTATATACATTAGTTAAAATTGAGATTGATGGATATAATTTTCACAGTTAAGTGATTAAAAACGCAAATTTTCTTATTCTCACATTCAATTTGTTTATGCGGTTATAATTTTTCTGATTAATTGGGGTTTTACGGCCAAATTCACCTGAGTTTTTTCCTTTCAACAGTATTGCTTTTGAACAGTAGTCATCGATGTTGAGTACGTTTTTCGGCATCTGAGCCTGTGCTTACTAACCGATAAACAAACTCATAATTTAAATTATGAGACCAATCAGTACATTCATAAGAAATACATGAACTACAATTTACCAATCAAAACAGGGGAAAAGACATCATAATATTCTGTCCTCGGCTATTCATTCCTAAACATAAACACCAAGATATAATGGTAGTTAGCTGGACTTTGCGTGACTGCCGGCTAATAAATGCTTGAGTATTAGCAAGTTAAAAGTTTTGAAATTATTTCAAAAATATGCTTTCAACTTACCTATTTTACGTTTTTAATATGTAGGCTTACTTAAACTTGTAAATTAGGACCCTAGGTAAATTAATGTGCCGGTTTAAAACGTAAATTAAAAAGGCCGTAATTCTTCGACGAACAGATCTGATTCTGAAAATAAAATTTGGTCCCATTAGTCCTTCTATTACTTTGCACCGTAAAAATGTCTTGCTATCTAAATAATGCCAAGAGTCCGTTTGCCATGTATAGAAGTCTAGCATATTCCTAATATAAATTTCACTTTATCCATTAATACCGATACATACAAGATATGTGGGTTTTGCATTGCTAACGCTCTGAAATGTCATTGTTTCACTGCAAACGATGATGTATTTGCTTATTTTTTTACATGCTACGTCTTTCTTTCATGAATTTGCCGCAACCAACTCGGGACTAGATTAAACATGGCCCCAGATGACAAAACTTAACCACTCTTTCCTAATTTAACCGATACATTCTATAAGTAGAGTTACATTTCATATTCATTATCTTAAGTCATACATACATCTGTTTTACAATCGTCTCCCTCATTGCAATTTTGAAATATGCTTCACTTGAGTAGCCTGCACGAGATAAGATCCACTCACACAAAAAAAAACAGAACTTTGCCATTGCGATATTGCATTCAAGCGCAGAAGAGTGTCACGTTCTTCAAGAAGAGTTCCCTTCCTTTCTCTCGCATAATTATGAAAAATTACGCCGAAATTCCCGCGACGAGGGCAAAAGACACACACACGAACAGGAAACTTTAGGGACGGTGCCTAGAAACAAAGACGCATCACTGACCGCTGCCACCGTCTCGCGCTAGACTTGAGTTCATTATTTTTTTTCTCAAGTCGCACAGTTAGTTTCGGACCCGCATACTTTCGCCTCTTATTCGGGCGCCAGCATCTCCCTTCCCCTTCAAATACCCCCTTTGCAACTATGTCACTCTCTCACATGTATCCACTCACCCCAAAAGCACCCTGCTTTATTCCTGAATACCCTCAACGATCCTCAAACATACCCCTTAAATAATCCTGCTCCTTGCATGAACAAAAATAGCCCATTCCACCCCATCCACTCTCTGATTTCGCTCTAGGGGAGACTGGGGCATGCCGACGAGAGGGGAAAGATGATAAAACACTTACTTCTAACTTATGCTGCTCGGTTACTCTACATTAACCAGCTCCCAACGCTGCTACAATGTAAAACCTCGCTTGCTGAAGTTTTTGCTGTCATTTCATAGTAACTTGACTGAGTTGTTTTTTTTTCCAATGTAGCCATAATATTCGAGACTTCCGAAATGAGGTATTAAGGATAAACTGTCTAGAAGTTGCTTAATGGCTTACTATGCATCACTACTTTAGAAAATAGTCTATAATCATACCGCACAATTCTTCAAAATACTGTATGATCCTAAATCATAACTCATTACATCTCCTCTCATATTCTACATCACCGCAGCTCTCGTAAAATCAAAAATATACCCATTACCTTGAATCTCCCCTCTTCGTTTCCGCTATAGTAGACATTGTATTGATGAGCGGGGCAACATGATGAATCGCATCATTCTAGCCCATGCTGCTATATATCATTCCTCCTTGTACTACTAATTCACCAAACTTCTTCACTGTAAAACCCAGCGTCGGACTGCCCTCGCCGGGGCCCCAAAGGGCCGCAGGGCCCAATACCTCGGCCTAGGCGAGTTGCCCTCAGAACTCTCAGCACATCCCGTTTTCCTTGGACACGGTCAGTGTAAGTGAAGGGCACGCGCGACCCTTGCAAAGGTTTCAGCCCAAAGCTCCTTCTCTCTTCTCGCACTCCTCCATGATCTGACATTGTAATTCATCGACATAATACGTTGAGGCTGGAGGGATTGCGGAATATTATTCGTTTAAACTAACGGTTATGAGTACTGAAAGGCTTTCAAATTTTAAGGTGAACAAAAAGAACGCTTTTTCAGGTACCAGGTGGATTTAAAAGACTTGATTGTGATTTAAAATTGAAATCTTTCGCTTGCTTTTTTTATTTATGTGCTCACTTACAAGTACCCTCTTTCTTTGTATGGGGGGAAGAGGGTTTTCTGCTTGGACCAAATTGTTGCCAGGGTCCTAGGGTAAGCAGGTCGTCGCTGATAAAGCCTCTATCGGTGAAGTCGTAGCTGTCATTTCATGTTAGTTAGAATGAGCCCTAACATGCAATGATTTCTGAGATCTGCTAAATAAGCCGTTGAGGATGAACAAGCAAGAAGTTCCTTGGTGACTTAATACACATTTCTTATTTAAACAATAGTGTATGACCTTTCCGCTATATTCCTGGAAACCCTTTAATGATCCTCAAACACACCCCTTTCACCCATTCCCTCTAACCCTCACTCTCCCTCCCTCTCGCATTCACAAAAATTTCCTTATCTGCTGGAATCCACTCTTCTCTTTTCTTCCGCTATACCTGCCATCTGGTGCTCACTTGCTTAACCTCTCACGCTCCAGAGACGTACTACCGCGTACAAAAAAATAAGGCCTCGGATCTTTAAAAAGAGGAGGGATAAGGAGTTAGGAAATGAACGGGGTAAGTTGGCCAAGAAACCCTTTACGGGAACTGGAGTGCGCAACTTTTGCTTCCCGCGATTACCTACAATCCCAACTCTTCCGTTGCGGCGATTCATAAACTTAAAAGCCCCCACCCATCATCCTAAGGGAATTGTTCGACGATCCTAGAGGAATGAGGGGAAGGAAGGAAGCGCAAACGGGAGTTGATTGAAGCCTTGAGCGGTCGCAAACGACCTTCAATCTCCCGAATGGATACATTCATGCGATGCACAACACTTACGATGACGACGACTAATGATGGACGGCATTCATGAAATGCGAGAGCTTTCTCACTGCGACTTCGCGCCTCTCAAAAGGATCGTTCAATTTCCCATGGAAGCATTTTTCACCGAACAAACACGATCACCATTGCGATTGACGGTCGTTTTCATAATTTGTGTGGCTGCGGTGTGTAGCTGTTATAACCTGTAATTCGTTATCATTTTTATTGAACGAAATTGACGGTTTCCAGCTTAATTCTAAGAAAATCATGCATGGTTAAAACAATTATGATACCCTTTGAAATCTAACAGGATATTTCAATTCGAGTGTACATCGGGTTTTATGTTACGGCTGTTAAGCACAGAGTTAAGAATTGAGATATCCAATTGAAGAACATATTTTATTCTAATTCTTATGTTTAAAAATCAATTTTAAGCTCTTATAAAAGCGGAGAATAAAAAAGGTAATGATTTATCACGTGGTGGTAAGCAATATTTGAGAACAATGCCACGGTAATTATCCAAAACATTCAAATTTTTGTAATGATTAACCTTGCAATTCAAAATCATGATCAAAGTTTTTACAAATGGCTAGAAATATTAGCTACGGCTTATGCTATGGCTTATAAGCTATGTTTTATAGTTTTACTGCTTTCGAATTCATGGCAAAGCATAACATGATCAGTAGCGTAACAACGAAGCAAAACTGATTCATTGGTTGCTTTTTTTTAATTGTAGGCCTCTTCACCATTCAATCGAAACTAAGTAGTAAATGATCAACTTCGACCACTTTTATTTCAGTACTAGATATGGAATACGAGCCATTAAAAGTTATCGCGAGTCGAAAATTAAATCAATCCATCATATTTTCTCCTCACACGATCCAATCATCAAGAGAGAAGTAAATAAGAATGTTGATGAAAATAAAAATTCTAATTGGGATCGTAAACACTTAGATATTTAATAAATGCAATTAAATGATGTTTCGTTCGAAAAATATGGTTCGTATGCGCCTAAAAAGCGGAATTATTAATTGATTTTATAAAACTACCCAACGAAAGCGACAGCATGTGTTCGTTTGGAGTGGCATATGACTCTCGTTGTCTGTTTATAGGTAAATCGCACGTATGCTTAGCTTCCCCAATTATAATATTATCCTGTAAAATATTAAGGGTTGCCTTCAATTATCCTCTCTCGATTCCATATCGTTTCATCTCATTTCTGATACGTTTCCAACCCGAGATGGTGCTGAAATACATGACTTATTCCTCCACTTCCTTCGTCCCCGGCATTTCCTTAAGTCATTCAATTCTCTCTCCCCATTCTCTCTCATTTCCTCCGCCCACGCAGACGCCTCGTGTATTCGCGTCAAAGACTCCAAAGGACCACTCCTCCTCGTAATCAAATAGACGACACCCCCCCTACCCTTCTCCGCCTCCTTTCCATTCAGAGAGCGCCTCCCACCCATCTCAGGACTCATCTTTTTTGTTAAAACATTACTCGGAACTCGTGTTAGTGAGGTGGTTAGAGTAATGGCTACATACCCCGTGAGCCTGAATTCACATCCTGGCGGTGGCAGATATTGTTCTGAGGCACACATTGAATGACACTTTTATTTATTTGGAAATAGTAAAATATTTCCATCAAGTTTTTTCTTGATTCACATTTTTTCGGTAAAATAGCTAAATACGGAGTCCCTCATTTCCGCAACATGCCATCTGATACTGTTTTGCCTACACTTTCCATACCTAATATCCCAACTTTAACTCTCATATCTGGTTTAAAACTAATACACAGCATTCTATACGCTGCCATTGACTCTCCTGAACTCATCTCCGATTTAAGCTTTAACATTCAATGTAGATCCACTCACACAGCACATTGGCAGCGATTCCGAAATGGGGTCTAACGAGGAATAAGTAGCGAATGTCTCTCACTTTGTCGTCGCACTTTCCTAATATTCTTTTAACAAAACACAATTTACGACTGTCTTCACCTGTTACTTTCTGAATATGCTTGATCAAAGAAAGATCATTATTGAGTCTAACTACTAGATATTTTACGGATTCTACGGTTTCTAATTGGATACTCTGAAGGATATAGCTATGTTGTGGGGAGTTTTTTTTTCCCAGAAATTCATTACTACGCATTTTTCCAATTTTTATTCTAACTGCCATGCAATATGCCAGACTCTCCGCTCCCATTTCTCCACAGCAACTCTTTTCACGCGACCTGCCTACCTGCTCATAAATTTTTGAACCAGGCATGAGTTATTTACTATGCTCTTGGGTGAAAACCTATAACTTTAATATTTTTGCATATAAATGAGAGTGGGCCAACTTCAGTGGACTGCTCTCTCAGCGCACGCTTGCCAATACCCGACACGCAGCTCTGGTAATTTCCTTCCTTCCCTGTCGTTTGCTCGCAAAAAATATTAATGATGACAGTGCGATGACTAAGCGGATCGCGCGCTGTACAGTGAGTGCTAAAACCCTGGGCACCACCTTTTTAATCCACCACTCAGTGCGAGGCGGTCCACTTGAAGGAAATGATCCTCTAAATTGATTTACAACTTTAAATCACACCTCATGCGTCTAGGCTAAGTCTGTAGTGGACCCCCATGCATAGAAAACAACTTCCCTCTTTGATACGTCGTGTGAGTGTTTATCTCTACTTTAATCCTTGTGTCCTTTTCCATTTATTCTGTTGGTGGGTGGTGAGTTGCCCCAGTGTCATCTATCGGATACTCTCGCGGGCAAAATCAAAGGGAGTTTTCTGTATAGTAACCCCTGCCGAAATCATAATAGTTATAAGCGTCCTAGTAGCACCCCTGGTAAAGCATTGGACGCGTAAGCGGAAAGATCTGGGTCCAATGTAATATCAGGCTGCACTTTTCCTCTTGATTTCTGGCAATTTCCCTCTATCTCAACACCGTTGTCCTCGTCCTCCTATTTGTTCCTGTCCCTTTCTTTCCCTCTCTATGAATTTATATTCCTGTATTTTTGGGCTAATGCCACATGGATGTATAATCGTGTTCATTAAGAACACCTCACGCACACCTTCTTTGCATTGAGCTCATTAGCACGCGTGAGAGAGGGCAGCGGAGAAAGCGAACGGAAGACAAGGCAAACCGTCCGAAAACTCAAGTTGCCGCTGACATCTCTCCTTGCGTGAGTCATTGGCGTGGGTGGGGGTCAATATTTGAGAGAGAGAGAGAATCGCGATGACGCTCCTTTGAAGTCGAAACCTTCTCCCGCTACGCGTCGCCACTGCTGCCTCCCTTTCAGACAGACTCACTTCTCAGCCTTCGACTCATTCCTTTGGTGGCAAAGACTCTCGGCTCATCCTTTCCCTCGGATATTTGCCTGCGTGGGGGGGGGGGATGACTCTATTATACTGAAAATTATCCTAATTGGGTGGCTTCGGCCTTTTTGTGAGGAAACTTACATAATCACCCAGCTGCGTATCACATAAAACGACTGGAGTAATATGCACGAAAAATACAAAACAGAGAACTCTTCAGTTGGATAATAAATAAATAGATAGCCTCCACTGTTGTGATGCAAAGAAGTAAAAGTAATTGAACCACTGCTAACGATTACATCTTTGCTAATTTTAACTTGTTATCTATTCTAAAGCTCATGCGAGTAATCGTTACATTTGAGTGATCAAAAGTGAACATTTGAATTCCGTACGTGCTGATGAAAAGGATTTTCCACTAACACTAAGCTCATATACAGGTGTAAAGTTTTGGTATAGCATATATTTGTTTATGCCTGAAGTGCCTCTATCCAACATTTTAAGTACTATTTCAATTATTGCAATGACATAAAAAAATAATTAAAAACCTGGTACTGTCCTCATTACTCCCTGTTCGAGAAAATGTTGATAGCATCATATACATTAGCAAAAGTAAAAGTAATTGTAATTCTAATGAATTCTTTTACAAATTGAGGTATTTTTAAATTTAATTGGTTAAAAATTTTACTATGTCATTGTAATTGAAGCTAATTCTATTTTTTCAACACTTTCCTCATCATTGGTTATCGCGCACCACGCATTAGAAAGGGTTTACCAAAGCCGTTATTGGTGACGCTGGCAGCAGAGTGATTCGAGTTTTGCAGTGAAATTAGATATATTTAGGGATTTTTTCTAACCTTATTATCCCGAATGATATCCATCATAGTAAAATTGTTCGATCCTAATGACCGCATGCGCAATTACTCACTGGCTTGTTGCTTTAGAAAGCACAGTGTCACTATTTTAATGCGCTTTCCAGGCGTGTTTTGTTAGTTATAACACTGAATCGTGGAAGAACAATCCTTAGAACGGAAATATTGTTGCCATGGAATTGAGAATTAACCTCCGGATCATAAACTGATGATGCTTAGAAACAGCTAAACTATATTATAATGCCTTATGTACGGCATTTCTCATACTAGCGCAGAGATAGATGGCGTCAATCCACGCTATTATTTTTGCTATGAATGCCCTTAAGTTGTGAAGATCATTTTGTTCAACAATCCTAATTTATATTTATTGATAATTTTATGCATACACAATCAATTTCACTATATATAAACAAACCATTTTACATTTTCCACAAAAAAACACTTAAGTAATAGGTATTTTTCTATGTGAGCATAATATAAAATGTAATAACTAGAACAGGGGTGTTCAATCCATTTTAATGCAAGGGCCAAAAATCGATTTCGCATCGTCAAAAGTGCCAAAATGCTCCACGTCATTTTATCACGGCATCAATAATAGTATAAAAAAACATAATTTTGAAAGTGTAATGATCTATATTTGTTAGAGAGTTCAATCACTCAATGCGAATTTTCACATTATTTATATTTGACTAGTGCGTCGATATTTAGTTCGTAATAGAATATTTTCTTTAGCCTCTAGGAATCGCAAGAAATTAGCCGGCGGGCCGCATATGGCCCGAATGAAACACTAGCCCTGCACTAGGCTATCAGGCCGCCCCATATTACGGATTAAATTGGAAAGCTATAATTACTTAAATTCAAAAAATAATAGCACAATAACATAATACATCAATGAATAAAAAATAATAAGGCACCCATATAACAAGTTCTAATGTAATTACCCCACTCAAAATTGTATAGATTTTGTTAAGTAATCTACGAGATTTAGATGCAGTACGCTCAAATCATTATGTTAGGAATGCAGCCATGAAGATGGAATTCGTTTATGTGCGAAACATTGGACAAGGACGACATATTTAATCACCCAATTTGACGATTTTAACTCTATATACTTAATGGATATGTATCTTAATCAGTAGGTCGGGAAGGAAGATACTGAAAAATAATTGCTATTGAATTGGATTATGAAAGAGCTAAAAATAACATGAGAAAATTGGACGCTCTGTTACAAAGTGGGAGGGGAGTGAGATTCGTACGTCAGTATCTATTTTGATCCTCTGACCTCTTCGGTGCGAAATAAAACCAACGCACCCCCAACCGCCCCCCAAACCCCCTGTTCACTTCCCTTCCCACAGATTTTCGCCTCCTTAGCTTGGGTGGGCGCGACCTGCTGCCTCCGACCAAATAGGCTCCCGACGGCTTCTCCTCGTAAATATTTACCCACGCTCGGCGGCGGCGGTGTCACTGTCACTGTGAGGAGTCACGATTGCGGTACCTCCTATCGGAAGCTGTTGGAAGAGCGTGAGGGTCTATTTTCGGTACGTAGTCACCTTTACCCTCGCCTTTCCCTCCAATATTCAACAAAAAGGAATCACCACATTGAAAAAACGCAAGAAAAAGATCTGTCATCTACTTACAACCTATTCCGTTCAAGTGTGAAAATTTCACGGAGGAAGAATCATCTGATTAATTAGTGCTTTGAAAGCTCGGGTAATAATTTCTTAACATTATAGCACCCCGGAGAAAATTCATGAACAATTTTTATTTTTATTTAAAATGACTAAGCATAACATTAAATCATCCGATAATTTTAATTTGAATGTTCAATTTCATTCCTTTTAAGGATAACTAATTTCGACGCTACAGTGTCGTTTCCAATTATTGAACATCAAAAGTATTTCAATATCATACAATAGTGAAGATGGATGGGATGGAGAGATGAAATGGAAATGGGATTTTGTAGTATCAGAATAAACATCAATGGAGCTTGATACTTCAATAAATGGGGTAAAACTTTTTCCTCCATTGAATGAAAATTTTCCTTAAATCGTGCATAGGTTCTCAATCCTTTTCATAAGAAGGGCATACGCATCTAAGAAACTTAAAGAATTTAAAACTCCGTTTTTCCCAAATTAACTGTTCAGATAATTTTTTACTAAAGTTCTTCCCGTGATGCTAAGTGCCACGAAAAACTACGAGTCATAATAAACAAAATTTATAAAAATTCTGCCGATGGAACTAAAATGTTTTACCGGAGTTTCACGTCGCATCGGCCGGACGGTGGCGTGCGAAGCGCTTCACTTGTTTCTTTTTATTCTTTCCTTTTGCTGCCGCCAGAGGGCATTAGTGAGCCATTTGCAGGAGCGTGGAGAAGGCACGCAGAGGGAAGAGAGAGAGAGAGGCGCGGTAGTCGCGCTTTCAAAAGGCACTTGAAAGTACAAGCGAGGAGCGCTAATAGCCGCGGATGGAACACGAAAGAGGATGGAACGCGAAAGAGGATGGAACGCGAAAGAGGATGGAACGCGAAAGAGGATGGAACGCGAAAGAGGATGGAATAAGAAAGACAGACGCACAGAGAGAAAGGAAAGGGAGAGACAGCGCCGCGTTTCGTGGATGAGAAAGTGAAAGTGGAAATGGAAGTGGAATGGAGGCATTGGGGAAGGCGAGAGGGTGGGGAGGTATGTGGCAGGAGGTGGTATGCGTCGTACAGTGGTCCCAAATGTAAATCTAGCTGTACCTAACTATTCCTATTTTACCCCTTAGTAGAAATAAAATGTTTTTAAATGATAGCACCGATTGATATCGGTCAAATTCTAGAAGGGAAACGTCTGTTGAGAATATTATTATGACGTGCAAACAACAAGGGCTCAATTTAATAACAATTATGAAGGAATACCATGGGCTCTGAAATTGGCTCTACTGCTCAATTGGCCGAAACCTTTCAAAGAATGTGCAATATTTTGAAAATTAACCACTCCGAGCAGCTACATGATACAGAATATCATTTTATGTACTTTTCCCAATGAAATTGAGGAAAAAACCTACCGGGGACAGGTGGAAATGTTTTTTTTTGTCGAGCCAAAAATAAATGTTGAGTTTTCTACGTCCAGACGAGAATAAATAAAACAACCTCGATTATTAGCGATGTAAGTACACTAAAACTTTTTTTAAATCATATACTTATTTGACACATAACAAAGTTTTCTCGATTGTTATAAGGGATTATGGCATATGAAACTTGCAATTAGCTATGACTGGTGTTATCTTCGGGTACTAAAGGCAAACGGAATCTAAAATTATTACAAGGCGTTACAATGCCATAATTATAGCTCAAATATGCAAGATGACGGTGTCGTTTTGAGAAAAATAGACGTTTTTCTTAAGTTTTTATAGGGGTTGGAAAAAATGTCATCAATTTATAAAATTAATTATGTGCAAACAGAAACACATTTTGGACCACTCTGCTTCGGTCCAAAGGAGAGTGAGGTGGTTGATTCCGTAATTGTGGCGACGAATTTCGAATCATATATACAACTGAAGGATGAAATAGATATATTGAAATAAAAATAGAGATTCCGTAGCGTCCATTTGATGCAGAATAAATCGACCTCAGATATATAGATTGGCTTTGAATAAGTGGAAGGACAACGGACCATTATATCTCATTTTTTGTCCCCGGAATATTAAATGAAAATGTTGGCCATGGAAAAAAATATGGTTTCTGGACATGAAATTTTAATGGTAAAAAATTCATCTACCTCAAAGCTAATTTTATAGAAAATTTGATAGACGAAGAAAAAACGTAGGCTATCCCTGCTAAAAATATTCTTACTCTTAGTTGCTTTCTTAAGTGAACTTATCCAATCAAACCAGGTGGACACCCCGAAAATTATTTCATAACTACGGTCTCGTAGCCCAGTCATTTTACAACGCATCTCATTACATCTCATTCATATTCTTATTAAGTAATAATTCTAGATTATGATGGAACTATTGATGTGTATGTATGTGTAGTTAAGAAAAGAATAGGTGGCAATCTTTCATACGAACTTCCAAGGTTAAAGGTTTTGAACTTTCAAAAAAGTTTATTTCTTGCTTAAATCATCCAACCCCGTGTTTATTCCGTGGATGGTGTCGACAGTGAGGCGAAGGAATTTAGTGAAGTAACTGGGTTTTACGATAGCTTAGAAACTATAGTTTGGAAGGCCAAAAATCAAAATCAAAGGATAAGTGCGAGATTTATCAAAAACTGCTATGGGTGGACAAAAAGCGTTACACAGATGTTAAACGAATCAGGTTGGGAGCCGTTTGAAATTCGGAGGAAGTAGCCCAGATTGTTTAAGCAACTGAGAATGGATACCTTTTAGAGGAACACGGAGAGCCTTATACATATTTCCAGCCACGACTGAAACGATAAATTTAAAAAAGGGGGAGATATTTTTCCAAACGGGTAGGTAAGGGATTATGTTTTCCCCCGCACGATGAAGGACTTCAATATATGTTAGGCGTTATTTCGTGAAAGCACTTCATTTTTACTTGGTAACAGTTGTTTCTCTAGTATCCACCGCCACACGCCGTTTAAGGTGACTTTATGATGTATTTATAGAATGTTTTTACGGCGGAAGAAATATTACCATCATATTAGTTATGCCTCTTATTCTCACGTTATTGGCATTGTTAATTAATGCTTTGATGACCTCATGGACTGGTAATACGTTAAAAAATACGCATTTATGAACAAAAAATTCTTTTGTAATTTTCCGTGTTCATCAAAAAATGACTAGCACAGCACATTCACTCAAAAAATTCGTGTTATCCAAATGAACGCTTTTTTGTCGATAGGAATGTCACACACTCGACGGTTTTAATCGACCAGTCAGTCATGGTTAAGAGGAGCCACAAGTTTTTATAAACAATCCACACGCTTCAATGTATAATTCTGACGGCATTTTCAAACAAAACCAAGAGAATTGATGTATACAAAACCACCAACGCATTCGGAAATGAATTGATGCGAGACTCTGTGACTATCGCAGATGCGTAAATTTTACTTTAGGAATGATCGTAACGGAAACACGACGTTTCTAAACCAATTCAGTTCCAAACTAAGCGTTTCTATATTGAATATTTCGGATCTCATGAACAATTTAAAGACGCCATTCACGGACGGTCAGTGACAGGAAATGAAGAGAAGGAAATACAAGTTACTAATGTCAACGCGGAATTTGTATTCGAGACGAATGCGAAACGAATCAATCTAGTTTAATATTGGGACTCTGGGGAATGCATTCTGCTTTTGATGTATGCTGATATATGCTATGCATATTTTTTATAACATATCGATGGTTAGCTGACCACGCATTCCGTCAAATTCGGAGTTATTTTCCAATCGCTAAGACCCAAAGTAATGCTCAAATGAGAAGATGATGCACCCAATCACGGTAATAAATGCAACAAAATGTTTTTTAACAGTCACTTATCAGAAAAATGCCTAGATATCACACATCTCCTCTTCATTTTCTATATAATTCATACAATGAGTTAAAGTATGAAAGAGACTAGAGAGTACGGGAAAAGAGGCAGCTAATTATTAAAAATCCACCGCATCATTACAAACTTCCTAAATAGCAAAAAATGGCTAGTAAAAGTATTATTTAGTTATGCGTCTATGGACAAAATGGTGTAAAGCCCAGTGCAACTCCCGAACCCTGGTAATGTAATAATACCCAAGCGATGTCGTCCTTAATGTCGCCCGGCGATGGTTTCATACGTAGATGGCAGCACCAAAGCTCGCCCGTGTGCTCCTATTCATTTACCTTGTTAGAACTTTGCGGAAAAGGCTCTCAATATGAGTTTATGTCTTTTAAATACTGATTTAAGCACTGAAATTATTTTCACAATTAAAAATCTTTGTTCTTTGAAATAAATGCGTGAAGAACCATGAAATAAACCCCCGAACATGACATTCTCTACCTCATTAAATTCCGTCCGCCAGGCTTCAAATAGATCAATCAACGGCGTCAATCAAGCACAAACTCTACAGAATGGGATTATAGCTAAAACTTATCGCAAAAGCTTATCAGTGGAATTCAACTTCCTGAGTTGTAAGCACGTAATTCCGATTCAAGGAGATTACATCATGCTATGAAACAGTCCCAGACTAGAGGCGATAGTATTTTATCAACGTATGTTATAAAAGTTTCTAAGCAACAAATTTAAATCCTTTAAATATCGAATCAAGCCCTGAATAGCATTTTTAACTCACTTTATTTCTTTCCTGCGATAAAAATGTGGAAAAACCTAAGTGTAGGCCCCCGAACTTCGCATTTAGTGTATCATTAAATATCATCTGCTAGGATTTCATTAGGTCAATCAACAATGTAAAGTAGTAAACTGTACTACCTGCATGGATAAACAGTTAATACTTATCTCAACAGTTTATCAGTGAAATTCAGCTTCCAAGTGGTGAACAGGTAACTCCGTTTCATAGCATATGTGATGCTACGAAAGTGAATGCTAGATTGGAAATAATTGCACGTCAAAGTTGTTTTACTAATCGAGGCGGAAGGAACAGGATAAAATGATAAGACCCTATCTAATATACTAACTTAAAGTGCCCTATTTCAACAGGATTAGCGGCTTCCAATAAACATTTCCACTGTGTTGTGGTCGAAAAGTTTGAGGCCTAAAATCTTAAGGGATAGATATGGAAATGTCAACGACGTTAATTCTACTGTAAGGAATTCGCCTTTCCCTCGAAAGAGTCAAAAAACTGCATCGAGAAAAGTTTTCTAATACATCGTACTTGGTCTCCCATAGAAAATTGATCGTTCTTAAGCAGCTTCTATATTCGAAAGTTAGCTGAAAAAAGATCACTCTTGTACAATCACCATAAAACTCCCTAGATGTTTCGGGCGAGCTACAGTGCTGCCATCTATGAGAATAATTTCTCGTCAGCGACAATAGCGACGACAGATGAAGCTTCTAGTGCCCAGTCCTGATTATTTTAAGTCCGTAATCGGGTCATATTGGATTATTCTTAATTTCGCAGCATACATTCAATGAACTCTTTTGGTATGGTACTGAACCAGCAGATATTTTACATTGATAACGAGCTTCTAAAAAAAAGTTATTTCGGAGGCAAAAATTAACGTCAAATGATCGATTGAAATTGAATTTTGAAAATTGAAATTGAATGACGTCATGAGTAATTGCACAAATATTGTAGGTCTTGGCTGCTATTTTTCCTTTTTGCGGCCCAGTGGAAATTAAAAATTACGTTTTAGAAAAAACACGATGGTTCGAATGGTAACTTGAGTATTCAAACCAAGGAAATGCCATAGTAGTAATATAATGAAAATATGTGCATAATACTCTCAATGGGGTAGTTTCCTTCATCAAAGAAAACGAAAGGCATTGATTGCGATTCGTTACCCACCATTAGTGTATTCATAATACACAAATTATTTGGTTTTTGAAATACCGGTTTGGACGAATGGCAAGGGTCAAATTTTATCCTCATTTGAAAAAGGCCAGATTGGCGCCCATGCGATTCCACTCCACGTGACGTCACAGGGACCTAGTTTCTTCACGAGAGGATAGGAGTTATACATCGTCTGAGGTTACCAATGCATGCATGAGGCACAGAGCTCAGGGAAACATGTCTTAATAATCACCTATTAAAACTGGCTACGGTCGGAAAGTTTTCTTCGTTTGATAAGGTATTAATAAACCTCTTTTAAGCCAAGCGCTACCAGCTAGCAAGGTACTCAGCTACCCGCTAGCATCCTGCGTCCTATCAGCGCTCAGAGCCTCGATCAAGGTCACCTCACAAGGCGGGAGGGGGAACCAGAAATGCGTCGCACGACTTTTTCCCATCATTCCTACTTACGCGTCGCGTTTTCGCGCGCTTGATATTTTTCACTTTTCACTTAATCGCGAAAAATAGATATCGTCATTTAAAAATCTAAAAGCGTGAAATACGTACTCCAGGAGTAATAATCTTTCGATTCAGGCAATAAAAAAATAATAGGAAAGCACCCAATTGCTCGCAGAAATGACCAGAAAAGGGATAAAGCTTAGAGGCTCCTTCAGTTTTGGAGAAACATAGGGCATCAAATGATATTTAAAAATAGTACTACCAGAAAACTGATTTCCGGTTATTACGGTTATAATCAACTTATTCAGACCACGTTTATAACTTGAAAAAAGAGGAACAACATTTTTAGAAAAGGAAAATATTTTATAAAAGAATAAATAAAAAAAGTTCTTTTTAATGAGCTCTCATTGTAACTATCATAAAAAAAACTTCATCGCTGCAGCTGGAAGGGGTGGGTGGCTCGCTTGGGGGCTGAAGTGTACGCATTGCATTCCCTGGCAAGTTTTCAACCGGAGCCCATGCCGTAAACAAATCTAAGATTTTCCATTTAAAAGCATTAGTTAAATGGAAAAGGTAAACTCAGTGAAAAACATTTCTGACCCTTACGGTTAGATAATTGGAATTAAAAATAAGTTCGCCTGCATCGGAATTTTGCTTTGAATACGGCAATAATAATGGTCGATAATAGAATATCAAAGTATTTTTTCTGAGGAAGGGCATATGCTATGGATTGGTATATCCCCAAAACATGGCATAATGGTCCATCTTTCAAGGCCAAAATAGATGCAAATGCTGCCAGTTTCAAATTTTAAAGTGTAGAATGTTGCGACAATGCTGGGACTATCTTCCATGTTAGTCAGAAAAAAAAACATTACAATAACGACACCAGTGAAAATTGCGTTGATTAGGAGAATATGAAAATGGGAAAAAAAAGAAAAAATGTTAAGCAGCGAGAATAAAATCTTCAGTGCTATCGCACTCATCGAAGAATTAAAACTGAATCCAAAATACTCCATCCATATGGACTTCAAACCGAGTCACGACATTCAGCAAATATTTCTACAATGTCTGTAGCATTAGCCATCTATTCCATTTGCCAACTCAGAAGTGACTTCAATTGGATTATAAAGACGGGCTGAGAGTCCAAAGAATAAATATCCCGAGCGAGTACTCGAAGTTCTTCATCCTTCCACTGTGGCTCCTTTCTCCACTGTTTCTCTCCAGGTGTTCCAGCCTCATCGGCTCTCGGCAACCCTCTACCAGCGGGGGCCAAAGCTCTGGTGCATTTCGTGCCAACCCTCCTCAGTTTTTACCAGAAATTCGTCCGATTCATTCAGCCGGTGAGTATAGCATTGGTGCATACAGGCCTCAAGAAGCGATAGTACCTTCCTTTCTTTCCTCTGCACTTGCTCACATTCAATCCTTCTCTCGTAGATCCCAGCTTATCCTTTCCTTGAGAATCCACTCATTGCTCAAATACAAATCAGAACGGTCAAGTACTCGCTAAATCCTCAAAGTCTGTCCTATCCCAGTCTTCAATGGTAGATTTCTCCCATTATTGTATTTCATCTCGTTACTAAGTATATAGCTGAGAAATAAAAGCAAGTACTTAGGGACAGGAATTAAGAAGTTTAGCACGTATTACTTGAGGAAAATAACATGAGTCTTTATCACGTTTGATGCTTTCCTAAAAAGGAGTAGCGTTTAACATTTTCCACAAAATTTAACTATTAAAAAACTGGAGTAATACGAATGACTTTCTATAAAGGAATTGACCTCTTATGCGACTTATATGTACGTAAAATTACATAAATTCATGGCTACGTTGAAGTCGAATTCATTTATGACCTTCAAAAATGCTGCCTCTAAAAATATTAAACCTCACAGAATTGATAAGTAGTGTATTTCTATATGATTTACATGATGGGAGCCTGATACAAGACATTTCGCAGAATTTCGCTAGTGAGAAGCCCCACGGATATTTTCGAGACCAGGAAGCCTTTGTATTTTGGCCATATTTCACGAATTTAATAAAATTTCCTCATCGCTATTGGCTGTTGAATTCGGAGTGCAATTCAATCTGAAATATCTCATTTCCCTTGAGCAGACACGCTTTTATAAGTGCTCATCCGGGCCCCAAATAATGAGAGAAGGTATCATCGCTTCCTATTGATTTATTTCTGTGAAATGTATTTTGTAGTGTCTATTATCTACGATTTGGATTTGATCCGTTTAAGGAAGACACACAGCGATATCAACTGTCTGCATTTTTCAAACGTCACATGGCTTCCAAGAAATTGGAGTTCGAGAGTAAAGCGCTAGGGATTCGACTCAAACGTACGGCGGATGCCAAAATCCCTCACGAGCTTTATTAATTCCTCTTTCGACGTTACATTTCTTTTGCTAAGGGAATAAAAATTTGTGTTCCTCAATATTGCTGAATAAATTTCTAAGAAATTCTCCACTTTCGAATTCTGTGAGTTTGGCCTTGAACACATAATGGAAGATATTCGCTCATTTTCTCTCAAATTTGTTATTATTTTTGTACTTGTGAAACAGAAGGATGGAAGTTATATAGGAAGTTGCGTTAAGTTCATATAATTTCGATAATAGTACCATAGAGTCCATTAGAAATTTATTCTGCTCTTTATGTAATTTAAAATGCCTAATGGGGCAGAGTATTGTCTCTTAATAAGTGCAACTGCTGTCTGGATGAAAATATTTGGAATTTTTTACGTTTAACGATAGAACTGGGTAATCACAAAATGAATACAATCATAGAAATTATGTCTGTCAAATCTTACGTGCTTATTTGCGTCTAGAAGTAAATATCCAAATACAGGAAGATGAACGTATATATAATCCCATCATACACTTCATGCAATTAACAGACGATATGCTTACTTCATTGTACAATGTGTTTACCAGCGAAGAGTGAAACATATAATCAAAATCTGAAGATACTGCAAAGTCAATACGTTTAACATACATTTACCTTTTTTATTACTTTAAAGTATGTATGAATAAAAAAACTGTTGGCCAGCATGCCAGGATCCCGTGTGTCAGAGTGTAACTCCTCAAAAATTGCTATTAATCCTACAATTGGATCAGAAAAAGAATTCCCAGTAGGTTTTGGGTCAAGATAATAAAAATTCCTCTGTCATATTTTTAGCATGACCTATCCTTGTTTTTTTCAATAGCTTCTAACTTTTTACCGCATCTTCAATGAAGTTGATTGCACGTACATGTCGAAGTGTGAATGCATCAAAGTGCCATTGCTCATTTCTTCCCGAGAACTGGATGCATGATCTATTGGAGAGACTTGGTAAAATTGTACCATTTTCGACTCAGCGGATTTTCTCCGCAATTCGCCAATGGAGGGTCGACATTATAGGAAGGCGCTAATCTTTAGTCTGAAGAGCAGGTGGGCGAGTTGAAATATCGTACATAAAAATGCCGAGGACCCCTTGATGGTTTATTGAAATGATCCATTTTTTGGGTAAAACACGGAAAGACGATAATACGGCAGTTACCAAAAAGATTTATCATAAAAGAGGAAATCTGTGAAGTAATTTGCAGAGGGAATAATAATTAGACCATAGAAATATCCTAGTGACACAACTTAATTAGTGATGATGAGAAATATTAATGATATCAAAGCCATCACTTGATGGTAGGGAATAAAGCATAAATAATGAGACAAATGATGTCTTTTTTTGATTGTAATTCAAAATGCTGATAAAAGTTCAAAGTAAAAAATTCAGTTCTTAAAAACTGCCTACTCCTCCTTTAATTTTTTGCTTCAGCCAATCTTTGCACATTCGAGAGTTCGTGCTGAGCTGATAAAACAATGGATATTTCGCCCCACACAACTTTATTTCCTCAGAATTCTTCCCGCCCACCCACTTTCAGGACCCAACTTATCTTCCATTCTATTCAAGAGCCTCCTGCGCTCTTGATTCTCAGAGAAAAGATTCTATTGGGGCCGGAAGATGCTCTTGGTTGCTAGGCAGCCCATGCGCCTGCCCCCTCATAGCCTAAAATCTTTCCCAATAAAGACGTCCTATTCGGAAGCATTTTCCCTTTATCTTCCACGTCCGAACGGCAGGCAAGACCTTTCCCCTCACTCTAGATTTCCCTTGAATCAAGGCATGCAAGAACTATTCCATTCCCTTTCAGACCTATAGAAGCAGTTAATCTTTTGAACAATCTCATATATTTTTCTCAAAATGTCTACGCTTTGTGGAAAGCTGTTTCAAACAAAAAACTTGACTTTCAGTGTTTTCAAATTGAAGTTATAACGATGCATTTTGGCATAAGTATTGGAATTATTTCTTCTTCTGCTCCATAATAACTATTAATGCAAACAATGATCTTATTAATCTCAAATTACGCCGTTGTTGTCTCTTTGACTGATTCATCTTATCCTGTAACTAATCAACCACTAATCATCCCTTAGCCACCCTTTTGCTTATTTGTTTTAATTTAAATTAGCAATTTGTTAATTCATTAACTTCAAAAATAAGAAATCACAGCAGTACTTCTCTCTTTGGAATGGAAAGAAAGGTAGAACACGGAAACTTTTCTTAAGATTTGTAAATGATTTACATGGATGACATATTTTCCAGAAATAGTTTTAGTTCACGAAAAGGAAATGGGTGAAACTACTCGCAAAGTAGTCCACCCAGAAGATTGTCTCGGAAAGTTGAGGGTAAAGCTCAATCTCGACTAAGAAACTCGCGTTTGTGACTTGTAAAAGCGATAGAGGGATGGGAAGGAAGTGTCGGACGAAGGAAAAATATATTGATCTATTTATCACACGTTTCTTTACTCTCAAAGGTTCACACAATTAGTAATGTTAACACATTTTACTTAAATAAATTTTGAACTATTAGATTAAATTGATTAGCATACTTGTACTCAGCGTATGTAGAAAAGTAAAGGCACCGTATTTTTCCCCCTTGCAAAAACTGCATGTAATTTTTCATCGCTCAAAATAATTTATAATTTTTAAAAAGACAAGAGTTTTTAGAAATAAATTTTTTACGTAAACAAAATTGAGGATTTTTTCAGTAATTTTGTACTTTCACAGGCAGTCATTTTTGTAGGCTATCTCTTTAAATTGTGAGGCATTGAAATTACTGAGACAAATGCCTATCTTTTCATCGGAAAAATTTCAAAGAAAACAAGAGGAAAGCGGTGCAAAGTAATCGTTCGAAAAACAAACTTCTGAAAGTAAATGCTTCAATGAATAAGAGAAGGCGTTCTCCTATTGGGGAAAAATGACGATATACACTAGCAGAGAGATATAACTAAAGAAACGAAATCAAATCAGAGAGGATGGAAGGAAGAAAGGAAAGGAACTTTGTGAGGAAATGGAGGGGTTTTGGGACGAATTTCATGTCTGTGAGTGTGTGTGTAAGTTGAGTGGAAAAGAGAATGAGGCGAGAAATTGAAGAAAAGAGAATAATTCCATTCATATTCTATAAATACGTGACAACGTTGTTTTCTTATTGAGATAATTTTAAAATTAATGGGAGGAAATTAGTGATATAAATGTTCAATCAGTGATTTAACACGAGGGCTGATAAGGAGATTTAAGGGTAACGCACGCGTCAGAGTAATTGTAAATCACAGCAGTGATGGGAAAAATATCAAAAAGGCAATCGAGCTCAATAATAATTACACTTCCAAATTTGTAATTAATTACAGTTAAAAAATTATCAATTGAAAAAATAATCGGTAGGGTTACAATTACTCTAATAAATGTTAAAAAATTTTCGACCTCTGCATGAATAATTTGAATAATTATCAGACAACATTCATGAGGCACATGTCCATAAATAATATTATTCAGTTCGCCATCATTTCGAACATGTAATGTTCTTCCTTAGGGTCCTAATGAAGTGTGTGTTTAAGTACTTTAATATTGCTCCTATGCAGAATGCAATCACTGATAATAGATTCCGAAAGAGGGAGTGCTAACATGGAAGCCAGCGTTGAAATTATTTATTTGTGAATGAAAAACTTTGCTGTTTCTACAATTTGAAACTTTATTTTCCTGACTAGTTTCGATACACTGTATCATATTCATAGGACTAGCAGTACAAGTAGCGTCGTTGTGGGTTATATACCAAAAAGGGGGAAGAGTGGAAGGGAGGGGAGGGGAAAGGGGTGGAGTAGTGGAAGTGAGGGAATATGGAAAGCCCTAGGAATGGAGGGAGGGGAGGGGGGGGGGGTTATTATTTCATGCCATTACATACACTAGTTATGAAAGTATTTCATTCAGGCATTTTACGCATAAATAAACATATTCCACCAATAATTTATGCCTGCTGAAGGTGACGTGGCTGCGACTGCCATTCAATCAGGGCCCGTTTTAAATTTTCACTCTTGATCGCTAAAATGTTGTGATTACTCGCATTGTGTAGATTACTAAGAAAAATTACTTCTTTTAATTCATCGATTACAACCAAAAATTATCAAATATTTAATCATTAACAGCAATTTGATTGTTGTTACTCTTTTACAACAAACACATCAGTGGGCACGGTCATATGAAACTTGATCATTTAGGATAGGATAACTTTCCCTGGAAAATTTCACTCTTCGAAGATCGAATTTGGGAGTGCCCGAAGGTATCACTCGGGATTTGAACCCAAATCCCTTCCATCTGCAGCCTAGTGCTCAACTCACTGGTCAAACACGCTCCCCTGACAAAGACTAATTGCTCGAAATGGCGGCGTTTCGCAAGGTAAAAGAAAGAATAGATTTGCGGGACTATAAGAGTCGCTAGACAAGAATTGCGGTAGATGAGAGAGAAATAAAAAGAAGAAGAGAATAGGAAGGAATGAGGGAATTGTGGGGCGAGTTCCCAGTGCGTGTGTGGAAAAGAGAGTGCGGCAGGAAGTGTCGGAGGAAGCGGGGAACGAAGAGAGATATAAAGTAAAAAAAGGGAAAGAGTGGGGAGGGAGGGAGGCAGGCAGATGGCGTGGCCGTGGAAACGGCAGATGTGGGCTGTCCGCTCGAAGCATTAAAACAGTCCTCAAGAGGTGGCGGCGCCAACCGGGGGGTGGAAGAACTATGAGGGATGGTGTGCGGCGATATAAAAAAATAAACAATGCCTAAAAGGGGGTGTGGAAGCAGTTAGGGTTCCAGGAATGCCAACCGGCAGTCAGGGAGGGAGGGGGGGGGGGGTTTCTTTTCCATTTCCGAGCGCCGTAATATTCGCGCAATTCACACAAAAGATTTTCCGCACGCCGAGAATGTGTGAGCAACGAAAGGCGATATTTTTTTTAACCTAATCTTCTCCCTTATAAGTTTGACACATAGTTTAAACGAGGGAATGGATGGAGCCAAAAGAAACGAACGCCCGGGAGAAGAAACAGAGCCAGCCATCACCAGACGAAAGGGAGGGAAGACAGCATTAAAGCTGAATGCTCACGCTTTTGCGGAATGCGTTGATATGGAATGATGAAACTGAAATAAGAGTTTGTAATAGTAAAAATATTTCATTTATGCTGAATCCCAAAGATTACCTAAATTTCCTCTATTTTTGAGGGAACTTCACGACATAAGCACTAATTTATGGAGAGAATAAGTATTTGAGATTTACATAACCTCTCCACCATTAATGCAACACTAAACCAGGGGCCATATTCTGCTCGTGCATTATATTAGTTATAATTCTGTTTTTTTTGCAAGAGAAGGACGCAAATTAAAATTTTTTAAGAAAAACTAATATACTTAGTAGAAATTGGCCTTATAAGTGGGGTAGATCATTTCCATGTCATCATCAGTAATTAGTATGAATGTTGGTTCCACGCAGCTTTCCAATGAATTCTCTTCTTAGTTATTTAATGCCCATATAATGTTGAAGACATGAGTGGAAGACCTGGGTATAAAACAAAAGTGAATTTGCGAGAAAAACGGCAAAAATTATGGTTCTTGCACTTGAGGAGTGTAACATAAGTATTCTGCAAAGTCTGCAAACATTTATTCAAAAAATTTAAAGTCTTCTGGGACAGGGGATTGCGGGATGTTTCTTTTTTTGGCGGTGTCATTATTGAAAAAAATTGTCATTATCTGTTTCTTGCTCTTGGGTCTTCAATGATGTGGTTAAATCCTTCGGCATCAGCCCCATTTTATCCATTATGTATAAATATTAAGAATTAACAAGAATACAAAATTAATCACATCTATAATAGCAAAATGAATTATTTTTTCTCTCAACATTATATTTTTCAGCCAATGTATAAGATAACAATTCCACCTTTGTTTACATCCCCCGCCGCTCGGATTCGACGTTGAGCTAAACGCATGTTAATTATCCTAGGAGGCGCGTCGATCGTGCCCACTGTGGGATCTCCCTTAAAACCTAAATCACTGCACACGGATCCCAACGCACGTTTACGGTCCCAGCTTAAAGGTCGCTGATTTGTTTCTCTGGAAATGTCTCGAGAAGTAGGCGACGAGTTGAAAAACGGAAAAAATGCAGCTCCCTTTACGTTTCGGAATCAATCGCAGTCGACCGTCAAAAGAAAAAGGTGTGAGAGCCTATTGCTCGTTAGTTAGTCTATATTTCTGCGGTCTGTGGATGTCCAGAATTGCTTCCGTTGGGTGAATTCCCGCGTTAAGCACTAAAATAACAACTTAATGGCCAAAGCAAGGCCTTAGGAAGTCTCCTTAGGAAGGAAATCGGTGACGAAACATTAGCCTTCTAATACTTGACGAGGGAGTTAGCCTAAAAGGGACATAGCTGGGCCAATGCCTTTTTTAAAATAATTATAATGGCTTATCGGCATTGTTTTCAAGACATAAAAGCATTTAAAGGCGATGATTTTTTCTTTTAGGAACAATATTTCAGCGTAGTTTGCGAAGAGTGATAGCGGGATAGTGTGTGTTCTTCAAGTCTCTTCCTTAAGGATGTGGTGCTCGCAACGACGGCGCATATTAATAGCGAAGGGCGCTAATGGAAGCGAGGCGCCTATCAATTAGGAGGGGTGGGCCAAGGAATTTGCCTCTGATAGTGAGAAGGCCTGGAAGCGGAGATAACGTCCACCGACGATTGATGCCGGAGGCGAGACGGCGAATTACGCTCGACAATCAATGCGCGCCTTCAAAAATTAGCCATTCAAAAATCTGCCATGAAGGCCACCCTTGAATATAATAAATGTAGTTGAAATGCCAAGCTACAAGGAAACGGCGGGATCTCTCTAAGGTTTCGCAATGTTTTTGATATTTTATACTCATATGGCTTCTATTTTATTGTGCGTGGTATGAATACCCTTTTGCGAGTGAATTATGACTATACAGCAATAAATGGTCCTTCCACTTGATAACTCAATGAAAAACACAATTAAAGTTTGAAAACATTTGGCAATATCACGAAGAAAAATAAAATGATATAGGGACCTCCATAAAATAAAAAATGTCACTTCAAAGTTCCCATTCTTTAAAGCACCTTGAACTAACCAAACCGTCTTATACATAATCTCGGCGCAATGGGAAGCTTTTTGCGAAAGAAGGAGCGTTATTATCTCCTCACTGAATAGTTAGTTTTTATCATTACGTAAAAAATGCATTGGTCATTTTTTCATACGCAAGAGATATAATCCTATTCATTGATTTATTTAAACGACAAAATTTGAAACATTTTCGGGTTATAAATCTTCCCTGAAATATGTTTACTCATGAAACTGCAATCTGTACTCATTCTCTTTTGAGGATAGAGCATTGATTGGCCATGTGAAAATATAGGAACAACCTTCAGCTTAATAGATCTTTTTTAATCACCAAACTTGATGCTTAAAATAACTTCGAGAATGGAAATACGAAGAAAAATGCCCATTTTTATACGAAAGAAATTTTCACCACAGTAAATTGGATCGCAAGTGACAGAAAGTTTTCATTTTTTAAATACTCATTTACCGCTCCATATGGTCCATTTATCGTCCTCGCAGCTTGTGCAGAATGTGTGTGTGTGTGAGAGTGATTCTTCAGCAGTGAAAAAAAAGAAATACCATTCATTGGCTGGCGATGAAACGAAGAAGTGAGAGCGATCGAGAAAGAAGGAGCGTTTTTTTCTCCATAACCAAGCAGCCGAGTGAGAGAATTCCCCTCCCACAATGCAACGCGGCCTTTATCCCTCGCTTCCGCGGCTCAATTGTTTTCTTTTATGGGGATCGGACGGTGGAAATAGTCGCTATAGCAGAGGCTGTGAAATCTAAAAGGGGGAAGGGGGGTACGGGCACAGCACCAAAGTATCATGATAAAGTAAAAACAAATACAAATCGTCAGTCACGATTGAGAAGATCGCTTGATTTTCCCTTTAAGACTATTAACATTTTATGCTTAGTGGGCCTCATGTTTAACCACATAAATAAATGAAATGCAAGTCCACACACTCTCAAACCTTCTTTACTGATGGCTTAGGGACCAAAAACTCATTGAAATTATTTTGGGTATTTGGGTAAAAATAAAATAATCAGGTAAATGAAAGAATTTATAAATGGTACACAAATAACCAAGGTCACACTTACTTGAATTAACGGTTGTAAAAATATCGGATATTACATGTATATAATTCTTTTAATATCCACTTGCGTACGCATTTTGAATTTATTCTTGCACCTTAACGACTTTAAGAAGGACATACCTCAAATGCATTACCCCAGTTATGTGTTAATGTGTCAATATTCGTTAGACTCCAAGATTACACATACATTTTAAAACATAAAATATTCCTAGTATTTATAATGCGGAGTGATTCAGGGGGCAATTTATCAAAAATAACCAAATTGAGAGGTCGGAGAACTTATGGTCAAATACTTTAGATACCAATCATTCGTTTTCGGAAACTCTAGTCTATAGTAATAGCACTTCCCAAAGGTAATCATTTAAATGTATTGGCAAGAAAGAGGAAGTGACGACATTTCAATTTGAAATACATATCGCCATACAAATTTATCCAGTATATTTTTTATATACATGGATATGTACTGGTAAATTTCATGTTACCATCTAAGCGTCCGAACCCCTTAGGTATATTGTCCAAATTAATGATTTATTTAATTCAGGAAGTTGGGGAAATGATGAAAAGGACTTGGGGTTGTTAAAAGTTCCCAAAACAAGAGAAAAATGGGAAGCTTTTTGCGATTACCACAGTGTGACTACAGAATTTTTAAAACGTGTTTTTTTACTTTATTTTTTCTTGAGTGTTCTCTTAATGAAATTTTTCTCTCATTACCCGCATTTGGGTACTACGTTTTAAGAATATCACAGAGCCTTAATTGTTAAATCCACATCTACATCTACATAATACCCCGCGAGCCGCCTAATAGGCGTGTGGCAGGGGGTGTTAGGACACCAGCCGTTAACAACTATAAAAAAAGAAGTGCTCTAACGAGGTTGGGACTAGCGTTTATTAAAGTCCTTTATGGTTCGGGGGAAAAACGAATGAGGAACTTGCATGGGTCGTAGATTGCTCTAAAAACTATTTTGAATAAGTCAAATGGATACATTAGCTCGCAAAAATACCTTCAGTTTCTCCATTCAACATCAAAAGAAATAAAAAAATTGCATTTAAAATCGAGAAAAATTTCTCTGAGCCGACCACTGCGCGAAGACACCCGAGCGTTGCCGAGGCCAGGCGTGACGTCATAGGTGCCTAAACAACCGTAGGGAGTAGGGAAATACGCTGAGCGCATGGTGTAAAAATTGTTTTGAGGGAGTATTTAGCCGCTCATCGTCACTTTATTTTGTTCTGTTATTCTTGGGCAAGTTTTCCTATTGCTATAGTGCCTAGATTATTACTTGGGATATTAATAATGCGGCATCGGGATGATGAAGTACAAGCGTTTAACATCGTGTGTTTTGGTTATCAGAAAAATGGATGATAACGTTGCCACTCGTTCGAATAGTACACCTGAAATTCATCTACGTCTACATAATACCCCGCAAGCCGCCTAAAAGGCGTGTGGCATGGGGTGTTAGGACACCAGCCTTTTTTTAGGACACCAAAAATTGATGCCACGACCCTCATGGAATTTGTTAAGACAAATTATTGCTATACGTCGGCGGCAAATCGAGTTGTAAAAGAAACTTGTAATACTGGAGGATAACGATCGTAAGCTGTGCTGTTGACATTAGAGTAAGCTGTGCTGTTGAATTTGGCAACGCCGGATTGACGGAGAAGGTAGTCCTATCCGTCCTACGGTACGAATTCACAGCAAAGCAGTCTGCACACAATCCACATGTGAGATCGCGAATCGGTTCCGCTGCCAACACACACACAAGCTACAACCTATTTCAATAATAAAGGTAAATCCATAAACAATATACTAGCATATACCATAATAATATAGTGGGAAATAGGCAAATACTCTTATCAAAAACTGGATGTCACTATCACATTCTTATATTTATCACGTACAACTTACAATAACAGAACTCGTTATGATGAATACAACTATTTATTCACTGATTTAAACCCTTAAATTATCCCACACAAGTGACACAGGTGACATTTCTCACTACTATTCGTTGAAATAATGGAATAACAAACTTCACACACAGTTTTTATTTCAATAGCGTGATCGTGAAATGTCATATCTACGGTGAACAACGGAGATTAGCACGCCACTGACAATTTTTACACTACTGTTAGACATTTATCGATAGCGTAATAGCACTTTTTACAATTCAATCACGATGGAACACTGATAACTCTTGGCCGATATTTTTCAACCTTGTCAAACTTTGTGCATTACAACCACTGGCACTGTGATTATTAGCAGTAGCTTAACGGGAGATGTCACGTTGAAAATAACACTATTTTGGCACAAAAATGTTCCTAGATGTCTCCAATCAGCGAGCAAAAGTTGCATTGACTGGAATTCACCCCATAATACAAGCACAGACAGTCCTAAACGACGAATTCTCCGGTACCTACGAATAAACGGATGAAGTTATTGTATATAAAAGCTAAGCGGACATTAGTAAACATCAAAATCGTTCTAATTACATACTAAAATGAATGATATGCCGTCGATAACATCAACTTACAATTAACGTATCCCCCTTCCAATAGCCGTGGCTCAGACTCCTACAACGATGTTATTTAGGTATTTTGGTTTAACTGCTGCAGTTTTATATTTTATGCCCTTACTCAGATATTAATATTATAAATGATGCAAAATACGATGGCTTCCAAGCTTCTATAGTCGGATATTTATCTTTAAATATAAAATAATCAACACGTCTAACAAACGAAGCTCTCACAACTACTGGCAACTATTACAAGCAATCACAACAATAGCTTCGCGTGATGTTTAGGCACCTTTGACGTCATCGAGGCTTCGTCGGCAGTGGCTTGGGGGGTGAGGGAGTTTTTCCCGCGCTTTAAAATTCGTTATATTTATCATTAAATATCTCGCGAAGGAAAACTCAGATTTACATGCGGTTTTCTTTGTTGTATTCAGAAAATAATTTTCTGTCCGCCTATGAAATAAAAAAAATTCATGCAAGTTCCCCATTCCCATATCTATCCGTTCGGCAAAACATCTCTCTTAATTTATCGCTTCTATCGGACCTGGAGATATAGTGTGGCTCAAATAATATGTTCTCTGTGTCTCTCTTAAAGATATCCATTCTCAATTGTTCAAGCAATCTAAGCCTAGCGCGCAGCCTCCGAGTCTCCAACGGCTCCCAGCCTAATTCGCTTAACATCTGGGTAACACTGTCTGTACGCCCGTAGCAGTTTTTGACGAAACGCGCAGCCTTCCTTTATATTTTATTCAGTTCGCGGATTAAGTCTTTGTGCACCGGATCCCATACGCTCGCTGCATACAGGGGCGTCGACTTATAAAAAATATTGGGGGGGCCCATATCGAGGGTCTTACCCCGGGAAGAGGTTAAATTCAAAGTGTGTCTCAGCAGCGTAACACTATCATAATTCACACCACTTGTTTTCAGTTAACCTGCTTACTACCTAAAAATTATTTATTTTAACACAATATTGAATGTATTTGAAAATGTATCTATCGTCAAACATGGGAAAATACCAATATATTTCTGTGACTTCCCAAAGCATTATATAACTTAATTATTTTCTTGAATTATTGAGGGGGCTCCGCCCCCCTAACGAATCTTTGAGGGGGCTCGGGCCCCCTCAGGCCCCATGAAGTCGGCGCCACTGGCTGCATATTCAAGGTGCGGTCGGACGAGAGCGAAATAGCACCTTTCTTTTACTTTCTCATCCGAAAATCTCCCCACAAAACGCTTGACGAATCCTAATTTCTTCAGGGCTATGCCGCAAATATTCTTTATATGTCCTTATGCAGGCTTCCGCGGGTCGATGAGTATGAAGATACGTCTCTTTCGGGTAATACACCGCGTGGGTCCATTGTTCTCGGACGACAGTTTCGCCGGCGTTACAGTCGGCTTCTTCAGGTCAGTGAAGTAATGATGCAGTGAATTGGCCGCCTTATATATCTGTCCGTAGAGGCTAGGTCATCTGTGATTGGCTGTCGCTGCTGTGTCTTTTTCCGCTGATTGGCTTGTCGCTGCTGTGTCAAACGCAATGTAATCACAAGGTTCAATTGCGTCTCCAAGACCAGAAGCCTTCTCGTCAGAGTAAAAGACCGAGTTCCTACGCAGTCGAAGAGCGGAGTGTATGAAGTCAAGTGCAGCTGTGGGAGTAGCTACATAGGCCAGACCTCCAGATCCCTCAAGTGCCGCCTAATGGAGCATCAAAGGGCAACTAAAAACAGACAATTTCGACTTTCCGCCATAGCAGAGCACATATGGACAGGCCCTACCCATAACATCAATTTTGACGAGGCGAAGCTTATTTCCGAAGAAAGGAGATATTTTCCACGCCTGATACGGGAAGCCATCGAAATAAGCAAGACTCAAGATAATTTCAATAGGGAAGACGGCTATCCCCTTCCGCATGCCTGGAAACGAGTTTTGCGTGGAAAAAGACACAGCAGCGACAGCCAATCACAGATGACCTAGCCTCTACGGACAGATATATAAGGCGGCCAATTCACTGCATCATTACTTCACTGACCTGAAGAAGCCGACTGTAACGCCGGCGAAACTGTCGTCCGAGAACAATGGACCCACGCGGTGTATTACCCGAAAGAGACGTATCTTCATTCTTTATATGTGTTCCCCACGTGAGGTTCGAGGTTATCGTAACTCCCAGGTACTTCACTTCGTCTGTTGCCTTTATGTTAATACCACCCACTGCATAAACATGGTTAGAGTTGGGCGAATTCCGCAAGAATATCGCCATGCATTTGCTCAGATTAAGTTCGAGTCCCCACTCTTGGCTCCACAAATGTACGTTGTTTAAGTCAGAAGATAGAATTTCATAGTCAGAGTGATCACTAATTTCGCGGTAAATGACAGCGTCGTCATAAAATAAACGTATTTTACTACTAATGCGGGAGCAGAGATCATTAATGTATATAATGAACAACAGGGGGCCGATTACGCTTCCTTGTGGAACACCTGATGTAACTTTCACAACATCAGAGCTAATTCCGTCAAGAACTACTTTTTGTTTACGATCTCTGAGAAAGTCGCGTATCCAGTTAACAACTGTTTCGTTTAATCCGCATGACTGTAATTTGTATAAAAGTTTGTTGTGAGGTACAGTGTCGAAAGCTTTCTTAAAATCTAGAAATAGTGCGTCAACTTGTCTTTTCGATTCACCAGATTTTATAACGTCGTGAAGAAAGAGCGCAAGCTGTGTTTCGCATGATCTACCTTTTCGGAATCCGTGTTGACAGTCATGGAGGAAGTTACGTCTGTCCAAGAAAGCCATGTTTTTGCTAACGATGATATGCTCAAGTATCTTGCCTATAGAAAATAAATGATATAATATATAAAATGTGCTATATAAAATGATATAATATATAAAAATAAAATATATAAAATGATGTAATATAAAAATATATAAAAATAAATGAACGTACGACAGATGGGAAACAACCCCATACTTTTCTGGTGACATTTTTTTTATATATATGACATGACATATTTACAAGGTGCCTATTATGCAAGGTGCCTATTTGTATTCGAGTACATTGGAATAAATGAAAGTAGACCACACTTTATTAAGAAAATTGCTAAATGAGTTTTTTCATCTCTATATACTTTAATACGCCTTCCATTCATAAAATTCTCGCACAGAATTACCCGTTCAATGTTTCCCCACCAATTCATTTTTTCCTTCGGCCTATTAGAAGCATTTCTCCTCCTTAAACTTATACATGCTTCTTATGTTCTCCCATCAAAACATTCTATTCTCTCATCCTCCCCAACAGTGGTCTCATATGAATACATAGTAGTGTTAGTGAGGGGCAAGAGTCCGCATGGGGCAAGATTCCTTTTCCGAAATATTTCTCTAAATACCGGCATGATGCCCCTTGTAGCCAATCGGTTTCATTTGCGTGACTAAATGTGGTGCGTTCAGTGGACCAACGCGAACGATAGAACGTGAGATTTCTCTAATATTTCATAAAGGCGCGACGTTTATCTAATTCCTAGGATCGCGCAATTTTTATCTGTGCTTTGGGCGTTTATTTAACTACTACGCTTGTCTAGCGTTCCTTTATATGCGTTCCTTGCCTCGAAAATTCATGCAGTTAGCTTGTTCGCAGCTTAACTTATGGTTGTGTTATGGCATATTAGGTTTAGCAAGGGCCGTTGGAGAAAGAGTCCTGGGGAACGTGTCCGCATGCGGGCTCTTGCTCCACGGGCGCTAGCTCCGGACCCCCTTTATATAATTGTTTTTTCTATGATCCCATAGTTTCTTCCATAAATATCACACGCACTTTGTTGATAATTGTATTGAAATGAAATGTGGAACTTTACGAGAAACACCGATCGCAAAGCATTAGTATAACAAATTTTGGGTGCAGCTGAGGTAGCTAAAATGAGGGGGAGCAATGGAGAATCCATAAATTATATTGCAGCTGGTCTAGAAATTGACGAATTGTCTCTGAGTAAACGTCTAAAGACAATATGTCCAAAAGAAAATAGCATCAGTTCAAAGAGCATCAGTCCATATCCAAATGCATTCCAAGCGCAAAAGCGGCGTAAAACCTATAAGTGGTCTGAAATTCTTATGAGTCCCCCCGACGCCCATAAACTAAACGTGAAGATATCTTAAAACAAGGTAAAGCGTGGCAGTACTAAGCTGCAGTTTGTGGAATGAAAACGGAACATACACTTCACCGGAAAAACAGATTATTACGAAACAAACTAAACGAATATTATCGTGGAAAATTATACTTATTGTTAGATCCACCAATTGTTGATTGGATAATGAGTAATGAATGTAAAATGTGAGGAAAGAACATTGCACCACATATTCTGGAAAGGAGAGGACATTTGCCCCACGTGAGGGACACGTTTTCTATTTGTTTTTCTCTTACATTTTGATGTATTAGGGCAGTTTTTAATCTTTTTCTGCAGCAATGGAAGATAAATATTGTAGTGAATGTAAAAGTGAACAGCTTGTATAAAAATAAAAATCATTGCTTGAATCTAAATGCATAACTTTTATAATTGTTTGCTCGATGCGTACTCTTGCCCCTCATTGCCCTAATTAGAGAAGTTATGCATCAGGAAAATAGTAGTACACCCATGGTAACCTCATAAGGACTTTGAGATCGGCAGGGAATTTTGTAAATTATGTGAAAAAATGACGTGCCTCGTTTCTTCTGCTATGGAGATCGGGTTGGTTCGATGCCTGGAGCGTTGGCTTCCCACTCCGTGGGCCCGACTTTGAATCCCAACTGGGTAGAGAAGCATCAAAGTCTGCTTGATCACTTATTAAATGCTTCGTGGAGGACATTTCAATTTCAGCTCTCCGTACGACGAATGGGACGCTAAGCCGTGGTCCCCCGGGCGACTTTCGTCAAGAACAGACTGTAATACCGACGCCAGGTTTTCCTCCATCCTTCCCTCCTTCATGGCGAAAATGATCTTTGCTGTTGGGCGCCTCCTACAAATATGAGGCCATAACATCTTCCTATCCTCATCGTCATGATGCCCGAGATTGGATGGAAGACGTCAGAGCCGATCGCAGCGTGGAAAACGTTTTATTGTCACGAAATATAACACAATCGCACCGAGATACTTTCTCTTTCCTCAGCTGCTACTTGAATATTTTTCTAGCATAGACAGTGAGATGAGTTTTCGCGGAGTGTAAATGATTGCCCTGAGGGAAGAGGAGGACGCAATTGAACGACGGGGGAACGGGAGATTATCCTCAGCGGACGAAAGGAAATGTAATCATCAGAAAGGGAAAGTTAGCGTTTGTATAACATGCGTGCTTCCTTTTCCCTCACCGCTATACCAACACACTTTACACAATCGATGCATGGAGTTAGAAAAGGGCTGATATAAAAAACGGCACGTTTAAATGTTTGAAAATAAAACTTTTTCATTCGACTCGAAAAGATCATGAAAATGTTTATTTCAATAATTTAAAATATGGCGCGATGTACATAGTATGAACTTAATATTTTGAATCTAATTAACATATTTTAATACCTTCTTAATATAATTAGTTTCTCCATTACCTTCTTCTTCTCCTCTAGTTCCTGACAAATTGACTGCGTTATTGTGATGCGGAGATTTATAAATTCTTCGTAAATGTTGGCTTCCACGGAAGAGGAAAACCATTAGCAATATTACCTGATTCTCTCAGCCTTAATTCCATATAGTTTTGGGGAAAAATGTTGCTTTCCGCAGGACATTTTAAAAAGGATAAAAAAGTTTTCTTCCATATGAAACGTTATCCTTTCACATTTTTTCCTCTCTGTATTAAATATTCTTACCTGGAAAGGCATATCTTCTGAGCATTTTGTATTTATTAATTTCACGGAGTATACGCTGATATATATTTATTATCACTGCCAAAATTGATCGGTCTGCAATATTCGTTACGCTGTGGACATTTACGAAATCCGATAAAAATGTGTCCAGTGTGGCTGCATGATTGAACGAATTCGTGAAGGACTGGAGCCTCTTCTGTTTAGTTGCCTTGAGGTATCCCATGACCAACATCTCATCCCGTCATCTATGCCAACCTTTATTGATTCAATTGAAAAAGAAATAGTACTCGCGTGGAAATCATCAAAAAATTATGAATTTGCTAGATAATATCTTCACGTATTTATACATTAATCGAACGTCTATAGTTTATTTTCCCGTCAACTTCTCATCCGTCAATGCCGACTTATGAAAACCCATTAAAATGCGCTTTGGGTTTTAATAAACCTAATGGCCGATTGGAGAATCCTCTGCTTTTTTATATTCGTGGAATACTTTCTCGGATGCGATCGCTGGCGAACATTTTGTGTTGATTTGGTGCTCATTCATTTCGGGGCTTATTGAATGCACTCTCCAAAGGTCAAGGGAGAAAGCAAAATGCTGTGTCGGTAATGGCAGACGCATTATTTATACAGAGTGGATTTCCTCTGATCTGGGAAAATGTAGCCACCCGTCTAGTAATCACCGGAATCTTTGATAATACCTTCCCTACAACCTACAAGTAGTGTAAATCTTCATATCAATTTTATCACCGTATTCAAACTGTTTCTGCAGTAGGCAACCTAAATTTTATTGAAAAAATATAGTGTCGTGACGCCATGAAAGCACACGTATACCTTTAAGATCTTAAACCAATGTAACATTTATTCATAAAAATCATGTGGTGGTATGTGACGCGTACATGCGATAGATTTCCAATATTTTCAGTTTAAACTCTCCAGAATAGCTGTAATAGGAACGCTAATATAAGTAGATTTTGACAATTGGTTTATAATGTGGTAGGATGATATATAAAAAAGGCTAGAACATAGTTTTATCAGCATCACCACTTAAGGTGAGGATATAGAAATTAATTTATGAAAGTGTGCCAGCAGTTTTCAAGGCTATTACTTCTCCTGCATGTCACGCATAACATTTATTTTTATAAATTTTTATGCAATGTTTTACCCTATTCCAAAATAAGAAATCGGGGGAGCAGATAGCTTTAGACATTTGGTGACCACCTTCACATATGCGCCTCTTTATATAAGTTTAACCATCCTAGGCTCTTTACGCACATTATTAATCATATAGGTATTCAAGTATATGAACATAGGTATACTTCAAGAACTCATGAATTTCTAACTGAGATTTCATGAAAAGGAAATTAGGTGATTCATTGAATCTAATGAAATTGAAGTGAATAATATGATTGAAATCAAGAGGTTAACTTAGCTAAACAATTCTAACAGGGGCTTAGCTATTTGTATTATGTAATTTACACTTGCCTTAAGTTAGTGTGTACAAGGCGATGAAAAAATCTTTTATATTCCAAAAAACCTAGGTTTAATGCTAAATATTCATTAAAAACATTGTTGAGTACCGAACCGAATATATTTTGCAGTAGTATTGCTGTTAAAAAACTTTTGCTCATCACCTCAGCTGTGTTACAAAAAATAAGTCTGATCACGTGAAAATTTGTGATTTTGGTATATTAAACATTTTGGATATGACGAAAAAATTATTGAGTACAATTCTTCTTCGACAATGCTCAATATAGGTTTCATCTCCAAACCATGGTTAGGATTTGCTCCAATTTTTAGTTTACCGACGAGGCAAACCATCGGGCTATAAAATAGTTGCCTGTCTGATTTATCGGCAAAAAGAAAATTAAAGTAATGAAAAGTAAAACTTCGACACACACTGTGAAGCGCAATTGAGTAATAAAGGAGTTTAATCGGAGGAACTTATAATCGGCATGAAGTTTTAATGGATATCTATTATTGTTGCCCGCGAAAGGAGGAAAGAGATGGACTTGGCCAAAATAAATGTATGCAGTAGTCTGGTCGGGCGGACGAAATTGGCGACCGCCCTGAGGCTTCTGTTCCTGAGGGCGTGATTCAGAATTGGGGTCCAGTTCCTAATGAGGGTTATCGGAGGGGGTGGGAAGGGGGGAGAGGGTAAATGTATATGGAGTCCAGAAGAAGGGAGGGCAGAAAAAATTAGCGCCTCTCAATTACCCAACACCCTTCATCCCCCGCCCAACCCACCCCTAAGCTTGGGACCAACCCCTTAAACCTCCAAATAACGGTGGACGCGTCACATCCACTCCCAACAGTAGGCGGCAGTTTTAACGCAAGTAGGTATTAATAGCTTAGCAGATATATTTCTCAATATGTAGGTCTATTTATAGTGAAATATTGGTGTAGGTGCAGATTTATAGACCTACAGCTCAAGAAATATATCTGCCAATTAATTATATGCAGTCAATAAGACTTTACTAATTATTAATCGAATTGCTATCCATTATTTCCAGATATAAATGCCTATCAACCTGTTAAAGATACATATTTTAATGTTTGACTCTGATTTTACGCTACTAAAAATATAAGTTCACGACTAACACGTTAAAATGAAATTGATCGATCATATGACTGTTGATAAAGTCTTAATTGGAGTATAAAGAAAGAGAAGTCTTTATAAACTTGAAGTTTAAACAGAGAAACTGAAAATACGTTCACAATGATTCTAGATAACCAAGAGCATGATGCAGTGATGAAATCAGTCGTTGAATGATACGTTAAAGGTCATAACGGTATAGGAAGGACCCTGACGAGGTGCATGGAGTAGATAATGGGATATTCAACACAGAATAATAATGCAACTGTGAAAAGATTAGCAGATAGGAAAACAGATTGGGGAGCTGCGTAAAACAAATCCTTGACTTGTTAAATGTTGTGGACAGTCATGCATCGCATGTTCCATACCTTCATCTCATCCGTTGTCTTTCTTTGCAACACTTGCAAATCGATGTCTGCCTCATCGATAGTCTTCGTCAAGCCGTCCTGTATCATTACGTGGCCCATCGAGTTCTATCTATACCTCTGTCAGACTTCCCTTTTTTGACGCTTTTGAGAAGATACGTTACTAATCTTGAGCAATCGCTGAGTTCATATCTAGGTCCGGTTTACCTTCGCATCTTAATCACATTGTTTCCTGACGTCGATAATGTTGTTCGTCAGAGCTTAAACGAATTGCTATGGAATTGAAGATGGTACGGACATCAGTATGAGTCACTTGGGAAAAAGAAAATTACATACATGATAAACAGCATCGAAAAATCGCAATACGAATGAAAAACTATCGCATAATAGCAAGTGTTATTTGTAATTTTTGATTACGGTTTTGATTTCTACGTGTGATTTCGTGAAAAAAAGTATGAACACGACGGAGCTATGACAATTAGTTGTGTAACACTTATTGCGACACTTAACGCTTTTAAACCGACTGTCATCTATAGATGACGCGCCGGACTCCGTCCAGATCCGAGCGTCATCAATAGATGACGGCTGACTACGCTACTAAAAATGTTCGGATCTGGGCAAAGTTAAAATTTTTACCTTTGGGCTGACAGTGTTAAAGAAATAAACAAAAATAATTTTCTTTGCAACCACTAATTGTGAATACTACATTACTAATTAACATGACTCCGTCGTGTTCAGACTCTTTATTCATGAAGTCACACGAAGGAAGCAAGGCTGCAATAAAAAAATAACAGATTATGCTTACTATTTTAAGGTAATTTTCAGAGTGGAGTACGTTTCTTGAGGCATTATAGAGCAGGCAGTCGACCAGACCTTGGCTATTGTTCGGCGAACGGCAGGGTTTATCCTTACGATTGGAGCTCGAAGAGTTTGTCATGGAGTACATTGTTATTGTACGTTTAAAAGGTTATTGGAAGAGAAAAAGTTAAGCGCACCAGTGAAATGCGGAAAAAGGAAATTAATGAACACATGGGATTGACTCGCTTTTGCGCGAATTTTTCGACTGCAATCGTATATCGGCAACAAGACAGGAACTACAGTCAACAGCACGAATCATCTTTTAAAAATGTCATTATGTGCACTTGTTAACTATTGAATTAATGACAACCACTCTTTCGATTTTGATAACACCAAAATTTCATACATAGAGTTTAATTTATCAAAAACAATGAGTAATTTCCTACCTTCTATTTTTCCTATTTTTGCTTGAATAAACGCCTTTGATGTAAACAATATTTTGTACGTATGGAAAAAAGCCATCGAGAAATTGACTTTTCAAAAAATACTTCGTAAATTTCCTACCTTATCTTCATTAATTTTCGTTTTAATTCCTTTATCCATCTTTTCGTTTTAATCTTTATCTTCCTTTCCCATTTTGCTCCTTTTGTTTGCATAAACAAATTATGTTATGATGTTTTGTTTCTATCTGATCGCCGCGCCGCCTTTGAATTTTGCTGTCCATTTTTTGAACTAATCCCCATACTTAATTTTTACACGGATATAAAATGGGAAATTTATTATTTTCATAATTTTTCCTGGGGTTTCAGACAATTTTAGAGGGGGTCGTCGTAAGACATTTTGTCGTATCTCGTCACGTTCTCTCCAAATATTTGTATGAATGAGTGAGTGAGTGGTCGTAACTGCACTTCATAGTATATAGATGATATTATAATGGCTTTTAATTTTGATTGCATAAAGTTTTTGGCTTTACGTAAGATTAGATTGAAGTATGTGTTGACAAGAGAAAGCCTTAGATACCACGTAAGGAAAGAAAATTTCGTGTGAACGAACGATCTCGATATGTCATGTGAACAAGAGAACTTCCGGATCGTCACGTTATCGTCGGCTTCGGAGGCACGCGGAGATGAGGATTAGTAGGAATTTGATAAATCCTGAGAAAGAGTCAATAATTGAACTTACAATGCGCAGCTATGTGCAGGATAATTGCTATTACTATATGGAGGGGGACGCTTGGCAAACTGCATTGCGAAAAGTGGATTGGCCAACGTTTTTAGTTGGCCCTAGTCAAAAGGAAAGAAAATATCAAAGCGAAAAGTATCTTATTGAATGACTGCGTCGCAACCCTACCTTCTGAGGGGTTTGGCCTTATTGCATCGGGGAGAGCACCATCCCGCACCCATCGAAGAGGCCGCTTCGTCTAGCCTCAGCTCCCTCGCCCGCCCTCACTCGAGTGCAATGGCGAATGACAGAGCAGAGAAGAAGAGCCTCCCACCGCCTCGAGTGTTAGGTATGGACGCGACGGCCTTCCCCCTCATTTGTTTTTTCCTCTTTCGCCGCACACATCGAAAGGACTCCCTCTCCGCTCCAGACTCGGATGCAGATATACTCAGACTGCTCATTCGCCAAGTCTCGACTTCCACACGCCGACACTTACTCCACGGAGCCCAGTTTTTCCTCACATCCGATCTTTTACGATCCATACAATGAGATTGTGGCACGGAGGGGTTAAGATTCGTCCACATCTACGGACTGCTTCGCAAGAAACCTCAATAGGCGTGTGGAGGGGTTTGTTAGATCACCGACCGTCAACAGATAAAAAGAAAATTCGCGAACGAACTTCCACCTAGCATTTATTATAGTCCTTTATGGTTCGGGGGAAAACGAATTCCTATACTTATCCGCTCGGAAAAATATCCCTCTTAATTTATTGTTTCTGTTGGACCTGGAAAAATAGTGAGTTTCTTACATGATTTTCTCTGTGTCTCTCTGAAATATATCTATCTTCATCAGTCTAATAAAAGCCTAGCGCACAGTCTCCGATTCTATAGCGGCTTCCATTCCAATTCGTTCAAAATCTATTAAACGCTTTCTGAACATTCGCATGAGTTTATGACGATTTTGGCAGCTTATTAGAGTCACTGATGCTTAAAAAGGAGTCATCGTGATAGAAGGATGTGAAACGAAAAAATTACAATGCCCTGGTCAAAAAAGCCCATTCCGGGAATGGGCTTTTCTTGCAGAGGCATAAATTCCGGAGGGAGGGATATTTGGAGAAGATACACCCATCGCACACATTTTAAGAGAAGAGTTTCCTATGACCTCAAAAAATAAAATACCTTCTTAAGTTGAATCAAGGAAAATATCTATCGGGTCTCTTACGAGGTACATATTTCTTTATTGTAGTGATGAAGAATGGGCGATCAAAGCAGCACATGTGTCAAGTAATAAATATGCAAAGAAAATTTCCAAAATCAAAAAAAAAAATTCGGGTATTCGACCATGAAACGTGCAGAAAACTTTGCCTTACAGCATAAATTTGATACCAAAACAGGTCATCTTCACTCAGAAGACATTTTCGTTTTCCTCTGTTTCATAAGGTATTTACTATAGCTGAATGTAAACATATACTTTAACGAGATGTAGTTTTAGCATTTTAGTGAACCAAAAACGACACTTCACACTGCAAAAAAGCTATTATAATTCTCAAGCTCACAAAATCACCCCCATTTTTAAATGTAGCGCCATTTGTGGTACTTGCAGTGGCCCAAAAGAAAACCATGAGTCTTTATCGCTTCCAGGGTGCGTTTTCTTACTCTAAAACGACGCCTTGGACTTATTGGGATGAAATTCTAATTATTTAAAAATTATTACTCGACAGCCTTCCCATACCACTTCCTAACCGCGTGTTATGTATCAAGTTTATCCTTTACCACCCATCTTTCGAAGTAAATAATTTTTCAGAAATTTTTGGGGCATCAAAAGCAGGCCCATGTCAAAATTGTTCTTAAATTTAATACTTTTGCCTTTTAATTATTCTATCGATTCTAATTATTAATATTTTTGATATCGGCAAAATTTTTGCAGGATATATTCTGACTACCTTGTATGCCTTAGGATCATCGCATTCAGTATTGCCGAAGCAATGTCACAATAACGGCAGATCGAGAGAGGAGCATTCGTCCTCTCAGCGCTTTAACATAACTCGGTCGATCCATTATATCTTCATCAATTTCCTGTTCCACCACATTTAAAATATTTCTCCCCTTGACATCTCTGCTTCAACGAGTTGCATCTGCTGAAACATTTCTTCCCTAATGCAATTCCAAGTACATTCTTTGCAAATAATTACACGACGAAAATTTAAACGTCATTACTGCAAGCGACATACGGTGAGCTTATTTCACTTAAATTTCAAGCCAGTGCGCTTTTCCGCGTTCATTTTTTCTCTCGCTGAGAATTACGACGCGGCTGCGACATGTGTACACATTAACACCTTTGCCCCAAGTAAGTAAGCTCCAGCAAAATGAACACGTTGTGTTGCGTTGCGTCACATGGTCCCGTGCCTTCGTCGTCATTAATCAAGACGAGGCAGGCGTGACTACCGCGTGTCGCGACGAACAAGCACAACTGCGAACAAATTACTCGGAGAAAATCCTAAAATAATTACCGAGACTTTTTTTTCGCTGTTGGTTGTCCACTGTAAATTAAATTGCGGACTGCGATGACTTTTTTCTTCGGGAGTATGTGACGTTTTTATACGCCCTGCATTAGAAAATTATTAGGGAAGAATTTCATATGGGTGTTGAATAATGGAGAGGGGGAAAGCAAAAAAGTACTAATTACAACCGGAAGGAAAGAATTCATCTAAAATGGGGCAGAAAAAACAATTATGCTCAGAGAAATTAAATTTCTACAGAATACAGAGTATAATGGGTAATAACAATAAAAAATAAAAATTCTCATGGCAAAATGACGTTTTTAATACTATTTTGAATACTATTTATTGTTATAGTTGAGCACAGTGGAATAACAAGAATAGCTGTAAAATAAATTAATCAAAGGTGTTATTATTATAATATTACAATGTACCACTTCTTAAAAACAATAATTTTGAATATATTTAGAAACATAAAATAGGCCAGCATGAAAAATAATTTGTACACTGTGGGCAATACTCATTATTTTTATGGGCTAATTCAATGATTGTCATTCAGGTTCTAATTAGTAAAATTATACTATCCATAAAAGCATTTTCCGGTATTTTTAGCCCTATAAGTTGCGATTTAAATCACCAAAAATTTTGTTCTGTCCATACTGATTTTTTTAATTCAAACCTAACTCCAAGATAAATTCAAAATATAATCGCTCGTGAGGGTGCCGAAAGTAGAAACATTGTAAAAATGTCTCAAACTCCATTAAAATCCATACAATGTACCTAATGGGGATGAAATTTTCTGTTTAAGGAACGGAAAGATAATTTTCTGAGGATTTTTAGATGATAATTATTGTAGAGTCAGGCTAAATTATCGAAACTTTTGAGAACTTAAATTAAGCCTAACGTCTAAATCATTCTGAAACTTTTGCTTTTTAATTTCTGGGATCCATAAAAATTTCGGAAGTTCGTCTCCCCTACCTCCTGCGCCAAGGAGTATCTTCTAATCAGGAACAATAACTATAATGCGCAACAGTCCAGAAAAAACGGTCTTAATATCGGATATGTAGCTACCAACCAAAGTATTCTGAGAAATATCAGACATCATGGGTCGTGAAAGTATTATTGGCTTTGCTGAGAAATTTAATTTCTCCGAGGTAATAAATCGAAAATCCAAGTACAAAAGCATTCGAATAATAGTTTGACGCAGCTCTTTACTCAAGATGCTTGTATTTATGTAGGCATAACTTCTCTTGTATATCCTTTATAACTTGTCCTATGTAACTCATTCTGGGCCTTACTCCGACTATCTTCCCATCCATTAAGCCTTTGAATGGTGCCTTTTTTGCCACAACATACGGCCTAATAAGTTTTCCCAACGCATTCCTAGTTTTTTCAAAAGGCTGCTTCTTTCTCCCACTGTTATTTTATGAAATGAAACGCATTTCGGCTAATAATCGTCATTGGAGTTCATATTCCAGTAAAATTTGGAATACTAAGGCGTCTTTTTTAGCAAAAATGATTATAACTTTATTTCGGACCCAGCACATTACGATTTAGTTGGACGTGTCTTGCGGAACACAGCTGTGCTCTTATGGGTACACACCGCGTTGAGGTCACCGACTCTTTCTCATTCCATGAAAAGTTTTTTTAAGTATGTCACTACACAACCACTCTACAATACTAGCAGTGGCAGAGGCACAAGAGAAGCTTGCACAGACTGAGAAACCAGTCAATCCAAACTGCCATTATGATAAAAATAGAACAAAATCATGAAATCAATATAGTTGGCAAATCGATTTTACACATTATCAAAACAGAGTCGACACGCCATTTTATATTGCTATCAAAAAAAAGTCGATACATCATCAACAGAAAAAAGCCAGCACTTCACACCTCTTCAATGTCTATATTAATTATTGGTACTGCTAATAGAATCCGACAATGCTCATCATATTTTCGGTACCAGGAACAAAAAGCTTTGCTAAAATAGTTCTATTTTAGGTCTACGCTATTTTGGTTCCGGATCTCATGTGGCTACTCTTTGGTGATTTTCTTTCCCCAACGCTATTGCAAAAGACCATTAGCGCCTAATAAACAACTAAATATTAACTCTAATTTTGAATATAATTTTTTCTGATAAGCGGAAAGGAATTCCTTCTATTTGACACCATAAGTAAGCCAACGCATGATTTTTATTGCTACTTCCGGAACACTAGGGGAGAGGTAGCAGATTATTTTAGCACGCGCCCCCAGCACGACATTCCATTTTTTGCAATCTTTAATTAATTAAAGCATAGTACCCCATTCTGAGAACAAAAGATACTGAAAAAATACCTCTACACAAGGAAGCTATTTAATTATGGGGACAATCTCACCTGTAACCTTATTAATAGGCATCATGTATTATTACTAGCTACATTGTTGATTAATGTAAAATCTTGATGCATGTATTTATTTTAATGATATACTTATTTTTATATATTTATATACTTATTCTGGAATGAGACGAATGAACCTCGACGTATTAGGCATCAGCAATATGAAGTGGCCCCAAGAGGGAGACTTTTGGAGTGGAAGCTACAGAATGATACACACAGGATCGCTAAATGTAAATGCTGGAGTAAGGACTATGATTAGAAAGAGCGTCGGAATGCGAATTAAAAGCTACCTGCCGTTTAATTGAAGGTTGGAAATGGTAAAGATAGAAACTAAACCCGTAGCTACTGTAATGGTCCAGGTTTACATGCCTACATCAGATTATGAAAACGTAGAAATAGAAGATGTTTACCAAGATATAGCGGAAGTTATCAAGCAGGTAAGAAGGAAAGAAAATCTTACTTTTTAGGTGACTGGAACACCGTCGTCAGCGAAGGTCAAGACGGAATGATAGCTGGGATACATGGATTAGGTAAGGAAAATGAAAGAGGAGAAAGGCTACTTCAATTCTACACTGAATACGTACTAGTGATTGCCTACACTGTTCAAAAATCCTCTACGAAGAAGGTACACGTGGAAGATGCCAGGAGACTATAGAAAATACCAAATAGACTACATTTTAGTGAAGCAAAGATTCAAGGACCAGGTGTAGGACTGCGAAAGCTACCCAGGGGCAGATGCCGACAGTGACCATAACTTAGGTATGATGAAATGCCACCTAAAATTAAAAAAAAGTGAAGAAAGCCATGAAAAACATATGGCAGGTTGAGAAATTAAGCAAGAGAGAGGTTTAGCATCAACTGATTATTAAAGAAGCTGTATAAAAGAGAATGGAATAGAATATTTTTATTATGCTCTAGGTAAAACCTATGAGAGCAAAAAATGGGAAATACAGGAAATGTTTTAAATCTTAACAAAAGGCATTTTGAGAAAAATAAGACATTATGGAGATTATTGCTAGGCTAACAAGTAGTAGATATTTGTACAAAAGATGTAAAATATTCAATACTAATAACACAAAAATATTAGTTTTAACATAGACAGTAATGAACACGCACATACATATACACAACTTTAAGATAACATCACAACTTTAAGTTGATAACTTCAATGAGTTGAGGAGACTGAATTAAGCCCCAGACTTCAAATAGGAGAACAGCCTTCTTTTAAACGACTGAAGTGATTGTGACGTCTTTATATTTGGCGGAAGAGAGTTCCATAATCTAGACGCAGTTGGATGAAAAGATTTGAAATATTTATTGCTGCGGGCTGGGGAATTTGAAGGTCAGAAACACGGCGGGTGGAAATTCCAGTAACTTTTTTAGGGAAATTAATAATTCGTACAGGTATGCAGGAATGTCTGCTTTTTGCAATAAGGAGAACAGAAAAGATCCCAGGATATAATCCCTTCGCCTGTGAAGAGGTAACCAATTCAGATCAGTGTAGATGTTCATCTCTACGTAAATCTAACACAGGAGTTAATTAGCCGTTGCAGACACATTTCAAATACACTAGGAAAGTCATTATAGACTAGTATACAATAATCAATAATGGGGAAGATAATACATGTGACAAGCATAATGCTCGTGGAAATAAGGAGATTTTTCTTTCGTAGTTTCAATAAATAAAGAGCCTTATTCCCTTTATTACATACTTCAAGCACATGCTGATCCCATGATAGATTGCAGGTGAGCGTGAGTCTAAGATATCTTACAGTCTCGGTAACCGGCACAGTGGTTGAAGCGACACTTAAATTTGGTAGGCTGTCATAAGCAATTGTGTTTAGAAGTCTTTTATTACCAAAAATTATAGCTTGGGTTTTGTTTAGGTTTAACTGAAGGCAGTTCAATTCAGCCCAGCTGCATATTCAGCGAATTTCTGAGTTAATCATGTGGATTTTGTTCGGAAGCTCTTCTACGGTAGAATGAACATATATTTGTAAGTCATCTGCGTAGAGCATATATTTACATTGAGTGATGCTCTTAGTCCGATCGAGAGTATACAGAGTGAACCAGAGAGGTCGAGGACGGAGCCTTGTGGGACACCGCATGAGACCGGGAGCCAAGAAGATATGTCACTACCCTGGCCCTTGACTGCTTGAGTTCTGCCCGTCAAGTAGGAATGGAACCAGTTCAGGGCGGAACAAGAGAAGCTAAGGGATTTCAGTTTACGTAAGAGCAGGGAATGATTCACTCAATCGAAAGCCTTGTTGAAATCAAATAATACCATAAGTGTGATCAGTTTGTTGTCTGCGGCGAGACGAATACCGTGTGTGACTTTGAGCAAGGCAGTATGGTACTAAAGCCTTTACGGTAGTCCGACTGATAAGGATCAAGTTTATCGTGCAGTTTGAGATATTAAAAAACTTGAGTATGAACAATTCTCTCCAGTGTTTTTGATAGGCCGCAGAGAATTGAGATAGGTCGAAAATCTGAGGGATTTACGGGTTTACTGACCTTGCGTATAGGTGTAATAAGGCCCGTTTTCCACATAGTTGGAAACTGAGAGTAAGATAAAGAATGGTTGAAAATTTGGAGAATACATGGCAGTAGAACATGTGTGGCCTTGTGAACGAACACCATTGAAATTTGGTCGTTCCCTAGGGAGTTCGATTTGGTGAGCTTCAGGTGCTTCAAAGCACATTCTGGGGTGATGTATTGAAAGAAGAAATTTTATCATCGAATGGGACAGAAAAATCGACAGAATTTAAGGCACATATTGTCTCGGTGCTTCCATTGGTGGGCAAGGAATTGAAAAATTGGTTTATTTGATCTATAGAAATATGGTTAGGCAGTACATTTGAACGCTTTCGTACCAGCCCAAGATTCCTTAGTTCACGCCATGCTGTCTGTTGATTTCTAACTTGCGAAAATTTTGAGCTAAAATACTGGCGTTTAGCTTCCGAAATGCGAGCTTTAAGCAAGTTCCGTGAGACCTTGTATAATTGAAAATCTGAAATAGGGGTGAATTCGACGGATACATCAGTGGAAGAGTGTTGGAAAACCATTAGAAGTGGTCCACAGGCAGCAGCTGAGGTTCTTGATAAAAAAAAGTCGTTATGAAAAAACCACGGATCACGCAGGAAGTGTTGGATCTCATTGAAGACAAACGAAAATACAAGGCTGCTAAAACAGAGGAAGAGCAGAATTGTTACAAGAAAATAAGGAAAGAAATATGCCGTGAAGCGAGGAAGGCTAGAGAAGCGTGGATGGAAAATATTTCTGAAGACGTACAAAACAATCTTGTGCATGGAAAAGTAGAGGCCGCCCATAGGATAGTGAGGAATCACTTTAAAGAAAGGCGAAAGACGTAATACCCTTAGGGACAAAAATGGAGAAATAATGGTCAAAAACGAAGGCAAAGGGAAGAGATGGAAGGATATCTGGAAGGTTTGTACAAAGGAAGCAGCCTAAGAACGAATGCTGTCGAAAACGAGAGGGGAGTGGATGAAGATTATATGGGAGCCTCAATTTTAAGATCAGAATTTAATTCAATTTAAAAAATATATGAGACCTTTGGATAAATAAACCATCTGGAATTGATGATATTCCCGCAGAGCTAATTGAATTGCAGGGGAGAAGACGTTGAACCAGCTGTAAAAAATCATTAGCGAAATATATTCGACAGGTGAGATACTGGTGGAAAAGGATGAATTCTGTTTTTTGGGAAGGTGGATCACTAGCGACGGGAGAAGCAAGAAAGAAGTTATCAGCAGAAGAGCCCAGGCGAAGAGAGCATTCCACCAAAAGAGAGAGACGTGCTTACAGCGGGAAACTTAAATATGGAAGTAAAGAAACAATTTATAAGAACCTACATTTGGAGTATGCTCCTATACGGAAGTGAGGCATGGACAATGACCGCAGCGGAGAAAGCAAGGATAGAGGCCTTTGAAATGTGGTGCTACAGAAGAATGATGAGGATCAAATGGATTGACTGAGTTGGTAACGAGGAAGTCCTAATAAGAGAAGGAGAGAAAGAGAAGCCTCATGAAAAACTTAATAAGAAGACGGAGCAACCTTATAGGCCACATCTTGAGACATGATGGCCTGATGAAGACAATCGTCGAGTATAGATGGCAAGAACGGAAAAGGAAGACCTCGAATAAAATATATGGAACAGGTAAAGAAAGATGTGAAAGAGAAGAAATACGTAGGTGTGAAAGGATTATCTGATAGGAGAACTGAGTGGAGAACTGCGTCAAAACAATCTTAGGATTGTTGACTGGTGATGATAATAGATTATTTACTCCAATAAAGAACAGTATTGGTCCCAAAACCGAGAATTATTGGACAACTCCGGTAATGTGTGCCTTATTGCTAATTCAATTTTGAATTTGCACTCATTGATTTCTATCATTGAGAGAGCTATGGACCAATTACAGACATTTTCTCTGATACCACCTGGATTCAGTCTCATCGATAAAGCTTTCGCTATGACTCCGTTAGTTTACTAACATGCCGTTTAAATTGATCGAATGAAAAATTTATATCGCTAGATTTGTAATAACCCATTTCAAAATTACATACATTTAGTGGTAATTTGCCATGAAAAAAACATTTATCCCAACCGGGATTCGAGCCCGTACATCCCAAATCCCGGTAAGCTATGCTTCCTGTTACACCTCCAAGGCAGAATCTGCGTCGTGCTTGACATCTAATTGTATGCCTGCCAGTCAATTGGGAAATCAGGGTTTGAATCCCGGCTAGGCCAAATAATTTTTTTCGAGTTGATTTTCATCCTGAAGTGCACTATAACTATGCACCCGTGCGCGTGACATCGTACAAAAGTCGCATGTTTCATGCAGTGTTCCTATTGCATGAATTGAGAGCAATTGGGCGGCTCTGTGCGCTGCAGACAATATTAAAAGCTGATAAAAATGCGCTCAATTGAGCAGCATAAATCAAGCTCTCAGGGGACGGGCAAGGGCCTCCTCCTCGTACGAAGTCCCATCGGAACTGAAAAGTGGGTGCGAGGAGAAAAAGCGGTCGAGGCCGAGCGTCGAGACCTCCTTCCTCTCTTTCTTCTTCCCTTCCGTGTGAGTGGAGTCGGAGGCGTCGCGTCTCCCATTCTTGCCAACAGTGCTATTTACGGGGAATTAAGTCAAGAGCGCCGGACCACCACTCGTCGAGTCGAACTGGAAGTAGAAGAAAGGGTTGGGGGGGGGGCGGAATGGGGCGGGGATATCTTTCGAACACCCTTTCGGTCGGTTTGCCCCGTCTCAAGAGCACCAGGAGGGTGCAGCACCAAGGTGAATCCACCCTTATGTTATGAATCGGCCGCGTCAGCATACCTACTGCTGATCGTGGTCATGACAACAACAAGTGGAGCAAAACATCTTGGGCGAACACCTCTCCAAAACAAAGGGAGGCCATAATGGACGCTAATTTGCAATCAAGTTAGATGGAAACATTTTGAGCTTACAGGAATCGTCAACTCCTGTACAACCAAAAACATTATTTCAGCCGTTTTTGCCGTCTGATTTTTGCTCTTGATGTTCCATGGGCCTTTTACACATGCTGAATAATGTCTTTGGAAGAAAAATTAGAGAAAAATTCTGGATCAAGCCATCCTGCCTCACGCTGAGACGACATACCATCGAGAAATCTTATGAAGGAGAAGTTGATGTGAAACGAAAGTGAAAAGACTACTCAAAATGAGTTCGATCGGACAGTTAATTAAAGTTGTTCAAGACAACGTCTACTTAAATACAATGAAAAGGTCCGCTGATGGGAGAGAGGAGTGGAAAGTAGTGCGAATCCAATCTTAGAATTGTTGGCTTCATATCATGATAGTGTTCCGAATTCACACTCGCGTTGAATATTACCTATCGAATTTGTACATGCAATTTCCATGCGCGATTTAAAATACTATGGATTAAAATATTGAGAGTATACTGAACCCTCGGCGTTCCACAGGGTGGATATTTTCGAAATCCGATTAAAATGCCCCCAAAGAGGCGACAGAATTAAATCTTCAGCAATCTAAAATTGTTGCCACTTCTATGTATTCCCCTTCAAAAGGACCCTGCTTGCTTCTTATTCTACTTATCTGGTTGGCTATATCACTATAATTATGTTGTATATATATGTTTTTTTAAATTGTTTTTACTCCTTATTTTCGAAATTTTATGCAGAACATGTTATGCGTGTAGTGAGAATTCATGGTGAAACAAAAACACAGTACTATTCCACAAAATTTATTTAAGTTGTCTACTAGTTTCGACGTTTACACCGTCATTATCAAGACTAACTGAGCAAAAACATACAACATCCAGCCTTATTTATCCAACAATAGTGTGAGGGAAGGAGGAGGGGGGAACTGAATGAGGAGGAGCATTGAGCATTGTTGGTTGGATTGGAGGTTCAAAACACAAAGTATAAAAGCTTGGGGGGGGGGGGGGGCAGGCAGATAGAAAGTCAGGTGGTAACGAGGTTAATGAGAAGGGGAGGAGGAAGGATTGTCAAGGAAGAAGTCAGATTTTAAAACAGTAGATAAAAAGTTAGAACATTTGAATACAGTGATATCATTAAAAATTTCGATGTTACGTGCAAGAGTGCATTTGGTGATTTCTAAAATTTCTAAAATATCCAGTTTTACACTTTTGTCATGTACATGTAAAATTTTAATATTAAAATCACTGTTGTGGCCGGATTCGGACAGGTGTTTAGAAAAGTGGGAAATGGAGTCTTTCAAACGAGCACTTCTTTTGTGTTCATCAACACGAGTTTTAAACTTGAGGCCCGTTTGACCAACGTACACACCGTTGCACTCGTCGCATGTCAGGGCATAGACACCACTTTTGTCTTCAAGATGCACTTTGTCCTTGGAGTTAAAAATCACTTTACCAAGGGAGGTCGGGGAGTAAAAACACACTGTATTTGTCTTTGGGTATGAGGTTGTGAACACTGTAAGACAGGGGGCCAAGGAAAGGTAATTTCACCACCGTTTGGGTTCTGTTTTGGGGACCGGCAGTAAACTGGTTAGGGTGGGCGATACTCTTACTCGTTTTTTTTTGGCCAGTAATTTACGGATGAGGTCATCATTATAGCCGTTATTAGAACATATCGATTTAATAACATCAAGTTCCTAGTTGAAACTTGAAGCACTCATTGGGATACAGAGTAGTCTGTTTAACATAGAGTTAATGCCTGCAATCTTGTGGCAGTAAGGATGGTTTGAATCTGCGGGGATAAGTACATCCGTAAAGGTACTTTTCCGGTAGATTGCGAAGTCATGTTTGCCTTCTTTGAGGGAAATCGTAAGATCTAGGAAGTGGATTGAGTCACCTCCGAGTTCAGAAGTAAAACTGATGGATCGGTGGAGGGAATTGAGTAGCCCAAGAAAGGAGGCCAGTTGTCTCTTGCTACCGGTCCACAAGCAAATAATGTCATCCACATATCTAAAGTAGTAGCACAAGTTTTTTTAAAAGAGGGTGATGAGAGCTGAACAGTTTACTTTCCAGGTTATCCATAAAGATATCAGTCAGGATGGGCGAGAGAGGAGAGCCCGCAGAAAGGCCGTGGTTTTGTCTATAAAACTGGTGATTGAATTGAAAATAATTTTGGTCCATGCACACTGATAATAGTTTTTTGAAGTCACTCACTAGGTCGTCATCGACGGATGATTGTCTAAGCCAATCTAGAGTTATATCTATAGCTTCTTTGGCAGGTACGGAGGTAAAAAGGTTGGAAACATCAAATGATACCAGTTTTCCATTTGGTGGGGGGGTTATTGTTGAAAGACTTTTTGCTAGCTCGGAGGAATTTTCAATGCTGTGCGTAGGCTTGAACCCCGAGAGGATCCGTATGAGTGTATTTAGCTTTGAAGAAGGAGATGGGAGGGAGCAGAAAAATGGGAAACCACAGGGCGTATGGGCACGTTAGACTTGTGGGTTTTGGGTAAGCCGTACATTTTCGGTGGCAATGGATTCATTTTAATAAGATGTCTCCTTTCTCGAGGTGAGAGTAAGGAAGTGCATCTGTTCACTATGGATTTAAGTTTATCTTGAAAAATGGGGGTGGGGGTTTTTGTTTAGCAGTTCGAAGTCATTTGTCGAGATAAAGTCATAGCACTTCGTTAGGTAATCACTTTTGTTGAGTATGACGATACTAGAACCTTTGTCAGCTTTGGTGAAGATGAGATCGTGGTTTGTGGCGGCCGACTTAATAGATTTTACAATCTTGGTTGATTGTGAAGTAGCCCTTCGTGGTGAACCTCCCGGCAAAAAGCACCAAATCCCTGAACATATTTCTAAAAACCTCACTAGAATCCCAAATTCTTCACCTGCCTCTTCCTCCCACTTGTTAAAAAACAAAGACAAATATAGTTCAGGAATCGTATATATGAGCGAAGTGAATATTATTGTTTATGCAAGAATTGATAAACGTCAAGTATCCCAGCTGCTTCTATAATTCAAAAAATATCTAAAATGTCTTCGCAAAAAATGGTGTACAAGGAATACAGGGGTTCTCAATCACCCACATTTAATCCCTGCTGTATATGGGAAATCGGAGCATGAAACTCCTTATAGAATTTGGATTCTTTTAACGGAGATGATTCGTAAATGTAAATTAGTTTACGGCAAAGCTCTTTCATCACCTCATCCAGTGAAAAAATTGTAATTAAATGTATAATAAGTATCAAATATATCGTTAATTTGTAAAGCCCTAGCAAAGTTGAAAAATATATCATTATTCATCAGAATGAGCCCGACAATATGATCGCAAATACAATTTTGGGAGAGTATTATGTGTCGGCTTTCGTCATTAATACTCTTGTGGATATTTCTAATGCCCATGCCACAATAGATATCGTACCCTAGAAATTGATGCTTATTTAACTCTAAATGGTCAACTGCAATTCAAGAATCGCTTATACACCGTTTCCTACTATTCCAATTAAATATTCCCGCTTGATAAAATAAAATAAAACAAAATTACTTTGTTCTATTCCACACTTTATTTTAAATAGCACGACCCGGGTTTCAGCATCTAATTCTATCATTAGGCTTAGGATCACATTAGGTAAAATAAAGTATGAAATAGAACAAAGTAATTTTATTTTATTCTATGATGAAGCAATTCCACAAAGTAACGCCTGTGACCTTGTCTTACATTCCCACTTAAATTTACATCTCTCATTCATCTGCCTCCAATCTCTCTCACTTTCAAAACCAGTATATATAATTGTGCCAACATTCCTTAGAAACTTTCCAAGGCAAAATACGTCCTACTAATTGAATAAACGTATGCATCTATATGTAGTTAACCGATTATTATTACGATAGTAGCCTTAAGTTTCGTACTCCAGAACCTTGCATTCATGCTAGACACTGAGAATACAAAACTTATGATCCGCGGTGGATCCTTTCTACGCAAAACCTGACAATGAAATAAAAAAATAATTTTCAGCTGTCGATGTACGGTAAATTCATAGATTGCACCAATGTTTCCTGGACATAATCATGCGTCTGTCTCTCCCGAAGGGCGAACTTTCAAATGACCCGCCTATCTTTCGTGCCCGCTTGCTAGAAGCGAGCGAGCGGCGCGAGCAAAGAGCCGAAGCGTGTGATTCGGAGATCGCTCGACCCATGCGTACGCACTCTTCCCTATTTATGACCGACTACAATTCGGGAATCGCTTCCTCTCCGTCTCCTCCCTTTCCCTTTAAACCTTCCCTCATCCATCTTCCTCTCTCCTATTCATCTCCATTCTCCTTCGCCACGGCACTTTTAATTTCCAAAGCCCTTTCCCTCGACCACACGCTCGCACACATATGCTGCTGCCTCCGAGCGCTGCTCCACCCCCAAAGAAAGGCCCTCCGCCATCCCCGCCTCGCGCGCACATAAATCTGGAGGCGTGGCGACGGCGTTTATTTAATTCTCTTTCCCTGGCTCTTCCGCCCGTCCACTCCGTGCGGTTCTCCACCTATCCGACACTTTTCGCTTTCCCTGGGAGGAAGGAAAAAGCAGACCCACGCCCACGCACAACTAGCCCCAATAAAATGGGACAGTCCATGACAAGTTATGCATGTGATAGTTGTCATATTGATCATTATTACATATAATATGATACACACACACTGATGATTGATTATAATCTTCGTAGACACTTTAAAAAGCACGGAATTTTGGGAATGTATTTCCATATGACTTGGTATTCAAGTGAGTGGGACGCTCGGCAGCTGACTGAAGGATCCCGGGATCACATCTTGAACGAAGCTCCTAGACTCCCCCGAACATAATCCTCGAAATGGGAGGTGATTCAAGGAAAGAAACTGCCACCATACCCTGAATGTTTGATATTCACACGCCTGTGGCCTAGTGCAGGGTGAGCCCCACCCTCACATCAGCAAGCCAACCATCGGGTTCATCCAATGAGTGACTGATTTCCCCACAGACAAACTGCTTTCAAAATAAGCGTTTGCTTAAGCTTTAAAACGGGAATTATTTCCTTTCCAAGAATAATTAAGGCATCAATAACGTCTAAAAAATATTTAACCCACCGTGAAGTCGAGCACTATGCGAAGTGATGCCATGGACAACCAGATAGTATTTTTTGTGAGGTACAAGTCGCAAACTAAACAATACATACAATACGCACGCGTGCGTTATTGAATTAGCGAACATTACTAATGCCAAGCCACTTCACACCACAAATGTGAATTTTTCATGTCCGCATATTTAAAACTAAAACTTAAAAAAATGAAGATAGTATTACTACTACAAGAAGTCCTGACTTTTTCCGAATTAAATATGTAAATATCCATTTAAAATTGCCCTTCCCGCTAATATACTTGGTAATAGTCTTTTGATGGAATTTTTCGCAAAATATTGCCATATTCTAGCTAGATTCTTCATTTTTGAGATACCACTATCTCGAAAACCGTTGCAGAGAAAAGCTGCGAAATTACAATGGATAATTTTCGCGGAAAAAATTTAATTTTAAACTCACGCAAATAAATTAATTCAAAGCCACCACGGAAAAATAAATGGAGGCTTTCATAACCGATAATTAGGAAAAAAGCCATCACTAATGTATCTCAGAGTAACAGGCCTCGAATCTAAAGGATTAAGGCCTTAACAAATCCTCTTTAAAAAGAGTTAGGACTAACTTTTAATGTGGTGATGGTTTTCCGGGTTTACACCGCGTTGATTCATGTTTTTGTCCGCAAAAACATGAATCAACGCGGTGTAAACCCGGAAAACCATCACCAATCAACTCACCGCGGAAGCCTCCGTAATAACTTTTAATGTGTTAAACCGCCAATAATAATATATAATTTTCAGAACGACATGAAATAACTAGTGGGATATAAAGAAAATGGACGATATAAGCCACGAAGAAAATCATTCGGCTTTGCCGGGAATCAAACCCGGATTTCGCAGTTGCCCATCAGGTATGCTACGACTTACACAACCAAGCCACCTTATTTTGAGGTGGATTTGACGAACAAGGAATTGACGCCTCAATTCCAAATTGTGGCCCAATAAACCACTTCCGGCGAAATTAATCCTACTTTACCGCTATTCTTGGCCCAGTAAACCCATTCTGCGATTCACCTCGAAGAACAACGGCTTGGTGATGTGAAGTGAAGTATACTTGGCCGGCATTCGGGAGATTCGGGTTCGAATCCAGACTAGGAAATTTTTTCATATCGAATTTCATCCTTGACGCATATATCTTTGCTCTCGTGCGCGTGATTATGCAGTAAGTTACTTGTTTCATGGAGTTCACTAGAGATGCATAAATAGTTAAGTGCAACTAACTTGTACGAATACGAAACAAAGAAATGCGTGCAGCCTTGAGCAAAGAGCACTATATTGCATGAAGTATTTTCAAGCAGTAAGGAATGTATGGGAGTAACGCATCACAAGTACAAAAAAATCATGATAGAGGCTCTGAAAAATAAATCGGCGAAATAATTCACAGATGAGAGAATACAAATGTTCAAATATCACCAATTGTAAATAGTACTTTCTTATTTTAAATTGAAGTCTCACTGAAAATATTTTTTTTACTAATAATATTGTTAAAATTAGATGTTACGCACTTAACTTTTAATTATACGTCGGCATACAAAGACACAAAAGAACGGAATGGAAAGAATACAGAGATAATATTCGGAAAAAGAGAAAAATCTTTTCATCCATCCTCCCCACCTTCTTCCTAAAAACTTTTTTTCAGTTTTCAATCAACGCTTTCGTTCCAAGACAGTCCCACACTCAGCATACCAAATCCTTTATCAGCAATAAAAATTCATCAACTGGGCTTCTATTGGTCTCTCTGCTCAAGAAGCCCACCTTTCCTCAGTGGCCTTCTTTAGCATTCTTCTTTCGTTCGAACCCACTTCTCTCCTTCCTAACTTTCTATTCTTCTTCAGAGCACCTCTCCTGCCTGCCATTTCCAAAACCCCGTCTTTCCTCAAGTCCACCAGAATATATTCGAGTAGTTGCGGCTGGCGGACTCGGCTGGTTAGCAATGCCTTATGACAAAAGCGAATGTAAGGGGGACTCTCCCCTCCCCCGAATAAATGGCGAAATTTAAGAAAAACTTAACTACTCTTGTATGAACAATACGGCATTGCCGTCGAATTCATAGATGCATATTTTGGTTGGTACCTTTTCCGCTCTACTGCGACATAATACGACCTCCTGCTCTGAAATGTTACTTGCATATTAAAGACGTGAAGGATGGGTGCATCTGTTGCCATTAGCAGTGATGGGAAATGTATTTTTTTTAATGCAATCCAGCTATGAAAGTTTGAGCGTCAAATTTGTAACAAATTGCAATTACAAATTACTCTTTGAAAAAGTAATCGATAGGATTTCAAGTGCAGTTAACAATTGCTTTTAATTTTACTCCTTAAATGAAGTAATAGCTATCAATATTTTCTCAAACATACAACTATTACAGATATATTGGTCAAGCAGAACCGTGATTGATGTTGTCTCTTCAGTTGCATTTTAAGCTATTTTCAAAAATGTCCACAGTTTAGTAGTTTTAGTCGGATTCAGTTGGGCGATTACGTCACTTCGCCACAGTACCTCTGCCTCGCCTAGAAATCTTACTCTCTGGAATAAATCTTACTCGAGACCAAGATCAACACGTATTTTAATTGAGATATAAAATGTCCCGTATAATCTGCTGATCTCTAAAAAAATAATATTTATCGTTCATTTTTCGGCCCAGGACTTCACTAAATGTTTATGAATTGCTACCAAAAATATGTTCAAACTTTGACAAATTAAATTTCTTGCTATGATTCTGGGCCAATTTCCGAAATATGAGGTTCACGGACTTACAAAACAACAGCACAAATAAATAAGAATCACAATTAGCCTCTGACAGCAATGTCGATAGGCTCTTTCTCCAATTTGGGTAGAAATCTCCTCGTCCGGAATTTACATGATCGGTAATTATGATTGGACGATCTTTCCTGGTTGATCCCTTCGTCAATGCTTTCACGTAGTAATACAATGCAAGTGACATTCGAATCTTGATACTTCGAATTAATTTACCAGAGGTTTCCGGACAAGTATATACACTTTTAAATTCTGACTTTTAAAGTCTTACTTTCCCTATTGATACACATCTTGGTTCATCGTCCAACCCCTTGACATGCATTTACGATTAAAATGGAGGGGCCAATGTGTGTCATTGCCGCCACGTGGTGGGATTAATATAGCAACATAGCGATGTGTGGGTTATGTTACTATTTATCTAATTCACAATCATAGAGGTTTCCAACCGTAAGTATGCAATCATAAATACAAATAGAAGATGAAACTAAGAGACAGGAACATATGCATATGACGTAGACACGGCGTTAGCGCGGAGATGGATTGACAACTGAAAACGTATGGATAAAATTTAACCTCACAACGCTATGTGATTGAGTTTCTATCTGTTTGTTTTTCCTTATTCATGGATTTATGATTTTATAAACGAATAGATGTGTACTGTAAGGGCGCGCGGTCGGCTTCTCAGGGCATGGACTCTTGGGGGGAAACCCAGGAGGTGGGGGCTTGAAGCCCTCAACGGGAGAAGGGCTTTTGGGCCCGTTGTAAAAGAGAGAGAATAAAGAGTTGAGTTTGGGACCTCGAAGTGAGGGAACGTTATTTCGAATATCCTTCACCCGCGAACCGGCGCTACATGTACCAACAACAATTCGCATCAATGCATTCTACGAAAATTCAGCCGTGAATGATTCATTGCAATTATTCATATTACTTACGTTAAACTAGCCGATTGCACTGGTCGTACAAGATAACCCAATTGATTACGTTTCTGTAGATGCTATGATAGGGTTGGGAAGACTGGGTGCGTTTGTGACAATTTTCATTTGATCCCCCTTAGCTCTGTTAGTAGGATACTAAGCTGAAGAAAGAGTTCTTCTTATTGTAATTCACTGCCCCCTGCTAATTGGACGACTGTCACTACCGTACCGTACCGAAAAGGAAATATAATGCTTTTCGTTTGATAGAAGATGATCTCGGTTCGCGGCGCCAACGATGCGGAAAAGAGGCCGGCGCGGTGGGCCGCAAAAATTACTTCCAGACACCACAGTTATTGAATTCTACAGTTGGAGCACACGTCTACGGCGCAGCACTTAGGAGACAAATGATCAGATTTATGACGTTGCTGTTTCTTGCCAGTGACCGAAATCCACGTACATATCGCTTTTCAAACAACTTCCACCACACATCAGTCATAACATATATCGCATATACTTACAGCTTGGACATGAAAAATTCCACTGAGGATGTATGATTTGCCTCGTGCGGGATGCAAACCCGAATCTCCTGAATTCACATTAGCTGTTTTACCAGCTATGGTTTACGGCATACATGGGTAACTTTTTTGTAACCCAGGTAGTTAGGAAATACAATTTGGATGTAACCAAGTGAAAGTGATCTTCATTATGAATGCGTGCATATCCGGGAAGTGAAGCCAGAAAAAAAACTTATTAATGGAATATTTTTGAATACAAAAAAGAATTATATTTGTCAGTTGGATATGCATCTAGGTAAGTCGCCGTTGAGAAGTTTCGTTGGCATAAGAGGACATAATATTCTATGCTGCAATGCATTAAAAGGAGTAGTTCAGCATATTTTGCGCATAGCATCTCGGAGGAATTCTTTTCTTCCTCAATATCAGCAGTGATACGACCACCATCGTGCAATGAAAACTATCTCATATTTTCAAGAATGAAATGGAACACTAGAGATGTCCCCGCACCAGAGTTAAGCTACAAAAATGGATATTGGAACGGTCTGCAGCGAGAGAGTTCTTCCAGCCTCCCTGAGGTAGTGTACCCGCTCTAAACTCGGCCCCTTGCCTCGTAATTAACGCACAGAAAATGTGGGGTGGAGCAGGGGGTGCGAAAACCACCTCCACTCCGCTAAAAAGAATCCCTTCAGGGCCCCGACAAGCAAACTCCCACCCTTCCCTCCCGAAAGGACACGTAGGCTGGCCAAACCCTTCCCCGCCGAGGAAAAAGTTGGAAAGGCAGCAGCGGCTATGCGGTGGGCGAGGAGAGGGCGAGGAAATTAGTAAGGTTTTTACTTGGAATTGGAAGCGCGCGGCGCGGTTCCCTTGTTTTCAAGTGAGCTAGAGGAGCATGAGAGAATTAAAACAAAAAAGGACGACTCCCGTCGGCAGAGGGCGTGGGAGGCGGGGGTGGAAGCCACCGTGGAATGTGGAAGAGCCCTCGCCTACTTTTTAAGCGGCGATGAAAGTTGTGGCGGAGGGGCAGGAGAAAGCAAAGGGAAAGCTAAAAGTGGAACAGCAGCAGGACCAGAAGAAGAGGAAGAATGGAACAGGAATTATTCTCCCTCGACGAGTTTTTCTAGCACGAGTAGAGAAAAACGCCCCAATTCAGTCACTGTATGTGCACAGAATCAACAGAATGATAGGCAATAATATGAGAGTGACAAACTACTCTTGATTTTTATGCAATAAAGTCCTCACGTGTCTTATTTAATTTAATAATTATGCTCTGAATACAGCCATGTTTTATAACTATAAATTAAGGTTTCTTAAGTTCTAACAAATTGCTTTAATATTTTGTCATCCCCCATTTTTATGATAATAAACAACAATGACCTGGTAATCGGACTCATTATTCCTTATAAGCCAAGAATTACTGACCCTCTATGCCAACCTGTGCACAAATGTGCCCCTGGGATTTAATATTTATGCGCACAATTGTGCCCTTGGGATTGGGATTTATTTACGCAACAAAATGATTATCGCCTAATTATCTATGTGAAAAAACACTATGCATATACCTATCCTAGGAATATTTTAATCTATATAGATTTTTTTTTCATTATGCCTTTATTAAATGTGCAGATAATTTTACTCGTAAACTGAATTTTTTTTTCCTGAGGTCGTTAGATATTTGCCCTTATAAATGGGAAAACCTAACCAGGTATTATATTGCACACTCACAGCTGTTGATAAAGCAATAGATAATTGCATTTTTTTAAATCATTCACAAAACCTTTTAATTATATACTTGCCACTAATACAGACTTGATGAATACAATAATTATACCGACTAAATTATTATATACTGTAATATCATCATCATATCTTCAGTTAGGTATTTAGTGGAGTAATTTTTTCTATATTAAAAGTTATGGAATTTATATTTTAATTCAGTTGGTAAAATATTGCTAACGGTCAATATGTGCATTAAATTAATAAAATAAAATCAATAAACATTCCATAAATTATTTGAAGCAAAGTTATAATGAACGAATTCAAGACATAATGAAAGAACTTAATGCATGTAGTCGTAGGCTGAATGAGCAGTAGGGGCATCACTGGGGAAGGGTATACTTATTTAGTGTCTGATTATACGAGCAATAGCATCAGCATGCCTATTGGTAGAACGCCGTGAACTATCTCAGAGGCATTTGGTATAAGTTAAGTTTCATCAACTCACAGTTCATCGCTTGCTACATTGTATCACAGAACTACATACTGACACGGGCAAGTAATCGCCCATTCAACCCCCACTCATTAAGCATCGATTCATTGTTCGCAAGAAGTCACAGAGTGGGAGATATTGATAACTTGGGAGTAATATAAACTCAGCGTAGGTGGTAAACGTAATTGTGGGCATTAACCCTTCCGCACTCGCGTCAAATTTTGGGACAAATATGCTCGCGTGGCGTCTGCTAGACGCCAATAGTGTACATTATAATATAATAGTTAATATTAAAATTAAATGCAACACACTACTTTTATGTTATTTATTTGCTCCTTTACAAGTTATAACATTGTAAATACAATAGTTTTTAACTTATTTAAGACATTTTAACCATCTTTTAGTAACTAAGCACATTTTTGATACATTGCTCTCAATTAAACCACATCACAGCAACAATTACATATTTTTATCCTTGCAAACAATACAAACGTATTCAGAATGCTCTAAACATATATAATGATCACAGGAAATGCACCTATATTTTGTCATTCGATTTTTTTTTCTGTCGCAAATGTAACATCTCTTTCTAGAATTCTCTTTTTTCTCCTTCGTTTTTTCCTCCGATTTCCTACGAATACTTTTGGAACTGCAAGTACTTGACTCATTATGTTCAGTTTCTTTGTCTTTCTCACTAATGGCTAAAGTTCTTTTTCTCAATTCCCTCGGTAAATTTACCACGTGACTACGTTTTTGCAGGTGCTCTTTAGTTAGTTCTTGCGCAAGGACTTTGATAAAATGCCTTCTTTTCAAAATTGCATGAGAACTCTCTTTGTTGTTTACAAGGTAAATAACCTGAGCATTTATTGCTGCCACATTGAGCATGGTATAAAATATAGTCATCGGCCACCTTTTGGTGTTTCTTGCTACTGAGTAAGTCGCGCATAATTTATCAACTACATCAACGCCAGATTTAGTTGCATTGTAAAATGTCACGATCTCTGGCTTATTCGAATTCCCTGTTGTTTCATCGATTGTGGAATCATGATGCATTGAAGATATTAAAATTACATTTTTTCGTGGCTTTGGTATGTATGATACCAATGTGCAATGCCTATCAAATCCAAAACGAGTTGTAAATGGTTCTCGACCGACAGGGGATGTAAAACTGGGTGGAAGCTGCCGTTTATTCTTCCTTACTGTTCCTACATACGTAAGGTTAGCTTTGAGTAGGTCTAAAACTAGCTCATAACTGGTAAACCAATTATCGGCGGTTATATTGCGACCACTGTGAGCAATCGGTCTAACCAACCTTTTTACAACATCATTGGCACTGTTACTAACGTAAAATGGGCCTTCCGGCTGCTTCCCAACGTATACTTCTAAGTTCCCTGTGTAAAATGTTTTAGAATCTGCTAGAGAAAATATCTTAATTCCATATTTTCCTGGTTTACTCGGGATGTATTGCCTAAATGCACATCTTCCTCTGAATTTTGATAGCATTTCATCAATAGTTACGTATTCTCCCAAAGAATAACTTTCACGGCAATTTTGAACAAATATATCAAAAACCTCTCTAACAGGTGCAAGCTTATCTAATAGCTTCCTATCGCTTCTAGTTGCTTTGTCATCAAACCGAAGGCTTTGTAAAATAAAGTGGAAGCGCTTACGAGACATCACCAATCGAAAAAATTCAACACCAGTTCCATCTGTAGACCACAAATCACTTGTATTTAGCTTACTATTTCTAAGGAAACCTGCCATATACAGTAATCCAAAGAAAGCTTTCAGTTCACTCAAATCGGTAAATTTACAATCTCTTTCCCTATCGTAACGATCTTTTTGGGATTCAATGAATTTATTAGTGTTTTCCAAAATAATAGCAAGCAGACTGTCGGTAAAAAAACATCTCCAACACTCGAGTACAGTCTTAGCGGTTGTAGCACTTTCTTTCACACGTGAATTCAGGTTTACAATATTATGACGACGAGTCCTTACAGTCACCACTGGTATTTGCAAAGCCCACTTCGTAGTTTTGTCTTTCCCAAAAACAAATTCTTTACCTGATTCTTCATCCTCTCGGTCACTTTCTTCCTCACTAGTAATTTCTTGCTCCGTATCCGTGTTTTGCAATTGTTCCTTCAAGGAATCTTCTTCACCTTCGCTCTCATCATCTACTGCAGACAATTCTGAATCTGATGATTCCATCAGAAGACGCTGCAGATAGCTACGATCTTCCTCACGCATTAGGTTTAGCTGTTTTTTTCTCTCCATCTAAGGGACGTAAGTAAATCCAGAAGAGATACATCATAATAGGGAACAACCATCTACAGCGTGATTAATTTCATAAATGTATATGCATAAATATAAAGGAATATAAAACTTACACTTTCGAACAATGAAACACTATGAAGTGTAGCTTGTTCCACTGCACCACTCTGGAATTACTCGCACGTTTTACTGATAAAATTCAGGGGCTCCTTGCAGTCACAAGTTCCTTTCTGACGCACCAATACACCAACGGACAAAGAATGAGTGGTCGATAGCGGGATACTTGGGTATTTATACGGAGGAACTACAAGAGTTGCACATTTGTATATCCAAAAGAAAACAAGTTAGTAAATTAGCGCAATATGTGGGGACCCGACGTGGCATCTCTGCGGCTGCGAGAAATAGATAAGAAAAAGATAACTTGTCATAGATATGTTGGAGAGTTTCTCTAAGGTTGCAGATTGAAAAGAAAACAAAGTCGTCACCGAAATGGTTTTAGAGGCGGCGTCTATCACACTGTGCTGAATAGACATTGATAAGATACGTTAAAATTGAGACTCGACGAAAAGGCAAGCGTTGGACCTACGCAGATAGAAAACAAATTAGCAGGGCATATGCCGAATTCAAAAGAAAGCAAAGTCGTCACCGATATGGTTTCGCGACGCGGCGCCTATCCACAGTGCTGAATAGACTAGGGTAAGATACGTTATAATTGAGACTCGACGAAAAGACAAGCGTTGGACCTACGCGGATAGAAAAAAAAGCAGCTGGGCATATGCCGAAACAGCAGGCCGTGGCGTGCCGCTCCCCAGATTGCAATCAATTGCTGTGCAATTAAGTTGCACACAAAAAACCCACAATGGATGGGTGGCTGAAATACGACCTTCGAATGATTGTCTCCGGTGAAATCGAGAGCAGTAATTCCTTGATATATTCCCGCAGTAAACAAAAACGCGAGCTTAAACCACATAAATAAATAAGAGAAAAAAATTGCATTTTTATTTACAACAAATTAAAGATAATCATAATTAATAATAGCATTAAATAACAATTATAAAATATAAGAAATGAGCATTGATTGAAAATAAAATATTTATTAAATTGTAACGAATCTAGTCGCGTGGCGTCTGACAGACTCAAATACATTTCAAAAACCCTTGCCTGGCACCCTGCTATAAATTTATCTGATATGATTTAACTGAATGGCAGACAATTCGAAAAGAGTAAGGTACCTAGAAGGAGAAACTATTATACGCACACTTTGGCCGAAGAAAAACAAAAACATATTGGTTGGCGTCCAGCAGACGCCACGCGAGTAGCGGAGGGTTAAATAATGATTTCAGGAGGGAGATAAAATACCCACAACGACAATAATGGACTGGTGAGAAAAATAATTCCACGAAATTTATGTCGCGGAAGTTAATTTTTCATCGAAGGACGCATGCCTTCCTTTCCAATGATCAAAGTTTTCATCTTTCGGTGATGTATTAATTATTTTCCCTCGAGGTCTTCGTCTTATACAGAGTTTTCAACATTAACGTGTTTTTCAGATTCGATATATTTGCACCTAAGAGAATTCTGATGTAATATTTTACAATATGAAGCAGAACCTAATGTTAACCAGCCCCGTTTCAAATTTTCCATGAAATTTCACAATGATAGCGCGATTTCTAGGCGAGTATTATGTCACCGAATCGAACGCTGAAGTGGAAGGGATGCGTTTCCTTAAGAGGATAATCAAAAAGATTGCAAGTGTCATCCTTCTCATTCATCCTTCAATTCCCTCATTAATTTACCTTTCTACCATATGTTATAATGGCAGTGGGATAACATCCAATCAACATCATCTTTAAAACGAACTCCCTTAAATGTCCACTGCAGTCAGCTCACATTCTTCCGCCAGACTTCCTCGAGCAATTCCTGACATTGTCATTGAAGTGGCATAAACTTCCTTTCTAGCACCAAACTCTTCCAACAACGTTTTATTTATTTCGTTGTAGATGGTGTAATGGGTCCAACATCACTATTTGTAGCTTCAGACGTTGTAAGACTGAGACCATTATTTTTTCGTAGAAACACCTGCTCCTATGATCGAAGGCAAATACAACTGCACATTAATGATCTAAGCCTCCTCTGCAGGGCGTTATCTATTCCTACAACCCATGGCACGTATTTCCAGGGGATATGGAATTTCAGCACGCTTTCCTACCACAGTTTTCTGTTGGAATACAGAGGCTCTATTGATTATAATCCCATCAAAACTATAAAATACCTTCATAATACCTCGGCAGCACCGGTGTACTACAAAATCGACGATTCATTTAAGCCGTATTGTCACAGGATACTCAAAAAGCGCGGTCTATTAAAATGTACATCAAGTCAAAGAACTAAATACCTAATCATATATGGAATATCAATGATGTGAACGGCATTCAATCCTAGCCTCTGATATTATCAACCAAGCGAAAGACTGATAAAAACTCAAATTTATTTCAGGCTACCGTTTCACAAATTTTTAGGAACCACATTTTTAAGTTAATGCTGAGTTTCATCGCACCTAATGTGTTGCATGCGGGGCTCTCCAAATCTCGACACTCATTACACGTCATTTCCCCAAGCGAAGAGAAAAACGTCGTCCGTTTGGCCGCGGCGTGTATCCCGACGCGAGAAGGCGTTAACATCCTTTGTTAACAGAGCGAGCCTCCTCAGCGCCGGGAGAAAAAATTAATATGCATTAGACACGCACGAAATTTGGAGGTGCGAGGAGTCGGAAACAAATGACGAACGCTTTTGGAGAGTGAAATGACAAAATGCCTCGGACGACCGCTCTTAACGATCCACGCTAACGCCCCTGCCGGCCCTGGCGAAGGGAAAGTCCTCCCAGCAGAGCAGTTTACCCACGGTTTTTTTTTAGGAACAGGTATTAATTAGAAAAGACTTGTCACGACAGCAAACTATCATATTTTTCTATTGATGTTTATATTTTCAGCTAGGATAGGGGTAGTTCGATTAGACCCGAAATGGAATTTCATTAAAATAACTCATGGCATTATGATGAAATGTATGCTAAACCGAATAAAGTCTTACTCATAAAACCTAACCTTCTCATACCTTTAATATAAAACAACACAAAAGTTGCCGCCCAATTACCATGAGTCCTTGATATCATTAGAGTTTCGGATCGGCGACTCGATCAGAGAATTTAATGCTGCAGATATTTTGAGTATCGACACGCTACCACCCTCAAGGCAAATTTCACGAATCCAGACAGTCCATTCTAGATTTGCCACAAAAGAAAGAAGGTAGAAATAGGAATGGAGAGAAGGAAATTGAACCGATATTCAGGATGTACCATCATAAGCACCAGGAATACAATTCTGAAAAAAATACGAATGAACACAGCGAAGCTAACGGTCAGCGGTTTAAGTTCAACAGTCCTCCAGTCAAACATTTGGGGCTCGACCGATGAGATGAGAACGAGATTCTAGGATAGGATTAGTTTATCTGTAGAATAATAGCGGCAAACCCATGGGATGACAAGAAACACAAGAAACTAACAAAGTAAACTGCAGCTCAATGTCGTCGAGCAGGTATGATGGGATTATTTAATGCTTTCAACTGCAGTTGACAATGATATGGAGGACTAAACATTAAATATAATAAAATGTTAAGGCAAGGGATGAAATCATTTGCTTTCAAGTGAAATTGATCTAAAGATAAAAGAAAAAAACCTTTTATAACCGTATATATAGGCCCTTTAATTTCAAAGGCAATATTGATTCAAAGCTCAAATATTGATTGTGATGAACAGCATCAAATATCTACTAAAAATTTGAGCTATTAAATTTACATCTCAACTTTGTTCTCAGATAATGCGTTAACCTACGGATTAGAAAATTGCAGGTTCAAATCAGGGTAGGGTCGTTATTTTATACTTTTATATTTTTAATCTTTTTGTAAGTTGACTTGGCGCGCCTTCCATACTTTTAGGCAGCGCTGTTTTGCACTTTCTTACGCATGAGTATTTCTAAGTATCGCAGAATACAGTGTAATAACATAATTGAGGAAATAACATCAAAATAGATTTGAAAAATTGTCTAGCAACACGTTTTTATTTAAGCTAAAACGAAGATAGTCGTCCGCGTAAGACCTTGGCAAAGGCATGGTGGTTAACTTTATTCATTGTAGTTTGAATAAAATTAATTTGAGGTGCAAAATGCATTGCTTGATGTATTGTAATATTTTGGTTTTACGTGGCGCAAGGTTCCAATTCAAGTCCGCATAGTACCACGGGAATGCTGTAAGAAGAAACTTAGCACAGACGCTGACTTAAGATATGAAGACAATATTAACTTGCTAGAACCAGCGACCACAAAACTGCATCTTTTCCTCTCGGTATTTTCAGCAGTTATTCCTTCTTTATATATATGTGCACTTATTTTCCTGGTCAACAACGTTCCCCCGAGAGACAGCCGTTAAACGACTTGACTTCTTTTCCCTTCACCGAGGTATCCGCGAGCTGAGCATTTTGCATCTTCTTTATGCGGCGCTGCAGATGCTGAAGCAGCGTCATTATGATGGCCCCTGGGAGATCTGTTGGGCTCTTATTTATTTTCCGGGAATTTGCAGAATGAGATTAAAATATAAAGAAAAGGAATAGCTAGAGATTTCATTCTAAATGTGGGCTACTCGTCCTCAATTCAACAAATGTTTTTTCCCTTAGGGTCAAGTCTATCCATTATATTTTGATGAAAATTTCTGTATGGGTTTATATCAACCTTGAACCAAATGCTCCTAGATGGTTTTGCAAAAACATTGTGGCGATTAGAGACAGCTAAAACTTTGCGAAAGGCACTGGATGAGTAACTAGTTAATGTAAAAAAAATACTATTATCGTAATATGTGTATAAATGGTATTTCAAAAAAAGGGTAACCGTTTTAAGCACAATCATTAGAAAAGAGTGGAAAATACTCCTATTCCACTTCAATGTGCAATATTTGAAATGGAATGGGAGTGAGTGCTTAAATCAACGGAGTACAGGGCTGGTCGGCCAGAATCGTGATTAGTTGTCACGATGAGAAGTACAGCGTTTCAAATATATCGGGCGAGTTTTGATGGGAAGGCTAACAGAGGCGTACAGGCAAACTTTACTCAGTGAATTCGTAGAATATTTCTTCTCAGACGAAGTCAAAAATATTCTTATTTCACTATCGTGCTATGGTAGACGGTAAATAGGAAAGAAAATAAGGAAATAGACTGCAAAAGAAAGAGATTTAAAATGTCGTTCCCTCCTCGCAGTGTAAGGGATAACAATCTCTATGTCTGTTGTCTCGATAAGCAAGATAAATGGCTCCACCCACTGGGACGACTCATTGCTTGTTTATCTTTTTCCATCGTTCTACCCTTGAATGGACTCACCATATGAATTACTACCGACTTACCATTTGAAAAAAATATCGCCGGCAATTCTTAACCATGCATGATTGTGCAAGGAGGTTTTTGTAACTATGAGTAATATTTGTTATGGCCGTGTGGTGTGCATGTGTGCATCATCTTGCATGCGGGTTGTAATTGGTCATCCCCTGCCAAGCACCCTACAGGCGGTTCGCCGGGTATAACTTAGGTTTAGATCTTTCTACATCGCCTAGCAGTGTGCGTCGCCGTTGTAGCGTGGTTCCTGGCCCAATAACCTTTAGCCTTCAATGTGTCTGACTGGTATCGCAATCCAAATGAAGTTACATTTGGAAAAGATTACTTTTAGTGGTCTGACGAAAGACGACGTGATTTATAATAACCATAGATATCTCTCATTTACACACAAAAGGCATATCCCACGATGTGGACAAATGAAAATCTTACCTGCTCTCAAAATGGCGACCAGAAGCTACAAGGATTTAAGCCGGCATTTAAATGAGAGAATAGAAAGAATTGCATTATTCAATGGCTACGGTGTTCGCATCTCTATATCTTTGAATCATTTGGTGACAGCATACAACATTATTACATGTTTTTATAAAAAGTAATGTCTCCAAAATATTCCTTCGTGCTTACATTCTTACGAATGGAACGTATTCTTGGTGAATTTTCTTTTCTCTCTCTCGTAAAAGAGCAGTGCGACTTGAAAGGCTTGCGCTGAAGTGGGAGGGGCTAGTGCATGCTCGGAAGCCGGAGTTAAAACAAACCGCCGCGGCCAAGAATTCACTTTACCCAGAATGCATAGCGCGGCCGCACACGGCTCTTCCTCCCTTCCATGCTGTCCCCGATTATCGTCCGTCCTTTGTTTTTCATCGTCTCTGCCGCCAGGCGTCGCACCACTTGGTGGCAGGCAGCAGCGAGCTCTTTGCCCGGATGAAGGCTTTGTCTTAAGAGCCGACGGAGAGCTACCTTCCTTCGCCAGGTAATCCTCCGCGCGCGGCCCGCATTTCTGCGGCTGTCGCTAAGTTTACGATTTTTCCTGATCTTTGAGCGCGCAGCGGAATTCTCTCCTCTCGTCCCTCGACCGCCTGCGCCTCCGCTTAAAACCCAAACAAAGGACAAATAGGCCGTCGCGGTCCATTCCCCGGGAGAACACCTATAGCATAAAGGGCGCACCAATGTCCATCCCTTAGAAGTTAGAAGGGAGACTTTATTTGTGTTGAGGCACTTCATATTCAGTTTTCAAAAATGTCCGAGGCGTGGAGATGAGTACAAAGTGATCCTGATTTATTCTGATCATTTGCATGAGTTTATTTGCAAGTAAAAGGGCTGAGTATGATTAATCACATCTTCTTAAATATTAATTCCAGTAGACACCCTGAAATATAGTCTTATGCACTGATGGATGAAAATAGCTGTGCCATTAATGACGGAAGGGGTGATTTTTTTAAATCCATTCAAATGCGCGGTGGATCACCACACAACTAGCGGCCAACCGAAGAATCATTCGTTGCAACATTTTTGTTCTCTCCCACCGACTCCCTTTCAATACAAACATGCCCCAACTTAACCGAAGTGGTTTTCGAAGGCGCTACATTAAGTTTGAGGTAAAGGGTACGAAGAAAGATTTTTAAGAGCTAATATAAGCTGGGCAAGAAAAATGTCTCGGAAACTCTTTTTACGATTGATTTGACCATCGAGGGGGAAGATAGCAAGGATTAACCCGCCAAAGGTTTTGCTAAGACAGCATTCTTAGGAGATATAGAAAAGAGGGCACTCTTAGAGTCTTGCCTTCATCAACATTTACATGATACCTCGCATGCCGCCTCCATTGATACCAGCCATTGGGACACCAGCCGTTTACAAGTAAAAGGGACCTTAACGAAGTTCCCCTTAATTTATTTAAGCATTCAATAAAGAACTTCATTATTTTGAGGAAAGCTAATTGCTATACATATCCTTTCGGTAAAAATTTCTCGTAATTTATCGCTTCGAACGGCCCTGCATAGTACATGGTGAGGATCCAATATTACGTTCTCTGTGTCACTCTGAACGATATCCATTCTTCATTGCTGAAGCAATCTAAGCCACGACTACTTCTGAATTTAACAGCCTAAAATATGGAGTACAGGTCCACTGAAATAATGCCATATTTTTCATACTTTGCATCCCCAGAGTAATTGACATTGTTGCTCACGAGAAATCACTTCTTCGGCCCTTGTGAGGAAGGTCGACATGAGGTCGATGGCGGGAGGGAGAAGGGCCGTGAGTGCAGCCCGCCTACAATCCGGCCGCCGTAACGTTTAGAGGGGAGTATTGCATGCTCAAATATTTCATTCATCTAAAACGGACGTCAAAACGGAGTGAATTTCGTCCGTGAAAACATGAAAGATTTCATAATACCATTGAAAATGACGTCACTCGCTCTATTCTATAAACAAAATGTTACTGGTTTTATCATTTTTAGGGAGCCCTAATTCTTGAACAATTGACCTGATTTGTGTAATTATATTGATTCCACTTCCCATATCATATTCCCAAAGGATGGAATCAAGAATCCGAGGAAAATAAAACAAAAAACTCTGCCCCTTCCTGGTCCCTACCCTTACGTTTCAACTTATTTTCCAAACCAAGGTACGCCATTGTCACTACAAACGATACATTTTAAAAAGAGATTTTCATCCTTTTACCCCCTATTTCGTGTGCCCACCCTTCCATCTATCTCTTTAACCCGTTGACTTCGGGGCATTTTAAAGGCAGTTCAAAGGCAGCCTTCCCTTCCTCATCCCCAAGTTTCTGTCTCATACTGTTGCTCTTTTATCTGCGCGTGTAAGTTCATCTCTTTTGGACTGTTTTCAAAAAATGTTTGCGCATTCCATTTCTATCAATGAATAATATTTTTATTTTAAATATTCAATCCATATGTTCCGATGTTTTAGAATAAGTAAATGAAATCCCTCTCGGACACAACTCTAAAACGTCCCAAAAATCATCTATTTATGTCTCGAACGAGGTAACATATTATTTTCTGCAGAATTTATTATCGTGGAAGATTTTTGCTGGCATTGAGGCTGCCGAACACTTTGATGGCGCGTTCAACTTAACGGGTGCGATGAATCAAGTGAATTTCTGGAAACGCCCCCGAGTGAAGTTTCTAACGCAAAAAATACGCATAAGCAGAACCAACAATTTCTAATTGGCAATGGCGAGCAAAAATAAAACATATAATTAGTTTCAAGACATGTTTTTTGCAAATTAGCGACAAAATTAAAAGAAATTTATCGCTTAATTTATTCATGACCCAGTTTTGAGGATTATATACAGGTTTGTATACTTCCATTTACGAATGTTGAAAAAAATCCGAGTACCCAAGATTCAGTCGTAGGTTAAGAGGAGATGGAATTCTCTATATTACATATTTCATATAGTTAAGTATAAAACGCTACATATTCCATGAATTAAGACGAATCCATGGAAAAATACGATACTTGGAATAAAAGTTTTGCCTTAAGTGCCTTTTGAATTTTTCTTTGCGATAGTAGTATAACTATGATATAGGACTATAGAAGTCACTAGAAGTATTTCCCACAGCAGTTTTATGCGATAACGTGTTCTGTCCTCCAAATTGGATATACCCTTTAACTTTGCAGTTTACTGCTTGCAATTTTCATGTCTCCTCTCAAGTCAGGATTGTTGACATTTCTTACGTTTGGTGGATGATAATTTAAGTCAATAAATAACGCGCTGACTCAAACACGGAGTGCAAGAGATAAGGCAGAAAGGTTAAGTAAGACGTGGGAAGGGGAAGGTCACAAAGAAGCGTGGGAAGAGATTTTTCTTTCTGGTCCAGGGGGAGGGTGGGAGAGAGGGGGTGGTGGTGTTGAAGAGGGTTACGGCTGTTGGAGGAAATTATTCCGAGGCTAATCCGAAGGCCATGGGGAGGGGATGAGGAGGGGGCAGGGGAGGGTGGAAGGAGTTGGACACGCACCCCTCCGAGTAAGACTATTCTCAAACGTAACACATTTCCACGTATTGAAGTATTTACTTAGAGGTAATGACATTTCATTCCATTAAGAAATGTAGATCAAAATTGAGACCATGAGATCACGTCGTTCTTTAAGAGAAGGTGGAGTTATCCGTATTCCTGGGCAAAATGAGTTATTTCTACCATATTACACCTTGTATTGAGATGACCCATGAAATAATGCGATAATATGCGCAACGATTTCGTGTCGGTGGAAATTATGCCGAGGTTTATAGAAGGCTATGAAGGCAATGAGGACGGGGCAAATGAGATTGGAGCTTCAATTGGCTCATCAGCAATTCTTTTTAAATTGCAGACTCACCCAGCGATTCAACCCAAAGGTTGGTTGAGAAAGGTGAGGCTAAACCTCACCCCAGGCTAAGCCATTTGCTTGTGGCTATCACATATTCAGGGTAGGAGAGCCATGAGTCATCTCGTACTTTGGGGGATTTTTACTCAATCTATATCTAGTATTTAACGCATGACGAGGGGTCACATGTAGTAAAGGGCTTTCTAGGACCAATATCGCTCAAGATAGACGCAGTGTTTTTATTTTTTCGCATGAGCTAATTCCCCGTCTAATTCTTTATGGTTTTCATTCTTGCTAGAGATATTTTTCCTCATTGAAACGCTTATCGTCTTATAGCTGATGAAACATAACTCTAATAACGTCAGCAACTTATGGAAAGTGATGCAAAAAGGCCGGCTGTAAATCGGCCGTAAAATTTGGCACCACTCGTCAAATCAAACAGCTATTCTCAATGAATAACCTTCCTGAGGCAGTCGACGCGACGGGAGTATTGCTTCCTCGCAAGGGACTGTCACAGCCGCAGACACACCAACCGAATGAAACCTTTGCAAGGCTCTAGAGAACTCACTAAGGTAACCTTTGGTTGTAACCTGAGAGCATTCGTGGGGCTGATATAACCCCACTAAGGATGCCGGGTTATTACCGCAAACACATCACCTGTAATAATCCTTCGCGGAGCTAGCGGGATCCTGCTACAGATGGCAAGTATCCACACAGTCACACTCTTAAGCACTAACAATATTCACTCACACATTCACACACAGTGGGGTAAATTTTCGGGGGAGCCGCTCAAAGAGAGAGTAGTAAAAAAAAAAAGAACAAACACAATGGAACAAGGGTGAGCGTCGGATACTCGTGTTTCGAAGGGAATCAATCACTTGCAGCACGAGGTTATAAGTGAAGTAAGTCGAGGACGATCCTGATTTTACATTGTAAATACGAACCCCAGGATAGAATTCTAAGATTATACCTGACAATGATGTGTAGTACCGAACAAATTTTTTTGTTATTTTAAACGTAGTTGCTTCCATCATAATTTTACATTCATCTTTTCCAATGTTACGGCTAAAATATGGAATTCGATTCGCGTTATTTTTACTTTAAAATGCCAATGAATGGCTGAATAAGGAAGATATTATTTCGTTGGATTCTACATTTAATATCAATTACTCGGATTCTTTCAAAGAATTTATATTTCGAGTTTGAGTGAGCGAACCCAATTACCAATGGGGTTAATCCGAAAGGGTATAGGAGGGGGTGGAAATGGGGGACTGGGATTAGTAATTGCAGAGTGAAATACGAAAAGGGGTGGTAATGAAAGGACACCTTTAAGTGAGGTCTCTTCTCAAACGAAACATTCCTTTTACGCTCCAATTTGTTCCAATTTAGGTTTTTTTTAAGAACCCTCTGGGATACAATAAAAATATTTACGCCTTTGTAGCGTCAAAAAATCGATACCTATCAAAACTTTTTAAATTTGTAGTAAATAACTCTGCAGGAATCCTTTGTATTGAGTGCGTTTGTCAAAAGAATGGATTAGTGATTCTGAGATTGGAAATATCAGCTTAAGGCACGATCGAGTGACTGTTTTTTCAAAATACTTGGACCAAGTTGTAAGGCCACAAAACGAGCAGATGGACAAAGAATGAATTGATTCGTTTTCCTGAAGATTTGATGATAATTGAAATGCAAAATTCATATTCTTTGAAATAAATTCTCACTTTGCAATTATTCTTTTTCTAGAAAGAAATTATCGACATGTTGACGAAAAAATTTATTGGGTGCACGAACGATGTCAAAAGAATATGTTTCAAAGGCAGTGCAGGAAATGCATTGCTTTCTTTGAAACACTATTCAGAGTCATCACTCTAAGGTGATAACAAAATTGATAACTATAAAGGCTAGAGTATTTTTAATATTTTCCCCTTTATAAAATCATAATATAGGGATAAGTTGTCATATCCTGATATTTTTATCAAGGAGAAGAGCCTAGTGTTCATGGATCAGCATGCAAAGTAATTAATTTGCTGGCATAATGATTTCCAGGTTGCCTTTTTTCCCACGCAATTAAACAAAACCTTTAAATTAATTTATATTCAGTTGCTAAAATTAAGTATAATATTATTTGATGAAAGCCAAGATCTTATTTTCGTAAAATCAGACACTATTTATCCAGGAAAATAGCATTTTTTAACAAATATAATCCTTCTTTAAAATTTAAGACGAAATACTACTTTTTGTGGAGGGAAACTTATTGAATCATATTGAAGCCAATCAAAAGTCAAATTTGAATGCAAAAATTCCTATTGCCATGATTGGAGATAATTTCCTCAGAATCCGATTTTGCCTCAAGTACTTGATCGATTAATCATGGCTTCTGTTTGCCTTTTACGTTTCTAGACCTAGATAAATGATCTAGCTCAAATATCAGGGGTTGTGCTGGAATTAAATGTAGATGTGTTTTAAGAGGTGATAAAGTGCACGATAAGAAGTCCCGTTCAATAGGCTACTATTTCAAGGATATCAAGAGTATGTTCACATTTTTCCAGCGCGACAAATAAGGTAGAAATCGGAGAATTATTTTACTATTTTGAAGCCATAATAAGCCTATGAATGGATGCCTTGAATTAGATTCATCCAGGGGCTTCAGGTCAAGTAAAAATATGCATGTCATCAGACCAGTATCACGAGGGCTATCTCCGTGTACTCACTGCTTTGAAAAAGCGTTGCAGAATGCATCTGGGCATTGACCGCGAAGAGAAGAAATGAGAAAATGTTACTGGGATGGGGAAAGAACGAAAAGTGATATGCATGCTAATGAACTCGCTTAGCGTGGCGCTTTTTTATTTAGTCCCTGGAGGTGCTCGTGGTTCTAGACGGGTTTAGTTTTTACCCATCGCTTCCACCGAGGCGTATCTCATTCTCTTGCATTTTTGTTCGTCCCGGCAAAGCGATGAGTGCTCCCAGCTTTATCTTCGGCGCAACTCTAAAGCTATCGTCCCATGAATTTTTCTTAAACCCAAGCCCAGCGCGAAACGTCCAACTTTTTAAAAGAATTCCCTACTCTGGCAAAAGCAAGAGAGTGGCATAAACAAGTATGCAGTAATAGGCGCTAATAATTTAATAAACATTTTAATTTTCAGTTAAATAACTTCTGAATCAAATATGTGAATTTCACGTACTTAATTTCACACGATCGGTTTCGTCGCCATGCGAATTTATCTGATGAATGTACAAACGAATTGAAGTCATTATTTTACTTAACAATGATTTTCAAAAGAGCAGCACCATATTTTCCTAACCAAATGTTGAAATATTTCAACATAAAGCCCTCTCAGCTACGATTTTGAGAGATAATCATGCCCCAAATCAATCACTACTAGAATATTTTAACATACTTTATCTACAGGAGAGCCCGACCATTTATTCCACCAATGAATCCGTTGCCCAATCGAGGGGATTTGAGTCACTCAAGTACCATGATTCACGATGATATTCGCTCTTTGATATTGATTCCTCCTCCTCATAATTGGCAGCTGTTTTCATTGGTTTTAAGGCATATATTCTAGCTATCCATAGTTATTGAAATGCATTCATCAAAACCGAAAACATCATGGTTATTTCCCATACAATAAAAATAGATGTATTATAATAACAAAAAATGGTCGGATCTAATATACCAATAACTTTACCCCCTGATCAATGAAAGATTGCTCTTTGCTACATTGCATTTTCGATCAAAGTTGAACCTGGATCAGGACTGGAAAGAGCTATTTCAGTTCTGCATATTTCCCCCAGATCTATGCATAGTGTCTCAGCAGATGCAGGAGCTCTTATATGAGTCCCTCCTCAAGTAAACTGCCCATATCTGTCTTCGGTCAGGAACGGAGGAGTTTCATACAATCTATTTGCGAATACATAGCCAAAAAGAGTCGTTCCAGTGGTGAAAAATGGATTACATCGTTGACGTTCTAAATAGGTACTCCTAGTTCACATTCGCACACTTTCCTTTCCCACAAATGTCACGTCCTTGGGTCCTCACGTTTGAAGGCGTTAGATTTAACGTGGACTGCAACGCATAGTCGGCTACTTTATATGCAGGTATTTCCCCTCCCCATCTCAGCGGTTAGTAGCTAAAAACTATTTAATTCGGTGTATGTGACAAAGGTCAAAGTAGGCTTAAATAATCTTAACTATTAGCCGGGATTTGATGTGATCTTTACAACTTTGGCCATCAGATATTGGGAAATAGTATCGTCCACTGCATTAAATCCGACATTTGGAGTATATTTCTCTACACGTAAATGTTTCACATCCAGTGATATCGGAGTCTGAAGTAAGTACTGTGGCAACCACGAGCAATCTCTCAGAAGCGTAAAAGTAGCCTTATACATCCAAATAATCTGATGTAAAATGTGAGCATTAATCCTAAAAACCAAAACAAAAACGAATAGGAAAAGCTATAACTTCTATATCATAGTTATAAAACTCGCACGCTGTAAATGTCTGAAAACGTGAAATAAGTACATCCTTTTACTCTAATCCCCGAGCATAATTGCCTCTTTAAAAGGTGTCGAAAAGGCAGTGCAGATTGAGCTATTTAGAGGGCTCTGCCCTGCGCCAAATTATCTGACTGACGATTGCACGGAAACCGTAATTCACCCAGAGCCATTAGGAAATGCGCCCTCAAAATATATTACGACAAACTGTTTCATAAATATTATAAAAATATACGTATTAGTTACGTACAATGCCACAGTAAATGTATTGCTAAACCGTAACTTGTATCATAGGAACAGAACCTTTTCATTTGTTATGAAATTGAAAATAGTCTTGATTAAATGTTTCACAGTAACTCATATATATTAAACCTTAACCCTTTGAGTCGCAGTCTGAATGAAATTCTTTTGTGATGATTTGTATCACTTATGCTTGTATAGATCTCTTTACTAAGTTTCAGAGGCTTTATATTCTAGAATTCCTGCCTTTAATATATCCCTAATGATAGGAAATATTTCGTGCCAAAACGCAAAAACCCTTTAATAGGTTCTGAAGCATACTTAATTATTAAAAAGTATACAGTACTTGCATATTGTTAATTCTGAAATATTGTTTAACATGAAATTTTGGGAATCAAAAGAATATTTTTAATATCACAAGAATATGTTGCAAACGCGAAATGAATTTCTCCTGCTCCCGATAGCTAAGCCTTCCATTTGCGATTCAGTCACAAAAGAAGTTGAAACTACTGATCTTTATAAACATTTATTCACGAAAAATAGGCGAAGATGACTGAAGGAATACTAAAATTGAAAAAGATTAATGGGCAATGAACAAGAAGTGCACAGCTTTCTCAATTCTCAGAGGATTGTTTTTCTACCGCGGCTTAAAAAAATGAATGAGCACGCCTACTTTTTAATTTCTCAGTCTCGCTCAGGCAGTGAAGGTGAACGGTCGTGCTGTTCGCGGTCGCTCGGTTTTCGCTTGAGACCTATTCTCGCTCGCCTCGTAATGCCCAATTGCGTAATATGTGGCCTTCCTACAAAACGCGGCTCTAGCCTCTCCTGCAGTGCATGCAAGAGTTTGCAACATCCGTCCTGCAATTCTCTAACTGAGGAGGACTTCAGGACAATCCTAGATCTGCAAAAGCCGTGGACGTGCAGCAAATGTCTTGGGAAACATCGCCTAGACCGCAGAGAGGAAACCCCCGTGAGAGGCATCCGTGTTGCGTCTCCTACTCTTCCGGGCGAGGAGGAAACCACAAAGGAGCTGTTGCAGACCCTTCTGCTGCGCGTCAACTCCATCCACGACGAGCAGATTGCATTTAAGGATACCATCTCTACATGGCAGGTATCTGTGAGTGAGCACGCGAAGTCTATTGAGCTTATTAACGATAACCTCTCAAAATTAAGTAATAAGCTGGATGAGCTCTTGAGTGAAAATAAAGTTCTCACTAGCAAACTGTCCGATTGTGAAGTTCGCTTAAACCAAATTGAGCAGGAGCAATTGCGGAATGTGGTAGAGATAAGAGGTATTCCTACGTCTGACGTTGAAGTTGTTGATTCCCTCGTTATTGCAACGGGATTATCTTTGGGGTTAAAAGTTGACATCAATGATATTGACTATGCATTCCGCGTTGGTAGTCGCTCAGTGGATCACTCAAGCCGTGCAATTTTAGTACGATTCATGAGGTCCCGTGTTGCAGAGGAATTTGTCCAGCTACGTAAAAGGAAAAGAAATTTATACTTGAAGGACTTAGATGTGCCCCATTTGAAGCCCTATTCACTAAATCCCCTCATCTATGTAAATGAATCATTGACTCCACTTAACAGAAAACTACACAGCATAGCCCGCAGCCTAAGAAAGGAGGGTAAAATCAAGTTTGTCTGGATAAGAAATGGAAAAGTGTATGTAAGAAAAAGTGAAGGTGCCGATCGAGTCCAGGTGAACACCGAAGAAGACCTACAGAGGGTCAAATAGGATACATGTGCACGTTTAAATTCTGAAATCAACACATTACCTTTAAGCACCAAAGCTACTGTTGTACGCGAGCCACAAAAACTTAGTGTATGTCATGTTAATGCTCAATCTTTATTTGCGCACATTGATGAATTTAGACATTATTTTTATGCAAAAAGTTATCATTTAATTGGAATATCCGAAACCTGGCTGAAAGAACACATAAACAATAATATGGTGAACCTCCAAAATTATCAGTTAATTCGGAATGATCGACTCGATAGAGTTGGTGGTGGTGTGGCTGCGTATATCCATGATCGCTTTAATTGTAAAGTCCTTGAAAAGTCCGATGGTACTCCTCGAAAACCTGAATTTATGTTTATTGATGTCTCTAATGCTAATGGCAAGTTATTGTTTGTAGTCATGTATAGACCACCAAATAGTTGCTATGTATGTGATGATTTTGAAACCTTAATATGTAAGTACATACCTATGTATAAAAATGTCATTATTTGTGGGGATTTCAACATTGATGTGCTTAAAGATACACGTAAGAGTGCTTATCTTAAGAATTTATTGTTTAGTTATAATCTTCATCTGCCTTCTTTTCAAGCCACACATATTCTGGAATCAAGTCAGACTTTGCTTGACCTAATCATTGTTGACGATGCCAGAAAAGTGGATGACTTTGGTCAAGAATCTGTGAACTTTCTATCAGAGCATGACTTAGTGTATGTGAACTATATTTTCAACCCGACACCATATAAACCTCCTGAAATCTGTTTCCGGGATTTGGCTAAACTTGATTACGTTATGTTTGAAATGGACTGGAACGGTCTATCATGGGAGGATTTCTTTTTAACGCGTGATGTCAATGAAAAAGTGGCAATATTCAATTCCCACCTTACTTGTCTTTTAGATAGACACGCCCCCATTAAAAAAATAAAATTAAGACGTAACCCATGTCCCTGGCTCTCTCAAGAAATACAAAACGCCATGAGTCACAGAGATTCTTTACGTAGGCACTTTCGAAGAACTCGGTCTGCTCAAAAATACAATGAATATAAAGTCTCCCGAAATAAAGTGAAGCAAATGCAGCATAATGCAAAAGTTAACTACTTCTTTTCTTGCTTATCAGATAAAAATGATGCTCGTTCTCTGTGGCAAGAAATTAAAAGATTGGGTCTGGGAAATTCCAGAAATGAACCCACCAATATTAATTTCCCCCTCAATGAGCTTAATACCTATTTTCTAAATGGTTCCACATCGTCTGATTGTATAGACGAGGAAGAGCGTCTCGATGTCAATACTTGCATTGAGCGTGAATTTAGCGATGAAAATCTTTATTTCCCTCATTTTACCCCCGATCTACTATTAAAATACATTTCAATGGTAAATTCAAACTCTTCGGGGGTAGATGAAATCAGTATTAAGGTAATTAAAAAGATTCTTCATCTAGCTCTTCCAATTTTGCTTTCAATTTATAATTGCTCGTTAGATTACTCTAACTTCCCCTCCTTGTGGAAATCTGCTCTTATTCAACCAATTAAAAAGAAGCCAAATCCTGTAGAAATGTCTGACTACCGCCCTATTGCAATACTGTGTGCCTTATCAAAACCTCTTGAAAGATTCGTGTTTAATTGTGTTACTGAACATCTGTCTAAAAATAATTTTTTAAATAATTTTCAATCTGGGTTTCGCAAAGGTTATAGTACTCAAACAGCATTGATTAAAATAACAGATGACATTAGACTCTCAATGGATAAGCAGAAAATAACAATATTGGTATTCTTCGACTTTAGTAAAGCTTTTGATTGTGTTAACCATAGTATACTTTTAAAAAGATTATCTAATTTGAAAATATCTACTTCTGTTTTACAATGGTTCCGTTCTTACTTGAGTCAACGTTTCCAGGCGGTGAATGATCGGAAAAACAATGTACATTCTGAATTACTCCCTGTCGAACATGGGGTCCCCCAAGGGTCAATACTGGGGCCATTGCTCTTTGTCATTTACATTCAGGACCTCCCAAATAAGATACGTCATTGTAAGTACCATTTATACGCTGATGACTTGCAGATCTATATTGACTGCGATCGCAATGCGATCTCTAGCGCCATTGCTCAAGTTAACGAAGATATCTCAATTATATGTGAATGGGCGTCTAAAAATTGTCTGAAACTAAACTCACAGAAAACAAAGAGCATTATAATAGGCAGCGCCAAGGTCTTGTCTTCCATAAACATCGGCTCACTGCCTAAAATTCAAGTTAATGACGTAGAAATAGATTATTCTGAAAAGGTTAAAAATTTAGGCGTTATTCTAAATAAAACACTAACTTGGGACGAACACATAGCATGCATCTCTAATAAGGTAATTAAATCTTTGCACCAGTTAAAATGCTTCCGTAACCTAATGCCAATACCATTGAGACTCAAACTAGCGAATGCTTTGTTGATTCCTCATATTGATTACTGTTCTTTGGTGATGTCGAACATTAACAAATGTCAGATATCTAAATTACAGAAAATACAAAATTGTATCTTGCGTTATGTGTGTAACATTGGATATTATGAGCATGTCACTCCATATTATAAGGAATTAAAAATTTTAAAAATTGAAAAAAGAAGAAAATTTCAAATGGGTCTCTTTATGTATAAACTTTTAAAAACTGAAACTCCTTGTTACATTTTCCAGCCTTACATAGATAACTTAATGAAAAAAACAAGATTAACAAGAAATAAAAATAAATTAATTGTACCTATTCATAAAACAACGATGTATCAAAATTCATTTTATATTAATTCATGCCATGTATGGAATTCGATTCCCCAAGAATTAAAAAATATCTCAGGATTCAATAATTTCAAAAAGTCTTTGTTTTCTTTTTATTTTTATGATAACTGAATTTATATAAGCGTCTGCAACTTGCAATTTTTGGTTTGTATGTTTTTTGTATGGTTTTTGATTTTGTTTTATGTTATTGGAAATCTGTATAAAGGTGGTTGTTTGAGTTGGTTGGTTTAGTGTTTGATGATTTCTTCTTTTTTTTTATGTTAACCTTCTCAGTCTGAGTGTTTATTATTATGTATTTATTTAGGCTCCAAAGGAAAGGATTCCTAGAGCCAATAAAGTTTATTTATTTATTTATTACTTTTTACGAATTTTATCTTTAGGTAATCGACAAAATCCCAGATGCCAACTGTGCCGAGATGCTATATTTGTAGCTCACTGTGAGCCAGTCCGGTTGGTCAAAGAATCTTATGTTAAGAACATTTTAAGAAATTCTGGTAGGTTCAATGATAAAATGTAGTAAGAGTAAAGTAAAGCAGTACCTTACCAAGCGAAGTGCAATGAAAAACTGGAAAGAATTAAGCGAACTATCCTTTAGGAATTCATATATGCACGAGGATCGAAATGGTTTTATTTTCAAGCGTGATATGAGCACCAGCAGTTCATTAAAATAAAGTAAAAGTTAACTGCAATCCGTCAAATATTTTCTCAGTTTAGCGCATACTTTGAAGACTAGAACACGAAAATTTATGGCTTGAAGCTGAGTAAAGATCATTTATCCAAAAAAAACCATCTGATTAAACTCAATAAACTGGGCGGTAAATCACGATAGAAATCAAAACAGGACACCCAGAAACTCTTGAATTGGCTACATTAATTTTACAAATTTGGTCACAAATTAAGATGTCTGCGTGGTGACCGACATCCGCCTGTCACCGGGGAAGCGGTTCGCATCAATATGGCGATGACGACGCGCGAAAAAAATCCATAACTCAATCAACCGCGCAACAGTGGAAAATATTAGAAGAAAACAGCGCCACCACGGAAGCACTCGGGAACACTCTAAAGGCAGCAGGAAATAACACGTGGACCTTCCCCTTGTCATACTCCGATGAGTTCGTATTGTTCCCAACACGAAGCTCGCTTTTCGGCGAGCGATATTCAATTGTCGCTCCAAGCCAACAATTTCCGCAAACATATTATTCGGTGTGGACGGGGGTTGGGGGAGAGGGGAGGGAGGCAACGGGGGAACCATTGATTGTAGGCGAAGGGCATGATGGGATCGGAATGGAGTCGCGAGTGCTGGAGCGAGCATTCCGGTTTGATGCGATGCTCCGCTATTCACGGCTCCATTTCCTTGACCTGAAGCACTATCTAATCTAAATCTATGTAAATAAAAATGTCTGTTTGTCCTATTACTTTAACACTCATCCGATGACATTGAAAGGCCCCTGCCCAAAAAAGAGATGCTCAAGCTAAGCATTGGTTGTAGTACAGCAAATTGTTATTTTTTAATTTTTAAGAGTATTTCTATACTGTAGAGGGCAATTTTTTTTCGATGGAGGGCTGAATGGCGTAAATAATTCCTTGAACCAATTGTTTTAATGATTCCGATTTTCCTGAAAATCAATTTATAAGCATTTTTCTCTGGCGTAAATAACGTAAATCTTCATGACATTCAACTGTTACAATAATAAATAATGAACGCGACAGGTATTATTGTCTGGTGAGTTTAAAATATGAACCTTTATAGCAGCTTTTTACACACAGAAATATGCCAAGGCAAATATTTAAACAGGTGAAAATGGATCTGGTATCAATTTTTAGCAAATTAATGTTACATAATTTTGGAGTTATAAATAAAATAAGTGTTTAGTAAGATACGGTCCACCGAAAAACAAATTGCGTGTCATAATTTAGAAATATTTAAATGTGCTCTTCAAATTGAAGAATGATCGCGGGCTTTCCCGGTTTCCCTGGCTTTCCTCTTGAAATTGTCTTCCATGAATTGAACTTTTAAATTCCGGAAAAATTGGAAATCCGGATTTGGACTCAGGCTTCAATGGTGATACTTGCCAATGAAAATAATAAATGCTACTCAGTGCTCTAATATGCGTGTCTATATTTATATCACTTGGATAAAAACAATTATAATGTGTATCGCAAAATTAACATTATAGTTAGAGTAAAAATCAATTTTGGTGCGCTATCTTGTGCTATTACCAAACGATCACTTTATTCATTGCAAATTACTATACCAAAATGACTGAAATTACAATATTCAAGGGGAGCTACGACTAGCATAAAAGGCTTGAAAGTGAAATATAATAAATTAAAATTTAGGCCATCCACATTCGGAATGTCCCTGAATACATTTTTAATCTCAGTGAGGTTTTGCTATGGTGGATTTTATTTAACCGAATGGAAAAAATATTTGGCTGGAAGACCTGTCCATAAAAAGTAGCCGCCTACTACTACTGAAGAAAAACCATTATTCTCGATCATAAAATCGTGTTTCGCCTTTTTTTCTTACTATGTACGAACAGCCTGGTTAAAACTTATACCATTATCTTGAAATTTTCACGGCACATTGAGGGAGACAACATTGACTTGATAACCTCAAGTATGGAAATTTTACCTTTTTTTATTCAACGTAAAATATCTTATTTGAAATATCTAAAAACCTGACGAGAGTGAGGCCTATAAACCACAAAGATTTCCGGATGATGGAGAAATAAAAAAAATGTAATAAGTACGCCTGTTGCGGTAGAAACATTTTTCTGCCATGGCCGAGACGGTAGATATCACTAGGCCACTTACAGGACAGTCCCAAGTTTAAACCTGTGGCGAGGCCTAAGGGCAATATAAACGAAAATAATGGAAGCGCAGGGCGGCCAAGGAAAAGCCCCCTGCCCTAAATGTGTGAAATTCATTCGCCTAGAGCCTTAGTCTGTGGTGATATCTGCCCAAACCTAGCCAAAATAAAGTTAAGGTTCTCCGACGAGACGAGAACCTAAAGGACTTAGGCTCTCAAACCGAAGAGGAAAACACACTTTATCGCTCAAATGATCTTAGAGAGGAACTAGTTCAGGGAAAAAAGTTTTCCATGGGCGTTTTAAAACGTTAAATTAAAAAACTATAGAACGTTGTTTCCCGCAGTTTTTTCCCATTTTGCCTTCAATTTTTACCTGGAAAGACATGCTCTCTGAAAAACGTAAACCTTTCCTTTTAAACGTTTTAAAATCGTCATCTCTTATCGGAAGTCGTCATCGAGAGCATTAAAGCTGGTATGAGTTGACTTCGAGCAACTTCGCGTTCTTCGTGAAATAAAATAAAAATTTTATTTTACTTTATTACGATGTCAAGGAATTTTGAAATATAAAGACTACATAACTGTTTTAGGATTTGAGTACCTTCCATTACCTTTTCTCATCTGCGGCCAGAGCAGCGCTTGAGCATCGAAAAGCATAGAATGGCCTGAATATAATGCTCTCTGAGGAGGAGGACACGGATTTGGTGAAAGAAGCATGACGTTAGGGCACATTAAGAAATTCCCACCGAAAGGTCATGGTATTTGTCATGTTTCTGAAGATTATATCGTTGAATCGTATATATATGCGACGCAGAAGCCATATAATATGCTTAAATATTTTTTGCAATTGGGAATAGACGACTTAACGAGTGACAAAACGGGCATCATTTCAAATCCCACTCATTACTTACTTCCTGGCCCGAAAAATGTTGTCGAACGTAAACATAGAGCATTCCAAACATCTTGCGTAACCTCAACGCGTTTCTTTAACTCCAGACCAAACACTGTGCACCCCTTCAATGTCGCTCCTAATGAGACAGCTAGTGTCCCAATACACCCTCGGCGGATGCATTGAGTTGACTCGCGATGTAATTCGTAAGAGTAACGAGTGAGATTCTACATTCTCTAAGCGCATGTTAAAAGATGAGCTGTTGCAAGAAGTATTTGAAAATAATTCTCATGACGTAGACCAGGTGACAAGTACTGTGAGACTCCTGAAAGTCTCATCCGGATCTGAGCGATGGTCAATCATGGACAATGCCAGTACTTACTAGTAGGGCCCGCGGTTCGCTTATTTCACTACTGTAATATACTTATATTAGCTTGCTACCAAGGCTTACTACATTAATTGGAAATTTTTCTGACTGCATGACGGAAGCTTTGAGAAAAATTAGTGAGAGGAAATACCTAAATACTTTTCAAATTATTGAGCCTTACCGGGAACGGATGCATGCGAAATGTAGCATCTGCCGATTAATATTTACGATTGGCTCCAATTTGGCCATCAACACACGTGACCGGAAATTGGAAAGATTAAGGCTCCAATTCAGATATTGCAAATGGAACTCCGATTGCGAGGTAGTCTATGCTCGCGATGAGTTCCCATGAAGCACGCCGAGATTAATTGGCCTTTCAAGGTTCTTCCCGGAGAAATTCCTCAGGTTACGAGAGCAGTTACGAAATAATTGCCTCTAATGCCGTAAAGGGCAAACTACGACCACCTTACGACAACTCATATAAACCCGCATTTCGCATTTCATTTCTTTTAATATTCTCTTTTACCTCTCATCTTACTTCATAAGTCTATAAATGATAGGAATTCCCAAATATTTTCATTCTCTTGGCTGTGTACCGAAATCTTCAACTTCGAAGAATGAGTGGTCCATTATCAGCCCAATAGACCGTAAACCCAAATTCAACTATCGCTGGTGACTAAAAAGGTTATCCAAGAGAAGCATAACTATCCTGGATCAGTATAAAGACGGACCAGATATTTGGGAGGTACATCCAAAACTGTCTTCGGATCCTAAAAGCAATTGGGAATTTAAACATAAAAGACAAATCGGATATTGATAGCGTTTATGTACTTAAATTCGAAATGTGTGAAAAAGTCTAAGAAGGCGATGAAGACCAAACGTAAAAAAAGAAAGTCAAAGAACATCATACCGCAATGCCTGTAGTTCTCCAAGAGAATTTAGGAATCATGCCGTAGAATGACATGAGGTTCTCGTTAGTAAGCCCATCATCTAGATCAAAGACATGCATTTCTAAACATGTATTTTTGGTGATGATTGGTACAGTCGTAGAAGATGCATCTAATATGTGATATTTTTAGTGATTGTACTCCACAGGAGTAGTGTGTTGCATTGTATAATTCACCTTTCAAATGTTCATAAAAGAATTTTTGTGCTTAAATAAAATTATTATCAAACATTATGACATGGAGCCACCAACCCCTGCGCAAGGTCTCCCTGTAGAAGAAAATCTGGGGGAGGGGGTAGAGGGAGAGAGAAAATTGCGGTGGTACAAAGTGTTGTTGATGGCATAGAGGCCGCTGCTATGCCCGTAGTGCATTTGACTGGATAACAATAAACAGTACGTGAAACCAATGGTAGTAGTGGTACTCTATTGTTCAGAAACCTGGGCCGCGAGAACAATTTATCAGAAAAGAATAAATTCCTACGAGACGTGTTAGAGGAGGATAAAACCGGCAGATATAAGGGTGATAATCGAGGAATTATATAGAAGCATAGGAGAATAAAGGACACTATGGATGACTTTACGCCAAAAAATAATTCGTAGGATTGGCTACGTTGTAAGACACAACAGTTATATAAGAAACGTAAAGGAAGGAAAAATTGATGAAAAAGTCCCCAGACGAAGACCAAGGGGCACAAGCACCTAGGGTGGATCACGAGGGATTCGAGGGATATGTGTCTTAGGGAGGTAAAAGAACAAGCTAGGGATAGGGAGAAATGGTGGGCTTTAGTTTACAGTTAGACTTAAGATTTTAATTTTACGCGTGCACGTTCGTGGTCGATGGAGGAGTTAGAGAGTAGCGGGGTAAAATTTTCCTCTTCGAAAATTTGACTGGTGCCAGACATTTCGGAAGAGAAAATATTTCAAAAGAGGAGTGAAGGGCTCAATCCACACGCTATGGGCTCTTATTCCCACCCCGCTACCACTACGAACACTCATGTCAGTACAAGGGCAACCACTCCAGAAACTCACGAGAAGGAATTCACATGGCACATAACATGCAACATGCGACCAAAAAGTCAAGCGTGAAACAGATGGAACGCTTGAGAACAGTTTTAAAAAATAAGGGACGATATTTACGTAACACAATTAAGTAAGAAACTATAAACGCAACGATCTTCAATATACTGGCCGAGGAGCAGACAAGCAGGGATATATACCATCGGAGCGGTTTAAAAATGCATTATTCTCAACAGCGATCAGAGACCACAAAATAATTCACCGCAATGTAACAAAACGGGAAAACGGTAAATATGTTTATTTACTTCCACAACTTCAATTAAATCCACAAATAAATAATATTTACTTCTGCAAATTCCCAGAGGATAATGATGGTTGATCCATTTCTAGCTTTAAACCTTTGGCCTAGCCCTATCATCGTATATAACCTTATTTTGCGTTATAAATGTGTAAAATGTAATGAAAATAAATGGGTACATACCTGACTCCGATGGTATTATAATTCCGACGACCTCTTCGCCATACCGGGTTGGTTTTTCGTCTGGCTGGATGTCACCTCGAGGACCCAAATTCCCTTCCGGGGACTCGTGGTGGAGGCCAACACTTGTTACGCGCACCGAAGATAGTCAGCAACTAACAGAAGCCAGCTGTTCTCATTCGGAAGAATTATTGTGGAATCGTGCAATGGCCTCGCGGAGGGTCGAATTGGTTTCCTTAGCAAAGAAGACGGCCACGGGGGAACCAGTGCATCTGTTTTAGCTGACGCTCTGCATGCAGCGACCTTGAGGCCCTCAACACGTCAAATGGTTACTATGGGAGACGCTGCAATTACGCCAAGTGGCTCGAAGACTACCTTGCAAAGCACGCCGACAAGTTGAGAGATATACTGCTGCCTGAACTCATGGGCTTTCGTCCATCTCTCCACTGCCCTTGCCTTCGTCCTCAGTGCCGAGCACGTATTACTATGACAGCTGGGTCTCTATGCTAAAGACCAGCTCTCTGTCCATAGTTTTTACTTCTTTCTATATTCGCAATCGCAGCAATTGCATCAAAAAGCGGTCTATACCCAGGGGTTTTACCATAGAGGTTATATTACAATATTTATTGTTTCAATTTCCCCACCCTCCCCGTAACGACAAGTAAATAACGGCGCATAGACGGCGAATTGCTCAAGTTCGAATAATGGATTTTTTTATTGTTTGCTAACGTAGGGGTTACTTGAACTGAGGCATACTGTCTCTAGAATGCCTTTTTGGCCACGATTACTCGCCTTAAAGTTTCCTTGAATATTTCAAAATGTTCACGACTTTTAGAGTAGACCTTGCACAACATTTTGCTGCGTCTCTATTTTTGAAATTTTGTCCGAGTATTTCCTCATATATTTTTTTCGCGTTGGAGAGGCATCCCTCTTTACCTGTTCCGTACATTTTATTCAAGGTCTTCTCTTTCCGTTATTGCCATCCACTTGTCGCTCGACAACTGTATTCATCAGGCTGATGTCAATCATGTCTCAAGATAAAGCCGGTTAGGTTGTATCGTTTTCTTATCAAGATTTTCATGAGGTCAACTTTGCTACTCTTAAAAGGGGTAAAAGATTGTGAGTATTCAACTGTGTATTTTTTCAACAGGGTGTTCAATCGCTATAGAATTAAAGGCGGGATTTTCCATCTTGAGTTTCTTTTATCTTGCATTGATTGAAGCAAAATTGGAAAAGTAACTTTCAAGCTGAAAAGTGATACATAAGTACAATGCATCACTTTTTAGATGGATGCAGTGCACTGTAATAATAGATTCAAGGCAAAATACACTTGAACTTGCAAAAGTACCTACTGTGAGGGAATTAGAAAGGAATACTCTTTGTAATATAATTGTAATAGAAAAGGTAGTGTTTTGTCTACTGTCAATAGAAACACTTTGGAAATTTTAATGAAATTGCGGAGATGCATAGAATTTTGGTATAACTCAAGTTGCCAAAGATATATCAAAGCATATTGGATGGAATTTAGTAAATGAGAAATTTTCATTCCACCTGAACCAACAAAAGGGAAACTGAGTTATTGATACACGCAAAACAAATTACACATAAAATATCAAACTTAAGGTTTATTTCATTTAATTTTGTCAAACCTAAGAAGCATTGCTTGCTTAAGTACTTACAACAGCAGCTCCCGTGCACTTAGCTCGCAGTATAACACTCGTTCAATCACCTTATAACATACATTTCGTGCCCTTTCTCTCTCATTTACACAATCAGACTCATATTATATTTAAATACACTAACCATAAACTCCACACTCACTGTGGATAGAACAACGTTTTTTTTCTCGTGAGTACGTTTGACACACAGTAAACATTCACCCGTTAAGTAATCTTCATTTGCAATTCCTCTCAAAAGGAAATTATTAATATTTTTGGTCAATTTCACAAGTTTTGTCATCACTCGTTCCTCGGTTAGTGGAGTCAACGAGTACCCCCTATTTGGAGTCCATCGTTCACTTGGTCTACGGAAGAGTAAATTGCATAAGTTGAACAAACAAATAAAAAACGTCACAATGAAGTTCCCTCAGTTCTCCAGTCTTATATCACACGCTAAGGCCGATGTGACGTCTGGCAGATGCATTGCGAGGGAGCCGTCCGGAAATATTCCCACGTCCCGCGTGATTGCTGCAAATAAAGAGGTAAACACAACGTTAGTTTTATTTTGAGGGAATAATATCTTCCCTCCTGGAAAAGCATAGAAATGGAGAAAAGCAAGCGATATGAGATCATATTCCTGAGCACAGCGGCATCAGAAACGGGACCATTGAAAAAGGAGATGAATAGGAGAAAGGTGTTGAATATTCCTTTTAACTCTTCGCACTATTCCAATTCCTTTAGGAAGCTTCCTACTTCGATTAAATGCGCATCACTCAGTATGTAATAGCGGCTATTTCTCCTATATCTTCGAATGCAAAATGTATGAAATGCTGCATTTATAGAATTTTAGGTTGCTTTAAAACATACAAACAATGTTGATAGGAGATCTTTTGAAACACTTGCATTTATCTCAAATATAAAGTTTTACGTCGGAGTAAATTGTGGCAGTAAGATATTCTCATTCGATAAGCATGTACATATTGTTCAGGGTATAGAGCAAGTGCTTTGGAAAGTTTAAGATGGCAGTACATATAAAATTCGAGGAATCAAGCGAGATGGAGTGGAATTGATTCATAATGAAACACTGACTTGCAATTTTCCACAATTTTATTTTTGTGGAAAATTGCAAGTCAGTGTTTCATTATGGTAGTACATGTTTTCAATAAGCAATACCTGAAAATCAAATCAGACAGTGGGGTAATTAAAGTGTCCTTTTAGACATGTTTCGAGAGTTACCTTGATGGGCTTCCTTTTTACTGACAACCCCAATCTACAACTACGCATGCATCTAAAATATGAGAAAATCACAAATGAGAACTCACTGACCGTCATTGAAGGAAAAATTGGGAAATTTATCATACAAATTTAAAAGAAGAAATCCGAGATAGTTTTATTTGGGAGAGAGAGATCAGTGAACAAAACCATACCAAAGATAATACATTGGAACACGTGGAATCATTCGCCTACCACATGATTACTATTGCCTGAGATAGTTGAAGTACAACAGATATTGTCATATTTCGCAAGCAAAGACCGCTCCATTAGCAAAAGATTAGAAACTCGGAAACAGTTCGTAGAAAATATATAAATTAACACTTTCCCGGCAAACAATACGTATAAACTCTTCCGTAGCCCTACGACTCTTCTCGGGATTCCGCGCGGGTAATATTATGTAAGAGTGCCGACGTTTCGGGTGCCGACGTTTCGGGATATTTGATCAGCAGCTCTTGGAATAGAAGTCTTAAAAGAGTTGAGCTTGCCAGAGCTAAGTCTCCGCTGGTCCACGGTCCTCCGCGACAACAATCGGGACGCGACCAATCCGGCCCCTCCTAATGCTGAGCTTCAACGGTCGCTTCAAATATTCTTTCAGTAGCCGTGAGAATGGGTAACTAGTCAGTTTCCGAAACATCGGCACTCTTACAGTACGTTGAAACATTCATGTAGGCAGGGGCACACTGCGCATCCGGCACTTAGAAAATTGGGAAAGGTGAGCAGAAAAGACTCGAGGCCTTCTCGATTTGGCAGCGAATGCTTAAGATCAAATGGACGGTTAAGGTGAGACACAAAGAGATTTATGGAAGATTAGGAAAAGACGGGAAGGTGTGGAGCAACATTACGCCAGATTACGACACAGACGTTAGGCAATGAAGTAATTACACGAGGATAATATGTAGAGAAGTCCGTTTAAGAAGGTCTAGAGATTAGTACTTGAGACGGATAACTACGGACGAGGTTTTTTGAGACGTTAGTACTGGATAGTGGGGACATGCCAGATCCCCAAGTTATTCATTTAATTTCTTAATAACTTGTGATATTTTGTCAAAACCACCGCCGTGCACATTTAAAAGATTAAATTGTTTTCCACACTTTTAGATTATTAGATCTTGATATTTTCAATATTTAATATTTTTTCATAGTTTTAGAAAAAAAACTTGCATTTTTGGTGAAATTCATATTTGATTTTCTATTCATTCAGGTCCTGGGAACTCATAATTCAATTATTGTAACAATTAGCAAAATAAATTAATATACACCACTTCACTTCACAATGGTAATAACTTCAATGCAAAGAAGACGAGGTATCATCTATAGCGCAACTAGTGGCGGCGGGACAGACCGAGATCACTTTGCACAGCGTTTACACTTCGCGAGGGTGAGATGGAATGACCAAAAACCAGTTCGGTGGAAGGAGGGGAGTAGACTTGAAGCTGCACAGTATCTAAGCGATGTAGCCAAATCACCCTCGAAGTATGCAACAAATTTACCAGCCTTGGGATCTGCTATGACCCCGCGGCAGAAGTTAAGGGGTAAGGAAGGAAACAATGGAAGAAGGACATGAGTAAGCTGAGTGCGCTACCTTGGGATTAGGAGAAATGGAGGACTGCAGACTACCGATCCTATGACTGTTATATTTATGTACTCTATCATCTCCTCACCTAAAATATTGCCAATATGATCGCGAAAATTGCGATGAAAACGACTATATTTCAGAACTTAAGACGTTGGCAACACAGTTTTGCCGTAAAAATTGGTTGCATAATAGATAACCATTCCTTCATGACATCGGGTTGTCAAATTTTTCCAGGTGTTAATAATCGTGAAATGAAGAAACAGGAAATTCCGTAGGCGCCCACGGCTGGCCAGCGAACTCGTCAGTAAAACGCTTGTGCATTTCATATTTGAATATGAATTTATGAATAAAGCATTGCATTATAGATACAACACCAATTTGCTGCTAATGCGTTACCTCTTTATTTCTGGGGTCGACAACCACTAATTAGCAAAGATAGGAATACAAAATAAAACGTTGACTGGAAACCTATTTTCATGAAGAAGAGAGAGTTGTAAAGTACTCCTTTCACCCCCTCCCCTAATTGCTGTCCCCTCTTCAGCCCCACAATTGGTAATAATTTGCTCGTATCATGTTTGGTTCCACCTTGAATTTGACCTTAAGTTGTCTTAATCTTGGTCAGTTAATAATAAACTTCTGTGGACAATACGAACGTTTTTCACGCATTATTACCTATTGCATTACTCCATAAAATATCGCCTTCTGCTCTTAGTTTTCTTGAGGGTTCTTTTCATTCACAAATCCAGATTCGACCTATAAATGAATCGGGGGAAAAAACGTCCATTGAAATGAATCAATTTAGCTGATGGAAGCCAAAAATTATCGATTATATATTTTCTTGTTCGATATATTAATCGGTATCGATATTTTTCGCCCCTTTGGTCGCTATTACTAACACCAATTATAGATATTTAAAAAATATCGCCCCGCCCTATTCAAGTACACCTCACTCATTCGAAAAAACGAATGCTAGACTAGCATTTCACGCGAATACTAGCGGTAATGTTTATAAGGTTTCTGAGGAAGAGAATCACGTTTTTGAATCGTCACAAAGAAGCTCTGTAATCTCTTTACGTTTTTCTCTCGCACACAGCTTCCGCAATGTGTAACTAATCAATTGGGTGAGGATCACATGACCCACTCACGTCCGTATTTTTCAGCCGCGGAATTTCAAAAGAGCCTTCGCGCAAAGTAAATCTGTGTCATTCTCAATCATTTTATTTTCTCACCTGCACCCTTGCACGCCGGCGCCATCTGCATTCGAATTTCACGCAAATAAAAAGCTTCACACATCCACTTCGTAGTCATGGAACGATTTTGTAATTCGAAACATTCCACTGCGCGTAGCGGTATTCCTATCAAGTACGCCAACGACTTCTCTTTTTGCCTTGCACAGCTATCAGCCCTTGGCGGAGTTTCTGGGAAACTTGATTAATATATGGAAGGGGATACTACAGAAAATAATTATATTTTTCTGGCTTTTAAGACTAATTTTCGTCAACTTTGCATGAGTGCAGCGACGGCAGTGGTTTTAAATTCTCTGTTTGTCCTTTAGTAACGAAAATAGCGGAGCATAATTTTAAAACAACTTTTGGACCTTATATTATAATTTATTATTTTTGAGTTTTACAGCAGTATATGATTTAATAAGAGTCTGTATCTACAATATACTTATTTGCTTAGTTAATCATTTAAAAAAAAGCTAATTTTGCCCTTAAATATAAAACTGATAATATTCAGATTTAACATATATAAAAAGTATAATAAAAAGAATGAATAATTAAGATTACAGAGAGGACGGCTTTTCGAAACCTCCTCTTCAATAATGCAGAGGGCTTTGAGAGATCCAAAAAGAGGGTATGGTATTGAAAGAGGCAGGAAGTCTGCAAAAAAGTGGTCTGTGGGAGAGAGAGAGACGGATTTTGGATTGGTGTAGTAGCTGATTGTTATGAAAGACGCGAATGGGAATGTGGAATGAAAGGAATGGGAGTGACTGAGACGATCCGTCCCAACCACCCTCGTTGTCCATTCTGCCTGCATGCTAGGATGCATGAAGGAAAAGGTGGAACTTCGTATTCACATGATTTACATTGAGGAAATTCCACTGGACTGGGAATCGAACCGCGGGTTTCGACTTATCGGGCGACGGCGCTTTCCACATTCCTGATTTTTCAAGACCATTGTACGGAGGTTGGTGGAAGTACTAGATATGAAGGCCCTCAAGACGGGCCTTCATATCTAGTAAGGTGCAACGCGAGGCAGATTAGAATTCCAAGAATCGGTTGAGAGCCTCAAATCTGCGTGACCCGAAGATGCCAAGGTTTCGTGCTTCGACTTCTGTTCTGGAGGAGTTTTTTCTCTTAGCAATTTGCGTTTTTCACCTACGTTCACTCGACATGATTTCATGTTACTCATTTACGAGTATTCAGTTTACCAGAGTGGTGTGCTACCGCACAGCAACAGCTCACGACCCCTTTTTATCAAGAAATCAATACAATTATAAAAATATTGTGTGCGGTGAATCGCTCATGGGTGTTCCTCCAGGTTATATTTAGGCCGAAGCTTCAGACTTGTCAGGCATCGATGCCAGAGTGGGCCAGCTAAACATAGAATACGTCTAAGCATTACACCTGGAGGAGAACCTGAGAACAACTCACCAATATAAATTGCCTGGAAAACGATAAGTCTGCCGTCACTGCTGTACGTGGACGAAGGTCATGGCGTTAAATATTCACTTAATGCTATTATATTTTAAACGGTATTTTTGTGATAAGGCTCACGTAGTTAAAGATAAAAAAATTCATAGAGAGATAAATGATGGCATGTGCTTTCTTGAGCGTAGCTATCAAATTTTGATTAAGGACGGCTAGCCTATAATGGAATTTAGCAGAAATCACATAAATAAATATGGTAATTTAATAAATCACCCTCAAGAGCAACAAAATTCGAGTTTTAACAGGACGGACTGGTCCATTTATGTAGCAATGCTTTCTCCATTGGCAACAGTTAGCTCTGCCATCTAGCGGACGATCGCTAGAGAGACAACAATGAAGGAGAAGGGTTTCAACGCAGCTTGTATTGGAAGGCTGAGTGGCGTGAAACGAATATGTGTATCCACAGGTTCACACACATCTCGCCACAGATACGGCGAACCTTGGCCTTTGAGCGGAATTCACCGTTTGAGGGGAGAGTGCCCTATGGCGTAAAAATGAAATAAATTCGACGGAATCAATTTGCAGCGTACGAAGAAACGGAAAAAAACGTCATTGAATCCATCTTTATGCTTCAGTTACCTGCTCACTGAAATAACTGAATCTCACATTTATTCCGAGAAGTACGTACCTCATACACAAAGTGAAAGAACTCTGGCATATGGTCGATGCAGTTTCTCTGCCTTTGCCTGCTTACCTTTCGCAGCCGCCAAAAGAGTGCCTCGCACTAATTAAAGTGCAGCGCCACGCACGGACCGAGTGAGGAAAACATTTAGCCTAATGGCTTCCTTAATTAAAAAGATCATCTAGAAATATTTCCCGCCGCTCTTCATTTTCCTCGGATCTTCTCCTTACCTCGGCAGAAAGACACTCCGTGTGTCTTCGCAACTCCTTTCATTCGTTGACTATGATGCCAAGGGGGAGAGGATGGACGGAAAGTAAGACGGAATGGATTCAAAACAGCGCACAGTGGGCTAGAATCGAAAAAAGCTGGCCAAAACCTCAAAATCGATTTTTTTGAGCTAGGAAGTTGAAACTTCGCATACACATTCTCAAATAAATTGTGCATAACTACCCATATTATTTTGGTCCTGTGTTTTCACTTTAACAATATATGTGAGGTCAAAGTTGAGCAAATTTAGCGAAAAACGACCACCCTCGATTTTTTCTGAAAATTGCCGACTTTATCCTCGTGCAGTGGTTTTATAATTAGTATTATCGACAAAACTGTTATACTATCTTAATTTAAACTTCTTATTCTTTCATTTAAAGGGTTTTTAAAAATTTTGTTTCGTTAATAACCATAGATACATAACAAAATGGCGGAGCCTGTTTTCAACCCATTTTTTTTTACATAAACGTAGAAAAAAAGTAGACATTATCACCGGCTTACACTAAGTAACTTATATCATTTCGTTCTTTGAAGCTTCTACATTGTGAATCTAAAGTCAAACCTTGCACCAATTTGCAACCCCGAATTTTAAATAGTTTTTTCGAACGCTCGGACGACTCCGGTTCTGGCCGGCGGCGGCGGAGAGTACGGCGGCGCGGCAAGCGGGTGGATGCAATATGGCCTCATTCACTTTTATGTGTGGATAACAGATATATTAGTGACAGAATATAATCACCAGAAAGTAAAATTTATAAATATTGCTACGAATGCTATTGCTATTGCTCCGTTTCCCCACTTTAAGCACGCGATTTAAGTCCATTCTCCATGGAAAGCACTCACAGAAAGAAAACTTTCAGTGCACCTCTTGCAGTGCCCAGCGATTGCATAATGAGAGTCATTCAACTAATTGTTGAGCTAAGAAATCAGCTGGGGTTTCAGCGGCCACAGAATGGAAGCTAAATATGTTTACGACTACGGAAATTGGTATTTTTGAAACATACAGTAGTACCGAGCCGTCTTGTAGGCCTTAGTCCCTTCTATCATGGCAACTACATAGACAGGACCTCAGTGCTCCCCGCGGAATATTAATTGAGTCTGTCAATTTGGGCGATCTTTAATCATCTTTCAAAGTAAAATTCGCAACGCGGCGATGAGCACGCCGAGCAATCGATTTATTCTTCCTTTTTTTTTGCATCATATTTACTCTTGCGAGAGATACTTGTAGAAAGTTATGAACTCAATAGATTATGCTGGGTGTGCATTTTGAATAATGAGAATACACTCATTTTAAGAAAATTATCGGTGATATTGCTACAAAACTCAAGTAGACTCCGAAGTATGCTCTTTCAGCATCAACACGATTCTGCAGGCGAGAGTTTTCCGCACTTACGCTCCCTAGAGGTAAACAACTGGCCCAATCCTTCAGACCACGCGTGCAAGCCACTTTGACAGGATTCCGAGTGTCTTGATTGCGTCCTTTGAGAGTTGTATTCACTTTGAGGAAGAGAAAAAGGTCTCCCGGAGCTACATCACGGCTGTAAGGGAGGCTCGGGAATCGTCAGTGACCACGATTCCTGGTTTCGTTTGCTCTCTTCCAAGGAGCTTGCGGATCGTGAAACAATCGCCTGCAAAATTTAGTTGATGCTGAACTTTGAAAAATACTGGAGTTTTTAAGCCATATCACTGATAAAGGTATAAATGACTTTATTATCGCTACTTCAAAACACAGCCTATATCAAGGCGAATGAAAATCTAGTTAAGTGGTCCCAAGCAATGCAAATTTACCAGTGAAATTTAGATCTCTCAACCTACAGCGATGCTTGTGGCGATGAAAATTTCCATTTTAAAATACATCTAGTGCCCAAGCGGAGAATCCATTATCGTAATATCCGTGTGTTCAAAATTCAGAAGAATAGGCGCCCCACGATTATCTATTTTCTGTTCCAATTGCACGAGGCATTCCTTGAATTCCGGAGCTAAGGAAGAGAGTCGACCACAAAATAGCAGGCAGTGTCACAAAGCGGAAGGGGACGGCAAAAGGCCAGTGGCGAAAAGGATCATGGGAATTCATGAGCAGCAATCAGGGCGAGTACAGGCGTATTGGGGGGGGGGGCAGGGGCAGCAGGGTCTGGAGGAGACAGACAAGGGGATTTACTCGGAGAGGGAAAAATATGGGGAACGGAAGGGATATTGGACACCGACTCCCCCAAAACATGTGAAATTCCAGACAATAGCTACAATATTTGTTCAGGAATCTAAGTTATCGGCCGTGATTGTGTGTTAAGTATTTGTAAAAATATGCTCGGCTCGGATCACTACAGTAACGAATTACTGATGCTAAATTAGGATGACTCTGAAAATTGAAAACAAAACATTATGATTTCACTACCAACTTTTCCTTGACACGTAATTGAAAAGGGTCAAGTGTGAATTTGATTCAGTTTTTACTTTTTTCTTCCTCAACAGTGAAGAGACTTAGAATCAATAACGCGCTTTTCTTCACTGCTATATCATAAATTTAGCAAAAATATCTTATCGATAAATTCATTTCGCCAAATTGGTTAAGTAGCAATAAAAGCTCATGGAAACACCGAGAGCACCTGTCCAATCCTTATCATTTTATAATATAATTGGAGTAAAATTGCACGACTTATTTGCGCTTTTTTTTACTAATTACATTGATTAGAGGAAAAATAACTTTTAAATGAGGGCAATACAAAAAATCTTGTTCATGAGGAGGAAAAGAAATTGAATATCTATAAACGCTAAAATCTGCTTCATTAAAATAGATAAACAAAAAATAAGCTAATTTACCTTCTGAGACTACAATAACACCATGGTAAAGAAAGGCCCAAATAGGAAGCAGACACATTGGAATAATAGAGTAAATTATTTATAATATAATAAAATATTAATATATAAAATATTGAAAGCAAAAAATAATTAAGAGAATTCAATAGACAGTTATTGATTTCCCGGGGACCTATGCCGGTTTTTATAAAGGGGCTGGCTTTACTGCACAAAAGGAAAATAGTGAAGGGACGGGGGATAGAGCGAGAAAGTTCTAGCAAGTAAGAAACGAGAAGAATAACCGGAAGTCTGTGCTTCATTGTGGTTCGTAGATGACCGAATTCAATTAAAATATCCGAAAATCCTGCACATCATCCGGACGCATTTCTTACATAATTTTTCGAATCACTGTCTAGGCTATTGTCGAAATTTCTCCAGCGGAAAAACAATTTTTCTGCACGAGTTATCCGTGGGCGACCGTTGAGCATTATCACAGGAGAAGGAGAGCCGGAGGGGAGCGGGGGGAGCGGTAGGATTTTCTCAAATACAGCGGCTGAGGAAGGCGGACGGGTCACTACGGAAAAATTACGAGAAAGAAAATGGAGTTGGCTGTGCGGGCATAAGCCGGGAAGCTCAGGGCTTTGTTATGAAAGCCTGGCCTTATGGCGGCAATTCTAGACGACGGCAAGAGCTTTCCGCGAAGAAACAGGATGAAAATAGGCGAAATATAGAGAGAAAGGCAGGGAAAGAAGGAGGTTCTCCCAAGGGAGTCAAACGCAGCGCTGCCACGCTCGCTCTGCACACGGCCAGTTGAAGGCAAAGCCGTTGCTCGACGTCACACAATCCAGCCGGAGTAAGACACAAGCGGGCATGCGGCAGAGACCCCAGTAGAGATGCACGGACCTAAATGTGCACAACCTTATCCTCCCACTTTTATTTAGACTACCTAAGGCCTACGCGAAGCACGGGAAAAGTGCTTCCCACGGTATTCTTATGGCAGAGTTCAACTCAGTTTAACTTTAGTATCTCTTCGAACAACTCGATTTAAATGCCAATTAAATTTTATCCAAATATTTGAGCACTTGGGAAAAAATTAATACGATTGAAACGGAATTTTAGGCAGTTTTTACCGGTAAAAAATAAGAATATTCGTCACGTCACACAATAACCTGATTGTAGATTTCGTGAAACACAAGCAATTACATATAGTCTCAAACTTTATCGCTAATTTTATGGTCAACTTTTCTTTCATTTGAAACGCAGGGCATTATTGTGCCCTAGGATAAAATAACCAGGCTAATGGTAAATAAAAACATTCCGATTGACGTATTTCTTTGAACGAGGACCAAATATATTGGATAAAATAGTATGAAACGCTTCATGATCGTGAGTAGTGATACATTGATACATTGGTACTGACCATATATTAATGTCCAAAATTGTGTTATATAAGAAATTATTATTATAGCACACAAAAAACGGGCCTCCTAATTTTAGACATGACAATGGAAATTCTGATATTTCGGCCTATATAACTCGGAGGCTACGGCAGAAACAAATGAATGATCACTCTTATTACCTCTATGTTTATCGTTTAGGGTGACGTTCCCTTCTGTTTACGGAGAAAGCATGTGTTAAGCCAGCAAATTACATGTTCGCAACTTTAAAATTAATATCATTCAGACCCATGAGTGAAATAGCCAACCAATCAAAGCTCAAGCTGAGCATCCATATTGAGATTGATTTTAGTGAACTTTGAGAGACAATAATATTGCTGTCGATAGATAAGATAATTTGCCTTGATGCTGGCTACTTCCAAGAAATATCCTATGCTAATTTTCAGCCTATGCTCCAGTATGCCAAACATAGTCACCTGCAAAATGGAAACTACCCAAAGAATGGATCAGAATTGACAACCAACAAATGGTCCGTTTCAAGCGACATTTTTCTCCACCAATCGCAGAAAAGTGAAAAGGTATTTCCTCAATCGGGTGTTCCTATTTTTGGAAAATAGTCCCACTAGTAAGCTGCTGGCCAAATTACCGGAATCTACAATATGAATAACACTATTGATGGACGAGGGAGAACTAGGAATTTGCCTCTTGATGCGAAATTTCCTAGGCGTTGCAATTAGTGTTTATCATCGTAGAGAAAACTTACAAAAGTGGATGATTAATGTTAGCATCAGTAGGTACTATTGCTGTTATATGAAAACAAGTTTGTCCACCATAAATAGATCATGCGTTATTCTTATCAAAGGACCACACCACCACCTTTTTTGATGTCAAAGTATGTTTTTCGTGTGACATGGGTATTGAGAGAAGAGCAAATTCCAATCAAGCAAGCGCGAATGTTCCGATGCACCGTGAGTCTCGGTTTCAACAAAAAAATACTGGTTTTATGATTAAGTTTTCATCCGTTCCTAAACATTCCAAAATCAAAGCGTTGAGTGTGCACTAGCTTACGCTTCAAGTCCATTCAAAAGAAGTTATTTTTTTGGAACGACGAGAGCGTTCCCGTCGTGTTGATGCGAAATACACCATGGCCATTCGCAAAACAAATCCTATTTGCAGAAGAGTGGAAATAATATCTCCACACCACTCTACCAAACAGGCGGCTCTAAAATGATTTCAAAAGTTACCGGTACTCAAAAGTGTTCGCTAATCTGTTAACGGCAGCCACCGAAATATCACCGCTGTTACACATGAACCATTTTAAGGATAGTTCGCCTAGTAATAACGAGATCATTCAAGGCTATGAGGAACGGTAATGTTGGCGGTAGTTTTTATTCGTCGACATCAAAATGGCAACGTTTTATCCAGGCAGTGCCATAAAACGAATTTATGCGAGACATTTTTTCCCTTAGGAGCATTCACGAGCGCAAAAGAGAGAGATATCACATCCAAAGTGTCGTCATTAATAACGTCGCCTATGTTTCCTCTATCAAACCACGTGCTACCGTAAGGTGCTTTAATAATAGCTTTTATTCTGAAATACACGCGCAATGATAAAAATATTTCCGCATACGCATTATTAATACCATTTGGTGACAAATAATGTTTTGAGCAGATTTTATAATTTTTACTTTGACAACATGGCACCTAATATTTTTTATAGTTTGTCAGAAATAGACGAAGTATATAGAGAAATGGGAGATCCAATCGGGTAAATAAATTAAATGAACGGTAATATAAGATTGCAGCACTTGCGATTCAGAAAAAATATGTTTTGGGATATTCCAATCATTTTCTGCATCTGTTGGTTCTACCTTCCCTATCCTGCCATTCTCTTGTCCCTCAACGAATGTCTTCATCAGGCCATCATGTCTCAAGATGAGGCCGATTAGGTTGTTTCTTATCTTTTTCTTATCAAGGTTTTCACGAGGCTTCTTATATTTCCTCCTATTCTATAGATTTCCTCATTACTTATGATAACATTTGATTCTCGTCCTCAATTAGAAATGAAATTTTAAATGATATTAATCAACACGAAAACGAACACCATTTTTTGTAATCAGCCAATGAAACCCTTATGATTAATCTAGTGGTCTAGGATTTTGCCATTTCAATCTCGGTCCACTGCGCACAACGTATTTATCAGCGCCCGGCGAAACATTGTGGAAATGTAACTTTGTACGCAGTCACACACACGGGCGCAAAGTTAAATAGATCCGGGTTCGAATCTCGGCTAAGTCAATTAATTTTTTCTCGCCGAACTTCATCCTTTGGTTCATTGTAGAAATGCCTGACGTCCAAGGGATGAGAATTTCGACGCATATGTAAATATCAACACAAGCAGCTTTAGGCCCTTAGTGTCATACCCTAGGTGATGTGAATTACATGCAATAAATGGAGACGTTATTTGAAGGCATACCTACTTGGATAACAGGAATGAATCAAAACTTTGCTAATTCTACAAAGTTAACACACTAGTAAGATTAACATTCATCATACACTGCATAGAATAAATTCGCAAGTGGATAATTAATTGTGGAACTAGAACAGCTTGATTATTTGGTGATACTGATTTACATTACTTTGGTAATGGCACAACATGAATCAGGTAATATTACAATTGCTTGGAAACTTACAACTGTCTTTCATTTTCGTTTCAATGCGCAGAAGGCGACGGGCACTCTTGTAAACACGCACACCCTGCTGCCATCTATGGAGGTGTTTTCGAAGCACAAGGTGGGCGGGACGAACCCTTAATTTAATTAGGGCAAGTCGTGTTTGGGGATTTGAGCAATTGCGGAGGGCACTTAAAGGGGCCGAAGGTGGTTGAAGGGTCGCTTGGAATAGTCCTTGCGGCTGGAAGAGGGGGAGGGGAACAAGACTTCAAACAAGGAGGGAGAAGAACCTGCGATTGGTCGATACGAGTATACATCTGCGCAATATCACTCAACCCGCCTCAGCAGGCGTATGGCGGGAGGTGATAAAATAGGAACCCACTGGAGTTATTTGCCTACTGAGTTCCACCGTATTACTGTTCCACGAAGAAACGATTTCTTATACGCATCCGTAAAACGTTATTTCATTTTATAACTTTTGCCGAACGTTAAAACGTTTTGAAGCTCTCAGATGAAGTTCAACGTGTCTCCGATAGATATCAGTTCTTAATATCTCATGCGATTTGTGGGCAGCGAGTAGTCACGAGAGGCTGAAGGTCTACTTCCTGTAATAGCTGTTCAATATTCTCTGTTCGCTCGCAACACATTTAACATGGATCGTGCAGCAATCATTTGGATTTCATTTAGTTCACGGAGTGCATGGATTCACGTTAAGATTAGTAAATTAATGAAAGTTCAAGAGTCAAAGGGTCAGCCTTTCAATGACTTGAACCTTATGTAATTATAGCCTTGAGTCAAGCTTCCGCAGTTACGGTTGAGCCTGTGAATAATATTCCTTTGATTCACCTTATCCCCCTACGATATTAAGTATCGTAAGTTCCTCCAGGCTAGATATAAATCGATCCAAATCATTGAAAAACTCATTAAATTGACGGATATTGGCGATATTTCGTGGAATTATAGTTCTTTCAGCATGCTAAAAGATAGAATTCTGTACTTTCCACTGTTTTGTAGATATATTTTAACAATAATGTGTCATTGTCGTGGGGGAAGAGCAAACTAATCTTGTAAAGCAATTGATAAGGTGCGAATGAAGTACGAAGTAGTCATTTTAAAAATTTTACGTGAACAATTTGTGTTGCGTGTGTATATCGAAACCCTGATGACAATGGCGGAGGCAAGGTGAAATCGACCTCTTTATAACAGTGATGATCTCATTTCTTTGAGAATTTAATCATTTAAGTATAGTTATGAGTCTTGGTCATCATTTTTTGTGAACTTTTCGGGAGTAGAAAGTAGACCATTGTCAATAATCACCTGTATCTTTAACTTTAAATTCGATTTGATCATGAGATAATCACTTCCGAGATAAAATTAATGCTAACCGCAGTTAACGCTATATACTCAGGTAATATCCAGATTGTGTGTCACGTGATTGATACGAGTCATTGGCCCGGCCATGATGGAGCGCGAGTGATGCGACCCCTTAATTATACGCTGAGGGTAAAAGAGCCCAAAGTTGCTGTGCTCCTCTAACGGTTTTATATAAAACTATAATTTCGGAAATAGGGAAGCAGTATGAGTAGCAGTGGGAGGAGCAAGAGAGGAATTATCAGCAGAATTGTGCAGGCGTATAAAGCATTCCACCAAAAGAAATATCCACATACGGCGGGAAATTTAAGTGTTAAAATAAGGAAAAAAATGATTAATAAAGGTGATTAAGCCACGGTGATATCATTACGGAGTCACCCGCAATGCACAAATTATTTATCTTTGATATCTCTGGTATATTTTTCGCACAAGGAAACAATTAATTAGAATTTGCACTTACAATTAGAGCATGCTTCTCTACGGATGTGAGGCTTGGACAATGTGAGAAGCGAAGAAATTAATGGAGGCTCTCGAATTGTGGTTCTATAGAAGAATAATGAGAATCGAATGTATCGCCAGAGCTAGTGATGAGGAAGTCCTAAGATGAGTAGGAGAGTAGAGGGGCCTCGTTAAAAACTTAATGAAAAGACGAAAGAACATAACCGGCCATATCTCGAGACATGATGACTTGATGTAGACATTTGTCGAGGGACTTGTAGATGGCGTGAAAAGATGATGTGATAGGAGTATTGAGTGGAAGGCTAAATAAAACCAATCTTAGGATAGCTGAGCGGAGATGATTAGTATTCATAGGGCGTATCTATTTCTCCGAATCCACGCGCGAATACCTCAGCGTTTAGAAGTTATCGTTGGGGGAGTGGATTGAGGTGAGGAGGGTCTCCATGAGAGGGGGGGTGTCTCCAGGGAGACGATCGTTTGCGGGAACAGTCTCCATGCAACTGCGGAAGGGGGGGGGAGGGATTTTCGGTCGTTTCGGCGGAGGCGTGAATTACTCCAAGGGATGAGGGCTGTTCCTCTTCACCTTTGACCCGGGTCTCCCGTAAACCCACCGCAGTCTGGGGATGGAAGGGTAAACTGTTGGTCAGAGGAACCTGCGAGGATAATCAGCGGACGCAAGCCATTTGTAGTTTGGAAATTGCTCAATAGGGTGCGTGGAGGATGAGGTCACCTACCCATCATCCCCTCAACCTTTTCCTGAAAAAGTATCTCACTCGACAACGTCGACCATTGCGTCTACCTATTCCGGTGTCTATCAGTGGTCGCTATCTCAGGTTGGGGAAGGGCTTCGCAATTTTCCCTATGATTATTCAATCATCTTGTAATGGTACTACCCATTCTTGAGGGTTAGTAGCCCCGAGTGAAAAAATACCTAGGATTTCATTTCCGGCTAAGGTGCAGCTGCAGCCAGCTTTAACAGTTGAAAACTACAATGATCAATGGCTTAGCGTATAAAAAATAATAAGCTTTAATTGCCGTAATGCAAAATTTAAATGAATTAATCCTCCCTTTAAAAAGCAGTACCTTGATTGTCATTGAAAAACATCTGCGTAATGTTTTAAATTTTCATTGATTGTCATTATTTAATTTCTAATAAATTCTATTACTTCATTTCAATGCATGCATTGGTATTTACTTAGGGCTATTTCGGCCACAATGAAAAACATGTTCAACCAGAGAGAATTACCTCGTTTTCAAATGCTGTCTTTGCCTTAGAATCAGGGATTAATTTCTGCTCTCGTAGCTGTCAGGTGATCTAGTGCCTTTCTTATCAGCCAAATATTTTCCCCAATCGGGAATATTACCCATTACAAAGTAATATGTCGGATCTGCCGAGTGAGACGGGCTGAATCTTAGTTAAGCCTACACCCCCCGCCGCCCGCCTATTGAGGCGATTTGTTGGATAGCATGCAGATGTAGGTTCTGTAAATGTTGATGATACTCACTGATTCCATTAAAAACACGAAAAAATAAACTTAATGATTCCGGAGCCACTTGAGACAGTAATTAATGAAATTTGACATCGGAATGAATCAATGCACTTCCAATTTTGAGGTCTAACAGATGAAACCAGTCGTGTGAAAAAATCTGCGAAAGTAACTAAACTTGTTCGAACCTTATTATAAATGATTCCTTCCACCACGTTGTAGCTGCAAGGTTTGATGAAACCAATAGCATAAAAAAAATTTAAAACGTAATTTTCAACATTTACGGGTAAGAATACGCTTGTGATGAAGCAATGACTGTCTAAATGAATTCGAATCAAATTTTATTCTGCTTCGTTTAATAATAGTACATATGGAACTCCCAGTGGAAAAAGTAACACAGTTGTAATCGCTTTCTGACAGAGGGAGATATAATCTCCGCCAAAATTAAGCTTTTACTCGACCGAAATTAATATATTGCTCGGTTAGCAATATCAAAGGTCAATCTAATGATGAGACAAAAGACGCTCTAAAATCCGTTTGAAAGGAGAACAATAGCATCAAAGAAAATTGATTAACTCACGCCAGAAACGTTTTTTGCGACACATAATGACGCTTGGATTTAATTCATGTTCATTTTCATTTATTTCCAATCAAAGCTGGTAAGCCATGTTATACCCACGGTTGCTTGCTCAAGTCAATGATGCAACCATGCTAAGGGTGCTTTTCAAAGCACCGACAATCAAGTTATCACTATTTTGATTTGACATGAATATGAATAATAGTGATCTCATGAGACTGTTTTTAGAAATGCATGCAACTGAGGAAACATCTAAGCATTTATAATGATTACCCATCGAAATTTGAATAGTGCTTATAATAGCGAGGTAATTACCGCGACGAAGATCGCCAGATGTCTCATCCGTTGGAGGTAGTGCGAAAATTATAATGAGATGAGATCACTACCCGTACTTTTTAAGTCGACTCGAAGACTACTCGTACTCAGAATGCATTTAAGCTAAATCAGTACATTCTTAATGCATTTGTATACGCTCGCACTAAGCCAGAAGACTCTGGTATCAACCCTCTCCTTAGTCATATTTCCAATCTATGAATATTGCCTCCTATTCAATACAGACATCATATCGTCCCAGACCTTCAGTTTCTTTTGGAGTGTCCAGATTCGAAATCGGAGAAATGTTTGGCATCTCAAGTCAATGTCGACGATTTTCATCGACCTAATGTACCCTTTGTTTTACGTCGCTCAGCCTCGAGGAATATCAAATGAAAAGCCTGGAGGTCAGGAGGGCTCATTGGTTTTCGGGAAGAGATGAGTCAAGTCGAGCGCGTAATGTGACGCAAAAGGGAATCAGCGGAAGGAAGCGGAGAAAGAGGGAATTTGAAGAAGAGGAAATGCGGCGTGGGAGGGAAGAAACGAGAATGGGAGGACAAGGAAAAGCGGCATCGAAGAGACAAGGAAGGATTCCAACTGAATGCTTAAAGTATTCAGTAAACGTAAGGGATGAAACGCTCCACGCTTGAAACATTGCCATCCGTGGCCACTTTTTTTCCATTAACGGCAATTATTTATTTCAAAAGTACAACTGGTTCAGGCGTTTTGTGGTGGCAGTTCGACATGTTCGAATGGAAAAGTGCAACTTTTTTCATTTTAATATTTAAAAAGTGTTGGAATTTTTAGACGCTCGATTGGAAAATATAAAATTTCCACATATTCTCAACGGTTTAAAACCTGACTTATATCCGAATGCCAACTGCAGTGCTTATTGGAACCCAACTTCCCCCCCTCCTTTCTCCACCCCTTCTCCCCAACAACCCCGGCCTCCATCCTACCCTAAACACCCCCTCCATCTCGCCTTTAGCCCCTCCCCTACTCTTCATGAAATGAGTACACACTAAGCCTTGGGTGAAATCAGTTTGCCAGTTGCCTCACCCACGAAAATGGCACTATACCAGGAGTTTTAAGTGCTAAGACGTGTCAGGAGGACTCTTGTAAAATAATTGAAAGTATCAAGACGTGCATTTCACCCGTATGGTTATTTTAAGTGCTGCAACGTTAAAAAGGGATCGACCGAAAAAGGGATCGATAGGGAAAGATCGCCCAATAACATCATCGATCCCGTATACTCCGGTCGAGGAGATAAGGCACTACCCCTAGTGGAGAAAGGGCCTATCAACCTGTGATGCCAGACACTAATACGTAATCATGATTTCTGATTTATTTACATTGTTGTTTAAACCCGTGAATATCAACTTTCAAATCCTGGCCCTGAATCATAGGAAAAACTTTAACTCAACGCATGAAAAGCTTTTTTTTTCAAACAATTTGCGAAAATTTAATGAATTCCTGGGCTAGAAAGTGAACGATAAATATTTGTAAAGGATAAACAGACTATGAGGGACATTCTCTTTGTCAATTTAAATATGAGTTAAACATGATCTCGAGTAAGATTTATTAAATTTTTTCACAGAATCTCTTGCTGTATTGATTCAATTTAGATACGATTCTTTGTTGCTAATAGTAGAGGCAACGATAATTATTATTTTTTAAATACTCTGAGTTATTGGTAGCACCCATCAATGGCTACTTGAAAAATAAAAAAAAATAAAAGTACTTTATACTGTGTAACTGATGACCTAGACGACGGGAATATGAATTTATTGCACTGGCTAACATTTATCTGCATCACAAGTTTGAACACTATTAAGCCAGATTTAGTTTGTTTTTTTTTACATTTGAGATGCAACCAAATATTGACAAATGTCTAATCTATAAACCCATAAATATCAATATAATACTGTAACTTTTCAATGAGCCACTGTAAAAAGTAAAGCTGAAGAACCAATGGGAGGGTAAGCGTTCTCTTCAGAAAACAGTCCAAGTTGACACAACGCCGCGCGCATATCGCCTAAATACACAGTGCTTCTTAACGGTTGTGAACACAGTGTTACTATGTTGGGAACGCCAAAGGTAAAATATAACGAAGCTTCACTTGGCATGTGTGAATGTAAATCTAGATATAACTCGGTGTAACCGCCTCCACTAGCGACTGGCGGTGGGTGTTAGTGTACAAGCCGTTTACTTTAAAAGCAAGGTGCTCGTTGGAGTGAATTCTCTGCCTAGATCCACCTAGCATTTATTGAAGTCGTTTGTACGGGGCGAAAATGAATTCCTGGCCACTAGCGAGGAAACAGTAATAATATTTGTCTCCGACAATTAATCGGGATTAAAATGGAAATATTCCACTTGTAACACGTATGCGCGATGCAACCTTTGAAGGGAAGTGACGCGGAAGAGGCGGACTTCGCAGCGGCGGTTTCATTTGTCAACGTAACATTCGCGCGGCTCAAACATCGGACGCAGACATCAGTAGAATTTCAACAGTCGTTTATCTCGATTGAAAAATATCTCTCGTTCGGTACGGAAACAAACAGAAATTGGAGGAAAAAAACAAAACACTAGCGCGACGCGTCATCAACGGTAACACGAGCGATGAAATGGGGGATCTGATGGTGCGTCTGGATTATAAAGAGGGATAAATATCTTGTCGTGAAAGCTTATTAAACAATTGTGCGAGCCCCGTTTTGAAGTTTTAATTAGACACGGTAGTGAGTAAACGGACTTTGCGTGAGGCATGAGTTGTTGCAGTAAAAATATAAACGGTGGCCTTCCGTTTAATTCATCATCCGCACGAGAGCTGTGTTATGAGCGGGAAAGCGACCAGCGGCGTTGATTGCGACTTGGACGGCAATGGCAAAATATTAACGGCATCTTAACGAGCCAAAATAGCGTTTAATTAGGCTTGATTATCATTAATACTTGCTCAGTCCTCTCCGTTAATTGGCTATAAATTAGGCACGCGCGGAGAGATAACTAACTGGATGCTAGCTTGGATGCGCATTCTTCATGAATTATGTGCCGCAAGAGGAGTTTGATTTTAATTGAAGTGTCGTCCATTAATTCTATTAAATTCGAAGTTAATCACTTGAGAGTGGAAACCACACACGGCACGCCTAACTATCAGATGGCAATTAGCCGCGAAGGCATCACGGAAATTAAGTCAATTGTAAACGATAGTACCGGAAAAGTACGTGTGAATAGAGTGATAATTTTGGCTGTATTGATTTAATCATTTTTCGCATCCGCCCACTCTACGAATTAATTCCCATATTTATGCGGCGTAAATATATCCGAAGTGAAATATTTTATATATAATCACAAGCATGTGGCAGCACATCCATAGCTCAGTAGGAATTAAATATCAATCTCTACTTTTGTGCCACCAATACGTTCTCGCTCGAAACTTTCGCATATTCCAGACTGATGAAAATTAAACGGATATTTAATGATGAGGTGGCAACTCCTGTAGTACGGTCTATTAAAAACAATATACCAATCATAACAAACGATGAAAATTTTCATACAACAATACTGGGAATAATAGGCGCAAAATACTTGAGCAGGTGAAAAAAAATCCTTCAAACCGCGCTTCGTAAGATATTCGCCAATGACGCAGATCTCGGACTCTTCCCAGACATAGACTCTTCGACAGCATTGGCATCGAAGGCAGGTCATTTGGCTCGCGGTTGAAATCCACGAACGCGATCAGTATGCACCGCAGCGTTCCCTCAGAGAATAATGTGTTTCAGTTTCTTTTTGCTTTGGTGCACAACGAAATGGAACGAGAGACAGAGACGCATCGCCTCAACAAAGCATAGCTAACTGTTGACCATAACAACGATTTCCTTCCTGACTACATCCAGTTGGCATACGCTGCTGATGACCATCACCATAGCAATAGATCGCTGGCCGGCGGCGAGGGACTGTCCGGCTATGGGGTGAATATCACTCGTTACAACACGAAACCTCTCTGCTCTAGTAATTCTTAGCCTGGAAATAATCCTTTCGCTTATTTTAGCGATCTGCAAAACAATTTGGAATTATGTGACAGTTCGCAATGTATTAACGATAGAACTCGTCCATTGACATGTAATAAAATGAGCTGCAAGAAATATCAAATGGAAATAGTTGAAATCTTTTGTAGAAAATACTACGAGCATGCGCCATGTCAGTGCTGAAAAATCCTTCGGTGACTATGGTTCCTATTCAAAACTGAACAATTGGTTCTTCCGTGTTATTGTCTCATTAATATACCGCAGAAATAAGGCTTAAGGATAGAAAGAAAACTGTAGTGGAATAACTCTTTCGTTTGATATCGCATCTGGGTTTTATCGTGACGGATTTGCATGTGCAAAGAAAATTTAAAATAACCTACTATCTAATAAGGCAAAAAGATGAATTTTCCGAGCATTGAAGTTTGATCACACATTAGAAAATTTTTTCTCCGTTACAACAGGACTGTCGTACATTATCGTTTCCTCTTCAAGCAAATTATTATAAAATATTCGCTCCATTATATATCAAACATGTGCCTTCAATAGCCATTAATAATCATTTTACAATTAAACTGAAAGTGAGGCAGTACTTGAAACACTTTCTGCTGAATAGTTAATGCTCACTCATGAGAGTAAACATTAACCTCACTTAACCGGTATTTTGATTTTGACTCACATGACCGGTAATTTTTGTGGTTAAATAATCGCTATAACCTTCTTAATATTTTTATGGTACAAGAAATAGAATTTCGTGCTATATTTGATTTTTATAGATAATATGAAAATTTAATCTGCATCACAAAAAGATGATTTCTTTTAAATTTGAGATTCGGGCAAATATTACAAGGATTCCACTCTGTAGACATGGAAAATTTCAAGGTGCTTTGCTTAAGCTTTTAACGAATAGTGCATCTGAATATGACACATCCGGGAGAGCTGAGCAATGCGCTATTTTAAATCCAAGTCCCTGTTGTTGCATTCTGCCTTTGGCGTTTCTCTATTAGATTTGGTAATTTGCAAACAAGTTTCCCTGGAACGTTTCCTTCTGGAATTATCCATCTCAACAAATTTCCTTGAGCTTTTGCGGCTCAATTAATAATTGAGAATATTTTTTTTTGGACCATTTGGTTTTTACTCAGCCTAAAACTTACTTGTTACGCCAACATCGTACACAATTTTCAACGTTACCGGCAACACTGCAGGAGATGCTGCTGTTCCTGCGGAATGCAGTCACGTTCACCATTATAGTAAAGCAAGGAATAAACTTCGGGGAAGTAATTGCATTCACGGTGGCGAGGAAACGTTAACCTTGCATCCATTTCGTTTCGTGCATTATGGCCGGGTGTAATGGATGCCATCTTCGTCAGTCGCAGCTCCCACGTGGGCACGAGGACACGAAATTCCCTACGCCTTCGGTTATGGGAGCATGCTCGGGCGATTAAAATTAGAGTCTTCATTACCTTTTCACCATAAAACACAGATTTTATTTTCAGAAAGAAGACCTTCCCCTATACTTTACGCCACACCTAATGCGGTACGACTACATGTAGTGAAAAGTGCACATACAGGTGTAGATGAACAGCCGTCCCCTCTCCAAACAGCCAAAAGACGAGAATGTTGGGCCGAAATTAGCCATGGCGTTATCGACCAATTAGTGGTATATGGATTGTGCGTAATAAAATCACAAATTCATTTCCATCAAGAACGCAAGAGACATTCAAAGGTGGTGACGTCGCACGACTGACCATTCAATGCAGGCAGTAAAAAAGCTAGACAACCGAATTTGAGGAGCTTTATCGTCTAAACGAAGCAACAAAGCAGCTAAAAGCAAAGGAGAGACTGTTTATATATATTTCTCGGGTTCTCAGCCAGGTTAATGCATAAAAGAATTAATCTGGCTGAGAACCCGAGAAATATTCATCAATAAAATTCACCAGGAGAAATTAAAACCGTTTGAAAGACTGTTTGTTTACGTGTAGGATCATGTACATTTAAAAATTACTCGGCTCCACGGTACACCTTAGACTTAATTAATTATCAAAAAGTGCCCCTCTTCCACACGTAAAGCCACGCTTCCTAACTATGAGCGTACCCCTATTCTATGCTTCCACAACTTGTAGCTTTGAATTAGGGAAGATTGTCCTATTCCAAAGTAATTGCGCGAAACAGATTGTTTATATCAGAGGTAATTAACCATTTGCAGAGGTCGGTCAACTGAATGGGTGGTGGTCGTACTTGCGCACATTATTCATAAAAAAAGATTGGTGAGCAGGAAAAACTTGAAATGTTTTTATATGGCATAATTGTAGCAAATTAGAAGAAAACCAAGGCTTCGAAATGAATTTAGTCAGGTTTTTAAGATGCTGACATTAAAATTGCACCATTTCTGTCGCTCAAGTATTTCAAGGCCCAGCCATAACAAAATTTCACGGCTGATCCATAAAAAAAAACCAACTTGCTGCATCCCAGAAGTGCCTAGTTGTCTCCTTAAACCTTTCCAGGATTACTTCAGTATGAGAAAAACGTATCATTCGCGCTCGAACGAATCAATGCTATCTCGTGGGAGATCACTGTGTTAATTATGGCGTACAAATTAAGTTTTAAGCAAAGGCACGTGATTCCGTTTTTGGTCCAGGGGACTTTTTCTCGTCGCATTAATCTAAAATCCAAAACCCTATACAAAATTTCGCACATCCAGGCTTTAATGTCTATATTCAATCATAATCTTTCGTTTGTTTAGAAAGGATACTGTGCCATCTCGCCATCAAAAATTGAAGTAAATACCTTACCTCTATCGGTAATTTACATCCCTTTGTCAGCTCAATACACTCAGTCGCGTTTCACCCAGTGTTTCATTGGCCCCCATTTAAACATGTCGATGCAGAATAAAAAAACAGAAGAGACTCGCGCAGCGCACGCCGGAGTTGCATTCCTGCATCTCCTACATCTACATCTACATCTACAAATTACCCTGCGAGCCACCTCTAGGGTGTTTGGCAGGGGGTGATCAATCACCAGCATGTAGCATGCATTTGGACTCCCACATGCACACCACACCGTCCAAGAAACGTCCCGTATAATAACAAACTATACTACTATATGCTGTTAGAAATAGAATATAGAATAGAAATTCAGAAACATGCAGTAAGTTTTACATAGGTTAGTAGGCTACACTACAAGTCATGTAATCTATTTACGCGTTCTATTGCTGCCGTTATAATCTCTTATTGATCGTGGAAAAAATGACATTCGGAATCTGTCTGTTCTGCAATCTATCTCTCTTATTTTATTTATATGATCTGATCTTCCGTAGTACGTTGGCGTCCGCAAGATATGGTTAACTTCGTCAGAAAAGACACTGCTCTTGAATTTATCTAAAAGGTTTAGTCTATTTTTCAATCTACGGTCCGACAGAGATTCCCATCCGAGTTTATCTAAGAGGTCAGTTACACTAACAAGACTATCGTAACGACCTTTCACATACCTGGCAGCTCTTCTTTGCACGCGTTCTAACTCTGTTATTAAGCCTTTTTCATGAGGGTCCCAAACACTGGCAGCGTATTCCAAATGTGGTCTAACGAGGGAAAAGTAGCTAATTTCTCTCACTTTGTCGTCGCACTTTCCTAATATTCTTTTGACAAAACCCATTTTACGATTAGCTTGACCGGTTATTTCTCGAATATGTTTATTCCACGATAGATCATTATTGAGTCTAACCCCTAGATATTTCACAGATTCAACTGCCTTTAACTGCGCGCCCCGAATGACATAGTTACGCTGTAGGGAGTTATTCTTCTTCCAGAAATTCATTACGACGCATTTTTCCAAATTTAATTCTAACTGCCAAGCATCGCACCAAGCTTGGATAGCAGCAAGGTCATTCGTTAGTTCATCTATATCTTTGCTGGAACGAATTTCTCTGTAAACTACAGCGTCGTCTGCAAATAATCGTAACTTACTCTGCACTACTTCGCCAATGTCGTTTATATAAAGAAGGAATAGGAGTGGGCCAATGACACTACCCTGAGGAACGCCAGAAGTCACTCTAACCTCATTGGAGACTGCACCGTCTAATACTACTCTTTGGACGCGGTCGCTCAAAAATTCTCTAATCCAGGAAATGACATCTTCGTCTAGACCATAAGATTTCAGTTTTAATATTAACTTTCCGTGGGGTACTTTATCAAATGCCTTTTTGAAATCAAGAAAAATCGCGTCTACTGGAATCTTGTCTTCCCCGGAGACTAAAATATCGTGGGCGAAAAGCGCTAACTGAGTTTCGCACGATCTGCTTTTCCTGAATCCATGTTGATTTCCCATTAATAAATTTTGCGCGTCTAGGTGTTTCATTACCGAGCTGACTACGATGTGTTCAATGACTTTGCAAGAGATGGACGTTAAAGATATCGGCCTGTAATTAGATGGCTGTTCCTTGTCTCCACTTTTAAATATAGGCGTTACATTAGCGATTTTCCAGTCATTAGGTACTTCGTGTTGCTTGATGGATTTACTGAATATTAACTGCAAGTAGGGGGCAAGTTCTGAGGCTAGTTCTTTATATACACGAGAAGGGATTTCGTCTGGACCAGGTGATTTATTTGGACTAAGCGATTTCAATATATTTTCTATTCCGAGCGTACTAATGTCAATAGCTGGCATCTTATGAATACAGGGATTGTCATCGGTCCCGGGTGAGTTTTCGGAAGGCTCCGTGAACACGCTCTTAAAGTAGGAATTTAATAAATTGGCTTTATCGTAACTGCTTGTCAACACATCTCCATTGTCGTTTCTCAGCGAACATACGGTAGATCGTTTACCTTGAACTTCCCTAACATATGACCAAAATGCTTTTGGGTTATCCTGTAACTGCTCTACTAGTGTTTTTCTTTTAAAATTCGTGAACGCATTCCTGAACGCTTCCTTCGTGGCGGCTTTAGTCATCCTATATTTTTTAATTATTAGCTCGCGTTCATTAGCGGATAAATCCGTGCTGACTTTTTTCATTTTAGCATGACACGCTCTCTGTCGCCTCAATGATTTTCTCACTTCCGCGTCGTACCATCTCGGTTCGCTGCCTTCTTTTACTATTTTACTAGGGATGTAGCTATTTATTCCCGAAGTTACGAGCGAAAGAAAAGCTTTCCAAGTATTCTCTACATTTAACTTTAATACTGATTCTTGAAACTCGGGGAAAGCAATTTTCATATGACTCCTCCGTCTCTTGCTAGCCCCTCTTTGGCTCCCATCATCGCATACCGGTGCTGCCCTCTCGCGTCTGAAGCCGACGCGTATACATGAAAATAACTCCCTCTATAGAGAGCTCTTCCCACTAATCCACTCACTCACGCGCGCGGCGCCGTCTTCGGAGATTATCGCTCCGTCCTCCCCCACTCCTACCGCTTCGTACACTGGAATGCACGCAATTTAGTGCATCCCGACCCACGTGCAAAATTTTCAACGCTTCTCGAACTCGAAGCTCCTTTTTTTTTAACAACAATCTTCTCCTTTTTTTATTCGTAATTTTCCCTTCCTCCCGTATACTCGCGGAGGAGACTCCCTTAATGAAAGTTCAAGCCGAGATGCAGGCAACCATCTGTATATGATTTTCCTAAATTAATTTTTTCTATCTTATCTCGTTATTTATGCCAACGCGCCGCCGAAAGGAGCCTACAAGGTTGAAAAAAATAGGTGGCGAAACGCCGTATAGCAATCGCCTGAGCTCTCGGCACGGGATGCATAAAACTCCTTCCTTGGGGAAAGGAGTAGGGCACGTCTGGCTACGGTGGCGCCGCGCGCGGGGGAAGCCCGAGCGAGAACAAAAACGAAGGATTGGCGATAATGAAAGGGCTCGCGATGCCCAAACTAACTTTTTCGTTTTTCACCCGAGTAGAAAGTTACGGGGGCATAAAGCGGCGGTGGCGCCGGCTTTCGTGACGGGTAAATTGGGAATCACGACGGCGAAAGGTTAATGACGGATTAATCCGTCGCTTGCTCCCGTTGAGGACGGAAAACATCGCAGCGATCCACCGAATGATCAAATGAGGGAGTTGGCTTGGTAATCACAAATTCGGGCCGGCCTCCGTCGGGCGATTCCGACTCCGAGGAGCTCTAATTTGGCGATTGACTTTTCCCAATGCTCTTGGCGATCGCGGGTATCTGGGATTTTAATTAGCACGCTCTCATGACTCAATGGCTGACTATTCTTTTACACATCATCTTCACTGATTCGATGGCAATCAAGAAGGGATCCAAATAATTATGAAGAAAAGTATCCGCATCATCAGAAACAAATGAATTCATAATTATTTCCCATTAAGTAAAATTGAATTTTGCAATACAGGTGGCTAACGTAACACCCGGCTAATCCTTTTAGTTTTAAACGGTTCTCAGATGTACTATGAGTGGGTAGTTTAAAGTTGACTTAAGTTAAAGTTTGAAGGATATTTCAGAGGTTGATGCTGGACAATTAATCTGGTTGCATTCCATATTGACTTGTGCAACAATGTTTCAACTGCGCTTATGTAAGAGAAGGCCAGTAAAAATAAAATAGATAATGCATGAATATATGTTTCTATCCGTGCGTAGATATTTTTTTAGAACTTTCAAAATATTTCCCTCACTTAGAAAGGTACTTAATTCGCAGTGACACTTCATAGAGCCCTCACTGGCTAATAAATTGCATCGGAAGATATTTCACTTCATAATTTTCACCGACAAATGCCGGGGCTCAACCATAGTTACGTCATGATTCCACATTTTAAAATTTTGTATCAATCACCTTTTTACCCTTCTATTTAGTGGCACTATAATATATTTATAAAATTCAATGTATCGCTACACCAGCATTTTATTAATCAAAGCCAATCTTACTACCATTAAAAATTTTCCTATTGACTGATATCGGTGACGTTTGAATAATTATAATAATGAATATAATTATCTGTGCTACCCCTGGGACGTTATGTTACCCGCAGTGGCATGGAATATTCCCAAGGAAGACAACTACCTTCGATGGCCTAATGGTCATTATCTCGATGGACAAAGCGGCATAGGTACCGGAATCCTGGGTTGACCCGCGAGGATACTCAATGGGAAAAGTTCATAATACCATAGAGTAAGACTACTTACTCTATGATAACACCTATTCCCGAGCACCGAGGGTGAGGGAGGAAAAATTAAAGGATAGAATAACTGGCGTCCTTACTAAATTTTTATATGGTTTGGTTTTAACCGTTTTATCTCCATTATTTCATAGTTTTATCGAGTTTTTAATCGATATTGGTCGTTTTTGCATTGCTGCTATTCAAGTTATTACATTAAAAATAAATAAACATTCATTTAGGTTTCAACCACAATTTAGTGTACATCACATGGAGTTTGGCGTTTTTATTAAGGTTTTTTATTTTAATTAAGTGTCAGGAACCCTCGTAAGAGCTCTTAGTGGTATCGCGATATCGCAAACGCCTCTGGGGATAAGGATAAGAACGGATTAGGAATCTGGAAGCCATTTGGGTGATGCGGCAATTCCAAATTTTCTTTTCCTAAAGAAATTGTTCTTCATAATAACAAGGTACTATCTGGATGTTTATCTGGAAATGTGACACTCACCCCTGGCGCTTCCGAAAGTGTCCACGAGGATCGTGTCGTCCCCGGCGCCTCTGCTCCACCGCACGGACGATGACGCCACCGACGTCCGCTCCTCTGGCGCCACCGTCGCTCCGTCGATTCGGAAACGGACGCGTGGCGTCGCGGTGGCCGTCGTCTCGAGAGCGACGCCGAAGCCGGCGGAGGCGCTGTCGTTGCTGTCGGCGTCGCGCGTCGCCTGGTCGCTGCGCGCAGAGGACATGTTGGAGCGCCTCCTCCTGCAGATCAAGATGGCGGCGAGCGCAAAGATGCCGCAGAGGACGAGCGATGCGGCGGAAATGAGCACGCCCAGGACGATCGCCATTGGTTCCTGCTGGATGACGTCACCGGCTACTGCCGCGTCAGAGTCTTGGTGAAAAAGAAGAATTCGTTAAGGCTGATTTTTTGGAAATAAAAAAAGCAATGATCTCACCGCATGAAGCGTGAGATTCTGGTGTCGACGGGTGAATAGTGGCGTTTACAGAAACAGTTTCAACTGTTCCCGATAATTTAACGCGAATTATCAATGTGGCATTTGAGCGACTTTAAATTACAATGATTTTTTTCCCTTCTTCGCTCTTTCTTTTCTAATAAGTTCTCTTTATTCAACCCGGCAGAAATTACTAAAGTATGTATAACAAGATTAATACAATAATGAATTGGAGACGTAAGCTTCGAAAAAGCTTCTGAGGAACTACTTCTTTTAAATACAATGAGCGTGGTGGCTTGCTGTTAGTTACTCTAAGGAACGATATATGGCGTCCAGGATGCATTAATTTTTTTGTAAACACCCCAAAGCCACAAAGGCCATTTTTCTTTAATTTTGACTGAAAACTCGCCTCGCTTTGAACATTAGAATCAACACCCATTGCATACGCTAAAAGGAAATTTGTATACCAAATATAGGTGTTCGAGGCATAGATTGAATGAGGGAAGCAATTTACTTTGAAATGCATGGATGTATGGGACAGAATCTACAGCAAGCGCGGAGCAACAAATTTGCGGAGAAGTAACGTCAGAAAAAAGGTGAATAGCTCGAGGTTCTTGCTTGAAACCATATAATAAGGCCAACTGCGAGTGATTAAGAGGCCAAAACAAGTTCGCATGCCATATAACTGGAAGAGGAGAATGATCGATATAAGATGTGAATGGAAACTTGATTACGGCAATGAAACAACGATGAAAAATAATTAAAATAAGAATATTGACTCATAATTTCCCTTATATGATAGCAATCGGAAGGAAATGATGTATTCAAGCATTCGGAAAGAGAACGTCTTTGTATTACGACCAAATTTCTTTCGCCAAGTTATCAAACTAAAAGTATCTGGATGCAACAAACACATATTTCAAATTATGAAAGATTTATTTCCAACACTTTGGACTCTCTCTATCAGTTGGAAACAAAGAGTAAGACTGGAAGTAAGATGAAAATTTCCACACAGAAAGAGTTTTATCTACAATAAAGTTCCTTTATACCTACATCTAAGTCTATTTGAAGTAGAAGCAAACAAAAAGATGCTACGGAGATTCATGCAGTAATATTTTCATTTATCCTCAATAACACCCACGAGTAGGAATATAAATTATGCACTAACTTCCGTTTTATCAGGCCTTTAATAAACTTCCTTGAGCCTTCAATCGTAGCACTTACGTATTGAAAGAAGGGCTATACACTCTCATACATTTAAACAAATAGAAGAAAACTCTCTTTGGTTGGTGATTTTCATAAGGAGCTGGGTCAATGTCAAGATCTAATGGACAAGACGAAATGAAATTGATAGTATCTTTCTAAGAAAATTAGGTAAATAGACCTAGAAATATCTCATAGTACCACCATGCAAATCAGCTATGTGTCGCACTGACTGTAAACGAAATTGTGGCGCAAAAAACTGGTGAAAGTATCAGTGGCTCATATGCACATCACCGCCGGACGCAGGGTAAGTAGCATAAGGAAACAAGGACAACCATAGAGTTGCCTTTCCTTTCGTTTCTTTTTTTTTACAATTTGAAAGCTTGCATGAATCACAAATCTCTTCCTAATGAACATTTTACAGAGATTGATGTTTCAGTAATCTAGGTCCCTATTCGCGATTCGAAAAATTTACTTCCCTTGGTCAAACCCGATTAAAGAACGACAAAAAGAGGAGATTGAATGAATCACTAGTGTTGAGATACCAATTAAATACTGATAAATCTTCACGTATCTTCAGTCTGAAAAAATCTTCAATTAGATGAAGATTTTTCCAGACTGACTCATAAAATGGACGATGGAAACGGAGGTCAGGAAGACAAAAATTATCGAACAATTGCGGTGTTTAGTATGAGCACCCATATGATTGACTGTATCGTATTTACTGTTCTTGTGAGGATGGCATTTGAATATTAGTCGTATGCATATAACATCCATGTGAATGGAAAAAGGAAGAAGCAGTCTCGCTGAAGTCGGAATTCGCACCTCGCTATCCTCTTTGCCAAGCAGGGTGTAAATTTTTTGCCCATGTACAAATATAAACGGCAGTGACACCCCAAATGATCAAAAAATTAGCAGAGCACAAATACAGCATTGGTGACGGCGGTTTCGGCCTTGAATTTTACTCGAAGTGCTCAATTTTACACGAAAGAGCATAACGAAGATGTTTTACAAAAACGAAAACTTATTAGGAAGCCTTGTAGCGTAGTATTTAGAGTCTTATTTATTTATTTCCCACTTCCCCGTATACAGCTCAGAATAAGCCTTTACAACGGGTGTTTCAACATTAACAACAGAACATTACAACTTCCATGCCCTGGATAGAGACCTATCCTGGCGGGATTCAAACCCATGACCTACGGATTGGCAGGCGAGGACTTTACCCCTCCGCCACCGAGGCCGACTATAAAATCTAGAGCCACAGGTTAAGACCTTCGAAAGCACCCAAGCCAAATTCTCAAAGAGGTAGGTGACAGAAGGCAAGGGACACTAATTGGCAGTGCTTTTTTCGCACGTGGGAGCCTTAATTTCGGATGAGCTCTACCCTCACTTAACGAAACTTCTGGCTGAGCTACTGAGTGAGATTAAAAATTAAAAATTTCATATAAATCCGGTATTGCATAGTAAATATCTTTAGCAAGGTTGTTTCAATTCATAGGTATATTTTGTAGTCATATGCAAGAATATATTTACATTCACAAAATTTTTCTGCAATATAAAAAAGATACTAATTCATGCATAACAGCCAAATAATTAATTAAAAAAACAACGAATAAGAAAATTAGATGAAAATATTACTTTAAACTTCGAATTCTATATTTCGATTCCTCTACGATTGTCAAGGAAAAAACGAACACAGCCAAGGCGCTAAAAATTATATCGCTAAACCTATAAATATATTACTATTCACTAATAGCCAAGCTTTAAAAAATCTTTTCAACATTACTCACAGGTATTTAGATACGCATAAATATAAAATACTAGCCAGCAACGACACACGGGCAACCGAAATATTAGACCTCCATACTTACTATTCCTTTGTCCCACTGCAGAAGAAGTTGTGTTTGGAGGAAAAAGATAATTAGAAGGACAATTTTAAAAACAATTTTTAATGGAAAATAACGTGGAATATTTAAATAATCAAAAATAAAAACATAGTTACACAATAAATTTAGCATACTCAATAGATCATTTTGTAACGGAGAAAGATGCATTTGAAATATTTAACTACATCTCCAGGGGTACTAACTGGGAAGGGTATTTTCAATCACATAGTATACAGAATAGTACTCGGTAACATTGAGGATACTGAAGCAATACACCAATGCTATCTTAAAATACTCTTAATAAGTAATTTTTACTTTGTATAGTATTGCCGGAGACAGCTAAAAGGTATTGTGTGAGTATAAACTGCAAGTACTTTTACTGCTGACGTGATTCATAATTTACGACTTCATTAAGTGTTTTTTGACGTGACTTGGTGGAAGCAATTTCGTCTGCATGAAAAAGTCGGCCAATATTTAAAGGCGAAACTCAATGCTTGGGCCAGCTCTGAAAAAGGATTGGACTCGAGTAAATCTATTGTATTCAATTTAAATTAGGTCAATTGTGGGTAATTATAAAGCTCTATAGTGCACACAAGATCAAAGTTATACACAAAATATAGACCGTGGAATTAATATATATTATAAAATATTTATTCACCAACGCCTGAACTAGCATTAGGCTTATTTGACCACAAAAATTCTGAACGGATAAAAGCCTAACAACATTTTGGAGGAATATGCACCTATTCTCAGAGAAACGCAGGGTTTAAAATAAAATAAAAATGAAGTTTTATTCCCAGGCATGTAATTATCGCTGTTACTATACTTCAGCGCTTTCCAAATATTTATGATACGCAATGAATCCAATTTATTGAAAACAATTACTGATATGGATTAGATGTTTGGCTTCTCCTTGAAAATTCACGGATGACCCGGTTCTCTAGATTATTTTGCGCTAGTAAAACACAGGTCCAGAAGGTTGTTAAGTAATTCAATTTTGTGGCGGATAAAAAAATGGAAAAGAAATTCACTATATGCTTGAAACAAATTGGATTCAAGTTCTAATGGATGGCACGCTGATTGCGTGAGTTTCAAAGAATAAATTCGCTCCGACGATTTTCCCATTTTAAACTATAATAGGCAATATTCTCATAAAGGTCAAAAGTGAAGAGTTTAAAATTTTATTTTCAAATAACTATATTTCTCATTGATAAAAAAAATGGATGGATAAATTTTACAAATATGCACATCCAGTTATTTCGATTGAGGGTCGGAAAAATTTTTGCTTAGTTTTTAAGAAGGTGTAAATTCTAAAAGCCCAAATGTTCAAAATTTTAAAAGTGAACTCACGGCATTATATGACCTTCCGCTGTAATTTTTAGAAAATTGTGCGGAAATCTTAACGAAACGTTATTCATGGATTTCTTGACCCAAACGTAAGAAGCAACCGGAAACGTCATTTTCCAGACTGTTGCTGTGACAAAATGACTATGTGCACTTATTTGAAGGAACGGTCGTTTACAATGTATAGACAATGATCAATCAATCAATTAGCCGCTAAACATTTAGGCCAAATTTCAATCCACTTTGGGGTAAACTAGACGAACTTAAATCTCCAGTTTCCGGAATGGATGTGATCATATTTTTCAGATTTGGATGAACTATCGACCAAAAGAAGACGTAGAAAGGTGAAGGCTTATCATGGAAATTTATGATATTTTGGGTAAATTTCATACATTTGACTATTTTCAATCTAATCAGATAATTTAAAGTAGTGTTTAAAAATTAAAGAGGGGATAGTATCCTTTGGTGTATCTGTTGTTAATGCATTAATAATGCACACAACGTAACTTTCTAAATCAAAATTTGAGTTCTTCGTTAACGCATTTCATCCTCCATCATCCTATAGTCACAATCATTCTTTAGGCAATACTTTTATATGCTTTATCTTAATATCTTTAATATAATTTATCTATAAATCTCATGCATCCCTTCAGCTCTAATCAAAAAGTAATTACAGCACTAACGCACATCACATATCTAGTTAAAAACTTTTAAAGCACAAGTTTAAAGTATACGTTCTCTATGCAAGGATTTTAAACATAAGCACATTAGAAGTAAGGAGAGGTTTCACAAAGTAAAGCCTGAAGTTATTAGTTATAAGCACATTATCCTTAAAAACCACTTTTAACCAAATAGTGTAGCTTACGTTGATAAAATAATATTCAAAGACCAAATAATATGGCCATACGTTAATTCCGTGTCATTACGTCTCTATAGAAAGGTTGGTGCAGCTCCGTAGTAAGTTCCACCAGCCCTGCGTCGAAACGTCGAAAAACGTGACGTTACTTACGGAGACCGCTGACATTAAAGTGCGCCTTGTTTACCCCCAAATGTTTTGCTCCAGATGATGTACTTGAGTCAATGCATAGTACTAGTGTACTTTGGTGGTGCTCCCTCCTCGTTTTGCACACTCACCAGTCATGGTCATGGCATCCCCTCCCGGGTGCGGCTTCGAGTGGTGCGCGTTGGGGGGTGCGGAGGGCTGCACCCGCGGTATCACCACTGCCTCGCTGCGCCCCTTGGCGTTGGCCGCGTGCACCGACACGTCGTACGGGCGACCCGGCTTCAGGGCGTCCAGCGAGAAGACGGGCTCCGCGCCCAGGGCACGGTACACCACGGTGGAGGCGTCGGGGTCGGCGCCGAAAGGGCCCGACGGCCTCAGAGGGGCCACGCCGTCCTGCTGCTGGCGCTCCTCGCCACTGGCGCCGGCGCCCAGCTCGTTCCCGGCGCCCATGGCCTCCTCCTCGTCCGGAATGGATGCGCCGGACGGCGTCACCTCGAGGACAAAGTGCTGCGGGAGGCCACCGTCGAAGCCGGGGGAGCAGGAGACGCGAAGGCCCACCACGTCGCCGTCCGCCATGCTCTTGATGAGCGAACAGTCCTCGGGCGGCTTCGGAGCTCCTAGACATGTAGGTGGAAATTGTACTTTGAATTGATTTGGGAGTGTTGGGGACCTTCGGCCGAGCGGCCAAAAGAATAATGAATGGGGAAAATGGAACTTATACCAAAATTAACAACTAAATGCTTAATGTAAAACTAAACAGAATAACAAAGGAATAATATCAGAGTGTGTATTTCAAGTAATTAGAATGGACATGTTTCAATTTATTAAATATATTGCTAAAAAAACTCCTGTAGTCTCCAAGGTATGCTCATCCAGAATTCACAAACTTCTTATGGATATTTTTCTATGCTTGATACACTCTCTGAAAGTAAAAAAAACATTCTTCCGAGCATGCGTGCCGGTCACTTTAACAGCATCCAGGGTGTGTTACTCCAAGTACCTGATAAAAATGGCGTTGTAACGATTCTCCAAATTCCCTACAACTGATTTCTTTCCCCAGCAGACTATTGTATCTTCCAAAGTGAAAACCACTGTCGAAAGACGCGGACACAGGAGCTTGGATGCTGTCAAATCGGCCTCCACGAGTGTTCTGAAGGATTTTTGGATTTTTTGCTTCCAGTGAGCGTAAGAATTCTGAAAAAAAACTAGCTTGGAGAAGTGTGTTGTAACTGAAGGAGTATACTTTGGAGACCACTATAGTTGAATAATTATACCACCAAAATTTTCTTTAACTAAATTTATCCTAATAATTTTATATACACACCATGTATTCTGAATATCAAAAAAATGTAACATATAGTGAATGCCAGTAACGAAAAATGTAAATATAATGAATAAAAATTGGAAAAAATATATTTGGAGTAGCCATAAGAGTATGAGGTTGAATTTAAAAGTAATAATTGGCTAAATAAAAAACTGCCGGAAAAATAAATATAATTACAAGGAGGAGAAATGATATGAGCCTTCTCAAAGTTTTGCTCTGAAAAAAAATTGCATTTGGTTACGACATTTCAGACAAAATGGATAATGAAATGAGCTTGATTAAAGCTGGGTAAGTAAAGATGAAATTCTGGCTCTCCCTATGGTTTCAAGATCGCGGCTAAACTACCAGGGTGTCCGTCCTCCTCAATTCAATCGAAATCAGTGAAGAATAGTTGCCTGGAGTACAACCATACCTTGAACTGCGTACTATTAATACTTAAATTAAGGTGTCATATAAACGGCGGAGTGTAAATAACGCAAGAGAATGGATGAAAGGTAAGAGATGGATAGAGACCACAATAAAGTTGCGGGCATTCGTTTAATAGGCCAAAATAATGAAAGGAGAAGAAAGTAACAATGTAAGCAACAATTTCATGTTTAGTGCAATAGCAAAATGATAAAAAAATAAGAATAGATTCTGATTAAACATGATAATATATGATGCATAGCCAAAAGAAAGAAAAATATTTCGAATGAGTAATGATAGGGTAGGAATGAAATGAAAATAGCTCCACGGAGAGGAAAGGTCATCGGATTCATACAAAGAGCTAAGTAGAGTTGAATTGTAAACAATGATAGGGAATCAACGGAATATAGAGCAGGGGTAAAAAATCATTTAAGATGGCACTTTGCAGGAGTTAGTTAATAAATTGGGTGAAACGTTTGTGCCGCGACATGGTATGGGGGTCAATGTTACTGAGAATAAAACAAGAGGTTAGGGAAAAGATATCCAAAAATGTATACGAGAAGAAATCTATGTACAATTACTGTGGAGGAAATGTATAAAAACCATGAAACAAAAGAAGGATAAAAATGAGGCCTATGTTCTTAAAAAATATAACAAATTCATAATTATGATCGAAAATGGGAAATGTATAATCAGAAGCTCTCTAGTCTAGTCTCCTAACTTAAAAGTTAGTGGAAGAATGTGGAAGATTTTAATCCTCGTCTTCACTTATCTTCCCCATACATCCATCGAGTTTTTTTTGTAAACTGCGACTTCGGGTGTAGGCCAGAAGGCTTTTGCTGAGAATGATATGTCAAAAACCTTACAATTTTTCAGAATAATTCTGCTACAATTTTGGACGAACTACTGGTGGCGATGTTGACTATAATTTTCCGCTATAAGGCTCCCACTTTCTAAAACTTTGATGCATCACAGGGGCTGGCTTAGTTTGTGCCAGTAGCTTTACTTTTTTTCCTGACGAGCCATTTCCTTCGTCATTCCCCGTCGCTACCTCTCGCTTCTCACAAATGCGTCGATTATTTTCGACGGCAAAGTTTCTCCCCTTATTTCCCTCCACTGAATGCATTTCTTCCGAGTCTTTCGCCTGCAGCATTTTTGCACCTCGACTCCCAGAAGCGTGTCTTCCCATTGGTTGGTCCATCGCCACGACTTAACTTTTCCCCGTGAAATGGACCGAGCGCAATTTGCAGATAAGTTACCACCTCAGTCTCCAGAGGGTTTTCTTCCGTGCGGAATATTTTCATTTCTCGCCGATTCACATCTTGAACGCACCACTTTTCCCATTCATTTATACGTGTCGTCTATTTTTTAGCTTATATTTTCTACATGGCATTGTTTCACGGTGAATAGAATCCTAATTGTCTTATGAAACGACATCAAAACGTAGTATTTATAGAAGTCAAATCACTATCCACCATCACATTGAAATACGCTTGCGGTGTAGCTTAGCGTAAGATTCGCTATCAAAATAGAATAGAAGGTTATAAGAGAGTTAGCATAGTTTTTCAACTATTTATTTGGCCTAAAGAGGAAATGGATACAAGGAAATGTTGCACATCGGCTCCTGCGCGTGTGGCCAACCTTGAAATGGAAAAAAAACCAAAAGAGAGATGTTGGATCTCGATAGCTGAGAACGACCTGAGTGTCTTCTTTCACGATATTTGTTTTATTATTACTATATATTGATTGATATTTGTCTTATTTCGCGCGAAGCTAATATTTATTGAACAATCAAGAATAGATGTTTTTCAGGGAGGCGCGTAGAACATTTTTGAACTCCACCATATTTCTAGGTTCAACAGAGAAGAAAATAAAATATGAGAGATATTTTGCCGAACGGATAGGTAAAGAAATATGTATTTTCCCCGTAGAGTGAAGGACTTCAATAAATGTTCGGCGGAATTTCGTTATAGCATTTCCTTTTTATTTGTTTGATTATTCTTGGCTAACCCCCCCTCACTCGGCTATTAAGGCGGCTTATGGGGTAATATATAGATGTAGATTTCATCTTTCAAAATTTTATCTCAGAAAAAAATATTTCGTCAGTAATTTTAGGGTTGACTAACCGGTACATACTACACTGATACCCATGTATATTTACAGCCACTTCGCCCCACGCATACTCTAATATTATGTGCCAAGTTCAAGGCATAACTTCTTGAAGAGTACCTACTAGCATTGGCGGAGCAAACTCGGCGAGTCCTGAAAGTTAAACGAGAAAAGCGACTTGCGTCGGAGCAAAGGAACGTAAAGGAAGGTAATGGAGTAACTGGAATGTCCACAACTTTCTGAATAGATTATCGCCGCTAGTTTGCCTCATTCAGGAATCGGAGTTAATACTCTTCTTCGGGCCAAAGGCATAAGAGGTGTGGAAAGTTCCCGTGTGCCCATTCCGACGAAATTCAAAGGTTAAACAGAGGCGCTCGGGATCTGAACTCTTCTTGCTACTAGTGGGAAGTGTTTGTTTGCGCGGCCCTGGAGATAGAAGGCGGCCACCCCTGAGGACAAAGGCAAAGTGCCTCCAAACCTCTTAAAAAGGCTCGCAATCCAAGCGATTCAAAACAAGCTCTTCCTCCGAAATTTTCGAATATATTACGTATCCGAAAACGTACCGTTTTCACATGTGAAATCATTCAGCGTAAGAAATCATATTCGTCCACACAGCGAGCAGATTAAAAAACGCTTGGGAAACTATTTTACTAGTTTACTCACTTCACGAAGCCTTCCCTCAACTCAAGAATTTCGACCTCACTTATTTGATAAATTTTCTAATAACTCAGGACTGGAGGTGGTGAGAGGTAAGTTAGTAGTCATCTATTTAAAATTAATTATTGTCGAAACTCAAGCATACGTCAGCAAATTTCAAAATTTACCTTCATATGCATGAATTTATAATTTAACACTGTTTGATGCGCGGATAGAAGTCTATTAATAGCAAATATAACCTTCTTTTTTGGTCGGAAAGTGCGTTAAATGTGTAATAATAGTGCAATCATGTTGAGCAAAAACGATTATGTTGCTATATATTCCGTTAATCGTCCTTCTTCCACAAAAATGAAAAGTGATTGGCAAAGACTGCTAATTTATGATCTGATCTAAGAATATACCTACTGACTGCTAAATGTGCAACAGGACCAAAAATAAATTACGAAGAGAAGCCATAGCGTTGGTTTTGATGAGTTTTCTGCCAAAGAAGAGAGCACCATTGAGTGGAATTTCGCGAGACCCATCGTATTTTGCCAGTTTCCATAAGGTATCACTCGTTAACATACGCCGCCATATTATAATACTCAGGGCACCTTTCAACATAACTTGTACCTATCTCAAAGATGAAAAGTTTTCCTGCTAGAATATAATGAGACTAAGTTTTCATAATTAATTTGAGGGTTTCACTTATAATACATCATACACTTAAAGATTCAAGGGGAAAGTGTAAGTTCCAAACAAGCATTAACCTTCGTCACAAAATAGACCGGGCAATCGTACATGGCAACCATCAACAGCTCTTTCTCGATCCTATAGAAATTGGTAAAAATTACGAGTATAATCGCCAATAATAGGATAAATAAAAAAAGGCATACGAGTGCTACCGGACTAATGCCGCATAAAGAAATGATGTACATTTCATTCAGAACTTGACGACGCCAACTATAATCCGGGCTAAACATTTGTTTCTCAATAATGAATGAACGTGGAAAAAACTCCAAGAAAATGATGCAATTGAAAAACCGCGGTTGCCTCCGTGCCATTAAAAAATTTGGTTAAATCTATTCCTACGTAAAGTTTGCATAAAAATTGAAACATCTTAAGTGAGCAAGTGGGGAGAGGGCAAAGGAAAATGCAATGTTTTATCAAAATGAGGGCGATGGGAGCTTAACAGTGATCATAACTGTGCTCACGTAATAGTTTAACCCTCCATTTTATATTACAGAGTCAGAATAATGCAACAAATAACGAATTGACCTCCGGCAGCTTGTTCAAGGATCTAGCTTAACCGAAACCTAGATCATAATTACTAATAGTTTTAAGGGCTATAGTATGAGATGTCGTTTTAAGGCCACCTAGCACTATGGATATTCATTTCTCGGAAATGGAAATCCAGAATGCTATGCGGGATGCAAACATGTGTAAAGCAAAAGCCCTTGGATTAACCCGACGTTACCACTAGCAGCAATCTTCAACAAGGCTATCTCCACGAGACCAAAAGGCCAATACTGTTTCACAAAAAGTGTCATGAGAGAGGTTTGCAGATACGTGATCTCCTGATCGAATAAAGTGAACTTTCAGCAAGAGGTGAGATTGCTCTGAATTTACCAAAATCCCTCCACATTGCCTTTGATTCCTGAAATCCGAACGCGTGCGTCAGGCTGCTTCGGTGATTTTTGTTCCGATGAAGCCGGAGTCAAAAGAAAGTCGGGTGAAAGGTCGCAACGGACGTCAAAGAAAGCGGAATACGAGGGATAGGGAATTGAAAGGACACACTCATCCTTCCTCTGTTAGTCAGCTTCGGATTACAAAGCATTCCAAGCATGCAACTCCACTAAAAAAAAATTATGAGGTCGAAGCAACAATTTATTTCTTTGGTGCATCGCGTTTCGATACGGGCTTTGTTCAGAAAATAACAAGCATTTCATTTATTAGAAACAAATATGTATTTATTCGTCTACGTTAACGTTTTCACCTTCAAAATAGTCCCCATTCGATACTATAAAGTTGTGTCACCGCTTCCTCCAGTCCTTGAAACACTTCACAAACTCAACCTTTGGAATAGCCTTTAGGTATTTCAAAGATTTTCTTTTAATGGAATCTATGACATCCATGCTAGCAAAATAATGTCCCATTTAATGTGGCCTTAAGTTTTGGAAACAGGAAGAATTCTATGCCGGGTAAATATGGAGGGTGGGACACCATTACAGCATAGTTTTTGCCAAAAGTTCACGAACAAACATTGTAGCGTGAGTCGAAAATCGCCGAGCTCATAAGAATACGTCTAACCTCAGAGAGGCTTCCACAGATAAAGTAACAATGAATACAACTGCAAATTTTATCATTCTTCAGGGGCATAAATAAAATAACGAAATTAAAAAAAAATTGATAGCTTGACTCTTCAAACCCGCGAAATTTATAATATCCCGCTATTTTCCCAACAAACCTCGTATTTCCAAATTATGCGTTGAAAAGTCACTGGAATGGAGAAATGGAGCCTGTTAGCGTGGTGAAATCTTCAGTATTCTATTGATCGCGGAGTCCTAGGCTCATATCCCGGGTGAAGCCATCGAACACCCTACCAAATATCCTCTAATTGCGAGGCGGCTTAGTGTAAGGAACAGACCCCTCCACCTTGAATATGTGAACATCACACGCCTGTAGCATGGTCGAGGGGGAGCTCTACCCGTATCTATCCAAATCAACCTACGGGTTGGATCATTTAGCGTCACAGTTTAGAACAGCCTTCAACCCAAAATTCATTTTGATAAGAGTCTAGACTGTATCTCTCCATGACGTATTTTCCATTCAAGAAATTCATGTTCCGACTCATAGGCAATAACTCACAACAAATGTTCGAAAGTAAAACAATCTGACCATCTTGCATTAATTTCTATGCATGCACAATTAAAATTTTTCCATCAACCTATCTTTTTCAATAGTGTACTGCAAAATTATTTTAGCCGTATTATGAGGAGAAGTAAGGAGATTTTTCGCTTTCATCAGAATCATGAAACGAGTCGTGAGCTGTGCGACTCGGTGAAATTTCGTCATGATGCTCTAGAGTTTTATTAACTTAATTACTTTGACTTGCTTAACAGAAAATTTTCACATTTAAACTCTAATTGCGTAGACATTTTTGATCGTGGATTACGATATCAATATGCGATCATTTTAGTCGCTGCTCACGGGTAACGTGTTTAAGTCCGTGGAAACGAGACAGAGAGAGCAGTAAAGATTTTATTAATGTGAAAAAGTAATTCGTGCGGCTTTTGAAAGAGAAATTTACAATACTTATTAATCCATTTTATCTTCAGCATATCTGAATCGCAAATTAAGAAAGTTCAACTGGGTAGGCGATAAGTCTTCCACGTGATAAATCTTCTCTTCGAAGACACGACAGAAATCTTGATTCAATGTATTTGCAGCATTTAAACAGGTAAACTTCAAAGGCAGAAGGGACTGGTGGATATTTATGTGTTCATTTAACGCAGGCAGCAAACACTGATCTAACCACATAGGTAAAATACTTGATGGTATCATGTTTTTTATTCTATTAATTATTCATGAGGTAAGTCAAAATTGCATGTTCTTAATCAAAAATAGCATATATGAAAATATTTACCCCCGAGAGTCACGTTTCTTTTGTTTTCTTACCTCTATCATCAGAGATAGTATAGCCACTCATTAGACACTTCTGTGTCGATGATAGCTGCGAAATATCGTCTTAGAGCGACTGATACTAGTGGACCATTGTATTCAACTCCATGTTGGCCTGAAAAGTGTTTAGTCACCGTTGTGGATATTGCTATAAAAATATAGGCAGTAAATATATATTATTATTTACAGATTGGGCGCTGTCTACTTTCTATGTTTATTTTTTAATAATTTAAAGTACACAAAAATATGCGATTCAAGCGACCTAAGAGGAAACGCAATTTTCAAATGTCTGAGTTTGGACAACAATGAGGCTAAAATGTTGAAATATAATTTATTTTTGAGTAAGCTCTGGTCATTTTCAGTAATTAGTAATAAAATATTTTCATGTAGAATTAAATATGCAATAATAAATATATAACTGTTAAAAAAATGAAACTACTTGATATATTTGAAATTTTTTTTCAGTCAAGGTAAATGTTGTAAGAGCAATGATTCTTAGTTTACAGCAATTACATATGATAGTGGCTATGTATTTGTGGTGCCTTAGATATTGTTGTTTTTGTGGAATACGACTTTGAAGCATAAAAAAGTGAACTTTAGCAAAACTCCTTTCGGTGTTTCATTCAAATGCCTGAACATTCATGAAAATTAAATTCAGTTAATTAGCGATTCATTTTTACAGGTCTTTAAAGCATAGTTTTTGGAGATACATCCTCAGTGTTGACCCCACACTTCTCATTGGGGCCTCTATGAATTTGAACGGAATGCGATTAAAGCAGTGTACTTCGACCTGTAAAACCAGTCTTATCGCTTTTCCGAAGAGTTGTCAAAAGGGGGGGGGGTGAGGTTGAGGAGGAAGGGGGTGCAGGAGCGTAGAATTTCGCTCGCAGCGTGAAAGCGAGAGGGAGTGAACAATTTTTTGCTCCTTACAGCGGCGTCCTTCTCTTTGCTGGAAAGAACCGGATTCTTTTGGTCGAAAGGAGTAGCCTGCGAACACATTTCGTCCGGGAGTAAGGAGGCGCAATCGCGCGTGGCGATCAGAAGAGTGTCGGGCGGGTCGTCGTGCCATTAGACAGCCAACTCCCTCTTTCCGCACTGACAATGAGTGAGGATAGGCGGCAAATGCCGTTGGGTAATCTCACAAATATCCTTTGGAACGTCTTACGGCAGAATGAAGGGGAACCTGCGTGTTGTTTACATCGCAGCGTTTCGGAAGGAATCATATTGGGATGCAGCAAATTAAACTGCAGTCCTAGTGAAATCCCCAACAACAAACTGTGACCAAGAGAATAGATTATCATCAAGGACATATGCCAGGCGCTAGTCCATGCACCTCCTCGGCTGAGACGGATTGGATGAGGAATATTGAAGAGGTTTTTACTTTTGCGGTAATATATTGTATCCCATGCATTTTTATTAAATCTTTTGCTCCAGCGAAACATTGGCAAGTAAAAAAATCGATACGGGGAAGTTTTGAAAACAAGTGACTCATGATACACGATAATGGATGAAGTAGATGAAATAGTGCTGTTCCATTTACTAAAATGAATTTCATAGAAAAATTAGTTCCCCATGAAAATGTTAACATCTCGAGATATAGCTCTTTGATATAAAGTCATCTAGTGTTTGGTAATGTCATTTTTTACCACCATAGTCACTAGTATAGAAAGCTAAAATATGATTCTTTAAACAAAGCTTTAGTAATTTAATTGTTGTCATTTCTCAATGCTTCAAGAACGTACCGCTGAAATTATGATTCCGATTACCATTGGGATAAATGAAAATTTAGTAATTTTATGCACAATAATGTTTACAAAATCAATTGATGTAACAGAGGTCAGGACTTTTTCGTAAGGAGTTCCTTAGAGAGCAACTCAGCGCATTTCATTAAAACAGTGTAAATGACCGTCACTGATTGGATTTTTTTATCGGCCTACTCATTTCGTTATCACATCGGATTTCACCTCGCTAATGAAAAGGCACGCTTGGGAGAAGCAATGGGACGAGTGTTAGAGCGATCAAGGTGCCAATGGACAACGAACTATCGATGTCAATGAGCCAAGAGAGCCAACAAATAGCACAAACGCTCACTCAATTATTCAACCTAAGATTGTTTCGGATAGGACAGGATAGAGCTCGCCTGGGCCTAAGCCACAGAGTTATAAATATCATACATTTAGAGTAGTGGGGGCCAGTCTCATTCCCTGGACTAACTAACACTTCTAAGATTATTTTCGGCAGGTTACGTGAGTTTCATCTAGGATTTGAAGTCTAGACCCCTCGATCAACAGACAACTGCTCTATCCACTCGGCTATGGCGTTTTGTACTTCGATGGACATTAATACAAACGTCAAGAAACATATGCTGAAATCAATTGCATCTGGTCAAGTTGTAAATAAATTTGAGACAAACTTGAAGAGGATATAATACGCCCAGCCTATCGACATTATTTTCATGCCCTAGAGTATTATTTGTGTAAAACTTTTCCCATAATATCTAAATCTACAGCGCATACCCATAACTAAGATCCCGTCACGTATCCAGTGTGTCTGAAACATGAACTGAAGAGAATTGATGATTTTTGCCGACTGGCAGAGCAACAATGCATCCTGACAATTTGGAGATGCTAGGATAAATTTTATTTAATCTAAATATGGTCAGAACTTATGCGGAATTCAATTGTATCTTGTCATGTTGGAAATAAAGTTGAGGTGAACTTATGAAGACACATTTCTCCGCTCTCTTAAGTACTCCATGGAAACCTACCTTAATCGGTAGAATACTATAATAAATTGATATTATTTTCATCTCCTAGAGTATTCATAATTCAAAACTTTTCCAATCATGTTGAATTCTTTAGAACATACATTTAGGTAAGATCCCCTCAAGGATTTACTGTGACTGAATGCAGAGAACTAGTGATTTTTTCCGACAGACAGCACAATAACACATCCTAAGAATTTAAAAATGTTGGGATAAATTTAATTAAATTTAAAAAGCGTCAGAACTTACCACCAACGTTCGATAGACCGATCTACATCTCACTACGTATATCTCTTTCGAATTCTAAAGTATAATTTTGAAAATCTAAGGGCAGAAAAACTTTTTTCAAATTTTCCCTATATTTAAAGATGAAAGGCATACCTCTGCATTTTCAGAAATGTAATATCTACTACTTGAGAAGGCAATAAAAAATTTGAAACATATCTACTCTAAGAAGCTAAAAACTTCAACGAACATAATGGGATAGTTAAAAAGGCATTTGTCTCAAAATTGGATAGGACCTGTTGAGAGAACGATAGCTGTAACGGTCTTTAATAATTGGCCCTAACTCCAGATATATATCTTACTTAGAATCAGACGTTGTCTTCTTTCGGATAGTTGGCTGACATTGCCATAAAATACATTATATTCGGTTAACAAAGATGTGGGCTCTCATTTGAGGTCCCATTATCAGTGAATACTTTATATTAGCAAAAATTATATTTTAAAATAATTGCAACAGTGGATAGCAAATGTTCAAGATGGCTGGGGCAAATATTGAGAAGGGACAACATCAGCATGACAAGACAGGTATTTAATTGTGGATCAAATTGTAGATGACCTCGAGGAATACCAAGACTGCGTTTGAAAGACTAAAGAATGAAAGAAGACTTGAAGCAGGAGGAGAAATCATGGAGAAGAGTGTAGGGGGTCATTGGTGAGGAAAATTACCATCTTGGGTTTACATGGCCAAATGATTAAGAGTAAGTATTATCAGCTAACATATATTATTCCTACGCTTACGGCCGAAGGGAAAAACTGTCCCGCGAAATGAAAAGGCGTGTTTGGGAGGATTCACCGGGATTGGGGAACCCACTTGAGTTTGAGCACTTACCCTCAATTCCTCGTCCTAACGGACAGCAACTTCAAATAGCCGCCCGTTTAATGGACGTAATCAAGGGCCCACCCATTGGATGGGCCGCATTCCTTGGGATGACGCTGTGGTCGACCTTGCTCAGGCGAAGATGTTCCCCTCACACCACGCTCAGTCCAACGAAATCAGACGCCGTCTTATGGAGAAGGGAGCCACGACATCGACGTAGATTTAAACGAGGATAGCGTAGATATAAAGTAGACAAGAGAGTAGAGTCTATTGGACAGAAGGTGGCAGCAGAATCATAAACACGTGCTAAGTTGGCGAAGAGATGATTAATGATTGAAGCAAGGCAATTCCACTTCCAACACATGCTTCAACATCGCCATCATCACCACTGGACAACAGACCTAAAATATTTTTGACTACGTTTTTCTTCTCTTTCACGTCCTCCTTTGATTGCTCCATATTCTTTATTCGAGGTCTTCCTTTTCTGTTACTTGATCCTCCGCGATTTTCTTCATAAGGCCATTATTTCTCACGATAAGGCCGATTAGTTTGTTTCGTCTTTCACCAAGATTTGAACTACGCTTCTCTCCTCCCCTGCTCCTATCACGACTTCTTGATTATTTTTTCTGCCTTGGTCATCATCATTCTTCCGTAGCACCACATTTCGAAATCTTCAACTCTTGAAAATATTCATTTTTTGTATTTACTGCCAGATTAACATCTACTTGGAGGCTTTTAAAATTAATTTCCAAAACAATCTAGGTTTTCCTTTTGCCTATTTAACCGGAAAATAATAATAAAAGGACTAAAAAGTAAAATAAATCCTGGGCCTAAATTTCGAAGGATTCAAATTCAATTCTTTTTAACCTGGATTGTATATAATAATAATTTTATCGGCCTTGGGGACGATGGGATAGCTTCCTTACCTTCCAATCCAACATTCGCGGGTTCGAATATCGCATGGGTGGTTTTTTTCCACCCAATACATGGGTTTGTGGATTTCGCATTAACTGTGACAGAGGTCCCGATGGTCCTAATTTTACTTGCTATAAAAACGATACAATCTGCCAATGATTCTATAGCTCATCTCAGACTAAGTCAAGAAAAAAGTTTGCGGTCAAAACTTACGATATTGAAGCAGAGTGTTGAAACAATTTTCAAGATAATTAAGGGGTCATTCGTAAACATTATGTGTAGTCAGAATTTTTCCATTCAAATAATCTAATATTCATAAACAAATATTTTACACAGAAAGAACAGACTGAAGTCGCTGGTCTAATCAAGCAACCCCACTTCAAATCTGAAAGATTCTCTTACCCAGAGTCACATACAAAATTTAAAAAAAATCTCATTTACTTATGTATCTCACAGAATTCTAAGTACACACCTACAAATACTACTAAAACCGATAAAAATAGTGAGATTCAAACACATGTAACCAGTTTTTTTTTAATGCGGGAGGTATATAACGTTGCAAGAGTAGAACAAAAACCTTTCCATTAAAGGAGGTGTAGCCATTAAGGGTCTTTTACACTCCAGCCCACTTAGCGCGTATTTCATTTTCTTTCCGCCCTTCACGGAGACGTTGCCAGTGTCAGGGACGGTCAACTCCAGCAGTCTTTGGACTTTATCGCACATTTAAGGAAATTTTAAATGGGGACTACAGGCCTTATCCGTTGGAAGCCTGAGGATAACGTCACCGGCTCCCAGAATCCCATTTTCCCGTCAAGAGAGACCCGACGCGGTCTGGTACCTCACTCACGTGACACGTAATTACGTTTCAACGGATTCCACAGAAGTTCTCAGGACTGAGCATGCGAAACATTTTCCTGCTGAGAAGCCTTACGCTCGACTATATCTTGAGATGAATCAAATAACCCATTCGGAAACGACAAAAAAATGACTACTGCGAAAGCGAAGAGAAGGAAATTAAAAAGATAAGGATTAGAGTTTTTCCTTAAACGAATTGAAACAATCATTTCACTCCACGTTATGGTAAGATTCCGATAAGGGTGGTTAAATAAATAGCAGTGACTCTCCTTAGATTGGTACGAGAAAACAAGGTGACAAGTAGATACCACCGATAGTAATCAGATCAAAACAGCAGTATTAAAATGCTATTCCTCAAAATTACATCAAATGTCCACGATTAGACATTCTCCCAGGTAAAATAAAGTCTCAAAAAAAGAGTAAGGCATTAGTTTCTCTCCAGGTGGAGAAAGGCGGTCGCATGAGCCAATAGAAAAGGAATTTGGAGCAGATACTTTGCGGATGACTCCGCCAAATTTCTTCACGATATATCAGGAAAAATAACAACATATTATAAATGAAAGAGATTTAACTTAACTTTTATATAGGGGTAGTCAAAATAAAAAAACAGAGGCTATAACGCGAGATGAACTTAGGTTCTAACTCCATTCACATTAAACACTTAGAGAAAACTGAATTGAAAAGCCCACATGCTGAAGACTCGAACCATTCACATATTTAACGGAAGCGTTCGAATCAAATTTTCTGTGAGCAATGTACCGCTATATTGTGTAAGGAAACCCGTCGATAGACGACTTATGCTGTTTAAGTCTCCCTTTGAAATGTGAGATGACTGACTCATGACGGAGGCTATGCAAAGGGAGGCGACCGCTATTTATTCGAAATTCAAATTGGGACGCTTTCATTTTTGCAATGACGACTGCTAGTAGACTTTTGCCTCCGAGTTATGGCTCCAAGTGCGAAGGAAACAGAATATTCAATGGAGTGCAAGTGAACGCCTCATCGGATTTACACTTTAACCCACCGACACCTGCATACCTGCGTTTTCAGAGTGACTGGCATCTCTGGTATCTTTCTTTTCAAGGAAAAAAATTCGAGTGAATTTTTTTCCTTGAACTTTCAAATTTTTGACACAAAAAAAATTAAAATTCAACTTTTTCGGTCACATTGGTCACATTTTTTGGTTGACTAATAACAAAAATTTTCCCATTATCACATCATGAATTGACTCATTAGGGTGTCATTAGAAATTATCATTATACGGAGTATAGAACCCACGATTCTAATTCATATTTTTTCCTTACGACGAATATAGAAGTTAGGCAAAACTATTACCGTTATAAGTCAAAGAAATGGAAAAGCTACAGAATACAACATTCCCAGCTTGTCTTATTTATGTATTTATTTACAATGTTTAACCTACCTCTATGCATGCGCTTATATTGCCCCGGCAATTTCTCAGCCGAAGTTATAGATACATATGGGGCATAATACCACGGTAATCGTCCATTAGTAAACATAGCTTTCCTCTAATTTCCTTTTCACCGAAATTAGGGTGTCAGTTATGTGAATTTTGCTAATTTATTTTGGTATTTTGTATTTCAAAGTAAAAACATTGAGAATTTAAAAAAATTAAGGAATCTATATGCTAAACGGCATATCAAGAAGCTATATATAACAAAATAAGAGAGAAGGTCACCAAGAAAGCAGCGGCCGAGAGCTGGAAACATATTATTATTAGACTACTGGTAGCAGTTGAAGAAGTTCTTGGTGGAAGAATAGTCGTCAAGAAGAAACGATGAATCACGCAAGAAGTCATAGATCTCAGTGAAGGGATAGTAAGAAACGATTTTTGTCTGAAAGGGAGAAATGCTAGACAAACATGTATGGAGACAAACGTGTACTTGTGAACACTTACAGAACTATCAAGTACATGGATGAGCAGATTCCGGCTATTGAATAGTGAGAAACCTCTTCAAGAAAATGGTAAGGTGTTATACCCAAAGGCACAAAAATGGAGAACGGATGATTAAATTTAAATAGACGGAAAGATTATCTGGAAGAGTTGTAAAACGCAAACCGTTTTCGAACAAAATCCATTGAAGAAGAATAGGAAGTGGTTGACCATGAAATTGGAACCCCAACTTGCTGATAAGAGTTGAGAGCTGCGTAAATCCAATCTCAAGGTTGACGCAGCTCATGGTCATTGGTCAGTGATGATGATCGAACGATTAAAAAAAAACAATCGCGTTTAAAATAAAAGAAGCGCATCATTTCGGGCATAAAATAAGTTGCAAAACTGTGAATACGACAAATATTGCTTGTTATTCAGACAAACAAATTCCGCAAGGTAGCTAGGGCCCTCCAAGTTCGCGGAGAATTGGAGGCGATATTCCTGCGAGAGATAAGAAAGACGGAATGACCAGCAGCGTGTAAATGGAGAAATGGTAATCGGAACCTCATTGTACAATTCAACTCGTATAGACAATAGGTCACTTCAAAGGCTTAATTTAATGATTGTAGGCATGTATCGAATTTTCCCAGTAAGAAATGAAAACAGAAACGCCTACCTGGTGTTTCCTACCCAGCTGTGGATACTAACTTTAAACAACATAAGGCACTTCTAGCTCCAGAGTCATCTCCTACGCAATTATATTAGCTTTTACTAGCTTAAAATTGACCACATTTAAACTATTAGTAAAATATTTGCGTATTGATTTCGGTCCAAAAACATTAGTCAACAGACGAAGCTGGTTGTGTTTCCAAAAGACTCAATGGTCCAACACGGTTAAAGTCACTAACAATAGTTTACGCGCAAGGTTAATGAGAAAAGAGCATTTTACGGAGTGGAAAACCTTTCAGCACAAATCCACAGAATTTTAATGGCACAAATTTCAATTTAAATATGGATTAAAAACGTACAAAATTCTCCTTTTCACGTTGTTTCTGCGAGCCTTTTAATTGCAATGAATTTCTACGCTGTGATGCTGGTGAAATTTCCTGAAAATTGGCGACTAATTTTTTCAACTGGAGCAGAGGTAATGGTGCGGCGTTTGATAGGAATGGATTCACAAAAGAGGAAATAATTAATTCTCTTGAAATTTAGGACAGCATTTCCGAAGGAAAAAAATTGTCAAGCTTAATGCCGGAGGTGAAACAACGTAGTTTAATTACGAAACTTTTGAAGCTGTGTAGATTCCGGCGGCCTTTTTGCGACTTAAATTCACTGCACCGCATGCATTCCATGTGCTTAACCGTAGGGTCTCTTTGTGGGACAGAGTCCTAATGGGCCCCAATGCAATCATGCTAAGTGATCTATGATTAATGAATTGTCGTAGGAATATTTGCACTATGCGTTTTAATCAGTCACGCACTCAGATACTACGAGTTAAAATTTTTGCTTAGAAAATGATTTCTCTGAAATCGGAAAAGTTAGAAAATGAGGTACTTATAAATATATTCCATTTAAATAATGATACATGATGAGAGTTAAATTCCATGGGAATAAAATTTCAAATAAAAACAAACACCGTACGAATAAATTTTATTGCCATAATTAGCCATCAAGGTCCATCAGTAATTTCGAACAAACATTCTCTCTAACCAACGGATGCTCTAAGCAAGGACCTTCAATTATAAAATAGCTTCGCAAACGGATTTTTTCTGAATGGAAATGGAATCTCGGGTTTCAGTGAACGTCGCCCCTTTTCGTAAATGGAAAGAAAAAATTTCATTTGCTATGAAGGCTCTCTAATTTGTTTCCTCGGACATAAATGACTCTCCCTTACTTGACATCCAATTCCACACACATCAGAGTGCACTTTCATACTCGGGAAGCATAAGCAATATGACGCGGTAATATTTGAATTGATCAACCAAATAAATTATGAATAAAGCGGTGCAATTTATCAAAAATACTTAGAGCAGACAGCGAGCGTTATTATTTTTTTAAACAGATTAGGTTTAAATCAAATTTGAAAGCTAAATGCTAGCCTTAGGCAGTTTGAGCAATCAGAAATAGAAATAGAAAAAATCTTTGGCAGTGACCCGAATAACATCACCATAGAGCCTTAGTATACTTAAAATCCTTTAAGAAACGAGAAATAACTTGTAGAACTGAGGTCTAGGAATTTATTTTCCCCTGATAAGCAATGGATTTCAATAAATACAAGGCCGTTGCCAAATCACCATGCCAACAAATTCTGAAAATTTGTCCAATCATTGAAGGTTTTCTGCGAATAATTTGAAGGCCTTAGAATAATTTGAAAATAAACAAATTCACACGAGCATAGTTGGGAAATGTGTCGACAAACGTAAGACATAAGCGCCGATTGATGCTTTCACCTGGGGGTTGTTTACACCCCTTCTCCGGAATGGATTTTTTCATTCTAAGTAACCCACATTTTGATAGATACTTTAAGCAAAACTTTGGAATGAGCGTTTCTTCGTTGATTAATCAATGATTGAATACTTAGAATTTTTATGTCAAAACCACGTTTTCAAACGGGTGTTTATGAATAACACATAAAATACGCCTACTATCCATAAAATTCCGTTACAACGCCTACTATCAAAAAGAGTGCAAAAGACAAAAATGCATCATATAAAACCAAAAAAAATTGAGGAGTGATTCATGTCGAACGTAAAGCAAGATTTAGCTGGAGGAATGGAAATTATCAGTGAATACTCGAATCGACGTATTTTACGTCAAATAACGAAAATTGGAAATAAGGATTGATTTTACGGGTATAACCGACCTTCCATGTTTCTTAAAAATTCACCAGGCACAAAACTGAAGTAACTTTGTTTTTAAATAATTTGAAGGCAACAGATAATTTTCATCATGGATGACTGTACCAATAGATGTCCTGACCTCTCACGTGTACGCCTATTGGGGCAGATTGCAGGGTAACACGCAGATGGAGAATTCACCACCTAGTATAGTGGGAAAAGTACTCTTTATATCACCTCAATACTATGCGGAGTCATTCCACGATTAAAATAGTTTTGGAGATCGCTGTCTACTTTATGGAAACTGCGCCGTTGATGGGAACCAGGCATATAAAAACCATGGCCTTAAAAACCAACTATTTCATATGGATCTCTCAAGAAAAAGGTATTACCTATTTTGAAGGTAAATTTAAATCCCTCAGGTCAAAATAAACTGCAATCAATATCTCGGCCTGCGTTTTTGCAATCTTATTTATATTAGGAATCTGAAATACAATGTAGAAACGGGGAAGGCGACCATAGAATCTCTGAATATTTTTAAGTAATCTCACTTACAGTACTTCTTTCTCCTCACCTACATTACTTTCGGTGGTTCTTTTCAATTTGGACGACATGGATGTTTCGGGATGTTAAAGGAGATTTCCATAGTTCGCGAAGACGCCGCGTGCGTTCGCCGCGGCAGCACCATCCATGCCGTTGCCTAATCTATGCATTCCTTGAGCGCCACCTGGCCTTACAACCTCGGGAGAGCGACTAGGCACACACACCCAACTGGCTCTCCTTCCCCCGACACGTCTCACACCGTAAACTGCACCGATGGGACATCTCCACTTACTTAGCATGCGAGTCCTGGCGAGGCGTTTATCAATTTCTGCAGCGTGCGTCGTCCCATTTGAGGGCATATCGGCCGCTATCAGCCGCTCTGCTACGGCACGCCTCCAAGGATATCAACAGAAGGGATCGCGCCAGTATCTCGCTGTGCATGGCTCTGCATCCTATGATTGAATTCACAGGTACGCAAGTACATCCACGTACACCGTGGATATTCCCCTGGCGACGCGACAAGCCCAGAGGCGTTACACGGAAGTTTGCAGGCGTAGCGCTATCGGTTATTCACCAAATGGAGGCGATGATCACAATTGAAGCCATTGGCTCAAGGGGAAAGATCACTCCCTACCTGCAGGTCGTGTTTTTATCGGTGATGTATTCCTACAATCAAAGCTTACGCTACCATGGTGAATGAAGACAAGTACTTCGTAATTCCACATATCTTATACCGGATGGTTTTCACAGAGAACTTATCATCATGTAAAAAAACACATGGTCAAGCAACCATGCTTCATACCTTGCCTATGTGCCTGATGATGAATTTATCAATGAATAATGCCTTTTATAGAACCTGGTTGCCGGGACTTCTAGTTCAAAATACAATATAGAGTGAACTCATCCATAAAATGCATTTTAGCATCAGCAAGTGATTCATAAATGACGCACAAAAAAGTAAAGAAACCGTTTACTCATGTGTTATTGCTCAAGGAAAAAATAGCATAAAATCTTTGGCTTTCTTTATAAAATGCAAATATAAAAACCTAAATATTTTACGTATGCAAATGGGACTCATAAAATACTGAGAATTGCTCAGAAGTGTGAAGAGGGCTCAAGCATTATCAAAAAAAGTTCTTATGCAATTATTGGAAGCTCCCTCTGCAATACGTAGGAGGTGGCTTACGATCAACGGGCACTCATTCCTAGATTCCTCATCAAAGAACTAGATGGCTTCGCGGACAGCCCGAGTGGGGCCTTAATGTGGATCCAGGGGTGGAAGACGCATGGCAGTGGGTGACTCTAGGGTGCCGTGTGCTTCGCGTCGGGAGCAGAGGGGGCCTGCAGGAATTTATCGCCCAATGTAAGCAGTGCGGGTGGACGGTTTACAGGGGGAATTTTTCCACGAGATGCATTGCGGCCATTTGGATGAGACACCAGGGGGGGGGGGGGCTCGTTTTTATATCTGCTGCAAATATTCATTGTGGGTTCAAAAAGAGCAGGGAGATGCTTACAGCTGGATGACGGCATGGTATGGAACGTTCGCAGGAGTCGACCGATAGCTAAAAACATTTGCTTCGTAAGGGATGGAGAAAAACCCGGCGTCGGAATCAGCCAAATCCAAGCGAAAGGTGCCAGGGGCACTTCGGCTTAACGTCCCATCCGACGGGCGGAATGATGTACCCGAGATACCCTCCCTATAAAGCACTCACTCACGGATATTCAGATGACATGAAGTTCTATCAAAACTCTTAACTAGTCCCGAGTTTTGAATCATATCCCACGAGGTGGGAAGCCACCTTACCGAACCAATTACCAGTTGGAAGATTCGTGTCAACACGATTAAACTTGGCACAACTTGATCCAGTGTGAATCAGATTAACCAATGCTATAGTTCTTCAATAACAGCACAAACGCACAAGACATACTAAAGTATTCACATCTTCTGAAGGAACAAAATGTCTTCCTCACTCCTGGCATATTTACGGAGAAATGAGACTTTATCGACTATTGACTATCCCGAGTCGAAGTGAATCTGCTAAAGCCAACTTCTAAATTTTATTTCAGCCAATTAGAAGCTCCACCCGGTTTTGCTAAACGTAAGTACAGTTACGCAAGTCAGAATTGCGTGAGCCTATACACGCTATTTACTGAAGATGTAGCTCTTCCGGGTTTTTCTCCGCGTCAGTCCACATGTCTTCTATTTTACAGATTCGCTGGTATTTCAGTCACCTTCTCCAGGTAACTTTAAACTTCAGGTCACTGAAGAGACTATTTTCCGCATTATAATTACTACATCCTATCTTTCGGTCAGGTTGCTCGTGAATGGATTCTTCAGGACACATTTCCATGGCGGAGCGAGGGAATAACCATCTTCCCGAGATCGTCTGATGTTTGAATTTCTCACGTCACGTGTGATATATATGATGGGTACAGGTGTTCACTGAAGAGGGTGCTAGTTACCCTCCATCAAAAAATCCTGACTCTTTTGCTAAGACAATTGAATTTAATCATTGCACGTAGATATAGAGTTACTTTGTACGCTGTCATGCGCACGGGTGCTGATATACACCGAGAGTGGATTTCGTCATGGAAGAATTAACTAGGATTTGAAAAGTCAAATGATTTTTCACGGTCAATTTTACCGTTGGTGTACAAGAGTTTATTTATTTCCAACGGATAACACCCTATAGCAATATGGATCAACTAACGAAATCATCAAAACAACTAAAACAATAAAAAACTAAATCTAGAATACGTTTCCAATATTCAAGTGACTCCATGCAAGAAAAAAAGAGAGCATGATGGTTGTAATTAGATAAATAACATATGAAGCAAACAAAATTTCTATGAATGCATTACATTCTTTCGGGAATTTAAAGTTATTGTGAAGAAGGAAAAAGTCACAGAGACACGGAGAAGTTGTCTCTTTCCACGGATCTCATCTCCTAACTATAGATCAAGAGAACCCTAGCATCTCCCTATGCAATACTAATACCTTCCTTAGTGATTCAGCAAGCTGGCTGAATTAAATAGGCGAGGACTGAGCTAATCTTATATTTAAGGTGCAGGTTTGCCAATTCAATGCCCAGGGGCAGATAGCTGTGCAATGATATATGAATATTATATATGGAAATATTATGTATAAATACATTATGCAATCGATTTCAGATGCTAAACAGATGATTTTTGCTTCTCAAAATCGTAAATAAATTCTGAGCCCTGAGGCTGAGAGTATAATTGATGAAACGGCGTTGAGAAATTGATAAACTCACTTATTAACAAACCCTCAGCAGAAATTAATACACAACCATTAAACTTAGAGGTGGAGAAGGAAATCCACGAAATAAATTGCCAGGCACGTACAAGCCTAGAAATCACCAAAACATTTCTACAGAAGATCAATAGAAAAACTGGCGCCGAAAGCTCATGTTACAAACATGTGCGCATCGAAAATTGTGTTTGGATATTCTTGAAATATCGTCATCTGCACAGTGTACCCAGCTTGGAAAATTTTCTTAATTAATTCTTGTTGTTCCAGAAAAAGAAGGATGATAAGTATCAGAGTGCCAGCATACGCACGCTTAAAGTAAAAGATTGCCCTCAGTTTTCGCAGAATTCGCTACGGTATCAAGCATAAAAAATGAAAGCTTTAACCTTGGATAAGGACTTAAATTAGTTGACTTTGTAATAAAATATGCAGGTAAAACCGTACATCCCTTTTTCTAGTTTCCTAGTTTACATAAAAAGGGAAAAAATGCTGTTATTATATTTTATCTGAGTCTTATTTAGCCTTATTTTCTACCCCCAATAGAATTTACAGTGATTTTACAAATACCTTTTCCCCATCGTACTCATCGGATAGAAACTACATTTTTGGGATCTCTGGACCACTGAACACCCTTGGAAATAAAATATTTACAGCAACTTTAAGAGAGATTTCAGACAATGAAACGGTGACAAATGGCTCTCAGTAATTTTCAAAAAGAAAAACTGCCCAAATCATTCCGATTCCGTTCCCATTATTAATTACCTACATATTTCCGCGCAACATTGTTACGATAGTGAAACCGGGAAAGACCTCAGGCATAGGAGAAGAAACATTGTATGCTTGCCAAAATTGACGCAGGAAAACCCAAAAATAACTCCCTTTTACAAAACAAATGAAATCCATTATTAGAGGATCAAAAACGCATTTATTCATTTTCAATTGCTCATGTGCAAAGCAGTTACAAAGCACGATAAATTTTCGCCACGGCCGGGGCTTAGGAGAGCATAAATGTTAGGCACAGAGGGATATCTGGTATATCCCAACACTTATGAGGTTGATTTGGCCGAAAGCCGACTTGATATATTGAGCACAATACGATCACATCGGATTGTGATGACCCACCACCCCAAGCTAATCCTTTAATCTCTTAAGTCTTCGATGCTTTCATCCACCCGCCCGCTAAACACCCCTTCAACATAAATACACCCTGTCAGGGCCGGTGGACGCACATTATTTCGTTTCCATCCACATTTACATGATCAAGTGTGAGCTAATAGAGACTCCATTACTACATGTGGTGCGGCTTAGATTGGCTGATCTATGTAGAAAGGATATCTTCCGAAGCGAGACGGAGGAGGAGTCCGAGTGCATTGAGAGTGTGACCAGGCTGCAAAATAATTTACAAACATTATACCGACCTGGATAATTTCAGATTTTACTTTGACATTGAGAGCATCATCTCAGAGACTTACTTTGTTTCTAGGACCGACAGAAAAATAAATGAAGAGATGATTCGCCGTAGCGAGAAGCATGGAAATTTACTTTCCCCCGAAAAATAAAGGTTTTCAATAAATGATAGGTAGCATTCACACCGATAAATTGATGTGCAACATATGTGAGATAATTATCACGGGAAAAATCTTCCGCGAAAGAGAAGAAACATTGGAAATTTGTAAAAATTGGAGGTTGCATAATTTATAAATTTTTATGTCATTGAAAATAAATTAATTTTAATATAATTTTATGCAAATTATGTATTTGTGCGTTTTTCATCACAGTTTTTGCATCTGATGACGACGTTCTTTGTCAAAACCGTGGTAATATAAAAATTATTAAGTAATCTTTGAATGCGAGAGGAAGAACAAGTACTACTAAATGGAAAGCCTGGCTCTTTTGCAAACCCTGTGAAGCCTTCGATCACCCCCAAACAAAAAATCCTCAGAGATGCTTGAGTCCACCCAGGAAGAGGAACTGCTCCCACATAAACAGAATGGGTGAATTGACATGCTTGTAGCTTGGTGCGGGGTGAACTATACCCTTATTAATCCATACCATCCTACAGTTTGAAACACTGAATAAATTATCATAACACGGTAAAAACCACACAACTTGTGCAGGACACAAAAATAAAAACCACACAAATAATTTCCAATGTGAAGTATACTTTAGACTGGATTATAAGGGTTTCATCCTCTACGCTTTCACTTAAATCGGCCAACACTTTAATACATCTCCTCTTTCCCATGATGTTCCTATACACCGCTTCCTTCTTTTCTTTTGTTTTTTTTTTCCTTGGGAAGATTGTCGCCGTGGCAGAGGTGCCCTCCGCCGCTGCTGTCACCTACTGGCCATTTTTCTCACTCATTGGGAGTAAATTGGACGAAGTAAGTGCGCTCTTGGCACTGTAAATTGGTTCCATCTCAACGCCCCACTCACTACTCATGGCTCACGAGTAACGCCATCAGCCTCACGAGGGAATAAATCGCACTGCGGATCCACATACCAACCAGCGTATGTATACGCACAAACAGGTCAAGGCCGTTGGTGCACGCAGTTTATTTCACTAAGGAAACACTGAAATACTGACACTAGAATTCAGCAAGTAACGAAAAGTACACACTTCTGAATGATTTTCTCGTGAAAATGGTATTTCTATGTTCAAATCAGCTTTTATCACATATGATCATCAATATTTCAAATTCATTATATCACGTTGACTCCATTTAAGCTGAGAAAACGTAAAGAAACGAAGATCAATCTGAAACTGGGAGACTTGAGGAGGTGAAGGACTTCGGCTAAATGGGTAGCCGGCTACCAACAATGAGCAAAGGAAAATGGAAATAGCCAGTAGAATAATAGATATTTGATGACCTCTCTGCTACTGTCAACGCCCATGCCTCGATACTGCAAAGAGACATGCTCTATTATTGGCATCTGATGAATTGTTCTGAAGTGAGCTCTACCCTCACCTACACAAGCCAATCTTCGGGTTGAACCATTGCGAAAGTTTGTAATCGGTTTAGCTGGGCCACGAGAATCATTCGGCTAATCACTGCGCCAATCTCTCCAATATTTTACCTGCAGTATATAGTATCTGTACCTGATTACCATGGCACAAATTTGTTTTCGTTATTTATTCGATGCAAATTCTGGTATGAAAAACGTGGATTAATATATTGAAAAGATATAATATGTGATCATGTAAGCTCCGCTGTCGAAATTGTAAAATGGTATTGCCTATAGGTAAAAAATCAGTAGATACATTCAAAAACGAAAGACATTCACATGGGAAAATAAAGTGAAATAATGGAAAAGAGGAGAGCAATTATCACCATCCGAATTGAAGCGGGTTCACATCTGGGGAGGACTACGAACGCCTCTCAACAAAAAATATTCACAGCGGGAGACGACCCCAGGGAAGACAAGAGTCATAGCTTATTTTTATGAACTTCATACGATTACGGATTAGACTGGTGCAGCGGTAGGAATGGATACTATCCTTACCAATCCCAACCAATTTCCTGGCAGAAAAACTTAAAAGAGTAAGGATTATTCTCGAAGGAACGGGCTTCCTGCCTCTTTCACTGGTGTTGTGGAGCTGTCTTTAAGCTAATTGCCTGCAGCAGCAGCGGCAGTTAGCCACACATGGAGGGAACTAAGGAAATTAACTGAAATGAACTAAAGTATAGTGAAGTAGAAAGCGTAGGTGCGTCCTTCCTCGCTTTTTTTATTTCGCTCACTCGGAGAGCGCTTCGTTTCCAGGACTACCGAGTGCACTCCCCCAGCACCTCCTGGAGAGAGTTTTTCTTTTCTTCTTAACCACGAAAGAGGGGGTGAAAAGTTCTCCTCCTTCACTTGTACTGTACAATCTATAAAGGTTTCTGGCTAGGGCGTGAGCTATTACTCCCACCATACGGATTTCAGCCATGTTAGTAATACCTCGGGTGAAGCAGAAGTAAATAGGCTATTGAGATTAGCTTGCCAATGAAAACTTATAGGCTCTGGTAGTCCGTTGGGTGGGACGTTAAACTGTGGTCCTCTTATGGAATAATGCTAAGCAAACGTCCTTCTCTGTATTGAAGGTGTGGCGCAAACGACTGGAGCTTCTTCCGGCTGACTTCTTCAAGTATTAAAGCCAAAACTTCCCACCAATCCATCCCAACTTTGTCGACCTGGAACTCTCCAATCTCGTCGAAATATGTTTTCCTCATTTGCAGAGCATCAAAAATATGCTATCTGATCCAGTACGGGACTGAGTATGGGCTGGAAGTCTTTATTTTAGGATCGTCACGAGAGATCAAAGCCCGAATCAATCGGGATCCGCAGATGCTTCAATAAGGTGTTATCTTGATGCATCTGATCAGAGATGAAGATTCCTTTGAACATTTTCTCACGCTCCTGTTTATGGGGTCCGTAACCACATGGAATATTGTAAATAGCTTAATTGCAAAGGTATGGATTAACATAAAGGCATGACATGTAGAAGAATAATATCTTGTATGATGTTGGGCACGATATGGTTGAAGTTCTTAATATTAGAAAAATTAAAAATATTGAAAATATTGCAATGTCTAATTTTACTAATAGAAGAATAATACTGGTAGTAAGCATCAAATATGTAAACCTATGGCTGGAATGGAATTCCTGTATTTCCTAGTATCACCTGAATCTATCATAGTATCAATGATATCATAATACTATTGCTGCATAAGTTTTAGACTTAAAAAATGCTACTTTTGTGAACATTTATCAGATATTAATGAATATTCAATAGTCAATCATCGTTTCTTATGTGCTCTTGCGAGTGACTCCATAATGGCAAGAGATCGGATAGTCCGTGGATGCTTGGAACACGTAATTCTGCACGGGGTGCTGAATTACCCGTTTGCCCGCGCCTGTGATGAAGTTTAAAAACTGAAGCGTATTTTTCGCTTCTTATCCTTCGCTGTCCACGGCGAAGAAATGACGACCATTGCCATTCTGCACATCAGTTAATGACGTCACAAACGTATGCCAAGAGGGTCATCGATTCCCCCCTATTCCACGGTGATTTGTTGTTGCTTGGAATCTTGCGGAAAATTCTTTCCCTCTATGTGCAATAATCATTGAGCAATTCCATGACCTGTAACTGAAATGCTGTCACCAATTCATGCAAGGTGGTGCATTAGACTGTTTTTTTTTCTTTTTAATTTTAGACTTATGATTGAATGAAGATTAATTTTTTGTCTCACTGTTAGCTTATTTTTTCCTTTCATCAAGTATTTTCGTTCAGTCCCTGACAAAACTATAGCGTAAGTGAGGCTTGGGTGAGGGCCTTATCATAGATCGGACGACGAGTTCCTCAAGCGGAGAAGGATGACTATCGAAGTGACGAAGGAGCGTCAAATGGAACATAGAGGAGTGAAAGAAGCACCCAATTGGAGAGTCAATGGAACGACGAAGAGGCGGAATCCTTTTGCGAAGACAAAAGTTCCACGCAGGAAAATAAAATCTTCAGGAAAATCCATGAAAACAATTGTAAATTGCAGTTTTGAATCTCAAAAGAAAAAAAATATATGATGAGGAAAAATAGGCCTAACGAGAAGCTGAACGCCGATTCCCGAATCATAAGTTGACTGCTTAGCGAGAGGACACCAGTGTTTGTTAAGAATTGGGAATCCTGAAGAGAATTCAATGCACTTGCAACAGTCCGCTCGATGGACAACAAGTCTGAAAAGATACATCGAAAAAATAAAAACTGAGATCGAGATTTCGCGTATTTTAAAACGTGCACACCTGTTATTACTTAGGGAAATACGCTAATGCTGCTAAACATTTCTTATTAATTGTTTTCGAACATAGCAACTTGAGGTAATGATATCCATTTATGAGAGACGAATATGACAATGACTAAAATTATTTCATGTTATAACCATTGACGTCTATGCATACGCGATTTTTTTGTGTCCACAAGCAATTACTCAAAGCACACAGCACTAATAATAAATTAAAAGTAACAATTTATACGTTAAAGTTATAAGCTAACTTATAAGTTAACATACGATTCCACAATGGGAAAGGTGGTGTCCGCCATTGCCAGACAAAACTCCTCAAAGGGTTCTATTGGGAAATGTCTTTTCTTTAGTTTCATTGAGCGTATGAAAATCGTCGGGCATTCAAGGAGAGTTGAGATGTTTTTCAGGGCATTGAATAACCAAAACACAAAATTCGTAGCAAGACAACTATGGAAACTTTGGAATTAAGGTGGAAACCCTGAACGTCATTTATGAAGTTATTTGAAATGCATTCCGCTGACGAATTCCATTTCTCTTTATTATATGAATTTTATGAATCTCGACGTCTATGTTTCAATACAGTCTGTCCGTAATGAGATGCCAATCAATGGTGAGTAGCGACGACTTTACTTCATAATTATTATAAAGCAATCTAGAGTACTCAGCGGCTTGAGCGACTCAGAAAACCGACACTATTTTTGTATTTCTTTTTTTTTTCAGAAATCGCTCCCGTTGCCACGGCGACGAGAAAATTACGGCCCTCCAAGAGGGGGAGGGGGCGCAGCTGTGTCAACGGCTCCAGAGTTGGGGGAGGGATGAGAAATATGAGGGGCGGGTTTGACGGATGGGGGTGTGTGGCTTAAAAAACAATGCGGACGAGGAAATGGATCCCACCACATCCAGAGGCGCGCATTTTTTCACACGGCGACTCCAGCGCGCTCTTCCCGACTGCCGGATAATTAAGTCATTAATCTTTCGATATGCTTTGTCAAACCGTAGCATTGCCTTTTATATCTCAATGTCGCGCGGCACGCCTCTCCCCTGCTGCCTACAAAGCGAACACGCATCCCGGAATTTCGAAAAATGGCCCACACAAAACCACCCCCATACACCCAAGGCAAGGAGGGAGGGTTGGAAAAAGAGAATTAAAAAGGTTTCATTTTTATCATTTGAAAACACGCGAGTTCAGAGGGAAAAAAGGAAACTGGAGGGCGAGGGAATTATTCCGCTCCAAGGGATGTCTTCCCGTGATGCACCTCTCTGGCCCAATCACCCTGGAAACAACGCTTTTCATTCGAAAAGGTTGTCGGGGTAGAGTAGTCAAGCATTTATGGGGAGATACGAATTGGGGCAAAATTGAGTTTAACGGATGTACCTATCCCTAAGTGTCATATGTTTGCAAAATATTATTGTATTCCGACAGCAATAAGCGGTATTTCATCAAAGCGGACATTAAGAATACACGCTACCCCATCAGTCATCATTACCCTCCACAGAAATTAAATGAGCTCAATGTCCGAAAAGGTTATTTACGGGAAAATTGGTTGCCTGGATACGCGGATGACAGATAATCAATAAAGAGAGCAAAATGATGCATCGGAAGCTCGGAATTCCCCGGTGTTCGCAAGGGTATACAATAGCTAGCTTGTATTTTATGTTATAAGCTCTGTTTTCTTTCCATCGAACAAGTTGATAAGTTCTTGAAACCAATGTATAGAAATAATTCTTTACCGCATGCATTCATATTGTTTCTCATACCGTGGCTTTCAATAATTTAATTTATGGCGCCATAATTTTGTCAAATGACCCGAAAGGTGCAATAAAAATTATACCGTTAAATATATGCTATAGACTATATAAAGAAGGCAGCGCAAAACCAATGGGGCAAGATGAAAGGGTCTTAATTTTGCCCCAAGAGTTTTTACCTCAAGACTTAGAATTTTGTGACTAGATAAATGACTGAAAGATATAATTGAGGACTTCACTCAATTAATACGCCGGGAAAGAATCTCATCATATTTTTTTTTTTTTTTATAATTGAGTAGTTTTATAATTGCGTAGCATATTCTGTATTATGGTGGTATGAGGTAATTCATTAACTAACAAATTACTTGCTTATCTCCCTATAGCTAAAAGGCTTTGAAAATTACAAATAGGTTTGGAAAAAACCATTTGCTCAATTTAATATGCAATAAAATGTAAAGTTAATTGATTTCTCAATGATAACAGTGCAATTATTGGTCCCCTCTCTAGGTCCGTGAATGTATTCTTATCGAATGCTTTGGATAAAATTGGCAGTCGATTCATTTGTGTAAACTTTGTCGGTTCTAAAGCGTCCCAACTAAACGGAATATTCAGTATCACACGTATGAGCGAAAGTCCGCGGGGCAAAGCTGATCTAAATTGGGAGGACAAGGCTCAGTGGGTGACCCAATTTCCTTTCAAAACATCCTCCACTCTTAAAACCAACGAATAGGGTCTATTACTCCACTCACCGCATCGCTGCCAATCGAACGAAATATTCTTTCTCCCATTCAACCGATCAGATATCTCCAGCAATTGAGTGGATTGTGCCGTCCACTACTTGACGGAATTCGATTGGCAATGGGCGATCGGTTGAAACTGAACGGTGAACATCAGAGAGTAAAGAATACACCTCGAACAAAAGCAGAGAGGCGAATAAATGAAGTGTTCCTCAAAGGAGTATTACTGTACCTATCCATTTGTTATCTGCCTGTTTGTTTAACCTCCTTCTCTTCAATTAAATCTATACTTTAGGCAAGAGAGTCGAGTAAATGAATGTTGGTGTCGTTTTCTGATGAATAAATATTTTTTTAACAACCACCGTAAAGTAAACTGATAGAAATGGACCTTGGCTGCTGGTTTCAGTGTTACAATGAATACTGAATTCGTGCCATTCAGATCTATCAGCTCTGGCGTACAACGAAGAAAATATAAATTTTGATAAAAAACATTCTTCTCTGTATCCAAAACCAAAGAATATTGAGAATTTACCAATCTTTAAAATTGAAATGCATTCCCTTAACAACTGCTCGTTTGTTATAAAGGCCCTATACAGTACGCACCATGTTTTCGGGACTTGGATGTTGATCGTTCTCTCTTGAAAAGAAATTAATTTGCAGAGGATTAGAGAGTTTAATTCACTAAGAGTATTCTTCATTGCAAAAAAGGGTCCCATTAGAATGAAAAATGCTGTTTTGTATTAGAGCGTTTGAATCAGGCTACTTCCGAATGCTTACCATACGAAAAATTATAAATAAGTAAACATTTTACAGTAAATATACTGACAAGAGTTACATTCTTGGATTGTTCACCCTATAACTATGTATATGTTGGGCGAACATAAAACATGATAAATAAATAAATAAAATAGAAGTTTATCAAGTTGAATTTTTTTGTAGGATGTTGTGGTAGTATAAATAATATAATGACCATTTACCATCATTGATGAACCATCCAGGATGGATAATATCATAAAAATCATATCAATTATCATAAAAATAAATAAATATAAAGGGGGTAGAGTTTGCACAGTGGCCCAGGGAGCCAAAGGACAGCAATTAAATTGAATTTCAGCATCGATTACGGGGAAATATAACACAACCTGAATTATTTAGGTCAAAACAACAGGGGTATTAATATTGAAATAATTAATAGCATAAAAGTGGTCTACGCTAAAATTGAGTTGCTATGTACTTTTCTTAATATTTAATTAATACAAGCGGTTTCAATAAATGAACAGAAACCGAAGTTGACCATGAAAAAGCCATGCATACCGATTTGGGAGATGATATATTCCTCTTACATGAATAGGAAAAATTAATCCTTTGCATGCAAAGCATTCGTGATACTACGAAAAATAGTATTTGTGGCAATCTATTACAGTTTACCGCATAAATAAGAACCTATTGAAATATATTCATCCAAAAATATCGGCACCAATTTGAGAAAAGTATATTTCACGAAATACTAATGAGAGGAGGGGGATACTGGTGAGAAACGATTGATGCCTGGACGAATTGGCAATTAGAACTCAAAAGCTGAATCTGAGCGCTAAATCTGCGATAAAAGGCGAGTCTTCATATCCGGGAAAGCAGCGGAAAATCAAGGCGGAGGCATTTGGTCCAGTCAGTCGCGAATCTATATGCGCTCTAATTGAAGTCCAAATCGTTCGAATCCCCCTTTATCTATCTTTGCCTGCATTCCACTGCCTCTCTCCCTATCCCCTTTCTCTTTCTCTCTCTCTCACACAGACGATCACGAGTCAATTGGTGTAACAGCAGGCGTATCAAACAACAAAGAGAGAAGAAAGAAACACAAGATAGGAGGAATCAGATCCCGAAGCGATACAGGATAGCACCTGTCGACTTGGAACGCCCGATTTTGAATGACAGGCATTGGAGGAAGTCGATCAAAAAATCCGTCAAGGCTTAAACGAAGAGAAAAGAAAAAGTTTTGCGCGTAACGTGTATAAACGAACAAATGAAATGCATCCCTCTGGAGTTTTTGACGTGATTCTAAAAGCCCATAAAATATCAATTAAATACGAGTCAGTATCGTCTCAATAAAAGCCATGTGAAATGTTCAAGTTTCTTTGAGACGAATTCCGCTGTTTCATTGAGGCGAATTCAGCTACGTACTTTGAGACTTTCGAATTGATGTCAAAAACTTTTAGAGAGAAAGCGTTGCTATATTCAACACTATTTTTTGAGAAATGAAAATTGACATGCAGGACGAAAATACAATTATTGCGATTGAAAATCTCCCTAGCGGTAGAAAAATTTATTTCTTTCAAATGTATTGAATGGAATTGATATCTTACGTATTCATGTTAATGACCAACAGCAGAATGTAAACGCTTAGATAATTATCAAGTGACTTCGGGTAAGGACATCATATTTCATTAGTCATATATAGTCCAAATAAAATTCTTGCAACTTCTAATAAGTATTCACTAAGAGATGATCAAATTAGCGATTTCACAATCAGTATCATTTAAGTTGAAGTTTAAACCTTTCGGAAAAATGCCTATTACCCAGGAGACTAGAAAAAGGTTTAGAATTATATTAAAGCCATATTAGATGCATTGTGGAGGCATGTCACTATTTATTTTTTCCTAATTTTTCTAGCAATGCCCTGCTATCAAAAACGCTAAAGAAATTAAAGCGGAATTTACTTGACCTGTATTATAAATGAAGCTGCAGATTTTTGACTTTATTCACTCTTTAGTGTGCATAATGCATAGCTATCAATTTAGACCGTTTTGGGAAACGAAAACTCTAGATAGATGAAGCCAATTGCTCAAGTATGTCATAGTGAAAGCATAAACTTAAAGCGATGATTAGATCACCGAAACGATCGCTCAAGTGACGCGTTCTCTCAAAAACCGGAAAATAATGAAAGAGATTGCGAGTCTAATCCCTGTCACTCAACCTTCCTTCAATGATTTCTTCAAATTCATCTTTTTCCATATTTCATGGCAGTTGCATTGATGCTGTAACATTCAATTTACATACTCTTCAAAATAATCCACAATAAATGTGTATTGCAGTCAACTCACATTCTTCCGCCACTCTTCCCCTTGCCAACTGCAAGAACATATTTTTTCATTTATTTCGAACTAAATTTAGCTCTCTTATAATTTTTCAAGGAAAAAATCCAAACACATACTATCGCTTTCCACACAGAGAGCAAGTTGCATCATTTATTTTTTTTCAAATTTACCAGAATATTGTTACAAATAAAGCGATTCGTTTACGTTCAAGCTCATACCATGTCATAAGAGGTGATTTTTAAAATTTTATGAGGAGTTACCCATACTGTATTCTAGAATAAACCTCTTGAATAAAAACCTCGTTTGCCAACTTTTAGTTGATGCAAACCTGAGATATTACAAATTGTCCGGAACAAGCTCTTCCTTATTCGTGGCACCTCACGGTGTAAGATGGAGACCATTATTTTGGTCATCGGAACGCATTAACATGATCGAAGGTGAATACCATGGCACAATGTTCATCTTATATAGTAGGTTACCTCATATCCATTCCTCTATTCCCAAGGATAAAATTCTCTTTTCATTTGTTTAAGACGCTTAAAACGTTTCGTTTTTTCCGACGTGCCCATCAATATCACGCAATCTAGATCCAGAGGATGCCACCTGCTATGGAATTAGTGAGCACTTATTCATTTGTTGAAATTTCGCTCCTACCTTGCATAACCATTTGGGCAGTTGACTGTGAAGTGAATTTTGACTACCTTGTGCGCTTCGTACAGCTCAGCGTCAGTGCCCCTGAACATGAGCTGCATCACTCTATTTTAGATGAGACGTCGCCGAAGCATACATTGGAGAATATTAGGAAGAATTCATAGTTGGGTCTATTACGCATTGCCATATGCCCAATGCATCTATTACACATAGATTGAATTTCCCCGTGCAAGGAGCATTCATTTTGAAATTTTCCGATCTTCTAATAACATTACGAGGGCCACATTTTGGCAGGTGGACGTCTTTAAGTAACCAGGCTGCATTCAGATGCTTATGACAAGAAAGATTTAGAGCTTTCCCGGCGAATAGACCGTGTGAAGAGTTCTCGGAATCGCCACCGGGTAGGGAACTAGATTACTGCCGACGTTTCGATCTCCGACTCGGCTATCGTCCTCAGGGCTATGAACGTCGAGTGAGAATTTTCCTAGCTTGTAAACAGTCACAGTAAATATATGCAAGGAAAATTCTCATTCGACATTCATGGCCCCGAGGACGATGGCCGAGTCGGAGATCGAAACGTCGGCAGTAATGCAACTCTTGTCTCGGTGGCAATCCAGAGAAATCTTCGCACAGATGCCTATAACCTTCGCGCTATTTTTTCCGCCACTGCACCACTCAGGGTGCGTAGGGCAGCTCTGGTACTCACTGGCAGGAACAATGTGGAAGAGGCACGGCTCCCTCTGTCGGCCGATGGCATTCGAGGCCCAGCACGCCAGGGTGCCGAAGTCTGCCGCGGAGGCGGGCGTGTAGTTGAGCGAGGAGACGAGCGGCCCCTCGGAGATGACCCTGGAAGCGGGCACGTGCAGCACCTCCCGCGACTTGTTGTACGTCCAGCTGAATCGGACGCCATCCGAAGGGTCCGCGTCCACCTCGCAGCGGATCCGAAGCGTCTCGTGACGAAGGGCCCCCACCTGGCGGGACGTCCCGGAAACAGTGGTCGGCGGCTGGGGCCGCGTCGCGACGCCAGTCGACTCCTCTGGAGGGCGGCACCGCGGCGCATCTGAAAAGACGGGGCAAATAAATTGGTGAGACAAACATAACAAACAATGCACTGATTCATGCGATGGTGGTTGGCGTAACATGGTGAAACTCCTTCATGATGCACAAAGGTTAAGAAAAGACTTAGCTGTTTCACAAAATAAAATATATTTGCGACCGGTTTCGATACAGTATATCATCATCTGGCAATTACAAGTATCAGTACATAGAATTTATACCCTCTAATGCCTTCAAGGGTATAAATTCTATGTACTGATACTTGTAATTGCCAGATGATGATACGCTGTATCGAAACCGGTCGCAAATATATTTTATTTTGTGAAACAGCTAAGTCTTTTCTTAGCCTTTGTGCATAATGCACTGATTGGTTGAAGAAAAGGTTGCCTGCACAAATAATAACAAATTAACCACTGTCTGCTAGTCTCTTAAGTGTAATATTCATCAGATAACCATTTAAGGCGACTACAGTTAAACATACTCGCTCCATAATTTAATTATCATATATAAAAAATCATAATATTAGCACAATTTCTAATAATTTGTTTCCATTTCTCGCAACCTCCGTTTATTTTTCCTATTTAACGCTAATCATGGTGTCATGAAGACGTTGTCAAAAAGATAAAACTATTGTAACTAAGGAAATTGTATTGTCCATAATTATGGACGGTTACGCACATAAAAGTCATGTCCATTGTATTGGACACTTAGACTGGAAAAAGAATACAATTTTATTAAACTCATATGAGAGGTAGGGAGAGGATTAATCTCATATGAGGTTATTAGGGGCCTCACTATTTTAATGCACAAGCAACTTGCATTTTACAGCGTTCTTTACTGTGTTCTAAGGCATTAGATGAATTTTAAAGCGAAACTTTTCCAACTCATGCAATGAACGAAACATCCGATTTTTAAATATATTCACAATTTAATCTCCAGGATACATAGCCTTCCATTTGTAACATCCTGCGAACCAAAGCTTGAGTTAGATGTGGCAGATTTCTCACATAAAATTCTGGGAAATCAGTATCTTTATAGGCACACTCCTGCTCTCATGCGCACTTATCTAGGTAGTGGAATACTGAAGGTATGGGATGGTATTTGGAGGAGTCAGCCGACCGCTAAGGTCATTAGTGCCTTTAGGAAAAGGGGAGGAACTTAAAGGTAGAAGGATACCCTGCGTCGGCCTCAGCCTATTAGCGAAAGGTGACATGGGGACAACGGCTTAACGGCCCATTCGACGGACGAAGTGCTGAACTTGAAATGTCCTCCTCCAAACAGTTAAGTCTACCACTCTCTGAAAATTTTCTGCCACTGCCAAAATTTGAACCCGCGCCCTCAGTGTGCGAAGTAAGCAAACTGTCCACCATACCAACCGGGTTCTTAAAAATGTATGGTTAAAATCGGGTTCAAATTTCATCATGCACGGGTAATGAAGACGCTTATCAATAATAGAAGACCCTAAGAACCCAATAATAATTATTATAAGATACTGCTCTATCAGCATCGTTGAGTTCCAGCATCGGATGATCAAACCGTGGTCGAAGATTTCGGACGCTCACTGCAAAAATATTTGAAGTGATAACGATACTGCCCCCCCTATCCGAGACATACACATTGTCTGTAAGTCAGGGGTGGGCTCTATCCTTAATTATCAAAACCAATCTTTTCGGGTAACTCATTGATTGAGCTATGCCAGAAATAGCAGTTTACGTTGAATCTGCTCAGACAGCTTCCTTGCTTGGATAAGTTATTGACGAATTTTGAGTGTTCTGAGGCAACGCAGCTTTAGAGAAATAGATATAGGAGAGCAAAGAGCAATTCCCACCTTGGTCATCTTGTATTCTCGTCCTCACAGCGTTTCGCCGCGCAAGCAAGAATCCTCTCCCGAGTGGCGATGAAAATAAGAAATCTCGCGATCGCATCACGTTGAAACCGGACTTCCTCTCGCTGTTCGAGGGGAAAAAAACATCGGCCAATCGGACCGCGACCCTTGCTCCCCCTAATCGAACTGCGAGCAGCGCTCCTTCGATTAGATTTTGTTTTTCTCTTCTTCCCTTTTCTCTGACTTCCATCCTTACAGGATGCGACACGACGTTGCCAGATTGGTTTCCACAAGTAAATACGCCATTTAACAAGAATGGACCCCAATTCGACCACAAACGTGCCGAACGATAAGTAGATATCGTAGCATACAATCCTAATCCTTGTTCAATATATACATACTTCGGTGCGACTCAGTTACTCTCTGTTATTTTTGTTTTCAGAAATAGTGCATAGAAGAAATAAAATATCGAAGGAAGGAAATATAAAGTTTAAGTAAAATTAAGTGAATAAAATTGAATGTACTATAGATTTTTAAGATCTTATGTATTGAGCGAAAGAGCGCACCATTGCGTTAAAAAATTTACGCTCCATAATTTCCCCAAATAGTCCTTGCGTAAGAATTATTCCTTTACAATGAGATGTATATTTTTTCTCATAAAATATTCATCAAATTCCATATAAAACATGCTCGTTGCAAACTTTAAGCAAGTTCCACCGGAAAAAAGATAACAATACAGGTAGATAAAGATAACAAATTAACAATAAAGATAACAATTATAAATTACCAGAATATAGATCGTGGATGTCTACACTTCGTAATATGCGAAAGGAGGTTTGTCTAAAACGAACGAAATGCAGGTCTCTTACTACTTTAATTACTAGTTTTTCATCGGGGTAGAGCGAATTCAGCTCTAAAAAATTCCAATTTCAGGTTCTTGTTACTATGGTCCCTTGGAGCACAATTTCCTGTTGTCCTAAAACAACCACATTTTAGCACATGAATATCAATTTTATTTAGATAATTATGTGACAAGGAAAACATTACTTTTCCTAGTTCTGAAAAATAAGGGGTGGCCTTACGTACGGTCCATTTTGGAAGAGTAAGATACATTTTTATTGCTTCTTCAATATGAATGCCGTTGTGATAAAAAACAGACGTAAAGGCCCCTATGTGATCGACAGTCCAATAAAGGTGTAAGAATACAATTTGAGATAAAACTCTTGATAGAATTAAAATTTAAGCATACCCACACTACTTTTCGAGTAATTGTCAATTAAATGCCATAATTTATAGGTAAGCGTAAGTGCAATTAATATAGTGGTTTGCTAGCAATTGATAAAAACAATGACGTAAAAGAATCAGCATTAATATTTCAATATTCTGAGCACAATGAATTTGCTTCATAACACCAAGGTAATATAGTATGACGGCAATTATTTAACTCTAAATACTCTAATAGTATCTGCTTTTGAGCATTTTTTTTGTCGCGACGGTGCACGCCATTGAAATGTCTTTAAAACTGAAATGTTCCTGAGGTATACAGTCCTTGACCTCTGTAATTCCTCAATGTAAACTCGAATAGCGGAAATCTTCCGTTCCCTAGTTACTTTTGATCCAAATTATTGAGAATCAAAAATTGATTGTAGGCAACTTTAAAAACATATTTTAACCCAAAACATGTCGTCGCATCGGTTACACAAAGTCTCTCGTTACTGCAGTGCTTTGAAATTCGTCGTCGCAGACCAGCGACAAGGTTTTTCACCCCGACAGTGGCTTAGCATGCACGACCCTCGCTATATGTGCCACAGTGTGGACTTGTGACGTCAACATCTTGTTCGGAAAAACCCATCCCGAAGTTCGCTCTGAGAAAATGGCTTGGTGGTGTAAATGGTTTATACGCCTGACCGGCAATCGGGAGATCCGGGTTCGAATCAAGATAATAATTTAATTTAAGTCAAATATTTTTTCACGGCGAACTTCATCTTTTGGGTATTTAAAAAAAATAGTGGTAATTCTGCTCAATGGACACGAGGACATGCGAAAATTCACACAATTCAGTCTTCCAATTAGGAAATCACACTTACAAAGTGTGACTGGAATCAATGAGTAGCAAGCACTTTCTTCCTTATATGTTCGTTCTCCGTGCTCGCTCTCCGAAGTGGAAACAATGTGGTGAGTCATCCCTTCAGAGCGCATTTCCTCTGGAGGAGTTTAAACTCCATCTCACCACAGTGATTTCGATACGACTGCGTGACGGCCAATTCGATTTGCAGGGAAGGCCTCTGACCCCTTCAATCAAATGCCCCTCGCAATCATCCCCCACGCAAGAATACCTTCCACTGACGCCAAAGCTCCTTTCACAACGGTAGGACCACGACACGGAGTTAGATCTTAAACGGTCGGGAAATTCACCACACGATAGCAGAAGATATCCTTCATTTACCTTATTTCAATATCGGTTATGTTAAAGTTTGAAACATGAAGGAAATCCTTATTTTCTGCTTCTCCATCCGCCTACCACTTCTTGACCTATTCACAATGAAAATCTACAGTTGGTAACTCTCTTGCAGGAATGTTAATGACGCCACGAACTCCTAAAAAGTGATTTGCCGCTCCATGAGTATTCCTGGGACTAGTACATCGGGCTTGCTATCCTTATTATTGTTCACATTATTATGGTTTTTCCATAGTAAAAGGTAGGCGAGTAATTAACCAGATCTCTAATGATTCCAGCAACTCATGAAAAGTTTGCGGATACTTCGCGTTCCCTTACAATAAACTAACAAAAGAATGACTGAATGAGAAAGTTTACATCTCCATCTAAACTAGTATTTTCCTTTAATCCACCGATATTTTTATTTATTGTTTCTGATATCGCGTCGAAGTGCATGTCAAAAACCTTTTATCTACATTTCGAAAACAGAACTATAGCTTTCGGAAAAATATGAAAGATCAGGATATTTTTCCTCTAAACAGACAGGAAATGGGCGAAAAACTTACTTAATGAAATCATACCGGATAACAGAATTTTTTCCCCCGGAACAATAACGATGGGAAATAAATGATACCGCAAAATTGTCGTCGTTTTAGCCTCACTTCTATGAATGCATTCCGTGAGGAGTATTTTTGCTGTCCCCGACGAGATTGACAGAACTAATGAGAGGTGCAACCTAGGTAAAGACCCGTGGAAAGGATGACATTGCCTTCCCCTTTCCACCCTGTATGTGTGACATTCAAACATATGCGACTTAGTCTGGGGTGAGCTCGAACGTCACCGACTCAAACCGGCTCTTGAGTTGAGCACCGAATGAATCAATGAAATTAAAGATTGCAGTTGAGTGAAAATCTGAAATGTATTCTTCATGAGATTGCCACTTGGAAATAAATAAAATTCATTTATTCTTACCTGTGTGCGCGCGTACCCTTTCTAAGTGTAGCACCTATTTTCTATCAAAAGAAATTATTTTGGCTGACACAAAATTATGTGCTAAAATTATCAATTATTTGATACAGGTTATGCTTGCGTTCTGGGCGTATACATAAAAAATAAAAAATTCACTTTTTAAGCTATTATGGTGCAGGTGCAGGCAAAGAACCGAAGGAGCCGATAAAACGTCAAATGAAAACGAAAATAGCAGACGAAAAACTTATCAGCTTTATATCTTACTAGACACGCATTGAGACACAAAATGCTCCTGAAGTTAGCAATATCAGGGGAGTTAAGGTTTAGACATATGGAGTAAGGTCTCGTCTTCAGTTTCTGAGGAAGATAGTGAGGTATCTCGGAAGGATTATAAAGTGTGTGGAATAATGCGATAACTGTGAATAAAATTGACGGAATTAAAACCATACAGAGGAAGTAAAACAGAATCAGGAACAGCGAGTTGCTGTTTATAAACCGGTGGAGCGAAGTAGTCTATCAAAAGAACCACGCATAGAGGGGAATTTGTAATTTTGAGGCTGAGATTTGTTCGCTAATCAAAACCCTATTCATACTGATGCAGAGAATAAACAAACTATGCTTAGCACGCACTGCAGAGAAAATTTTATAACTTTATAGACGCAACTACCTTCATTAGTGCCCGGTATCTCATATAGAAATTCGAGAATAATGAATTGCATGAAAATGACTTGTATAGTGATGGTATATATGTGGAGCTGCGACTGTTCATTTAGCCACGAGATAAGGTTTTCAAAACTTATTGTGCTCAAAATAAACCGCAATAAAATCTCTGAAACCAGGACTTGCAGAAAATCAACACGTTCAGTCCCGAGCTAGTGACTACCTATGCAATAAAATAATTTCGTTAGTTTTTAATAAAAAAATATCAATTCGTTTTTTTTAGTTTCCTTTCCTTGGAAAATAGGACTTTGTGTTGTCTGTTATTCTTAACCTTATTGTTGTGCAGCTAAACGTCAGTTCACATATTTTCTGTCGCCGCGTCATAAGATTTCAAAACTTACTGCGCTCAAAATAAAATACACTAAAATCTCTGAAACACGAAAAAAAATTTGTTGGTTAAAAAAAAGATTTATCAATATAATAATTATTGTTATACAGTTTCCTTCTTTTGGTACTTAGTTGCGTGTTTGCTTTGTCATTGCAAAGTATTTACAACACTTTGGTTACATAACAAACTGCATTATGAGAAGAAAATAGAATTAGTAATGAAAATGGATTCAATAGATAGTTGTTCAGAAACTTTATGCTAAAAGTTGTTCAATTGCGAAGTTAAAATTATAAAAGGTATTTGCTTACGAGAAATATATTTCAATTTGAATTTACCACCAATTTGGCATGCTAGATAATACGCCCATATCACGGTCGTCTATGAATCGGTTCACTTACATCGAGATTTCAAAGAAATAACATATTCCATGCTCCAGGAATAGGCTTTTTAGCAGATATCATACTTTATACCTATTGGAATGCACTAAATATCGATCAGCAGAATTCACGTGGCTCTAAATACAAACAAACCTTAGCCGTTGACGTCCCTAAACCCTAAATTTACTGCCAGAACTCTAAAGAAGAGGTTTTTCTCGTCTTTGGAAAATGATCGACGGATATTGGCCCGACTCTGTACTCACATCCACCGCTGCTACATTCTAAGCACGCCTATCTGCCACTCTGGATTCCGGGGAATGGGAATTAGCCGATAGGGCGGGAGACCTTTCACCTCCTCATTCCGACGGAGCGTCCTTTGCGCCTCCCAACGCATTCCGCAAGAATCACACGGAACGACCTCTTACGCTCCCAACCGCCCTGCCAAAAAACAACTCACCCCTTCGCTCTCGGCGGCTGCCTCGGGATGGGTCCTTCCTTACACAAGTCCCCGGAATGCGAGTGCCGACCAAATTCAGAGCAGTCAAACAGGTGGATTTTTTGTGTACCTACTCAATGAAAATTTACTAAACCCTTTCAATGAATTGCAGCTTGAAAATAAGCGGCTGAGAGGATTACGGGGTATGCACAACGTGTGTCCATCTTTGCAAACAACGTTTTCACCAGCCACGCAGCTGGCTTTCTCACATCAATGAAGTGCAGGAGGGTGGTATCGACCCGTTTCATAGATATCCGTTGGAGTCGAAAAGGCGGTCGAAACTAACTCCTTGTACTTCAAGGACCTGAAGAAGTCAACTGAAATTCCGGTGAAACTGTTATCTAAAAAGATAGAAACACGTGCTGCATATCCCGTATACCTCTTCGCAGTACCTTCACCACACCGCTTCAACATTATTCTTGTATCATATTCTTTAATAAATATAGATGTATTCTATTCTTTGAAATGAATTAATGACAGATACTTTTCAGAGCTACACAGAATATCAATTCAAAACCTCACTGCAATTTCATGATGGTACCTGCTGATAACAGGTACTCGTTCGTTCTATCATATGCTCTCATTTTTGCTTTTGGTAAACGATTTTTGTTCTACCATCCCCAGCCGCACACAGGCGGCTAGCGGGGTGGTATTTAGATGTCAATTAATTGAGGATTCAACTCGTGCTACTGGAATATGGGAAACACACGCACAGTTCACAATCTGCTCCGCTTCGCTTCGGCAACAGCATTTATCAGCGCCATTTACTGCGATACACACGCCACAGTCTGCCGCAGGAAAAATCTCGACACTGCGTTCATCCGAAGCCATCGAAGAGTAAACACGACCACCACCATCGACAAATGCAAGCCACGCATCTACGCAAACAAAAGAGCATCGCCAGCGCATTTTACCGGTTTCGACACGCGCCAGCGAGGTCATCCTCCCTCCAAACCTATTCCCTCGCGATTCTTTATCGCTATTATTTTTTCCCCGCTCGCCATCACCATGGTGCCCTAACGTCGACACCTTTCTTGTCACTCGTCCCGCTGCGATCATTTTCACCGACGTGTTGTTTGATTCATCCTAAAGAAGATTACAAAGAGTCCCAAATCCGTCCCATGGAAGGTCGGTTTGCGTTGCCACATTTTGCGCACATTCATCGGTTTTCAGAAATGTCCCCAGCGTGGTTAGGTGCATTTAATCGCAGTATTAACAATAGAGCGTTTGTACAAAAGAGGAATATCATAGAAAAAAGTATGCATTAAATGCATCATCACAAGTATAAGCCAGCAATCGTGTGGTTTTTTTATGCAGCTCTTAATGCCACTCTTTTATCAGCTAACCTTTTCACAGAGATATATTCCTTCCCTTTCAAATCCTTTATAGCCTGTCCCAAGTAACTCATTCGAGGACTTCCTTTTCCTTTCTTCCCGTCCACGCGTTCCGCCTGATAGCCTTCATTATGCCTCATAATCTGGCCAACTACCCTGTCCTGTCTTCTCCAAAATGTTTTTAGAAGACTTCTCTTTTCTCACATTCTTCTTTGCATTCCCTCATTACTTAGTCGATCTATTTTGTCTTCATCAATCTTCGGTAGCATGACATTTTGAAACCTTCCACTTATGACTTATCTACTGCTGTCAACGTCCATGTCTCGCTTCCATAGATAAACAAACTCCACATGTAATATATGATGCGTGTGTAGTATCATATCATCGTGAATATATATATTTCACTTATAACACTTATTTATGAGTTATTTCCTCGTGAAATTTGGATCTGTCAGCCTTCAGCGCCGCGAGAGGCGACTTTTGTAAATCCATTTTGAAACAAGAATGGCCGCAGCATATCTATTGGCTCACTGGAGAATCCTGATTTATAACATTCTGTGGCGACTTAATATCGGCACCTTTCACGCAAGTTCCAATCCTTTTCACCCGCAGTGGGTGGGCAGATTCGCCACTGCAGCACACGCGTGGGAGGGCTTCGTTTTCGAAGCCTCTCGTGTGAAATCGACATTTTATCGTCAAGTAAACCCGTCGGGGAAACCATATAATCATTTGCGATGCCCACAATCCCTTTTTGTGCGATCTTTTTGTTAGCCGCGGTTCACGGGAAACCTCCCACTCAGCTCTCCCCCGGGGGTTGTCGAAAAATATCTGGGCTTTCCATCGGTTTTCCTCGCAAAGTGAGAAAACAAAAACCATCAGAGGCAATCCCTCTTTTCAGAGGCGCACTAGGGTGACTTTGACAGTTTTTCAGCAATATCTTCCGCGGATATCATCCCACGAGATTATCAAAACTCCGACTAGCATCGTTTGTGTGAGAGCTGAAAAGAAAACCATGCAATCGAATTCAGTAAAGCATTAGAAAACCCCTGAGATGACAAAAATCACATATCCAATCAGCTACTCCACATTAAATATTTTTTAGATGCAGATGTATATGCTTGACAGGCATATTTCATGTTTATTTCGTTTCATTTGTTTTCTAATAGGATCTAAATAGGCTCTGAAACGTCTGCGAAACGCCCGAAAACCCTCATTCGTAAGGAAACCAAATAGAACTTCGAATATGCAGGTTAATATTTTTTCTAGTGAATATTTTAATAAATGCGTTTGTTTGTGTTATTAAAAATTCACTATAAGTTCTGAAATGCCACTAAGGTAGACAGTATCTACGAAATATCATAAAAAGTTGGTAATAATGTAAACTCACTTTTAGAGCACTCAGTCGAATGCTGCCTGTTTAATGAGAGAGGCGATAGCAATATAATAAATATTTGCTCAGAGTACAATCCCACAAAGATCGCCAGTCACAAATATATATGTAGAGAGTTTATGAACAAAGTATGAAAGGAGCAGTGAATTGAACATTAGCTAAGTAATTTATAATACTATGAAGTAACTGCATATATGAAAATATTTACCCATCCAAATATCACAACCTACTATCAAGGACACCTCTTGTAAACAACCAAAAAGCATATTGATGAATAGAATTGAGTAACAGATTTTTTTGTGCAAGCTTAACAAAAAAGCCCTGCAGATTCATAATCTTCTGAAGATAAATTACAAAATTATTTTCACAGAGGTCACGATGGACAAGGCCACAGGTTCTTTGGTTTCACAAATTTAGAATGGGTTAATACTTTCCAAAGGAAACCTTCAATGAGGTAATTGAGGAAGTAACTAGAATGTAAAGAACTCGTACGTTATGTGAGTGGTGCTTGCCTAATCTAAATAGGAGTTCTTGCGAAACCGCGAGGAGTTTCCATTGGCCACTAATGAAGGGGTTGCATTGCGTCATGGATTTCCTAAATGTTTCTTACCAATCATTGAGTAGCTAGAAAGTCTCAGATTTATTTGCCTATACGCAAAAGATGGGAATTGAGGAATAGAATTATTAGCAAGGGGGAAAAGGTGAGTTCACGATTGATTTTAGTCAATTAATCGATTGGTCGTGTATACTAGACCCTGGCCATTTCCATTAGCAGGTTAACTGAGGGAATGAGAAGCAAAGGGGTACAAGTGATTTTTTTTCTAACCATAGTGAGGTACAGAGTTTATAAAATAAATGTACAAAAACTTGGTGGCTAAAGGATACAAGTGACTCTCTGTTCTGTGCTGACATCGAGTGGAAAATAAAATGCATCACTAAATATCTAGTTGATGTCTTCTACTTTTTTTCCCAATTTCTGTAACTAACTCTGTTTAAAAAAAAACACTTGTACTCCTTGGCTGAGACCACCTGAATTTTCAAAACAGTCGTATTCAACTTACGTTATTAAAAGTCGCAGCATAGATACTAGGATGCGAGAATGCGGCGTTGGAAAAAGATTTTGCAACACCTTCGGTCGGCTGAACGGGACCATTTTCCACTGGTTTGAAATCACCTCATTTCCTTGGCGATAAGATGGTTGGTGAATATGAGATAAATATTTGAGACCAGTAGCATTACGCTGCTCATAAGGAAACTTTTTAAGGCTTTCATCCCTTACTTTTTCCGCCCACCCTCTTTTTTTTCCTTGCGAGGGTTTTCAGAGTCAGCATACAAATAATTAGCTCTTGTTTGCGAGTTCCGCTATACTTCCCTTAAGCAGATCCCGTTTCATAGCCTTCAAGTCGGTCATTCTTGTTCAAAGCTGTATCAAAGCCACACAGGAGCACAAAAATTGCCCTCATCTCGTTGTAGATGAGAAAACTTCGTAATAGTTTACGGGGGGGGTTGGAAGGAAAACCAACAGCGAGAGAGTCGCCCATATCACCGCCGCGATACGCCCCTCTGCTTCCCAGAAGAGGGCGCGCTGTGAGCAAGGGAAAATAGGAAGAGCCGAGCATCCTTGCCGTCACTAGACAGTGGCTAGGCAGTGACTGGCCTACTGCTGCTGCTGCTTCCATGGCTGTGGAGTGCACCTCATCTCCGGTCGCCCCTTCAAAGGGCGGAAGAGGGACACTGGCCGACTAAACTTTTCCACTTGACGGTCGATCGCCTCGTCTTATAGGGGAGCGAAAGAAACCCCTTTCGGCCACTGCTGTCGGCACAATTCCCTCGTGGACGAATTCCCACAATTCCGCTCTCTCCTCCCTCCACACAGCACGGGAGAGGGTTTTGTGGGGTGGAAGGAAGGGAAAAAACACTCCCAGGGGTTGGCAGAGGGTGGGGAGGGTGGGGAGGCGTTGTTGAAGTGTCTTCTGGTTGGGTGAGGGGGAAGAGAAGACAGAGAGTGTGATGTCCTCCCATCCGATCAGCTACAATAGTCGCCGTCCCACGAAAACTCACTCCTTTAGTGAAGATGATACTATTCAGAAAAAAAATGGAATTGGATTTGAAGGATAAATTACTACTATTGGCGTGAAAGAACATGATAACAGTGTGATATTGTACCGGAAAACAAATATGTAATTTTTATCCCTTGAAAAATTTGTCACTTTTTGATTTATCATAAAGAATGTGCTCAATCTCAATCACGTAAGTACTGGTGCAAATGGCACAGTCACAAAATGAGAAATAAAGATTTTGGGAGAATTTTTCCCTGACTAAAATTGATGACAAATAGGCTGAATCATAATTGAATGCAATGACTTGCTATAGTGTATTTTGGTTTTTTGAAATCGCATTCTATACAGTTGGCAAGTTCATCCTTTTGCTCGTACTAGCTTTAACATGCAAGTTTGAATAATTATTACACCCTGCCACTAAATGCATCTGATCATCAGCACGACGCGTTTCACCCAATTGTAGCATCTATAAGTGCCTAATAATTGAAATCAGTATTCTTTGTTTCGGTCACTAAGCAAAGCATTGTGGTCCTTTAATGTGTTCCATATAGATCAGTGTTAATTAGTTAACTGGTGGTTGTCAATAATAATAGGTGCAAATGTTGATATCGGATAAAATTAGTGCCTGTTCATTTCATGAAAGCGGCGTTTGCCAGTTATCCATAATTCCATTATCCTTCCACGAAACCGGAAGGAAAAGGGATGGGAAAACTCCAAAGGGATGTGTATACTTAGACATTGTTGAAGAGTCTTTCGGCGGAATCGATGGAGAAGGAAACTGGCCCACACTTCAAGACTTCCTTCTTCATGATTAGCTACAAGTGATGTCCCGAAAGAATTCATATCTATAGAAAGGCATAATATGATACTTTCCTCAAAAATGATTTTAAGGATAGATCATCTATCTGCCTTAGCTGGATGTAATTGATAAATATTTTGATCTACAGGTACAAAAGTAAGCACAGTATTTGTTTAAAAAGGCGAACCCTCTCAGGGATGATTTTGGGAAATTTTTCCATGGTGAAAATAAAATAAATCTTGAATATCTCTATTTCATTTATTTAAATTATTATGCGTCACGGGTTTTATACTTTGTATAATATTTCGGTCGTGTCGCCGTAAAAATTATCAAATAGTATTGATGCCTAAACGTCAAGTATCCAAAGTACAGAAATTTCTGACCTGTGTTTAAAATTATGCGTGCGATATTTCATACTATGAGCAAATCACTCCAAAGAACAAGGAATTAAACACATTTTACACAGAAAAAAGAGGAAATATTGAAATGGAATACGTCATGTACAAACTTTCAAAATCTAAATCACTTTCTAACATTACCCACCAATATATAGATAATTCACTGAATAAAAATCAAATGACCTAAGAATGCCAGAAATTAGAATTAATTTATTGTACCCTGTCTCAGAACTTCTTTGCATCAAAGTTCCTTTTGCATCAAGCCTTGCTGTACATGGAATTAAATTCCCCAAAAGTTGAAGGATATCACATCGGTTTAAATAAAAATAAATGTTTTCATTTCATTTTCAAGAAAATTGATAATTATATTAGCATGAACATTTTTTTAAATTTACGTATTTTCGTATTGACCAAATTTATTTCGATTGCTTTACTGTATACTTTTGTATTGTATATTGTTTAAAATTATTATATTATTTTGATTTTTATTTTAAAATATTAGTAATGATATTGGCATGGTTTTGGAAAAAAATCAAAAATGTATGTTTTCAATTCATTTTGATGAAATTTGATAACTGTATTGGAATAAGAACTTGATATCTTTGATTTCCTTTTTCATATTTTTTGTGACTTTTTGTGATTTTGAAGCAGCAAATTTACAACCTGAGTGTCTATGTATTTATAAAAGCTCCAAAGGAGTTTTCTTTAGCCGATAAGATAAACTTATTAATTTATTATTAAAAAAATGAAGGTAAGGCAAGTATGCACATCCAGATAATGTGATAGTTAAAATTCATAAGTGAAATTTGATTATTTTTTTTATTCTCAACATTATCTGTTTCTGATATTTAATTAACCCTCGCCACCTGTTACTAAAAAAATTACGTCCTACCTACTTGGGGTCTTTTTTGACCCCATCGTGGATATTATTTTTTTTAATGAAAAATAATACTCCAATGACTTATATTAATGAGTATTTTATTTGAACACATAACAGGTCAATTAACAGAAAAATCCCACTCCAATATATACATTGGATAATTTACAAAAAATTAAAAATATTACAATTTTTAGAATTGAATGAGGACACAATAGAACTACATATTTAAGTACATAGTTTGATTATCTGAATGCATATTTTTAAAAGTTAACAGTTGCACTGTAATTTTAAAACTTTGTTATTACAATTTACAAAGAAATTGTAATAAAAATAAAGTATTTTAACAAATTCTGATGACTCAAAATATTTGTGGCAAATTTTAATCTGAATCTTCATCTCCACTACCATTACTGTCACATTGCATACAGATGCTTCTCTTTTGAACATGATTACTACACACATATCTATTGCAAATATTACAATGAGTATTGGTTTTTTTGTCACTCTTACGTGGGCATATGCAACATCTACCACGCTTATTTTTGGACATAATTTCGATTTCATTTTCTGGCAGAATGTTGCCAATCCCAGCATTTTTTATGGCAGTCTGAATTCTTTTTGTTTGGCAACCGGTTTTTCCTATTCGACGATGAATTTCAGGCGTTATCAATTCTTTTGCTAATTCTAAAAGGAACCGCCGCCTAGAATTTTTTCCGCGGAAAGAGGGGTATTTTCTCAAATACATTTGATATGCATTTATACCTGCAAGGTCCACGATATCAAAGAAGATAGTCAATGGCCATCGTCTAGTCCCTCTTTTTACAGAATACTGTCGAGCCATTTGATCCACAGTATCCACACCAAATTTTGTTGAGTTGTAATAGAGAATTACTTCTGGTTTTTTCTTTTCAGAGGAACATATTTCAAATGCCTTATGTTGAGTAGACAATAATACCACTGATTTTCCTTTGCTGGGGACATGAGAAGTCAAAAGTGTGCTATGGGAAAATGCAAAATTTGAGGAATTAATCTCCCTGTTTTTTGATGGGAGCATTATTGGTGGCAATTCCCTGCGATTTTTTCGCATTGTACCCACGAGTGTTAGGGATAATTTTAATAAATCTTGGCCAAGAACAAAACTTGTAAAAAAATTATCTGTGGTGATGTTTCGACCAGACCCACTCAAGTGACTCACCAGATCCATTACTACCCGCTTCCCTTGCTGTATTTCACGCATATCTCCATGTTTACCTGCGTAGATTTGCAAATTTACAATGTACATATTTTCGCAATCCACAGCCATCCAAATTTTAATACCGTATTTTCCTGGTTTCGAGGGAATATAGACTTTAAAAGCACACCTTCCTCTAAAAGTACATAAATGTTCATCAACAGTGATATTCGGACCCGGAATGAATGAACTTTTACATGCACTAGAAAATAAGTTCATCATTTCTGACACAGCTTCTGCCTTGTTTTTTGTTTCCCTTTTGCGTGCTTCCCGAGTTTCTTTATTATCAAATCTTAAACAGTTTAGAATATTTTCAAAGCGACTTCTTGACATAGTTGCTTTAAAAATTGGAAATCCAAATTCATCTGACCAAAATTCGTTCAAAGGTTTTCCTCGCCCTTTCTGAACACCGTATGTGATACACAGGCCAAGAAAAGCTAAAAACTCAATGAAATCGAGGTTCTTCCATTTGCGTAAGCTTTTCCTATCCTTGATTTGATTTGCCCGTTGATTAGTGTATTGACAAATATTTTTAACCATTAAATCAGTTATAAAGCATCGAAAAAATTCAGATTTTTCCACACACTGAATATGTCCTGGGAAACCTGCGTCCTGCCTGATAATATTCCTGGAGAGTATTTTTCCAGGCGTCTTTGGCTCCACAGTATCCCATTTTATTTTTTCATCTTTACTCACCATGAACCGTGAATCGTCTTTGACATATTCATCTTGTATTTCCTCATCCTCCTCTTGGTCTTCTATTTCCACCTCCATGTTGTCTTCCTCTGCTTCACTTCCATCACTCTCATTTGGAATGCCTTCTTCATCTGAGCCAAATAAATCGGTAAGAGCTTCGTTCTCGCTGTATCCAGGAGCAAATTTGACTCTATAGGCTGCCATAATTAGGAATTATTCCTGTATAACCTAATCCTACATTCGACAAGAGGAGATATGCATAAGAATACACCCTAATAAGTAGGAGTTGCAATTACATCGCACTTGGCAAATAAAACAACACTAACCATTCAACAAATGCATATGCCGTTGACAAAGTGATTTTTTTGCTTTGCTCTTAAATCCACTAGATGCAATATTTAAAACACATCGATTCCTTCAAAACCCTCACAAAAATATTGTGATTATTTCCTCACGGGAGCTGAAAAAAAAGGAAAGTGGAACTACGAGAGGCTTCAAAAACTTCATATAACCTTGTAAATATATGAATCAGAACAATTTCCCGTAAAGGAAATAAAATTAGTACTGAAGTAGTTGGTAGGTAGTACTATGGTTTACAAAGAAACACTTACCGGTCCGCTAATAATTCGAATGTGGGAGATACTCTTGAGCCGGATACAAAGGTTAGCTATGACTTCTGCAGTCGACGGAGGCGTGACCACAAGTGACGATTCTCACTGTATATGCCGAGCTCATATCAGAGGCCGAATACTACTACTAATTGTAAGTAAGTCAAGATACGAGTGGAGAGAACAATTGAGAGAGATTGCTGGTTACAAAGAAAGCACACTGTTGATGAAGAATCAGCTCTGCGAAGATAACAGTTAGATTCAAAGTTGCAGAGTAATGAGGGCTTCTACAATCATCAGAGGAGCGACCACAAGTTATCTCTCTGTATCAGCTGAGCTTATTTCAGTGGACGAATATTACGACGCCCGGAGAAAACATTGACTAGGCCTTGCTGATTACAAAGAAAACACCCTGATGGCGAAGAATTAGCTCTGCGCTGATAATATTTGGGTTGGAAGCTGCAGAGCAAGCTGAAAACGTAGTTTGCTAGCAATCACTTGGTATTATTCAGCTGTTTTTATGAGATGGGGTGAGGTGAACATGATTGACTGCTTATGAGTTAGTATCCAAGTTCAATCATTTGACACTGCTGGTATGGAATAGATTTTGCTTTTGGTTAGCTAATCCTCTATTCATTTCCCTAAGTGGTAATAAAGCTTTTTCAATACGACGGTGTATATTACCATTATATCAAATTCGGTATCACATGCGAAGGAAATACATCCAAAAAATCCATGGCGATCTTCTACGATGTTCTTCCCTTCTAATAATTTTAACATTCAATATGTTACTCATTTTATGATTAAAATGCTAATATTTATTCCTTACATGACAGAGTCATCAAAAAAGCAAACATTTGTTCGATTATTTATGAAAGACGATGATAATTCACCTCCAGGTGTTGAATCACGATCGGGGAGATTTTAGTTCCACATGCCCTACCTGGGGTCAGAATTGACCCCAAGCCAGAAATTATTTTTTTTTAGGATTCTTGATGCAAATGCTTTGAAAATGAAAAATGGAATTGATGTAAACTTGTTTTATAGGAGCATTCCTAAAATAATATGAATTAAACTGTAAAAGTTAAAAAGTTATTCACATTTTTCTATGAGCTGGGGTCAAAAAAAACCCCAGGTAGGTAGGGAGGGTTAAACTATTAAATTTCTTATATCTATTCGATTAATCCACCCGATCATAAAAATAACGATTACGAGAGAACCAATATGTGAATAGGGGACAGCAGTTTTTTTTTTTGAAAACCTTAAGAAAAAAAACGGGACAACTTCATTGGCTATATCATGAAATAAACACGATGGCATAATGAAAATCGTCATTGAAGTAGAGGCCTATTGCGAGATCCTCGCATGATATGCATAGAAAAGGTGTAAAATATAATTGTGAGTGCTGAAAATTAGCTGAAGAGAGTATTGATTGGAGAGCAAGTTCAAACTAATATGCTGATTGATAACCGATGAGGATGATGCGGTATCGAATTTCGCTAAATTTAGCCATAACCTATTCTTGAGGTTTTTGCTTTTTCTTTGCCTTTTTTTCTCGTCCGCCTTCCTCCTATTTCTTCCGGCAGGGGGATCAAATTCACTTTTCCTTTTATTTGTCCGTGTTGCGATGGAGACCGCGGCGATCATTGGCCATGAGAGGAGCACAAAAGAGAGGAGAAGGGAATTGGGATACGAGGGATCACGAGGATTTGAAGTGGAAGGGTTTTTAGGGAGGATTGGGTTACACCTGCTGCTGCTTCTGCCTCCTCTCTCTTCCTCTCCCTTTCAAACATCCTCCTTCTGCACAGGGCAGGCCCCGCCATACACCCTCCCCCGGCCGTCATTTCAACCCCGTCCAACGCCCTCTCCCTTTCCCTGCAGAAAATCCCCACTTCCCCACCCTCTCCCAAACAAATCCGTCGTCCGTGATCAGCGTTAGATACGAGGAATAGCTATTCGATTGCGATGAATGCGCCTCAACAGGTATTCGAACGAACGTGGCCATTCAATTATGGTGGACCTACCTCCGATTATCCCCGATTTATCCAGCTCTCCTAGCTGACGTAGGGACTCATTAAATAAGGGAATCAGTCAAAAATATCTCCTTAAGTTCTCATGGTTGATGGAACGGCAATTAAGAAGGGGCAGCGGATTATTTTGTATCGGCAACTTTACACTGATGACGGGTAAAACTGCAGTTGAGGTATTTTTTCTACGCATTCTCTTTTGGAGATACGATAATGTCTGATACATTGCATTTCATTCTTTAATCACACCATCTCGTAAAAAAATTGCACCACTTCCGAATGATCAGTTTTATTCTTTCTTAATATCTCGACGTGTCACTTGCTTAAAGGTTAAGCAATCATTCTGAAATTTTCAGAGGACCCATGAGGTGGGACCAGTAAAGTGAAATTTAAGTATTCCACATGCAAATGGCTAATGGCTAATATGGTGTTTTGCGTTTATTCTGCACTTTAATACACATTAACCGTAGCGGATCCAGGATAGTGACAAGGGGGGGGGGCACGGGGGGCTTTCAATTGAGGTTAAAATTCCAGCTGTAGTGGGGGTCGGAAAAAATTCATCATTCTATCTAGTATAAATTGGATACCCAAGAGGGGGGCTATAGCCCCCTTAGCCCCCCATAGATCCGCCACTTTGTATTATAATGATAGTTTTCGTTTTATTCACATTATGAGTCAAAAAATCAAAACAAGTCATTAACGGTGAGCGGGAATGATACATTCCATAAGATCTGCACATTATATTGCTGGAATGCTGCTGGTAAAGGAAGAAATGTGCGCGCAGTGCATTCGTTTCATTTGGCAAGAGTTATTTGGCAATAGAAGTACCACAAAAGAAATAATGTTTCAGTTAAATCCCTTATGATATTTACTTCGATTATTGTCAGCTTGACGGTGGAATAGGTATCGTACGTGACTGAATATGGGGGTCCGCGTATAAATCCTGCTCAAGTCATTCAAGTCAAATTACTTCTTTGAACTAATCGTTTTTTGTTGGAAATTATAGAGTTTTTGCAAGTAATGAGGTGTAACTTTTGGTATTTCCCATACTATTCCACATAAAAATTATAAATAAAAATATTTTTATTTTGCAGTGAGTCAATGTTACGAAATCCCAATTTCAACATATCACTGATTCTGGATGAGTTAATTAAAGAAATAATTTGGAGACTGTTGCGTTGACTGCCTATGAAAACAATTAACATTTGATCAAATTTAATAAGGTGCGAAACTGTGGTGCCATACGGTAGTAGGATTTCTTTGCAGTATTGTCAATGTTTTGTCTAAATACAACTGTGGCTTAGAGTTTATGAATTTCCACTATTTTGTACCTAAAACGCATGTATACGAATGAGTTAGTCAAGTAAAAACTATAAATTTCACGGAATGAAACGGACTCGGATCCGTAGCAGTGGCAGACGGTTTCGTATCTACGTCTATCGATAGCAATTTACAAATATTGCGAGCGGCGATCCTGAAGCGGCTCACTTGGGAGCAATCCAAGCGGGCAATAAATATTAATAGTAATCGGCAATTTATATTCCCCGCTTGATGGCGGAAATTCCCCACGACGCACGCCGCTATAAACTTGCTTCCAACTCAATTTTATTTCCATTTCCCCGAGCAGGGAGTTACAGCGCGACATATATCTCGAGACTTGAAGGCGTTAAGACGAAAAAGTTACTGCCACCGCCTTACTCGCTGAAAACCAATGAACCCACGTTCTCGGGAGCATTCGGTCACCAAACAATCTTTTCCCTTTCAACGAAGTCCTTCCGCAGCCACGAATACAAAGGAAAAAGGACAGGGTGCGTTATCAAAGGCCTTGAAGTAGATTGCTACATTCACTTTCTTTTGCTTTCTTTTAAGGCTTTTCGTTTCTGGAAAAAAAATTCCTGTATTAAGAGGCAGGGAGGTTTAACTTCAGGAGTGGATATGCAATCTATAATCCATTCCAGGCAAGCTAAAAAAAAACTCAACATTTGTAATGGAATAATTGATAAATGACAGTTAATTTACAAGTAAATAGTTAATTTTCTATTTTATGAAGAACGCACCTAAATATACGCAAATGAATCCAAATGATATATTTAATATTCAATAAATATACTTATACGAAAGGAAATATCTAATATCGACGAAAATTATGAACTGAATTTGTTGAAATTCTCAATATTGATTCTCACGAATGAGTGAATTTTGTCATGAGCTGCACCTTAGCTTTGACTTAAATCCTGCTTCCGTTACCATCCATAATACTTTTAACCAACATGCAGACAAGTACCTAGGTAACCTTTTTTAAGAAAGAAAAAATATTTTCTGATCTCCTTAAATTCACACTAAGGTGAATAAGTTTGTCAGGAAGATAAAACTTTCAGGCAATTTCGCTACACCTGTTAAAAAAAATGCGATATAATTCCTCAAAAAATATTATTTCATTCCATCACAGTCAAACCCGAAGGATATTCTACACAGCTTGGGCTAGAGATCACCGCGGACTAAGTTAAAGGCGTTTCAAATAAACACATTTGCGGCAGTGCCGTTTCCTTGATGTGGGTAATGGTGGTCGAAAACAATGATATTTGGAAGGCAGATTCCTATTAATTTTGATGCTCTATAGTTTTGTAAAGATCTTAAGGTGATTTATGCTTTAAGATGTGAGCTAATTCAAAGATATCTCTGATTGTACACAATATGACGATACACGGTTCAGCAATAAAAGTTATTATTTTTATCAATTATCCTTAAGTTGCAATTAGAGAAACAGTATTTTTAATAACCGTGGAGTAGGTATTTATGTAAAATTCTTAGGTCATTTTTGTACCCGAAAACTGGTATCATTGATGTAAAAGCTATTACGTTGTCCATCGCATTGCACCATTAGGTATGACTTCTTTCATTCCCCTGAAAATGGAATGAATTAAATTCTGAGACTTTGACACTGGATGGATTTTCTATGCACGACCATAATTGACGCACTCTTGCTATTTTGGTTATTGTTTTGATTGTAATAGGTCGAGAAGAATAATACTGTATCTAAGAAAAAAACTATGATCGTCAAAATAAATTTGTAGTCCCTACTTTTTTTAGTGTCAACGGTTACAATAGTTCAATTGTAATAGAAGGAATCGTCATGCCATGATATCTTACTAGCAAAAATCACGTTCTAACCTTTGCAGTCAAAACACGTCACACAAACGGGTTTTCATTCAACGAGTCGTAAATTCTCCAGAGATTGAATAAACCCTCGCCATCCACATCGGAAGTGGTTGAGACAAATTGAAAATCATTGTTTCACGTGGTTACCAGGGCACTTTCGACACTTTCGCATCCCAACAACCGATCGAAAACGTAATCTTCATGAAATCTTCAACGCCTTGTGTGTTGCGATAGGAGGTGGAAATGGATCTTCTTCCAGAGACAAATCCTGCTGAGGAGAATCTGATGATAAAGTCGGAAAGAGCCATTCAACGCGAGCGGCGAATTTCAGCCGAAATTTATACAGCCAGGGATCTCCTGAGATTGCGGTGAGTCAGCTCGGGAGACGTAAGTGGAAAGTTGTAACCATAAAGAGCACGCAGTCTTTCTTCTCTCTTGCACGACCGCTAAAACTTTTACTCTCCATATCTCTTCGTCGGATGCTCCGTTTATATCCGCGCCATGAATCAAAGAAAGGGATCTCCCGCCACGATCAGCCGCAGACCAGGCGGAACACGTTTTGATGACGCCCGAGATTCTCCCAAACTCCTCCGCATACCCACAAAAGCATTCAAATCGATGTTCATGCATCGGGAATCGCAAATACTTTGTATCGAGCTCAAAATCATCCACAATCCCGGAATTGGGTTGACGCAAATCTGCTTTCAATTCACCTAAGATCCTATCACTTTGAACTCGTATGATGCTTCTATGTTGAATTCTTCATAAGGTTGATTATAATCTTGTAAAGTAGGTCTTCAAGAATTAAATGCAAAATTTGGGGCCATCGTTTCGGCACATTTGTATACCATCTTCATGGCTTTTAAAAATTTGCGTTTAATTTTTTCATACTTACGCTAAAAAATTGAGGTGTAGAGAAAGAAAAAAATACTCAATTCTTCATGACATGTTCCAAATGTTTTATCCAAGGAATTTGAAATTCACACCCTTGCCTCCATTTCTTCAAATTTGTATTTAAATATGGGTACCTTATATCAAGATTTTTCGATATACTGACTGCGGCTGTGGAATCGTTACATCGACGAATACGTATTGCAGAATATCTCCCAAAATATCAGATATTGGTTTGATGCAGACTCACCAAATCAATTTGCCGATCGGCCAATCTTTTAATGATTGCGTAATGGAGTCGTTCATTCGAGCGCAATATCGCATTTCATTGATAGTATTCGGTTGATGGGAAGAAATGATAGAATGCGACGGAGAAAAATTGTCCAAATTCAGTCATATTTTCGTTCAATATGTTTACTAACCGAGCTGATATCGGAATGGTTGACCAAGCCCGGGGTGGTAAACGAAGCGTTGGTCTGACTAGATCGGCCCGAGTGAGCTCACTTTCGAGTCACCGGTCTGAAATCTTTCCTCGGGACAAACGAGTCCGGCCTGATCCAGCTCAGTTGCTCACTGCGATTCTTCTCAATCATCCGGCGTAAAATTGCACTGTATTTTGGGCGGAATTGTGCCCAAAACGAACTTTTGCTCTTAAACAAGGCAAAAATATTCTAAGGGGGACCATATGAAACTGACTAATCCAGTTTTTTGATGAAATGGTCTACCAAACTGCCAGGCACATTCATATTATTACCATGAGAATAATTCCATGAGAATGATGAATTACCATGAGAAAAATTCTCTTGACATTGGGACGAACCTCGGACGTTTGGCTTACTAATAGCCTAACATCTAGTAAATGCGCCTCGGTACAACTACCAAGAGAAATCAGGACTCTGGATAGCGATAACAGTCGCCGCCGAAGTCCGGTTAACCAAAGTTCGCTGCTTCATTCCCGATAAAAAAAAGTATTATTAAGTTCTGAAAATTATGCATATATTTTTTATAATAGTGAATAAAATATTACGTAATGACGGTGAAAAGCGTAAATGCTGTGGTCAGCAATCCTTTGAACCGCAAAAATGAAATGCAATTTTAATTTGTGACGCATCAGCTTTACGCATTGAAAGCATTATTTATTTCATTACACGTGGAGGAAGATGCTTATGAACTCAAACTACTTTATACATACTAAAATATTTATACTAAAAACATTTCAAATTTGAGATACCGGTGATTGCTTACAATGGTCTCCTCTGTATCTATACCTTTTACATTAAGAGGTTTTTAAGACGGTAGCGTAAGTATCAATTAGGTAATGCATTCATATTATCTATACATATATATTAGACAAAAGCTTACTCTGTGCACCGTTTACAAGCAATATTTTATTATTTATTATGCATAAAATACGTATAATTTATAATTCCTAATTTATAATTTAATATTTTTTGCAAATGTAAAATTACCAGTCGAAATTCTCATAAAATTACAACATGTCTTAGCTTACATTAAGTAATACGCTAGGAATGTAACATTTTATCCTGCCGCATGAACTTATGGTGAAATGCCTAAGCCGCGGAGAAATGCAGACGCATTGCCATAATTTCCCTCGACCGAGAATTGACCCATTAGTCTTTTGGATTTAGTGCTCTATTATCCCTAAGTGCGGCGACATTGAACAAACCTAAATGAGTGATATTAGCGTAATTAATACAGCTTTAAACAAATAATATAGAATTTACATCAGCGTATTTGACATTGGTTGCGACACGAGGAAGGTTTGACCTGGAGTCCCACACATACCTACCACATAGTAACCCGCTGACATGCGACTTTTTACGTATTTAACAGTATTCCTTTTGCTCCTTCCTGTTTTTGTTTGTGGCGTTACATTTTTTTCCTCGCCAGTCGATTTTCATAAAACTATATTCATTGACTACAGCTATAGGAGCAAACTCCGGTTATTCAGGTCATCGGATATTGGGGGCAACCGCTTACTTGGGACAATCTCCAAGAATGGGACTCAATCAAGGATTTTTCTCGAGGTATCTCCGATTTATTGGCACAGATAGCCGTTTAAATGAGACGCCCATAAATGATAAAATAAATGGCCCCATATACTCTCGTTGAGGAATGGAATTTTATGGCTCCAGAAACCGATAATGGAGAACGTTCTCTCCCTCCATTGAACAAATTATGAGCACGTGTCACCTCCATTCCTTCTATTAGGGCAGTTTCCTTCATCAAAGAAAACGAAAGGCGTTGATTGCGATTCGTTACCCACCATTAGTGTATTCATAATATACAAATTATTTTGCTTTAGAATTCCCAGTTTAGACGAATGGCAATGGTCAATTGTATCCTCATTTGAAAAAGGCCAGATTGGCGCCAATGCGATCCCACTCCACGTGACCTCACAGGGACCTAGTTTCTATACGAGTAGATAGGAGTTTTACATCGCCTGAGATTAATGCATGCATGAGGCACAGACTTCAGGGAAACATCTCTTAACAATCACCTATTAAAACTGCCTATGGTCGGAAAGTTTCCTTCGTTTGATAAGGTATTAATAATCCTTATTTAAGCCAAGCGCTATATGCTAGCAGGGTAATCTGCTACCTGCTGGCAGCCTGCATTGCAGCGGCGCACAATATCCTCGCCCCAAGGTCACCTCACACGGCGAAAGCGGGATCTAGAATGACGTCAGACGGGCTTTTCCCAGCATTCATATTTAGCCGTTGCGTTTTCGCGCGCTTGAAATTTTTCACTTTTCAATTAATCGCGAAAAATAGATATCGTCCTTTAAAAAAATCTGAAAGCGTGAAATGCATTCTCCAGCGGTAATAATATTTCGATTTAGGCAATAAAAAAATAATAGGAAATCACCCCATTGAGCTAAAAAGTACGTTCCTATGCGTAGACGCTCTAAGAAATGCCCATTAATTTCAGCTCAAAGCTGTTTCAATTATGATTTGATTAGTATTTCCCAGAGACACCCACTCACAAGCACAGTCACTCAACCCGAATGTTGGTCGAGGATAGGTGTGTGTAGAGCTCACCCCGAAGTAAGCCACAGGTATTCAGGGTGGGGGGTCTGTTCCTTTCTTAAGGGTACCTCGCACTTCGAAGATTTTGTTCGGGGGTGCCCTAGGGCTTCACCTAGGAATTGAACATAGGACCCCACGATTAGCAGCCAGACGCTCTACCCACAACACTCCCACGCTTCCCTATTTCTCATTATTATGTATTTCCCTATTTTGTATTTGAGATACTTTTTACACCATTTTTAAACAAATATTTTTAAATTTCATTTTGATATCATTTTTTCTCAATTTTCCTCTTCTTCCCTATTGTCCTTTTCATCGCTATAGCTCTCATAGAATACTTTATTATCAGAAAAAACAATTCATTAATTCTCGAGTAGTCATCTTTGTTACGGTCAGAGGATTAAGCATGTATATTTATTTGAATGAATGCGAGATGCGCTTGCTTACGGCGATGTACAGCGCCCCCGATGTGTTTGGGTAATCCGCAATGTACTACAATGCATCAATCTATCAATTTCATCCCCCGACACTCGCTTCTAACAGAGCGCTATGTAGAGATGGAGGACTGCTCATTTTCGTGTGTTAGAATATGCAGGGGTGCGAAGTTATTGTGGATACTGCATTTTTCCCACCCGCCTCCTTTTTCTCTAGGAAAATCCTCTTCTCCTCCGCCGCCCCAGAATTCCCTGCGTCTCCCACCCACAACCACAGCTCAAGCTCCATCTATTTCCCACGGCCTTCGTTGCATTTACGGCTGCCCACGCGGACGCATTTGTTCTAGGAGACCTCTGCGGCTATGGGCACTCAAGAACACCTGCACGTGGCCTTTGAAATCCCTACGGGGGGCCATTGCAGGGCGACCTTCTTCGGGGGCTCAAGTGCCGGGAAAAAGGGTCGGCCGCGTCTTTCTCCCCTCCCCCCACCACTTTCTCGGAGCGGAGGGAATATTTGGGGCAGGGGGGACACAAGAGGTGAGGTAGGACGACTTAGGTGTATCTAGACGACGGAGTTTGTTGAAAGGTTCTAATAATGCCAATAGGTTGAGGAGATATGAGTTGACATAATGTGTGTGATGACAACTTTAATGATAATTGCTAGACGAAGGAATCCGGGAATCAGAAAATATGGCATGTTATTAAGAGGAAGTGACCGGCAGGTGAGGACATTTGCGCCATAAAAGAAAGGTCACATGGAGGGAAATCGGTGTTGGCCTGCTCATAACGAAAGGTACCATGGGATCATGCATTAACGTCCCATCGGACAAACGCAGTGAGCTAATCGAAGTGCCCACCCCAAAGCACTAAATCAAGTATCGGGCAGCATCAGAATAATATCTGCCATTGCTGGGATTTAAACCTAATCTGCCTTTGTGGGAAGCAACACTTCTGCCACCACACCAATCCGATCCTCAATCAGGAAGACATGATCATTAAAAAAGGAAAAATCACTTTTACTATGCCAATCTAAATTCCTGATGTACTTTTTACAAATTTACGCTACCATCTTGCAGTTTTAAGGTTAATTTCTATAGAAGATCCTTGCTGACAGTACCTGCATTACGACAGCAATGTTTCATTCATTCTCCCTGGGATATATTTTTCATTCTGGTCACAAGGGTAATAAAGATCCTCTTGATGACCGCTGATAATTTCTGTAAATGCTGGTGGCCGCACCCTCGCGCTCTCTGCTTTCTCTTGAGTGATAGGGAGCAAGAGATGCGGTAAAGGGAAGAAAATGAAGGCGGTAAAGAGCGATTACTGTTTGGTGACGGCTCAGGCAATGATAAAAAGCGTTTCAGTGGTTTCCCCTAAACGTAACCCGAGAGGTCGAGATAATATAATTTTTTAAGGATAACCGAGACCAGATATTGATTTTTAAAATTAAATATATGCTAGATTTTCCATTTTTGCACTTTTTTCATATCACTTTGATTTTTAATTATTAGTGAATACGTCTTAAAGAGTATTTTTTTCATTGGAATACAATTTTCTCTAAAAGTTTTGATTAAAAAATCTGTATACAAAATATATAGCCGACGATAATGTCCATTATCCGGTATATTTCGGTATTATTCTGAGAAAAAATGAATTCCGCCTCTGAGAAAAGGTGACAAAGGCCACTCCTGGGGTGAAAGCGTAACTAAATTTTCAGACACGAATGTTTGTTGGCATATTCTCTTTCTATGGACAAAATTTCAGGTCAGTCGGTTTAGTCTTAAGGAATTCAGAGGTTACGCCTAATTTTCAGCTTCAACGACTGGACTAGTGAGAAAAACTGGAACTTGCATCTTATACTAATTGGCAATTTCATTTATTTTATTGAGAATGACTCCGGGGGCTCTTAAAGTAATTCTTTTTCATGCATAGGGAAATCAATGACAACAAATAAATTATTTTTGGTGTGGCAATAACATGGTTAGTATTCCGTTTGTCAATGGAAATATATCATGATTAACATGGCAAAAAATCAGTCGCGTCATCAACGAGAGTATATTTTATAATATTTTTCAACAAAACATGAGTTTAGCTTTTGAGCCGCGATTGAACACAGGAAAGAATGGAAGCAGCGTGTGGATTATATCTCGGACGCATCATTGCGGCGGCTGTTGAGAGATGCGGTGGTTTCGCCGATACATTACCCGCAGGGATCTGCAAGTGAGTTCTCCGAAATAGACGAAGAAAGAGAGAGAGCGGATGACACAACCATGTTCACGGCAAAATATGAGACCAACTAGAAGGAAATTTTAAAAAATAAGTATATTCATGGCGTATATCTGCGAAAGTTACGCTTAAAAATTGCATTTGAAAACTGCGAAGAATTATTTCATATAAGGAATGCCAAAACTTTCGATATGAAAAAAGTACGTGAAGAAATTAGGTACACTTCCGGATGAAATATGTAATAGGTATGAAGGATAACTAAAAGGAAGATCCCTGAAGGAAGGCCCCAAAACAGTCATTCTGGATAAAGTACCATGGATGACAAAGAAATAGCTAGCTGATCAGACCAAATTGAATGACGAGCGACGCCAAACCGATCATAGGATCGTACATCTTTCCCGATATCCAGATACTTAATGCAAATTCTTTAAAGGGAGGAAAGTTGATCAATTTAACATTTATACCCAATAGGGTAGTTTCCTTCATCAAAGAAAGCGAAAGTGATTGATTGCGATTCGTTACCCACCATTAGTGTATTCATAATATACAAATTATTTGGTTTTAGAGATACCGGTTTAGACGAATGGCAATGGTCAATTTTATCCTCATTTGAAAAAGACCAGATTGGCGCCCATGCGATGCCACTCCACGTGACCTCACAGGGACCTAGTTTCTATACGAGTAGATAGAAGTTTTACATCGCCTGAGGTTACCAATGCATGAATGAGGCACAGAGCTCAGGGAAACATGTCTTAATAATCACCTATTAAAACTGGCTAAGGTCGGAAAGTTTCCTTCGTTTGATAAGGTATTAACAATCCTTATTTAAGCCAAGCGCTACCTGCTAGCAGGGTACTCTGCTACCTGCTAGCGTCCTGCGTCGTATCTTCGCTCAAAGCCTCGCCCCAAGGTCACCTCACTTGCGGCAGCGGGAACCAGAATGACGTCACACGGAGTTTTCCCAGCATTCATACTTAGACGTTGCGTTTTCGCGCGCTTGAAATTTTTCACTTTTCAATTAATCGCGAAAAATAGATATTGTCATTTAAAAATCTAAAATCGTGAAATACGTACTCCAGGAGTAATAATCATTCGATTTAGGTAATAAAAAACTAATAGGAAACCACCCTATTGCTGCACTGAGAGAACACGTTTGGATGCTACACCCTAAACCCTTTTGGGCAGGGAGGTTTGGATGCGCTATCAAGAATCATGCGACGTCAGAACTAACTCTTTGGATGTGAGAACCAAAGGCAAAGAATGTCACAACAAACACGTCCAGTCAACGTCCTTTGGATGGGAGAACCAAAGTTATGGTTAGTGCACTCTACCGGTTTAGGTGGGAAATTAAATCTATTGTTACGCGCTCTGGTGGTAATCTCATGAAGCTCTCTAGCACCCGCAGTTCTGTATTCAGCCGTGGAAGCCGTAGACACGTGTGGACTTGTTGTGGGTAAAACGGGCGAACTCTGCTGCCCTTTGTGGTTCGTTGCTCTTGCTGCTCGAGATTATGGACGAGGGGACGGCGAATTTCTTATCGAAGGCTGGACTTGGAGCCTATATCCATGAGTTCGCTGGTAAGTTGCGAGTTGTTGTTTATTCTCACGGCCATTTTGTGTTTATTCTCACCGCCATGTTGCATTAATTCTCATGCCCGCACTACCACCCTTTGCTTATGAGTTCTTCAGATTCCTATTGTTATCTCTATGTGCTTATTAAAACAAAGTTCAAACTCTTAGATCATATTTGTCGGAAGTGCTGCTGTGCTTATTAACATTGACCTTTATTTATTGAGGTTAAATTGTCTCACGTTTCTTGTATTTCCCGATGATATTTATAATATGTTGTGTTTGTATTTTAATAATATTTTATGTTATTGGCATAGAATTTGATGATTATATTAATTCACTGTGTTTTGTGCACTTTTTATGTTATTTTAACCCTTTCGCGCCGAATGCCACACCAGTGCGGCGACGATTTTTTTCCATGAACAACGATTGCCACACCTGTGCGGCGTTAATTTTCCTAACCTAAGCAACGAATGCCACGCCTGTGCGGTACAGGTCGAAAAAAGTGACCGTGGCGGACACAATAGGCCCACGGACGCGGTCGCCCCTCGTGATCCGCCTTAGCGCGAGCCCAGTCCCATCTTCGGCCGCTCAGGTCGACCCTTTACTATCCTCTCCATGCGGTCAACTACTGTTATTTGCTGTGTGCTTTCCAAAACTATATTTGTTCCTTACTTTTTATATCTATTGCTATAAATGAATTCATCTTTTTTTGCTGAACACATGGAAGTTTCAAACAAAATTCTAACGTTAATATCAACGGAGTTATAGACCAACTAGTAAATATACTAAATTCGTCTATATCAACGTTAGAACTTCGTTTAAAATTTCTGCACGCTCAGAAAAGAAACACAAAATTCATTTTGAATGTAAAAAATCGATGCGAACAACAAATATTTACATACATTTTGCACTAATATTTTAGCCAGTTGACCGCGGACTCGTCCTAGGAAGGGGCTTTTAATCCCTCTAGGGTCTGGGACGGAGGCCGAGGAAGAGGATCGGCGCCCCACTGAGTTGGGTCCAAAAATAGTTAGGGAGGGAACCACTGCCTTCAGTCGACGCGAAAAAGCTTCGTACAGTGGAGTAAAGAAAACTTTCAAGAGACTCGTATTGAGGAAGAATTTCCCTCAACGAAAGTCCGGCGCGAAAGGGATAAGGGTGGATTCATTGAGAGCCTTGCGGAGTAATCATCGAGAGCGTTGGCACGGAGGTTATTGACGAGGAAAGGAGAATGAACAAGAAGAGATTGAGAAAAATGTGTGTTTGGAGTGAATTTTATGTAACTGTGTGTTTATATATTGGAAATAAATGTTCTTTCTAGTGTTCTACAAATGGGAATATTTATTTTTCCACCCACGCACGAATATGTTGAATTATGTGATAATAGATAGGTATTATGACAACTACAGAGCTAGGTTTTCTCATTTTTTAGTTGCACTGTCCTAGTGGCCTATTTAGAAATGGGTTGAAAAAGAACAATATTAAGGTGTAGTGGAATTGAAAAGAAGGGAGGAAGGGGTAGGGGCGCCATCTTTTGGGCAGGTGATCTAAAGTTTTCATTCGGCATCCAAACATTGTTCTGATGAGCCACCCAACGCTTTGGTTCTCACACCCAAAGTACTCGTCCATCTTCTTTGGATGTAGCAACCAAAGGAGTAGTTGGAACATCCAACTCCTCATCACCCATTCCCTTTGGGTGACAAATGTATGGACAAGTCCTTTCCTTCACCTCAGCTTTGGGTATGACACCCAAACCTACGATTCTCATATCCAAAGTGTTTTTTCAGTGTGCAGAAAAATAATTTTAAAAGACGATGAATTGAAATAATTCAGCACGGATAGCCATCTGGTTTCTCTCTAAGCAAATTTTCATCCGGTAATTTAAAATCTGATAACTAATTAGAAAACAAAAGGCAGAAAACATCTCCACAGAGATTCTTTTACATGAAGAAACTTTATTATTTAGAGGGTAAAAAAATCCTTCCAATGATTAATGCAAATTTATTCTCAAAGATTCCTGCTTTTAATGCAAAATAAATATTTTCAAAATTGTATTGGTTCCATCTTCATATGGAATTGTCAGAGTAAATGGTAAAGTGTTACATTTGCAATGCGTATTAAAAATTTCTATTTTATTTCAACCGAACGATGATCGGCACTCCTAAAAATATCAAAAATATTTTGTAATTGCTAAAATTCCATCATTAAAGTTCTCGATCTGATAATGTTTCAATTGATTATCAGGAAAATTAAAGAAAGTATAGGAAAAAATTTCCATTTCGATTACAACTTGTGGAGACCTGTCCCGTTATGATGAAAATATGCCAAACGTATCATCGATTTGTTTTGGTTGAACGCCATTTTAGTGATGTGGAAAGAGATTTATTACTTTCATTTTCAACTTAGAGCAGTCTTTATAGGTTCCTTAATCATAATGCTTCCGTGTCTTTCTGGAATTGATAGCCTCTTATGATGGCTAATGGCTGCGAACATTACTCAGATCCTCCGTCATCCTGCTGATGGGATGCAGTAATTTCCAGGCAATAGTCCCGCAATCTCTGCTCATTCTTCTGTTTCGCGGTGGCCTCCATCTTGCTAAGCGAAATACGTCAACCATCCCCTCAATCCTCTTCTTTGTTTCTTTTCAAACAGCTATATACAAACAATGTGCTCTAAGGCATTGATTTTTAAAAGTACATACAATTGAAGTTAATTAAAGTATTTCATCGCCAGTCATGTTTGATTATTATTGTCAAATGTGCTCGTGATAATACGCAAAAGGATTAGAAAACACAGATACCATAAGAAAAATTCGGCGGCGGTATTTACGAAATTGGAGATCAAAGAATGTGAAAGTCAGTTTTACATAAAAAGCCTGGTGGAATTTTTGACGTACTCTGACAACCATTCGATACCTCCACTGCAAAAACGCTCAAAAATCGCCCACCGAATAAAATTCGCTCATCCAGTGTAGCCCAACAATACGCATCCGCTCAACTGGCAGTGTCCGGAGAATAAGAGATGAGCGTTTATGCTCCGGACACTGCCAGATGAGTGGATTCGTATTGTTGGGCTACTAAATGAGCGGATTTGATTCGGTGGGCGATTGTTGAGCGTTTTTGAAGTGGAGCTATCGCATTGTGCGATATAAAACATTTTATGCATACTTATTAATTAAAGATGTCAAACAATTATGGCGTATAAACTAGTGGGTGGCATCCTTAGTTTTTAATCGAAAAGTTTCAGGTTCAAGTCTCGTACAATGGCTTTCCTAAAACCAAATGTATCGGTGGAAAAAATGGCCCCTTACTTTTTTTTTAAAAATCATATGTGCTTCTGAGTCTTGCTCTATAATTCTTTCCTTACCCACCCAAATTAACCCTTCAGTTCATTCACTCAGAGTTGAAAGAGTTTCACAAAAAAATAGCTCTCCAACTCCCATTTCAGCTAAATAAAACGACGTTTTTTCTGCCGCAAGCCAGACCACTACCAGCAAAAACGATATTTAATTGTTTTATGTCACTCATTTCCCCATTGACAACTTAAAAAGTAAGACACCGCATCCCAGTTCCTGACTAAAGCAATACTCTCTAATGTTAGCTGTGATAAAGTGTTATCGAGTCACTCCATTAAGCTCATATCTTATTTTTGATTTTCGGAGTTGCGTGGGAGGAAGAAAAATGGCCGCGAGCACCACGATTTAGAGGAATCACTTAAAAATATTATCTCCCATCCCACCGCGATGGCGTGAAGATAATAAGGTTGTGACGGGACGGAGGCATTAATATTCGATGCGCTCATGAATTATCACCACTCGAGGTAGAGCAAATAATTACATCAGCGAATGACTTATCTGAAAAATGGACGAAGCATCGGCGATGGGAAAAAATCAACAGCAGTGGCAGACGTGGAAGCAGGAGAAAAAGAGAGAGAGAGAGAGAGAGAGAGAGAGAGACGAGCAAGTTGTAATCACCCCGGGCAACGGCGATAAATAAACACCATCCCCTCGTCCAAATGACAAATGGCCAACGACACCCACGGTGTGAACCACGCTCACACCAAAATAAACTGCATCCAAACTGAACTATAACGAAAGAATGTACTGCGATTGTAGAAGATTAACTTAAGTAAAATATCTTTGTGCTGCCCAGCCATTAAAAAGGCTACGGTTTCTTACAACGGACTTGAGAGTAGATGGCGTTATTTTGTGGAACAGGATAACGTACCATATTTGACAAAAAAAACATTTGTATTATCCACATGATATTTATATTAACCGACTAAGAGTCAAAAATTGTGGCATCGTTTATAAACCAGTTTGGTGAATCCCAGTTCCGGTTCCGATAACTAAAATCAGTTTCAAGGAAACAATGGCATAAGTTGTCGAATATCTCGTCGGTCAATAAATACACTCTGCAGACCTTATAGCCTTTTCTTACTTAAGTTACCTCTTCCTTAAAATGCGTTTAGACGCGTAGCGTCACCAGGGATGCATAAAATATACACCATATGCCGATGAAAACAGTTACAATATGTTTTGGAAACAACAGTATTTTTGAGTGGTAATTTCGTTGGATCCCGGCATATAAAGCCGAAATCCTGGACAAAATTCCAAAAAAGAAAAGTGCCTTGAATGTTTTCCAGAAGGGTATTAGCAAAAGATGTTAATAATGATACACATGTAGGGTATAGCGCTAATGAGTGAAAAGCAGTAACTTGGTTCCAAAGGAGAAAACCGTATTTTGCTAGAGATTGGTCACCTCCCGCCAAACACCCTAGATGTGGCTCGAAGAGATTTATGAGGGCGGAGAGAATACTATTTACTCATAAGTCAATTTTTCCACTCATACAATTCCTCAAATCCTGATGATGCATATGATCATCCCAAACAAAATTCCCCTTGGAGCAAAGTAGTTAAGTGCAACTAACGGGCACACATTCCCTGAGAATGTGAAATGCGATACATTTTCTTGTGGCTGCACCCGCGGTACTTTCACCTGCCCAATTTAAAATGTCGCATTGAATCAGACGGTGAGTGAGTTTTCTTTTTCTGACGTGTCAGTATAAACTTAGCGAGAATTTGATATGCGCTATCATCACCACGCAATCTTCATTTCAATGATAGCTTAGAAAATATATAGATTGCTAATGAGGTGTTTTTACATACCAAACATGTTGTATTCAGTTTACAACAGCGACAGTGATATTAGTTTCACATTATACCAACAAATATAAAATTTGTGTAAAAATGAATATATCATTTGATTCAGCATTTACTAAAAACATGCTTAGATACGTTATATGCGATCGAATGTGAAGATAAAACTCGCAAATGTCTCCAAAAAGTATTTAATTATCGAAAAATATGCTTTAGTTACAGTAATAAAATCCTGTCTCTCCCTTGCTTAGTAGACTGAAATTAAATATATAATATATTATATATTAATGAAAATTAATATATAATATATTTTTTTCTGTTATAAAGCTCTTCATATATTATTTGTTTTACCGTTATTTTGAGGTCTATTTTGGCTGTTAGGCTTTTTATTGTAATTTTCGTAGCGCAGCACTCTCATTGTGATCTTGAAAACTCTCGTTCCGTTCTCCAGTAGTGATCATTTTAGCACATATCTCCCCTTGAAACACAGGTAGTTTCTTCCGTCCCTCTTGTTGTTAGTCATTGACTCACCCCTTCACTCCTAGCCCTCTCAAAACAACACCTGCGTCCTTGAAGAGCTAGGCACACCTCCCCCCCTGCTATCAATCCCTTTTGCTAATCCGTTTCTTCCACTTTCGGTTAACTCGAGTGACTATTTAGAGGGTAGGAGGTTGACCTTTTTCTTCTTCAGTTATTTTCCATTGCATTTTCGAGTGCGGTTTTGATATTTTTGCCTTGTTAGCGTTTTTCGTGTGTTAGGATATACTTTCACCAAACGCATTGCAACTGATCACACTTTTATCTCAACGACTCATATACTCTTTTTTACTTATTTATCCAAAGTCTATTTATACTTATTTATTTAAAGTCTATTTACGCGTATTTATATATTGTTGTTAGTACTTTTATTACTTATTTACCCTTATTTATACATTTTTGTTAGTCTATCACCCTTTTTATAGCTTTGCTCTTTCGTGGGGATCATATTGCGGGGAATTTATATTTTAGCTAGTTAGTTTCGTCTTTGCTCTCTTGTTGATTATTATCGTTAATCTATTTGTCCCACGTTAAGTTATATCTTAATTTCGTTAATTAGTCTTCTTTGGAACTATATAGTTTTCTAGTTTTAAACCCATTAATCGACTTAATCCATATCCAGGTAACTACATTCCCTTATTTACGTTTAAAAAGAGACAAGTTAGTAAGTTTATCGGTTTGTTTTACTCTCTCTCAAATATCTATTAAGCGTAAATATCTATTAAAAAGAGACAAGCTAGTAAGTTTATCGGTTTGTTTTACTCTCTCAAATATCTATTAAGCGTATCTCCCGTCAGGTAAGCTTTTCTGAAATCCAAAGTTGCGATAGTGATAGGATGCCTTCGAATAGGTCACCCGTTGCCGGAGTTGAAAACGCCGGTGAATGCGAGGCTCTCGGAGACCGCATTACCGCGTTGGAGACGATGGTGCGGGAACTTCGGGCCCAGTTTGAAAGGGTGGCTGATACCGCTGAGGGGAATGGTCCGAGGGGTGGTTCTTCGAAAGGTCGCCGTGCCACAGGGGCTGCACGGGTTCGCCCGATTGCAAATAGCGGCTGGTCGATCGAGAGCCTTCCTCGAGGTCCATCTCTCGATGACGGGGTCACGTCACCCCGTAAATCTGAGTTTTGGAGGGTCGTGTCTCGGAGGGACGGTGGTAGTGTCACTCTAAGACGGGGTTTGGGGGATGCTGAGGCAAATCCCGTCCCCGTCTCGAACAGGTACCAGTTGCTGTCGGATGGAAACTCCGAGGTGCCTGACGTGCCTACTCCTACCCCGAAACCGGCACCTAGGAAGGGGCGTCAGAGTGGGAAGGGGGGGATCATAGTGTTAGGGAGTAGCAATGTCCGTCGTGTGATGGTCCCGTTACGGGAGAGGGCAGACCGCGAGGGTGTAAGCGACCGTGTAACGTCATGGTGCATCCCTGGTGGCGGTGTTCCTCAGGTGACGCAGGCGGTTGGTGCGGCGGTACGGGGCACGAAGTGCTCCAGACTGCGGGTCGTGGCTCATGTCGGCGTCAATGATGCCACCTTCCGTGGATCTGAGGAAATTCTAGATTCCCTCCGGGATCTGAATTCCGAAGTGAAGCGGGTGGGTGGGACCATTGGAGTCGGCATTGAGCTTTCGATTTGTAGTCTTGTCCCGAGGATCGATCGTGGTTCTCTGGTTTGGAGCCGAGTGGAAGGCATAAACCAGAGGCTGCGTCGTTTCTGCACGGACATCGGAGCCTCCTTCGTGGACCTTAGGCCGGCAATCCGATCGTGTCGGATCCCTCTGAACCGTTCGGGAGTCCATTACACGGCCGAGTCGGCTAGTCGTGTAGCGAGTAGCATATTTGAGCACTGTAGGTCTTTTTTAGAGTAGAGAGTAGGGCAGAGTGTAGATATATTAGTGGGTTGAAAAATAAAGGGGTAAGTTCAAAACTTTTCACAGACAAAGATTCTTCCAGAAATGAGAATAGAGAAGTAGAGAGAAAAATCAGCGTTTCAGGTATTACATTTAAGCACGAGAAGCGTCAGTCGAGCAACACGTTCAAAGGCAGTCAAGGCTCAAGTCATTTTGATAGTGTGTCAATAAGACATACATTTCCATTTATCAGCGGTATAGAGCCTGTGAATAGTCTATTCGACAAAAGCAAATCAGAATTATTCCCGAATCGCAATATTACTACTTCCGAAGTTTTAATCGTGGCTGTGGTTAATTGCCGTAGTTTAAGAAATAAGATTCCCGAATTCCACCATTTAATTCATAGTACGAAGTGTAACGTCATTTTTGGAACAGAAAGTTGGCTAACAGATGATGATTCAGACAATGAGATCTTCCCAAAATCGTTCACTGTTTATCGGAAAGATAGAATTAATCGAGTTGGGGGCGGAGTTTTTATAGCTGTAAAGAATTCAATCGTCAGCCAAGCGATAACCGTAACTGAGACCAGCGTTGAATCTGTGTGGTGTTTAATTAAATGTCCAAAATTCAAAACTATTTTATTATGTTCGTATTACAGACCACCTTACTCAGATATAACGTCAATGTTGGATTTTCAAAATCAAATAAACAGCGTAGCATCCAAGTATCCTGAAAGAAACTTGATTGTGGGTGGAGATTTCAACGTACCTTCTATAGATTGGGAGACTTATAGCTTCATTCCTGGTGGGAGGGATAAAGTGATCTGCGAGGCTTTATTACACACTTTCACATCTAATTCATTGTTTCAAATAGCATCCGCACCGAACAGAGGAGAAAATATTCTTGATTTATTAGCGACAAATATACCACATCAGGTAATAAACGTTGGCACTGTCGAAGGAATAAGTGTCCATAGGGTAGTAACTGCAAAGTTTTCTCTAAATACCGCTGTAAACTTTAAAAAAGAGCGTAAAGTTTTCATTTTTAAAAGAGCTAATTTTGATGGGTTTAAGAGTCATATGAAAAATGCTTTCCCCGAGTTTCAAGAATCAGTATTAAAGTTAAATGTAGAGAATACTTGGAAAGCTTTTCTTTCGCTCGTAACTTCGGGAATAAATAGCTACATCCCTAGTAAAATAGTAAAAGAAGGCAGCGAACCGAGATGGTACGACGCGGAAGTGAGAAAATCATTGAGGCGACAGAGAGCGTGTCATGCTAAAATGAAAAAAGTCAGCACGGATTTATCCGCTAATGAACGCGAGCTAATAATTAAAAAATATAGGATGACTAAAGCCGCCACGAAGGAAGCGTTCAGGAATGCGTTCACGAATTTTAAAAGAAAAACACTAGTAGAGCAGTTACAGGATAACCCAAAAGCATTTTGGTCATATGTTAGGGAAGTTCAAGGTAAACGATCTACCGTATGTTCGCTGAGAAACGACAATGGAGATGTGTTGACAAGCAGTTACGATAAAGCCAATTTATTAAATTCCTACTTTAAGAGCGTGTTCACGGAGCCTTCCGAAAACTCTCCCGAGACCGATGACAATCCCTGTATTCATAAGATGCCAGCTATTGACATTAGTACGCTCGGAATAGAAAATATATTGAAATCGCTTAGTCCAAATAAATCACCTGGTCCAGACGAAATCCCTTCTCGCGTATATAAAGAACTAGCCTCAGAACTTGCCCCCTACTTGCAGTTAATATTCAGTAAATCCATCAAGCAACACGAAGTACCTAATGACTGGAAAATCGCTAATGTAACGCCTATATTTAAAAGTGGAGACAAGGAACAGCCATCTAATTACAGGCCGATATCTTTAACGTCCATCTCTTGCAAAGTCCTTGAACACATCGTAGTCAGCTCGGTAATGAAACACCTAGACGCGCAAAACTTATTAATGGGAAATCAACATGGATTCAGGAAAAGCAGATCGTGCGAAACTCAGTTAGCGCTTTTCGCCCACGATATTTTAGTCTCCGGGGAAGACAACATTCCAGTAGACGCGATTTTTCTTGATTTCAAAAAGGCATTTGATAAAGTACCCCACGGAAAGTTAATAATAAAACTGAAATCTTATGGTCTAGACGAAGATGTCATTTCCTGGATTAGAGAATTTTTGAGCGACCGCGTCCAAAGAGTAGTATTAGACGGTGCAGTCTCCAATGAGGTTAGAGTCACTTCTGGCGTTCCTCAGGGTAGTGTCATTGGCCCACTCCTATTCCTTCTTTATATAAACGACATTGGCGAAGTAGTGCAGAGTAAGTTACGATTATTTGCAGACGACGCTGTAGTTTACAGAGAAATTCGTTCCAGCAAAGATATAGATGAACTAACGAATGACCTTGCTGCTATCCAAGCTTGGTGCGATGCTTGGCAGTTAGAATTAAATTTGGAAAAATGCGTCGTAATGAATTTCTGGAAGAAGAATAACTCCCTACAGCGTAACTATGTCATTCGGGGCGCGCAGTTAAAGGCAGTTGAATCTGTGAAATATCTAGGGGTTAGACTCAATAATGATCTATCGTGGAATAAACATATTCGAGAAATAACCGGTCAAGCTAATCGTAAAATGGGTTTTGTCAAAAGAATATTAGGAAAGTGCGACGACAAAGTGAGAGAAATTAGCTACTTTTCCCTCGTTAGACCACATTTGGAATACGCTGCCAGTGTTTGGGACCCTCATGAAAAAGGCTTAATAACAGAGTTAGAACGCGTGCAAAGAAGAGCTGCCAGGTATGTGAAAGGTCGTTACGATAGTCTTGTTAGTGTAACTGACCTCTTACATAAACTCGGATGGGAATCTCTGTCGGACCGTAGATTGAAAAATAGACTAAACCTTTTGGATAAATTCAAGAGCAGTGTCTTTTCTGACGAAGTTAACCATATCTTGCGGACGCCAACGTACTACGGAAGATCAGAACATATAAATAAAATAAGAGAGATAGATTGCAGAACAGACAGATTCCGAATGTCATTTTTTCCACGATCAATAAGAGATTATAACGGCAGCAATAGAACGCGTAAATAGATTGCATGACTTGTAGTGTAGCCTACTAACCTATGTAAAACTTACTGCATGTTTCTGAATTTCTATTCTATATTCTATTTCTAACAGCATATAGTAGTATAGTTTGTTATTATACGGGACGTTTCTTGGACGGTGTGGTGTGCATGTGGGAGTCCAAATGCATGCTGCATGCTGGTGATTGATCACCCCCTGCCAAACACCCTAGAGGTGGCTCGCAGGGTAATTTGTAGATGTAGATGTAGATGTAAATCTTATAATTTAATTAACGAGGCGTGATGAGGTTTCATTACAACTATTTTTCATGTTTCATTTCTAATTTCTGCACAGTAATACTACCTAGTTATCTGTTCTCTTCCAGTTGAATACACCTACGCTTCAGTGGCTTTAGAACTTGATGAAATTCGCGGAAGCAAAATTTACAATATTTTTTCAAAATGTCGTTCGCTCGCGCGTGGTGCTGTTATCACTCTTGATGACGGACCCAAATCAGGCGGGTAATCTGGAAATGATAGAGCTGCACCCTGGCGAAAAACGGAGAAAGTAAGGTGCGGTGCGCACACAATTTCCCGAGGCGGCCTAATTGCCTCCGAGACTCAAGAGACGTAAAGGGATATTACTGATTGCTTTTGTTTCCGCGTTGACAGGAAAAAATGCGCGCGGCCAAATCGTAAATAAATCAGGGCTACCTGTTAGGGAAAGAATGTCCGCCATCGATCAAGCCGGGAAAGAGGAAGGAGAAAGGGAATTTTTCCCGTGCGAACACAAAATCCCCATCCGTAATATTTCCAAAATCGCCGAACGCTCGTGGAGAACACACACATGTGTAATAAGGGGCGCTAAATCATCAGCGTAGCCACCCCTTACGTGAAAGCATCGCTGTCGCTCCAACGCCATTCATATTTAGGCGTCTCTACCTCTCGTTACACTTGCGCTTTCACCTTGAAAATTTCAGGTTAAAAAGCAATAGAGCCATGCCAACAACACGCCTTAACTTGAAAAGATATGAGGGAAATATTCCTCTAATCACAGCTCAGTCATTAAAATTGATTCTAGAAAACTAAAGAAACTTCATTCGCATTACAATTGGCATTCACACCTTCCTCACCTTTAGCTAATACTCGTAGAAATTCCAGCGTTTCTTTTAACTGTTAAAGTTGAGTCACGGTGCATTAAATTGCTGCGAACTATTTGGCAATCTCCTCAAGTTTTCAACATCTTTGTGACGCCTAGTTGATTCAAGTTAATTTGTTGTGAATGACGTCCACGTCTGTATTCACAATTCCCAGTATATTAGCCACGAATATGACAATGGTGTAAGGATTATGCAGCCCGTCACTAAATGCGCATTCGTCTACGGTACATTTATCTTTACGTAATACCAGCCTCCACTAGCGACGGATGAGATCGATTGGTATTTCACGGGAAAATAAACGATGACTGAGGGTTAATGATTGAAATTTAATACCCAGATATATTGAAATAATAACATATCAAAGCAATTCTATTCGACGCAAAGGATTTTTAGCGTTGTAATTGAATTATGGGAATAAATGAGCAGTTTTACAAACACAAGTATTTATGAAAATTGATTCAAAATAGCCACGGGAAAGATTGAGAAAAAACTTCCTCCTAAATATTATTTTGAATCTGTAAGATAGATTATTAAATAAAAGCTTGGGCCAGTTCCGAGATGGAGTATTTGCGAAAAGTAATCTAACAATTATTTTTACATTTAAGTAAAGTAATTTAGGGAATGGTATTTTATCAGATTTCACAAATTTATTGTCTTGTGCAAAGTCATAATTAAGTCATACATCATGGCTCTACGAGAACGTATAAGTAAAAAGGAACGAATTTTATGGTTTCAGGCCCATTTCACGAACAATTAATAAAAAATTGAATGGGAATAATATGCTTACAACAATTTTGCTGAAACGAAACGGCCTCAGGGTTTTTTGTTTGAGGTGACCAATACAAAAAGTTGAATTAAAATATGTGACCCTTATAGACAAACTTATGTAGAATTTGAGTGAAAATGCCCATATGTATATTTTAAATGTGAGATAAGATGCAAATTTAGACTATTTTATTCTTTATTTTTAAGGCTTCTGGGTTTCCCACCTGGTCAGCTATCCCATCACTACGCAACGTCTTGGATCTCAAAACCAGATCCATCCTCACGACCTCCCCCAAAGGTATTTGACTAACCCCTGAAGTGTATCTCGACAGTCGCTCAGTCCAAATAAATCCCCTGGTCCAGACGAAATCCCTTCTCGCGTATATAGAGAACTAGCCTCAGAAATTTCCCCCTACTTGCAGTTAATATTCAGTAAATCCATCGAGCAACACCTAGTACCTAATGACTGGAAAATCGCTAATGTAACGCCAATATTCAGAAGTGGAGACAAGGAACAGCCATCTAATTACAGGCCGATATCTTTAACGTCCAACTCATGCAAATTCCTTGAACACATCGTAGTCAGCTCGGTAATGAAACACCTAGACGCGCACAACTTATTAATGAGAACTCAACATGGATTCAGGAAAAGCAGATCGTGCGAAACCCAGTTAGCGCTTTTCGCCCACGATATTTTAGTCTCCGGAGAAGACAGCATTCCAGGGGACGCGATTTTTCTTGATTTCAACAAGGCATTTGATAAATTACCCCACGGAAAGTTAATAATAAAACTGAAATCCTATGGTCTAGATGAAGATGTCATTTCCTGGATAAGAGAACTTCTGAGCGACCGCGTCCAAAGAGTAGTATTAGACGGTGCAGTCTCCAATGAGGTTAGAGTCACTTCTGGCGTTCCTCAGGGTAGTGTCATTGGCCCACTCCTATTCCTTCTTTATATAAACGACATTGGCGAAGCAGTGCACAACAAGTTACGATTATTTGCAGACGACGCTGTAGTTTACAGAGAAATCCGTTCCAGCAAAGATATAGATCAACTTACGACCAAGCATGGTGCGATGCATGGCAGTTGGAATTAAATTTGGAAAAATGTGTCGTAATGAATTTCTGGAAGAAAAACAACTCCCTCCTACAACGTAGCTATATAATTCGGGGTACCCAATTAGAGACTGTTGAATCCGTGAAATATCTCGGAGTAAGACTCAATAATGATCAATCGCGGAATAAACATATTCGAGAAATAACCGGTCAAGCTAATTGTAAAATGGGTTTTGTTAAAAGAATATTAGAAAAGTGCGACGACAAAGTGAGAGAAATTAGCTACTTTTCCCTCGTTAGACCACATTTAGAATATGCTGAAAGGTCGTTACGATAGTCTTGTTAGTGTAACTGACCTCTTAGATAAACTCGGATGGGAATCTCTGTAGATTGAAAAATAGACTAAACCTTTTAGATAAATTCAAGAGCAGTGTCTTTTCTGACGAAGTTAACCATATCTTACGGACGCCAACATACTACGGAAGATCAGATCATATAAATAAAATAAGAGAGATAGATTGCAGAACAGACAGATTCCGAATGTCATTTTTTCCACGATCAATAAGAGATTATAACGGCAGCAATAGAACTCGTAAATAGATTGCATGACTTGTAGTGTAGCCTACTAACCTATGTAAAAATTAATGCATATTTCTTAATTCAATTATTATTTCTAACAGCATATAGTAGTATACATAGTTCGTTAGTATACGGGACGTTTTTTGGACCATGTGGTGTGCATGTGGGAGTCAAATTGCATGCTGCATGCTGGTGATTGATCACCCCCTGCCAAACACCCTAGAGGTGGCTCGCAGGGTATTATGTAGATGTAGATGAGAGCCGAAACATCGTGCAGCTATGAAAAAAAAACTTATTTGACAGGATAACCGAATTGCCGCCAATGACTCAGTAAGCAGGGAAAAAATCAAAATACTTCAAGATGAAAACTTGGGTCTTAGACGAGCGGTAGGTTAAGAGAAAAAGAGGACAAAATATATCGTTCCGAAAGGGAATGAAACTTTTGACGGACCCTTGTGGAGCGCTTGAGAAGGTTGAGAGGATTCCCACAACCCCTACGCTTTCAACCCCCAGCCCATCGTGGGGTGGGGTGTGTGGCCTTGGGATGGGTAGGGAGGGGGTGATTCATGCCCAGGTGATGTCTGGTAACGAAGCAATTTGTCAGACCCCGAGGGTGGCTGCCTGAGGGGTGGTTAGGGAGTCTCCCTCGAGTGGCGGCAGCGTCGACTCAAGCGAAGGACGAAGAGAAAAGAAATCGAAGGGATGGTGTCGAATAGTGATCCAAGGAAACGCTCCAGTCGGTTTTTTGTCGACTAAGGGATATGGCGAGACCATTATAATGGTATGAGGGCACACTCTTTACTCTCTCTCGGCTGAATTGACGTCGCATGTCCCGTGCGAAAATAATATGCTTCTAACATCCACGGGGAAACAGATCACGTATTCGGTTAAACCTGTGATTATAGGACCTAACTTCACTTTGGTTGCTGCTGGGGTCCTCTGAGGCCGCCAATGTTTTTTCCATTAATTTTAATCTTTTGCTTATTGATTTTGATGAGAAAAATTCACAATGAGACATAGAGTAACATAATATTTTATGATTTGTACTTAATAATTTTTATAAATAACCAATCCGAAAAAATCAATTGTTAAAGGTTTAATATGGTGGAAATATTGGATATCCATGTAAAATCATGATGAAAAAGCCACCACCATCGGTTGGGAAACGTTGGGGCCACCCAAACATTGACGCGACGACGAGGATCATTAAGTTTTTAGTTTCATTGGAAAAAGAGACGAAAAATCTTACTCGGTGTGAAATGCGAGAGATCATAGCCAATATATTTCGCTGGGAAAGCATCAGGAATTGATAGAAGGAGATTGTTCATTGATAAAAAAAATAACAATTACGATTTAAGAAAGCTGTTTAGTTATTTTGGATCATTCTTTAACGAGGGTGCTGATTAAAAGAAGGGGGAAATACAATCCATCAGTACTTATAGTGTTAAACCACATATGAATCTAAGAAAGCTGATGCTCCCATAAATAAATTTCAGAACCACCAATTAAAGCTTCAGGTGAATTTATTTATTATTTAACTTAACTTAGTTGGTGTTCTTATTCAATTCTTACACCCCTTTACCCCCAAGACCGACTGTATATCTAACCCCTATGGGTTATGTAAATTGCGCTCGGAACAAGAGAGATGGTCCCTCCCGAAAAGAAGATTAAAATGTCCCCAATGCAAAGGACGCCGACTTCACTTTCCACGCCTTCTCATTCGTAATCTTTAGAAAATCTTGAATCACTCAAACCGCCGGCGTTTCATCATTCTCACCACGAATTCATGAGAAAATTACAATACCAAACTTATGCTCTATGAGAGAAGGTTCAACATTACCCATTAAAATGCTGTTGAAATGCATCATTGAATTCTTCTATGACGAAGAGGATGCAATAACATTGATCGATTCGTAAGCAAACTGAGTTTAAAATTCATGGGTCGTTCCTAATATTATGCGTTTCTAATACACCTGAGGTCATTTCAACAGAAAGCTAGCTCGAATAAATCAAGCCCAACACATTTATTTGAGTTATTGTAAAGAGATTGATATAAGGAAACGGCATCCGTTTGAATGAATACCCGGGCATTCAAAGTCATCTTTTTGAGCGCGCGTTGGGAAGTGAGTGCATCAAAGCGCCGACGCGACGTCCAAGGAGTGAAAAATCGGATAGCGGGAAATATTATGAAAATATAATCAATCAAGCATCCTGATGACTAGTGGAGCCGATAAAAGAAACATGGCCAAATAATTTCCAAGCTCTGTGAGGATTTGTCATATTAGAATAAAATGGCATGAATGACAATCGGAACGAAACTACTGAAAATATCCATCGGAAAGTGTAACAAATACTACAGATCTAAATCATGAGACGTAAATTTTTTTCAAAGGATTCATTTTATTGAAAGTTAGTCATATCCATATTAGGATCTCGTTAGCATGGTATTAAAAATTTTGGCTTGTGAATCTAAGAGAAGGGATTTAAAGTGACACCTTAAAGCAAACGAAATACCTAGGACGGGAAACATTTTTTACTTTTGTATTGATAAAAAAAATGGGTACATGACATTGATGGATACATATGGGTCCCCATAAAGCCCCCCCCCCCCCCCGGGTAAGCCGTCTAGAAGGCGTGTGGCAGGGGGTGTTTGGACACCAGCCATTTGTAAATAAAAAGGAAGTGCTTTAACGAAATTATGACTAGTATTTATTAAAATCCTTTATGGTTCGGGGGGGAAAACGAATCTATCCGTTCGGCAAAACATCTCTCTTAAGGACGACAGTCAATACCCTTAGGTTTTTCCCATGTGTGCTAACATGTTTTTACACTTGGTAAATGGTAACTTTTTTAACTTATAATTTTATTTGTTGATTAAAAATGGAACTTCTATGTTTATTTCTGTAATTTCTCTGCATGTAATTTCATGAGCAACTTGACAATGTATTTAACTGCATGTATTTCATGTTTGACGAGGGATTAGATGGAAGATGGGACTTTCTAGTCGCAATCTCGCCCAATAAAGACGTTTTATTATTATTATTATTATTATAAGTTGAAAAAAAGCCAGGGGGTAATTTTCCAATCGGGATGTGACGCGGGAAGTTGTGACAAGGGAAATATTTCGAATGGGAACTGAAGTCGTGTGTGGCTAGTAGGACCACGCCCACCGGGTTCAGCTATTTGTTCACGTATTACTCACTCATGCGCTACTCACATTGTATTCGCAAGCGATGTGGCTCGGATCTCGCGATGCCCTCGCTGTTCCTCGCCTCGCACACATACTCGCCGCTAGCCCATCGCGTGGCCTCGCGTAGCATGAGGCTGCCATCGCCAATCAGCGTCGCCGAAGCTCGCAGCGGATCAGAGCGAACCCGCTCACCCTGAGAAGAAAAAGATATAACTAATTAATTGATTCATATTAAGTAAATTCACTTAGGATAACTCACTGCACCACCATATGACTGACTTTTTTTGGCTCATGACTAAGTTGATCCGGGTTCATATCCCGGATAATGCCTTGGAACACCCTCACCTTAACTGAATTTTCGTCGTTCGAGGTGCCCTAAAGACCGCTATGTAGGAAAAATAGCAATACATCATTTATGTGGATGACTGGCGTGAAATTCTAATGCCCGTAGGTACGTCAACTTTGCAACTACATGATTCGCAACAGTGTTTTTGTAATTACATCCGTGAATCGTGAAATACGACACCTTGAAATGAAAAAACCTTGGAATGAATATGAAAAACTTCGGAAAAGAAATCTTATCAACTCAATACAATTTCAACACCTTATTTGCGGCATTTTTATCTTATGGTTCGCCAGAAGAATGATAGGGGAATCTGGCTTCTAATATCTATTATCACTAACACACCGAAGATATATAGATAATTTTCTCGTTGATACTAATTAATACTCATCGCCAATTTTTCTACAAACCACCCTTAAGGAAGCTTACTGGATCCACACCCTGAATATGTGCTGTTATATTCATGCTTACACTTGCACAATATGAAGTCATTGAAGTAAATTGCACCAAATTAAGACAGAGTTTCAATTAGTATCCACGTGTATGGAGTGCTCGTCTTCTGACTAAAGGGTTTCGTTCTTAAATCCAGGGTTTAGCCTTCATTCTCTTGAAAACAAGAATCTACGAATTGCAAGACGACCCAGAGAAAAAGATTGCCACCCGTACTCTGAATATTTATTTTTCATACACCGCAGTAGTTTCGATTATTCACTGAGATATACCATGACCTCTTCAAGCCAACGCAAGGATTAAATTAATAAGCAGACAATTTCTTGAGGTACGTGACTCTGATAATATGGAGGTCAAGAAGACGGTCATTTATTTTAGGGATTTAAATACCGGTAGTGTGTACAGGCACATTTCAGAATAAAAATCAAAATATCTTATGTACTCGACAACTCATAACTGAGCTTGCTGTCAACTACACGTCTACAGTACTACTTCAACGTCTATAATTTTAGATCACTGTACAATAAATGGCGAAAATTAAGAGCTAATTTGGCGTAAACTTGACAAAATACTTAACGATAACATTTAGTACATTTTTGCACAAGTTGCTATCTTGGCTGGTTAAGATATGTTATACACAAAGATTAAATATTCAGAAAATGGCTAAAACTCGTACAAATTTGGTGTCATATATATGTAACGATATAAAATTGTGATAAATCGTCCATTAAAATAATTCTGCATAACCGACGATTTTTTTTCTTATTTTGAACGTCAATGGAGTTTTAAATTTTATTCTGAACGAAATATTTATCAAAATAAAACGTTTCACCTGTTTTCAACTTTTCTATTTTGTGAACCTTGCATAATAATCAAATGTTAAGAGCTGCTACGTGGGCGAAAAAATATTTCTCAAATTTGAAAGTTGAGCACTGTTAAATATAATTATGATTGCCAGAAGAAAAAGATACCTAATTAGACACTAAGTTCTTGATTATTTCCTCGTTATAAGGAACATTATTCGTGATTATCACCAAAAATGTAATTCTCTCTCGCAACATTACGCAATAAAAATTGTTTTAATGGGAAATGAACCTGATTACAGCATTCAGAAGAAGAAACTAAGTAATGATGCACGGATAAAATCTAAAAACTTCGTCTTGGGCAAATAGCAGTTATTAGTTAGTTCACGGAAAGAGTTGAGAGTTGGCGTGGATTTGTTCCTCGAATGAATTCTGCGCCCTCATCAACACGGGTTAGAGAAAATGGTATCAGAATTCATGGGAATGTTAGCTCATAAGTCGAGAGCTTTACGTTTCGCTAGAACTTGGAATTAATTAAACCCCCTGCGATGAATAATTAATTGCGTCTGCGATGAACGAATGGACTACTATTGGTAGGGTGGACATACACACGAGGGTCCACCACGCACAGGAAACTAAGTCACTTCGCAATCTTGTAGCGTGAATCTCCGCTCCATGGAGCCGGCTCGCTCAAAGCCAAAGTTGTAGCAAACTGCAGGACGACAAATAGAAACTTGCATTCAGCAACCGCGCACGTTAGGCGAGGCCTAGGAGTAATTCACGCTAACACAGGTCAAGTCCCATCTCTACCGCCGGACCAGGATATCTGTAGGGGCCCAATTCTCCTTGGGTCTTTCCTTAACGCACCACCTGGTTCCCACATATACATGGCTCGCTATTCTGTTAGCGCCAAGATTTTCTTTGAGAGGATAGCTATCCATTCGCTCCCAAGAGGATTCGCAGTAAACATATCCTCAACTCTACTCCCGGCTGGGCGTTCCTCCTTTGGTTTACATTTAAGCAATTTATTTACCGGGTGAAGATTTTGCGATTAGGTGCGTAGCAATCCTGAAATAGGGTACCATTTATGCACTGAAGACCCACACGTTTGTATAGAATACTGTGCCGATCAACCACTATTTAAAATTAATAAAGATTGAGTTAATTAGACTTTTTTGGGAGTCGTGATTGAGAAAATTAATTCAGAGTAAAACAGACGTTTCTAGTTTTAATAATAATAAAAGTTGAAAAAGTGAATGGTTCATTTAATTTAAATGATAATTTTAGATGGGAGACGACGTTTTCTGCTTGAAAAAACATGTTACCGTTATAATGGCTGGCAAAATATTAAATTTATACGATAGTAACAATAAATACTCGAATACAGTTTTTTCGGTTCAAAAAATGGCATAACAATGCTGAGTGAGCAGAATCACTGGCTATTTTTGAGATATTCGTCCGAGATAGCCCCCTCTGTAACCAATATTGTGAACGACTTCTACATGGGTCTAATAAAATCTCAAATCGTTCGTTTTCTGATGCTAACTATAAAAATACTGGGACTACTTCGTTGAAAAATTAACGGATATGAAAACCGATATTTATTCGCCACCGTACAATCAACTTTTACTGCAAATTCTATGCATATAATAATGGATTTGGAGGTGAGGAAATAGGCTTTCGATGAAAGAATGGTGTGGCAGGAGATATAAGTGACGTCAATGCGAACAGAATACCTCCGCAATTAACTCCTGGAAACCAAAATCACGCCAAAACCATCGGATGCACGCCTCGCAGTGGAACAGGAAAGGCAATTCACAATAAAGGGTCGTCGCAGATCCCGATAAAACCGAACGAATCAGGAACAAACGTTTTGAGCCCCGATTAGATCGGTCGATTCCATTGCGAGCGAGGGAAAATTAGCTTTCCAAGACAATAATTGTGAACCACGGGGCGAAATCGAGCGAGCTTGCTATGAGACATTTCATTAGAAGCCGTCGACATGGTACAATCCTCATCCCACCGGGGGAGGTATCTAGCGGATTAAAATGAAAATCCCCATCGGATGCAGCGAGACACAGAGCGAGCGAGCGATTTGCGTTCTCTCAATCCAGCGCCACAATTCCCCTTCTCATCTCCATTCCGACAGACACAGTGGCGCCGCCACGGCAGGCAGTGCAAACACACAAATACGCCCGCAAACAAATGACTGCATTGGGGGCACGATGCACGGCAGTGGCGTCGGCTGTGTTGGTGTCCTAATGGGCAGGTGTTCTGCACTCGCAGACGATGCATAGAGGACGAACAATTTCGCGAGGGTAGGCAGCGTCATCCGGCCTCCTATGAAACCGAAATAGATCCGGCTAGATGAGCGTGATTGGCCTGGATGCATAAATGCATGGCGGAGACTCGAGCACTGTTTAATCCGCAAATTCGTTCACTTACGGCGCGAAAAAATCTCTTATTTACCGGCGCCATTCCGTGGGCACTGTTTTCGCGCCAAACATTCGAAGGAGGTGAACCGAAGGAGGTTATTGCTTCGCCTGCCTCCCTGTCCTGCGCAAATACCTAATCAAAGAACAAAGATCGATACGTAGGTATACATGGAGTATTCTGCGTTTGCGAAGTGAAAAAAGACATTTCGCTTATTAACTTAGTTCACCGACCAACGCATCGTTAATCCGCATATCAGCCCTTCAAACCCCTTGGATTGATCTGTCATTCATAATGTAAATACCTCGTCGCAGGAAACCGGTCATGAATCTCCACCTGGTAGCAGAACGCCGGAACTATCATGTCTTCTAATATATTAAAATAAAGAGTAATCTTAATTTTATTCATTTGATAGGGCATCCCAAAATGACGGATAAGTATCTACTTTTATAAAAATAATTTTGATAATTTCAAATAACCCTTAGTGAAATTCAAATAAATAATATTGATATCATTGAAAATAATAAAAAATCGCCGTCACTTTTAATTATTAAGACGAGGCGAATAACGTCTATCACCGTCAATGATGCAAGCACGTCGAAACCGGTAGAGATTTTACAAAAACTAAGCAGTGGAAAAATTTCAACGTTTTATTTCATTAGCTATAAAATTGGCATCGAAAATATAGTATAAATATATAAGTATAAGTAGTATCATAGAGTAAGTGTATACTTACTCTATGGTAGTATTGATATAAAATCATCGAAATAGAAGTGATTAATTTGTTTAATTTTAGGAAAAAAAGAGATAAATGATCTTTTGAGAGACATTGATGAGAAGTAGCTTGTTTACACTAAAATAATCACAAGTGGAAAATCAAAAAGAACAAAAAAAAGTCTGCCAATCGTCCATTGCATCTAAATTTCTCGTTATTTATGATGCATAGCACTCAAAGTAAAATTGAAATATAAAACCTATGAGCGACTGGCAACCGCAGCAGCAAACACCAACACAGCCAACCGCAAGCAGTCAATATTAGAGGCCTCCCATAAATTGTTATGGTTTTAACTCCCGCAGATATGTACAATAACCAAAAACGGATCATATAATAATAAAAATTATTTCTAATATATTTTTTTCTCAGCGAGCGTTTCTATGAATAGAAAATCTAACTTTAAGAGTAGTTGCCTGCATAATTCCATCATGGTTAAGGGATTTACATCAATTTTTATGGTATCAAGTATGCTTTTGCACAGTATAATGGATAAACGCGGGAGGAAACCCGGAAGAATCGCTGCCTAACAATTTATATGGCAGTTGTGTTGTTCTCAACTTCATTATTTACAGCGAAAATGGTCAGCTAGTTTATAGTGAAGGCATATTGTGGCCCTTGTGAAAGAGAGTATTGTGGCGCCATGTAGACCTTAACAAAGAAGTTATTCTAGATCATGCACAGGATGTAATCCTATGTCACAGATTGCGTTAATGTACATTTTGAACGATACAAAAATGAGGCCTTGTTAGACACAATCATTGAATTTAATCAGTACCGTAGTAGTTACATCATTTCACTCGTCATCCTTATGTTACAATGTTCATTCGGAAGCGTCATTATCAAAGACAGCTTAATATGGTGGTTTCCTATTATTTTTTTGCTGCCTAAATCGAAATATTATTACACCTGGAGTACGTATTTCACGCATTTAGATTTTTAAATGACGATATCTATTTTTCGCGATTAAATGAAAAGCGAAAAATTTCAAGCGCGCGAAAACGCGACGCGTAAGTATGAATGCCGGGAAATCTCTCCGTGAGACTTATTTCTGGTTCCCGCTGCCCCCCTGAGAGGTGACCTTGAGGCGAGGCTTAGCGCTGATACGACGCAGGCTGCTAGTGGGTTGCTGAGTACCCTGCTGGTTGGTAGCGCTTGTCTTAAATAAGGATTCTTAATACCTTATCAAATGAAGAAAACTTTCCGACCTTAGCCAATTTTAATAAGTGATTATTAAGACATGTTTCCCTGAGCTCTACGCCTCATGCATGCATTGGTAACCTCAGACGATGTATAACTCCTATCTTCTCGTATAGAAACTAGGTCCCTGTGGCGTCACGTGGAGTGGCATCACATGGTCGCCAATCTGGCCCTTTTCAAATGAGGATAAAAATGGACCATTGCCATTCCTCTACACCGCTATTTCTAAAACGAAATAATTTGTATATTTTGAATACACTAATGGTGGGTAACGAATCGCAATCAATGCTTTTCGTTTTCTTTGATGAAGGAAACTACCCAATTGACAAATGGTCAACTTCATCGTTAAACATTTTCTGCGCCCGCGTAATATTTTCCAATGCATTCTCAATGTCCTTAAACACCAGGTTATGTTTTAAGTGGATGTTGCAGCCGTAAGGTGACAATAATCTCCCGTTTTTCATCCTAATTATCAACAACAGATGTTAAAGGATGCCGATATTTACAGGTGTGGAATTATTGGTTCCAAATATAATCTTGCGGTAAAATAATAAAATTATCTGCCTGATTCCGAGAGACAAGAATCTCTAAACTGCGAATCTTTCGCTTAATACCCAGTTTTACGGTTGAAAGACATAAAATTAAGATTAGCAATAAAAATAGTCATTACGGGATTAACAGGCGCCAGTTTCGATACAGTGACTTCATGACAAAGAGAATTCAAATTGAATTTAAAGTTTTATTATACACCTAAACTATAATTCGCAATGTGATGGTTTATGTTAGAAATCGGTGGAGTTGTGGGCTGATGCGTGTCAATTTGTGTCCGTTTCGGAAGTGGTATGTGAAGCGCTGGAGCACGCGGGGACGGTCAACTGAAGGGTTCTGCGCATCCTCCCTCATTGGTCCATCGCGACTTTTGTCTTTCACTCGACTGAATTATTTTTATATCTGGTAGGCCTTCGACTGACTCATAAGATTGAAGAAAGTTATCTTTAAAATGGGGATTCAGTCATTTAAAAAAGAAAAAATATAAAGTAGAGTCAAGGTATTTCTCAAGATATATTTTAATAAAATAATGATTATTATTATTTTACGTTATTTCACTGTTAAGATTGCAAGTGTGTGGATCTTTCCGGAATAACTTGCTCAACCCACTCGCACGAAATTTTTCTCTTTACATCTTGCAGTTGCAGATCATAGTTCTTTAAAGAGCGATCTGATTTTTCAGATAAACCTCACGAGCCCATTTTTTGAGTGGTCGAAATCGGATATAGGGGGAAAAAAAGAGAAGAAAGGGAAGCGAGAGTTGGTCTCCGCGAATGAGCGGAGGCAAATCCAGCCGAGTGGATCAGATGAGAGGACGACAGGCTTAGCCATGTTTTCCCGTCGCACACGGCGACCCTTCTCTTCGTGTAAAAAAAAGACCTGCTGCTCAGGATCAGCGAATCGCGGCTCCATCGCCCGCTCCCACCCGGGAATACTACAGACACAGGCATGGAGGGCTTTTATTCAGAAAAGCCTCAGTTGAGCGCGACCACATGCTCAGATGTCCACCTCGCATGTGACCTGAAGCGGGGTAGCATGAAAAAGGGCGGGGGGGGGGGAAGAGGAGGAGAGGGTCGTAGCCTCCGATATGTAAGCATAGGCCGGAACACTATTACCCCCCCCCACTTCTATCTAGGCGGCCTACGCGAAATGCGATTTCTATTATATTCTCTCGGCAGTGTACAATATAAAGTTTAAATTTCATATCTTGACGCTCACCTTATTTTACATGAAAAACAAATACATTTAAAATATTTTAGCACTTGTGAAACGTTGGTATTACATAAAGTGTGATTTTAAGCAATTATTACCATAACAACATGCTGAATCAAAAAACCTTGCAGATTTCACATGAACGTTACGTGAATATTTATGTGAAATCTGCAAAGTTTTATAATCAACATGTAACAATGTTACCAAATCACGCCTGAAAATATCAATTTCAGAAGACAATGACAAGTTTCAACACTTCCTATGGCATTCTTATGGTCGATTTTCTGATGAATACATATGCTCTCACGGCTTATTTTAAAAGCCAATTTCTCTTGCGTTTGAAATATCATTGCAGAATTATTGAAAAATGGTGTTGAAAACATTCCGATCGACGAGTATCTTTGAATAAAACGTTAATGTATTGATTGAAATGGTATAAAATACCAAATCATTAGCGATTGATTGATAACTACGATACAAATGAAATAATAAGGTACTAATTTTCTTAGTAAACTTACGGTGCAATTAAAAAACTAGCAGTCTAAATAACGTTTTATGAGGAAATATTCATAATATTACCATTAAGATATGTATAGAAGCGGATCTATTAATTTGTAACCGATGACAATCGAAAATCGGAAATTCCGGACTGTGTATCTCTGAGGCTACGGTAGGGTTACATCCCATTTGACTAGACGACGGCGCGACGCGAGTCCCATTTGACCACTCGCGTCCCCATTTCGCACTCCTGCGGCCCCAGGAAGGCACTCTGAGGTACACGGCACGGCCGGCGCACGAAAGCCACCTCAACTGTTTTCATCTACGCACGCTCCGCGGGAAGGGCGGACTTGATATTCTGTCGACTGACAATAAGTAACTCCATGAGCTGGAGTTGGAGGGGGATGAGCAGAAACGATGGTGAATTTACCGATGGGGATGATACCGGGAAAACGTATGAATGTCAAGGTGAGGAGGAGAGGACAAAGCATAAACAAGGAAAAGACGCAGGGCGAAGTAGGATGGGTAGACGGAATTCCCAAAATCGGACCAATAGATACGAAACAGGAAACTGAGATAAAGCTACTGTCCTTGGCGGAATGGCATGTTTTACAACGCAATATGATAAAGAGGAAATGCCAACATGATTGGAAATCCGACTGCTCAAATCCTAACAATTATTTCCCTCAAATCCTACCATAAAAATGTAGGCATTCATAAGGTAACTAAAACATCGTTTATGTTATTAGTATTAGTGCATCTAATGTAACCTTTCCTTGTTCCTTTGCTTTCTTTTATTAGATGAATTGTAATTCTGGAGAATATACATCCAAAGCACTGAAGTTGGTATGATTTTAACTTTTTATGTCATACATCCAGAGACAGTGCCTGCCCATAATGCAGTACTTTCAGCAGCTGAAGGTTTTAATAAATTTGAATGCCATATATTTCTGCTCCATGGGGCTAAATAGTCACGGAGTTACTTTGTCTGTTATTCCATCGTATTGTACCTTTTTCGCTGCCATTCTCTGATCATATGTCAAAAGAATTTCTTGCATCCTTTTCTCCCTGTTTACTTGATGCTTTCTTGAATCTTTGACCATAACTTATGAATTGAATCAGCAGGTAACTGGCAAAGGATACGTCATCTAACTCTCCATTCCTAGGCTAATTGGCCAAATCAGTGTATGAAAAAATTCATGCCAGGTAGCTTTTTGTGAACAATTTCCCAGCAATTAGGAAGAAAATAATACCATGAGTCATTTAGATACAAATATTTACTACCTCAATATTTGAAATAAAATGCCTGTCATCGATATTGTTAATGAAACGTGTAACTGCTGCAGGACCTAAGTGACAATAGACTCTTTACTATCCCAGACAGGCTGTATAGGCTTTTCAGTGTGAAAATCTATGCTGGTGAATATAACTTAGATCTTGATCGCAGCATTGCTTCAATTTCTCTTATTTTACAAAACATTGTTATGAAGCTAGGCAAGTATTTATCTATCAGATAGAGTTCCCTCGGATTTTCTGGCGAGAGTTGAAGGAAAAGTATTTCCACACGGCTATTTGATTGAAACAATTAGAAAAATTATTTAACTACGCCGCACCAGGGAATTCCATTAAGTACTTCAAACCCCTCAGGTATTTTTCCAGCATATGACCAACAAACTGGGAGTTAAAATTTTCATGAAAACAATTTACTGAAAAAATAGGCTAAAATAGCTTTTATTGGTGACATAACTTTCTATTAACCTGTTACGCTACCAGGCGGAGAAAATTCTACAGCAGCAAGTAAGTGCTTAAGTAACAGGAAGTAGTAAAGCCATGTATTTATTTACGTTGATAAAAAATGAGGCTCTAGCAAGAGGCCACTTGTGTTTTCCACAGAACTTGTTTCAACGGCTCAACGCGTTTCACAGTGAAAATCGCGTTTAGCACGTTCGCGATTACGTCAAAGCGCAGTGGAACGTGTTGCGTGATCGAAATAAATTTCCTCAAAAAATTCTTAGTTTCGTCGTCCCATTATTGTTGCACAAAATTTCCACAAAGTCACACCTCAAATTTATAGGTAAATATTTGGTATACAATATAAACTATGCATTCGGAGTTCATGTAATTTAATGTTTTATACGGCATTCAGTATTTCCAGTTTTAGGAATAAAATTTGTACTGAATAAAATTATTTAAATTCACCGAAATTGCTAACGACGATCTCTTTATTTTCGCCTATGGCATTTACATGCTTTGACTTTAACAAACATATCCAATAAATAAGTCAGGCGTTTCCATTTAAAAACTGGGAACAATTACATCTGAATGACCCATTTTCATAATTTCTTCGGTGATTTGTTTTTGAAAAGCTGTCTGGCATAAAGTTTTCGTAGGAGCATAATCTGACAAATTTGCAATGAAATGAGCTATCCAATGAGGTTAGATGAGGTATACTAAGGGAATACCTGCTGCTAGCATGGATAAGATATGATTTTGAACTATTTTTGTACGCAAGGATCTTCACAAAGTGGAAAGGAGAAAATGCTGAGACTTTTCTGTGCAGAGGAGTGAGGAATTCGGTGAGGATTTGGAGAGTCAGGGAATAGGCGTGGGCGGCCGTGGCTGGATTTGCGGAAGGGCGCTGTGCTATTGTTGGCGAGGGTGGTGGGATTTGCAATGGGGATGAGGGTGGTTTTGGATGTCGAGAGACGGAGGGAGTCACGAGTCACGTCGAACTCTGTGACTCGACGTGTTTGTCGCTCTGCCAACGAGAGGCCATTTATGCAGTCGGGACAACAATCGCAATGGCTTTCCTTCGACCGCCGCGCCGTGCCGGCAATGGAAGTGACCACACAATGTCGAAAAGACACCTCGTTATATTGGCTGCCTTTCCAAAGAGTTGCCGAAGTCGGCCAAAGCGAATGGGGGCAAAATACCAAACAGGTGTAACTCAGGTGGGCTCAGTCAGGGTCGCCTTAAAAAATATGGAATCGGTTACGAGCACCAATTGTAGCTTTAAAAAGTAAGTTTTTAAAGTTCCAAGCATGGTTACAATTACTATGCGGAATTTTTTACAGCCTCACCGTATAGCATTGGACAGGCCATTACATGACTTTGTTAAAATAAAATGTAAAACCTTTTCTGTGGATAAACTAAAAATTAATTTTAATAACAATTCGTAGCATACCATTTTAGATGGGATAACGAGAGGAAAGTAAATTATATAGATTGAAAAACAGAGAGATATTCATTTCCATTCTTTCCTTGTATTGCCAGCGACAGCGACGGCGTCGTGATTAAAAAAATTAAGGGGGCACCCTAGTATTTGAAGCCCTCTAACGGCAGCACCGGGATATGAAGACCAAAAACCGAAGCGCCTCGAGGGAGAGAAAGGGGGGGGGGAAAGGCAACTCGCCTCCCAACTTAGCCTGCGACGACTCCAAGGAAGAATTTGATAATCGTGAAAAATATGATACGGGTCGCTGGATCAGGGGTCTCAGTCGGAGTTGATACGTGACACCTAAATGCCGGCGAGCCAATTAAAAATAAAGAAGCCTGTTTATGGGGGCCGTGTTCCTCTCTCAGGCGCTGAAAAAATAGGCCTGTGGATGCGAAGGTCCTTTTGAGTTTTCCGAAACACCTTTTCCGAAATTTCTGACGATATTATTCACATTTTGTAAGGAGGCATTCCGTCAAAATCATTTTATAGACTTTGGTGGCGGCTGGGTAAAGTCCTCGCCTGCCATAGAAGAAATCGAGTTCGAGTCCCGCCTGGTTAGGTTTCCCTTATCCGGAGGTTGGTTGTTCGTGTAATTAATTGGTAAATTTTTCGAATACCCAATATAAAATGGCTCAATATGATCTGTATTCGGTGTTTGGGAATAAAACAAAATTTGAAAAAATAAAATTTCAGTATTGAATTGTGGTTCAAGATGTTATTTTGACGGAAAGTAATCTTTTTACGTAATGAAGATATCATCGCGCGCATCTTTCGAAACGGAAGGGGAAAATGGGTGGCAAACGAAGAATGGAGAGGTTTCTCATTTGATATACACTTACGCGAAATATATTCAACTAACAAAATAAATTATTAATAAAATGTAACGATATAAGTCAGCTAGCTTGCTTGAAAGTCACACTTGGATGCGAGAAACAATGGTTACTAAAGTTACAGCTAGAAATATTTTTTTATTAACACCGATGAAAAGAAGCAATGGAACAGAGCACTATAAAAAAATTCTGTGGGAGAGCCGAAACCTGCGTTTCAAGACATAAGTAGTAGATAATTAATAACTGAACTTTGGGTCATCATGACGTCACTTGCCAGGAAATGTTTACTTTTTCCGTCTGTTCTAAAATGCATGGATTGTTGCATGGATTTAGTATAGTAATTAATAATCTTTGGTAATTTTTTCCTTTGCATGAATGTGCACTAAATTTTTGTTATTATGTGTAATACTTTTATAATCGTGTGAAGTTAATGTGGGTATTCTCTTGTCTGCTGAAGATCAGTCACCCCCTGCCAAACACCATTGATGTGGCTCTCAAAGTTTAATGCAGATGAAGAATATAAGAAACAACTAGAAGCTGGACGTAGTGTGTGAGAGGAGAAAATTTCTAACTCTGATAAAGAGGGGACAGAGATATCTGATTGTGAGCAGTAATGGGAAAGAAAAAGCCACGTTGTATGCTAACTAATCAGGGGAGAGGGAGGATAATAAATAATTTTTTTAGGATTGATCTATTTTAGGATTAATTGATTGACTATTTTAGGACTGATCGAAAGAAGGTATGATTTAGGAAATGGGAAGTCCAATGCGGGAGGAAAGACCGAACACGGTAGTCAGCCAAATGGTCTATGGAAATTTACTTTAAACCTGCTGGTTAAAACGCTTCGATAAAAATAATCTCAAAAGTGAAAATTTACCTCAATATTTCCTTTGCGATGTAATTTTTATATTTAACGTCACTCTCCTAGAGATTCAACCTGGAGGTTGCTTTTACTAGCAGAAGGTATAGCTCATCCCAGAATAGGCCTCACAGCCTGGCCACAGTCGTTGTGTATTCAGACATTTTAGGCATTCGTTCCTGTCTCTGAGCCACTTCACACTTCGAACATTTAATTCTGGGAGCATCCGAAGGCTACACCCGGGATATGAACCTAGGTCCCTTCGATCGACAGTCAAATGCTCAAACCAATAGTCCTCGTACTTCAGATACAGATGATTATAAGATAGGCTCTTCCATACATACCAGAAAAGTTTTAACATGATTGCGTGTGTTCTATTCAAGTTACACGCGAAGAAATTAGACATGTCAGAGGGAGCTATGAATTCCCTTACTTATTTTGGAAATTCTAAATGAAAACTGGACTTCTCAGTTGGGAGGAGTTTCTAAAGTGAGGGCTTGTGATGATGAGAGGAAAAAAGATTATAGAATGCCGGAAGGTAGGTAATATAGGTCAGTGTGGGTTTTGGTACGTCGCGACGTCTGCTTATGGTGCACCGAGGATAATGTGGGACCTCATCACATTCATTACTCCGATGGCCAGACAATTACGAGCACTTCCTTCCCACTTATGCGAGGGTTAATATCACCAGTGTCACATGCCATTGAAATTTGTGTTGGTATACTTGGGCGAGTCTTATTCTCAAGGAGACAGTTGATGCAATTTCGACCATTGAAATGCGTGATATCGACTGGCAAGAGCCTTTCAAAGGAGTTCGTTGGAACCGAAACAAGAATCTGCCCGTGGGACGGAGAGGAAAATGTTTCCCATATAGAGTCCCGCTGCCCCTGAATGTTGGGAAGGATGAGGGTGGGGGAACAACGCGAGGGAGGGAGGAATGTGAGTTAAGCAGAGAGGAGACAAGCAGAATACTAAGCCTTCGCTTAAGTGGTGAGGAAGTGCTCAGCTGCTCGCTGTCCACCACGGTGTTGAATGGGGGTGAGGCCCCACAATATGACAAACTTGCCGAAAGCAGACGTCGGGAAGTCATTGCTTACGGGATCGACTATAAACCAGAACCTTATAATACTTTGTAAGTTATACTCTGATCACCGCAGAAAAAATATGAATGAGTAATCATGAAGAGCCACATATGATGCTTCGAATTGTGCATAGAAAACTTAGTGCCATAAAGTGACCATCTGAGTCTACTTTTAAAAAAAGCCTCTTTGAGGTTAACTTAAAGTGGGAATGACTTGCGGGAGTATTATATTACAACGATAAGCCAATGAAAAAGTTCTCACCGCGAGAGATTGAATGAATATCTTGTGATGAATACATTAAACGACAAGATAAATATTTTGTGAAGCTGGCCCACATTAAAAAACTTCCGAACATTTTAAATATAACTGTTATTAAATCGTGGATGAAATATAATGTGGTGTTGAACTCGGTCTCCTTAAAACCGTAATAGACAATCGATGAATGCATGATCCTGAGGTTACTTTGGAAAGAAAAAAGATTACTTAGATAAGTGGATTAAGCCATTACCATTTTACTTATTTCTTATGGAGTGCAAGCATTGAAATTCTGTTTATATTTACTCTTTACATACAATGTCAGAGGGTCGTTTCCCTATCACGCTAAAGTCCCATTGAAATTAAATTTTTTATGATCGTTTGTAAAAAATAAATACTGTAAATCGGAGCCTAGAAAATTAATTTATAAGTAACCCTGTTTGGCTGCATTTTGATATGCTGTCTTAGTTCTTTCCTTTTATGCTTAAAAATATCTGATTTTGCTGCGGTGGACAAAATAGTAATTTTAAATAATGTCTTGAGACCGAAAAATATAAAACGTAGCATCATTTATCATGGTAAAACTATTTGTCTATATTATAGTGATATTTTATACAGAAATACAAACTATCAAGCACAAAAATTCTTTAATTTTCTCGCTTGAAAACGAATTATGAGAAAATTTAAAGGAAACGTAACAAGGTTATAACGATATTGTCCCGAAAATATGGCTGTATGTAGTAAATATAAAATTGAAATCATTAAACTTGCATTGTGCGACACAAGATATTCCCTATCTATGCATACACTTAACGAAGTATTGTTAAATATACCAGTAATACTAAATCAGGCGATGCGTATTGATCTTTTCGGCACACATTTAGACTCCGCAAATATGCTACTCAGTGGCAAGCGATTCAATGCTATTTGAAAAATCAATACTTATGAATTTTACCTGCAGCAAGAATCTATGGTGGAGGATCGATATGTGGTACGTAGCAATTTGAGCGCAATTGGACAGCGAATTCTTCCCTTAATTACGGCCTCAGTTGATTGTTCTCCAATTCTGCAGCCACTGTTCTCGTGAAATGGGCACGGTTATGCAGCCGACAAGCCAATCATCACTCCTGCACAGTGGATTAATTACCAATGTCGCGTCAGCGATCTTTTGTCCGAGAAATCAATGGCCTTAATTCGATCAGGCACCGATCGGGAGAGGAGTAAGTGCCACGTACAGCTGAAAGTGAACGCCAACACAACCATTAAAGTATCATTTTTTTTAAAGTATTATAAGCTCCAAAGGGAAAAATTGAGGATATCCCTTCGATCTTGACGTGATATTCACATAGCAAGACGTTCGGCTACGGCCATCATATTTTGGCTGTCCATACCACTGAAAAAGTAACAAAATTTTGTACTTTTCAAGAACAATTTTATTTAGCCAACGCAAGGGGCTCTTTTAGATGGCACAGAAGTGCCAAATTAGGCAACGTGAATGTAATTACTATGAGAAAGTACATACTTCATTATTTTATTGATTTCGGTGACATGTTATGTGCTAGATGGCTGATTTTAGGACACAGAAAAATGGAATAGAAATTAATTTGTGAGAAATTGAAAAAAATCAAAACAGATTTTTATTATTATGTATTTGATAGATGAGAGCAGACTCTCCCTGAAAAACATCTCATGCGTGTAAATTATTCTAGGGAATCGAACTCAGTAAAGATCTGCATGATGCATACAGCCTAAGCCCTGAGAATTGTTTGGAAACTTTACGAACGAAACGTTGAAATCCGTCATGCTGGCATTAACCAGGTTGAAAATCCAAGAAGAATTCTCTAGAAATATTCACCGGGAAATTCCTTCAAATATGGCATCACTTTTCCGTTTCTGCTATTACCCAATTAGAACAATCATCACATGCAACACCGAGACCACGAAACATATTCAGAAAAGAAAGCAGGCAAAAAGGCAAAAACATACAATTACTTCTTTTAATTTGAATACACAATAATAAGGAATCTAGAGCATTTTTCTCGGGATCCAAAATATACCTACTGGTGTCTAGTTCGCTTATTTGAGTGCAAACGTAAGAATAACAGTACCTTATTCACAGTGTAATAATCTTGCATGAAAAATTATGATCCTCTGAGTGTAACTGAGTTGTTAGCTCCAGAAGCGATTGCGTATAAACTATTTTATTATATTTTTTTCATTTCAGCTGAGCACGCTACGTAAAGCACATGAATTTGACTTTGTAGCGTACATTTACGAAAGAAATGACGCTTTCGTACGAAAACTAATTTAAATGAAAAATTTTTCGTGTTTTATGTCAATCTGAGACCCTTTTTAACAAATAAGGGACGCTTTCACAATGTATTTACTTGTGGGCAAATTACAAACAGGTTAAAAAGGATAATTTTCATATTTTTATACGCATTAATTATGATGATTTCATGAATTAAAGAACATTTTTAAATGGTACGGGAGACTCTTAGAGTAATAATTCAGAGTATCTTTCCTTTGAAGTTATCTACGTGGTTGATCGAGATGAGTTAACTGCTCTTAACAATACAGTCAAATAGTTACTGGTGCTCAACAGAATTCGCTAAACAAATTCTGTGCAATTCCAATGCCTCCGAAAACAATTCTTTGAGAGCCCTCCGTGCATTAACATGATCACCATATGTGCACATGAAACAATGCTTGTGAATTTCACGCCCGGTTAAACTCAGTTAATCTGGCGATGGTAACGAGTGAATTAGCCTTGGTTCTGGCTGCAATTCTTAAAAGTTCCTCGTCAATGAACAAGAGTGAGAGATTCCAATAGAGCAGAACTAATGAGTGTTATTTAGACAAAGTATTCAACAAGCAGAGTATCAAAGGCCTTTCCAGTTCACTCCAATAATGCCGAGAAACAATTACCAGGAATAACAGAGAATTTCAACCAAGAGCAAAGAAATTTGGAGAATAGCGTGCCATTCTTCGAAGCGAAGGAATGGAGTTATTCCGTTAATGAGGACAAATTCAGGCTAAGGGATACTTCAAAACGAAGTATGCGTATAGGTAGTAATGTTAGTGGTAACTGTGGGCCATTTGTTATGTTTACACGGAACAAATAAGAACAGGAAATGTGAAGAGTTATCTCAATTTTGCTTGACCTATAAAGTAACTTTGCGCGGCAGAATTATAAGATCAAAGTAAGTTACCGCATAATAAGGCATATATCTAAGTAATAGTAAGAAAATTTTGAATCACTTGGCATTACCTTAGCATCAAATTAAGACTATTCTTGTTTAATGACTTTTCCTGAAATATTTCTCTATCACAGTGATCGTCTACTCGATTGATAGATGCAAGTGCCTAATCTCCCCAAAGACCTAAGGCCAGTAAAAGCACCTCAGCAATTTCCCAAACTTCGAATTCACGAAGAAGCGTATTTTTAGGAGCTGAGAGATCTTCGAAAAAAAACTAAACTTTTGAGCCAGGTCTAGAAATACGAACGTAACATCGTATTTTGTATGAAATTGAACTTTTTTTTCGAAAAGGTTTCTCAGCTAATAAAATAGCCGTCTGCTATAATTTCAGTCCATATTTGACAAAAAACCAGTCGACATGAAACATGTGTGCTCTACAAGGATAAATTTAGTCCACCATTGAATATGAGCAAATGATCAAACATGCACTTGAGCAATCAAGTAAAACTGTTGTGATCTTGCGAAAAGCAATGAAACTGCGTCACTTCCCATCTCACCATATGTGCCACATTATAGTCATAATTAGGTGTAATTCTTGTCTTTTGGTCACTTCATGGCATGCATTAGGAATTAAAATCACTTTTCCTATACAGCAACGATTTGCTATAACGAGGGTCGTTATTTTCAAGCTTCGATGGACCGTGAACAGAAGACGAAATCATTGATTAAAAATCATTTCATAGCTAAATTATAAGCATACTTTTGGTGTCCTTTCGACATAATCTCCTCGATGATTGAAGAATTGGTCGTGCCTGTGGATAGGCTTTCCTATACCTTCTTCATAGGATGTGCCGCCAATGACTTCCAATGAATTTTGCCTTTGTCCTGAAGCGTTTAAAAAACTTCCCTCTCAGCCACATCCATATTTCAGCGTAAAGATGGAAATCACACGACACTATGGTGGCATTGTACGGCGGGTAATCGAAAATGTCCCATTGAAATTGTCCAAGGAGCAGTTCGGCTGCATCAGCGCTGAGATGACGGGCGTTGTCATGGACCAGAACGCATCCAGAAGTCAGCATGTCTCTTCTTTTGTTTTGAATTGGAATGGACGTAATGTTTCACGCTGAGCAGCTGCACTAACGTTAAAATTCTCTTTCATCGGCATTAAGATCAAGAAAAGTCAATGCTGAAGCCATTCGGGGAGTTTTCTGGTAGTAGTGCACACTTTGAATGATAATAAATTGAGGTAGTTAAGTTAATGAGATTGCCACTAATATTAAAGTATAAACTTACGGCCAGAAATTATTTGAGCGTGTGGTGCGGAAGTACGCGCAGTTGCCCTATCCGCGCAATACTCGACTGCCGCTTGTATGGTGTTTTTGCTGAGCTATCGGAGGTTGAAAAAAACGGCCCTTGTAATGATTGGCATAATCAGACCTTAGAAAACTGGGATGTTATTACTGTTTCACTATAAAAAAACATAATAACTAACATAATAACATAATAAGGATGGTTCTCCGGTGAAAATCAAGAAATATTGAGAAAACGTTTAATTGTACAAACATTGGTCAAGAAAATAAACATCAAGTTAAATAATAGGTAATGTAAAACATGACTCATTCATAGAGCATACACACTCGTGAACACAGATATTATTCTTCTTTAACATGCTAATGGCCTATGTACATTGCCATGTTCAGAATTTTTATATTTCCTCAAAGGAAATCATTTATTTAACATATAATTTAAGTGGAAATTATTCTGAAATGAATGGATTTATGCCGAATAACCATTTGAAATAATGCAGTAAGAAAAATACGCCAACAGTAATTCATAATCGGCTAATTCCTTATCTTTTTTTTCAAAAATCAATATGTTTAAAGATAAATTTGTAGGACACTTTTGAGCACTTACAAGTAGTATTGATGGTCAGAAATACCAATCAAAGTGTTATATTATTTAACTTTAAGGAATTAAAATACGGGCTCAACCTAATAAACACTCAATTTGTCAGAATTGGAAATGTAAAATTCAGCTTCATTGAGGTGTACATGTCGTAGAAACATGCTCCTTTGCAGATGAAAGGAAAGTAATTCTTGAACTGCAGATCTAGAGCCTTGGGCGTAGAGAGATGGATATAACGGCAAGCGTTTGCCTTAAAAGAGCAGAGCGGTTTTTACGAGCACGTGCGGCTTCAAGAGGAACAATAAAAAGGCATTAGGAAGCGGAAAAGGCAAAACGCATCCACACTAGACTCTTATTTCGATGCCCGAAGAGAACGGATGGAATAAAAAAAACAAAACATGCGCGAGGTGCGCAAAGATTGCTGGGATGGACTCGATCGCTCGACTTATATGACTCCATTCTGATAGGAAATGAAACGGTCGGCACATTTCCATTTTTCCTCGGCAGTTTTTGACGCCGTTGTATGAAGAGAGCTGTGCAGAGCAATTCCTCCGGGAGATGGGTGGGATGTGGCCAACTTACAAAACGTGATAAAAGAAAGGCAGGGAGTGAGAATGGCCTCCCGTGTTCAGAGTCCTGTTCCCGCAATGTTCCCATCTTCGCTATTTGGTTCCCATTTAGGCTCGTGTTCACACGCGAAGTATCCAAACAAGGATAAGCGCATATTTCCTTATCCATCGAGCCAAGAGCTGCTAATGTTGTTTGCGCCGACCTGAGATGCCATTCTTGTAAATATTCAGTAAAAGGAAGAATCCGGTTGATGAACGGGAAACATACGTTAGGCCGAAAAGGAAAAATCAAGCTCATTCCCTAACAGGTTCCAAATTCAAGTAAACGCCTATGTTGACCCCCACGTTTCATGAGTTGGTGAGGCTATATTCCATACTAGATGAGAAAACATGTAATCGGGCCAAATTGCAATTAACTGCCGTATTTTAACTAATTACAATTCTTTTTTATTTTAATCCGGTATATGATACAATAATTGTCAATATTGGTGATGGTTTTCCGGGTTTACACCGCGTTGAATAAGATAGGATAAGCACCCGTAAGATATTACACCCGTAAGATATTACGTTGCCAAATATCTTACGGGTATCCTAACACCATTCTTGGGTTTCAGTGAACACCATGTGAAAAACTCACTAGAATTTGTGAAGACTCTTAAGGATATTCGTTTAGATCCTACCGATTTGATGGTTAGTTTGGATGTGGTGTCTCTCTTCACGCGGGTCCCTCTTGTTGACACCTTGAGTCTGATAGAGAGTAAATTCGATACGAAGACGGTCAAACTTTTTCATCATGTGCTCACTTCTTCCTATTTTTCTTTTGAGGATATTTTTTATGAGCAAATGGATGGTGTCGCAATGGGTTCACCAATATCACCGGCTATCGCTAATTTCTTCATGGCAGATTTTGAGAGAAAAGCCCTCGATACCGCTCCCTGCCGTCCAAAATGTTTTTTCAGATATGTGGACGATTCCTTTTTAGCTTGGCCACATGGTACAGCTGCATTGCAGGAATTTTTAAAACATATGAACAACCAACACCCGAGCATCACATTTACCATGGAGGTAGAAGAGAATGGGTGACTTCCTTTCCTGGACAATCCAGTGGACATCCTAATACATAGGAAAGAAGATGGGAGCCTAGGTCATTCCGTTTATAGGAAGCCAACGCATACTGACCTGTATCTCAACGGACAGAGCCACCACCATCCATCGCAGAAGGCCGCTGTATTATCTACCTTGGTCAATAGAGCCAAGTTAATATCAGATAATACAAGCATCTCAGCCGAGTTAGACCACCTTAAGACAACATTTTTACGGAATGGCTATGGAAAACAAGAGATTTTTAAGGCCCCAAGCAGATTCAACATAAAACAAAAGAGTTGCCCGGATGAACCACCTGAAAAACCGCTATCAAAAGCCTTAATCCCATATGTGTCAACCATATCTGGTAAGATCCACCGCATTCTAAGGCGGTATAATACCAAAACTGTCCATCTGCCACCACCTAAATTAAGGCACCGCTTGGTGAGGGTGAAAGATCCGATTGGGTTGAAGACACCAGGGGTTTATGGAATACCTTGTGAATGTGGTAAAATGTATGTGGGGGAGACAGGCGGAACGATTGAGACGAGGCTGAAAGAACACCGGAGATTTTTCAGATTAGCGCAACCAGAAAAGTCGGCCGTGGCGGAACAAGGCATTAATGAAGACCATGCTATTAAATGGGACGACACCAAAATCCTTTGCCAAGCTCAACGTTACTGGGACCGCGTAGTTAAGGAAGCAATAGAGATCCGCCTCAATCCCAAAAATTTCAATCGGGACACCGGCTTTCATCTAAGCACTACATGGAGACCTGTAATCAGCTGTATGAAAAACATAAGGGTTGAACGTGAAGAATTTCAAAAGACCTACGGCCAATCGGACGACACCTGAGCCGTATTGTTGTCCTCGGTAAACGGTTGATCCAGTTCAGTGTGAAATTGAATTTCGATAGAGTAACACAGCCTTGAGGATGGAAGACAAGTCGTCTTCCGAAACGTCGGCTTGCATAAAAGCTTTAACCTGGATGCAAACCCGAGATATATTTGTCAGAACTCTCAACGCGGTGTAAACCCGGAAAACCATGACCAATCAACTCACCGCGGAAGCCTCCGTAATAATTGTCAATATTTTTTTAAACAGAAAGTGCTAACTCGTAAACCAGAATTTTAATTAGGAGTTAATGCCATTGCATTGTATACAATAATAGATTTGATATACACTTCAGGAATAAATAATTAAGTCGTTCAAATCGCAAAAAATTCAAATGTTCTGTTTTGATTAAAAATATGTACCAAAAACTCAAATGTAGCTATTACTGCCACAAAATACGGAGTAGATTACGAGTAAAAATTACTTTTTTAAGTGTATCAATTACAAGTCATAAAGGAAAGACAAAAACGTAAAGAGTAATTCGATTACCTTTGCTTCGGTATTTCACACCACTGGTCAGAGCGAGTCTTTCTCGGAGGGCAGGAATCGCCAGCGGCAGTGCAAGCATCACGAACCACGCGAGGGCCATTCGCAGGACAGGAGTAGCTGTCACGAAGTAAAATACTATGTCGGAGTTCGTGACGTCATCAACCATCTACCAATGGATGAGGAGCTAGATTGGAAACATCATATAAACAATACACGGTCCTGGCATCTGCTTGAGGACTAGCCATGAGTTTCAACCCGCTCGGTTTGAGTACGTAACGTCATCAACTTATCTGGGGAAGGGTGGAAAGCAAGATACCCCGGCATATTCCCGAGTACTAGTTGATGAGCGGCAACCCAGTTGGTATGAGCTCGAGACGTTATCAGCTTATCCATGAAAGTGTAAAAACCGAGATTGAAAACTACATAATGACCACACATATGTGATTCCGGCACATACCCAAGGAGTAATTTTTGAGCAACAAAAACATCATATAGTTACGTGACGTCACTATATCATCCGCGAAAGATTGGAAGAAGATAGAAAAACAAATTAATCACGCGTGTCCCCGGCAAATTCCCAAAATGCGGGAAACCCGTTGGCTATAAGTATGTGACGTCATCATTCTATTTGCAGAAGGTTGAAAGCAAGATTTACTATTTATTATTTATTATTAAGAGAAACTATTTATTCATTCATATCTATTTATTTTTCATGCCCTATCATATTTAAAAGCTGAAGAAAATTTTCGGGCGAGCACATTCATCCAATGCCTTTTTGAGTTCATAGTTCCGTTTACGCAGTGCTCCACTTTTGTCGCGTTAATCTCCATTTGCAATCGTGTTCACGCATGAAAAAATCCTCAAAGCCGTATTTGCGTCAAAAATCTTCCTCCTCTATCAAACTGAGAGCGATTTCACGGCTGCATTTTTTAAAAGAAAGGTATAGCAACGTTTTACCTTGGCGAAAATAAATGGCATTACCTTTTTGGAACTGTCATGCAATAGCAGCACCTGGGCAACATAAAAATGAAGCATGTCGTCACATTTTTTAAGTTACCAAGCACATAATTCAAGTCCAGAAAATTGATCGAATAAAATCGATTTTTATAACTTAGTTCATTGTAATATCAAATTTTTACATTAGAAATCTCTTATACCAAAACAACGACTTACAATTATTGAAAACCGAAGAATTCTTTGCGAAGTGAATACCTAACAAATGGAAATCGAGGAAGGTTGGATTTGGTATAATTTGGAACAGACGGACGTGCAAATAGCAAGTGAAGGACGCTCTGCGCTGAATGATGGAGAGGCGGCGAAAAAAAGAGGCTGCGGGAGTACCAAAAGCATAGAAAAAACCAAGTTCACAGACAAAGAACTATCATAATTTAGTGATGGTGAAATACCTCTTAAAATAATAGTTGAAATGGTTTATTAGGAACTTCTCATCATTTCAATGTTTAAATTAGGACCAACCATTTTTAAGAGAGCTAAAACAGTTCTTCTCACTCGTCTTTCACAACTTCACGCGAGTTCATTCATTCGTCTTCCTCTTCCTCTAGCACCATTTAGCATCCCTCATTTATTATTCACTTGTCCTATTCTAAACCTCTTAACATGGTACCGGTAACACATGAAGAAGGAGGAGATAAATTGAAACAGGTCGGTGCTTACTATTGCAATCTATTAGTTGCGGTGCTGCAGTTGGGAAAAAAAATTAAGCGGTACTCACCAAAAATTTCCGTCAGCTGAATATGTATTATTCATTTGGGCGCGATTGTAATGTGAAACTCCAACTCTTATATTATAGTTCCAAGTTGTGCCACGAGATAACTCTGAGCAAGTAAATAATAATTTCCGATTTTTCTTTATGAAATCCATTGTAACATTTACAGTAGGGCTATTTTTTACACATTTAAAAAGGTGATTTATCCGTTACGCTTATAGTGAGTTTGAATATTAGGGGGTGCGCCGTACCGGGCCAACTACAGCACTGATTAGCTGAAAAAATTAAAGCTACGGCGATCAAGGCATAAAAAGTTAGCACGAATATAGTATTGCCAAGACGTTTTCATGATTGATCTCAGACAACAACAATAAAACAAATATTATTAATAAAAAAAATGAAGGTAAACTTCGCCATGCATGTAATAATCACGTAGATCTGATGCGGGTTGCAATAATTTGCAATTACTCTTGACATATCATTGACGATATTTTCAATTTGCCTGAAATGGAAACGAAAAATTTCAAAAATTGTATTGAACTATTTGCAAAATTACCGTTATGAAGGAAAATCACATGTCCGTCACTAGAGATTACGGTGAAAATATCATCCACATTGACTGTGATAAACTGTGGGCGCATATTTAAAAAAATAATTTTATTAAATGAGCTTTCATGTGAGAAAGCATGATTCTGTTCTTATTCATGTGTTAAGGCATAAATTAGTAGATACCAGTAAACGACGTGCAGATGAACAATTCGTAACAAGTGCGCATGCGTAGGTAACAGGATAAAAATGACAAACAGATTTTTGAAAAAATTCTTTCATCAAGAACACATAGAAACAACCATTTTCACGGATCAGACAACCATTAATACCGACATTTCCTTCGGTGCGTTACTAAGTTTATTCCTTCATAAATCAGGAGAGGGACACGAAGGCCTAATAAACGGTAGACGGCTATTTTCGCCACTCTTATTGGAACGCTGCCTATCGTAAATACCCGATTGATTACGTAAAAAACGGAAGAAATGAACATCAAAGTCTTCTATAGCTACTAAAAGATAGGCAGGTACGCCATTACAGAGGATATTTTAGTACTTTATAGTTCCTCGTTTCTATTAAGTACCAATTACATTTTGTAGTTACACTAGGGTTACTTAAATCTATATCCTACACCTAGAGCCAACACAATAGGTGCATGGCAAAGCAGCAGTACATTAGCACAACAGCCGTTGAATAGAATATAACAAAAAGACTCACGATGGAGTGATTATCAACGATTGAATTGTGTCAATGGGTCAATTTAATAAAAATTCTTCATATTTGCAACGAAGCAATACCATTTGTTTCCTATAGCGAATCTATTTACTATAGTAAATCTGTCGCTCCTCACGAAATTTTATTTTATGAGCATTTGAGCGCCGAAATATTTCTCCATATCCTAATATACATGATTCCAGAAACTCACGTGCAGGCGAGTAATGAATGATCTTATGCTTATTATTTACAATGGGCCCATTGAGCTCAGTTTTCTCAAGTGATTTGAAGGCCATTTTTGTTGGGAATCACCTTACGACTAAGCACCCTGATTATTCCGCCGAGTAATAAATTTGCGTAAGCTGATTACGCCCTTCAATGCTTCGGTTGAGTCATCGTTAGACCTTCTTCTCTCCTTTTAGATCCGAAAAGAATGCCAAAAAAAAGAGGAAATACCGCCTGCGGCTTAACAGAGTCATCATTAGGTTTGTACCGTTCGCTCTTCGGCTGCTTTTCTTTCTACCCTCCTTTCTCCCATTACGACTCCATTTGCTCATCATCCTATATTGTCTCTCCCCTTTCCCAGAAATATCGAATTCCAACGCACCCACTTACAAAATCCACATTTCCTGCTTCCTTCTTGCCCTATTTGACTGACCCATTCGACCCGTAGTAATGGCGCCAAAGAGGACCTTTCGAATTCCCTCCTGCCATTGTTGGGGGAAATCGTGAGGAGGTTGCCAGGGGACTGCTGGGACGTAAAATATATAAGCGAGGAAAGCGTTGGGGTTGGAGGCGTTAGTATTGCGAGGCAGGGGTTTCGGAGGAAAACGAATTTTCAGATCACGCATCCAGGGGCGGCTTTCATCAGCCCCTCAAGGAAACGGTTCGCAGGGCCGGCCAGTTTCCAGAAAACCTTTTTCACGCCAGTCTGCGCTTTAATGCCTTAACCTAGCCGGGCTTTCATTTTTCCAAGTTCTCCCGAGCCAACTTTCCCAACCCCTGAAAATAAAAAATTCTCTACTCCGCCCCTCACTCCTTCAAATACTTGTATTAACTAAAGCGGGAACTACTTCAAGAAGGGGAATTTTCGGTTAAGATGGTGGCTGACTTTTTTTTACAAGGACTTCACCTTCTTCTCCTGGTCTCTCTTTTTTATTTGGTTGGTATCATTCAAGTGCCCTCAAAAGAGGGTGGCTTATTTTTTGCGGCAGAGGGTGAGCTTGAATACTATTTTGAATCACGTGGAAATTCGAGGAGGGCAGCTTTAGACGTTTTTTGGTTCGATTTAAGTGATAGCCAGATGTGAAAGTAAATTTTACTATCCTGATTAAGGAGATCTGTACATATCTTGAAGTCTTAAACAATATTTTTCCTTTATTAACAAAAATTGATCATTGCAATTAACCCGTCCATATTCATTCCATTTGCACCTTCCTAGGTTAATTTAGATTTATAATTTTTGGGGATCAAAATGTTTTTGGCCATAAATATTTTCACTTTTTTTAAACATGACTTGTAACGGCGCATGGGAAAAATAGCACAAAACAAACTTTTCGAGTTAGATTGAACGAAAAATCTGCATGATACCTTGCGAGCTGGGTGTACGGCAGGTGGTGAGAATTTATCCCCATATGCACTTATGTTAGCTACATGTAGAAATGACCACAATTTCACGTTCAGCTATGTAGTAGGGGCAAGCTGTCACCAAGCAACCACCATTCATATCGGTACCCTTGACAGTACTTAGGCCGGTATGGACAATTTTTCCTGAACGTAGTAATAGATACATGGTGATACCTACTGGCCTATTTCTACGTTCAGGAAAATGGAATAATTTTCCAAGAAAAATTATTTTCAATTAACCAGCCTAGGGCATAGGTATGCTCGGTATGGAACGATTTTTATTCTCATTAAATACTTTATAATCTTTTTTTCTCTGCCCAGTGGGGTCACAAGGCCGAAGCAAATGTAGACGAGTGTTTTCTAAAGTTAACACCTGATTATGAACGACCACGCCACGATAAAATGGTCATACCTCAGTTTTTATGAATTTTGAAAGGATTTTCAGGTTAACAGAGAGAAAACTGAAAACTGTTTGCTTTAAAAATCAGGAATAGTCATCAAGTAACAATCAAGCAACTCAATAATTTTCTAACGAGTACGGATTAGGATTATTCCTCCCAACGATTTGTCAATAGTTTAAAACTCTTACATTAAAATAAATAACGAGAGCATATGTAAGAGAAAACTATTCCAATGTTTTGAAGTCAACTTCGAGTTTTCTCTCCCTTATTATCACCTGCATCTTGAATACTCCGTCAAAAAAATAAATTTACAGCGGGAAACTGAATATTTCATATTTTCTTAAGCACATACGTTTCCAGAAAAGTTCGAAGTCACAAATAGAGATGATTAGGGCATAAAAGATGGAAATAATGAAAAACCTCCCATTGATATGCAAAAATATGAAAAATCACCTGGGCGCTCGTATCAAGTGCAGTTGGCATTTAAACTAATCATTACTATTTTATTCTTCACCACAAAGGAATTTTCTCGGCGAATTTCCCAACTTTTATATAAAATAAATTATTTTGAAATAAATCATTGAGTTGCTTTAAAAAAAATATTTTGCCTACAATGACGGACTGGTCTTTTTGACCTCCGATGTTACGATTTATTGCTTTAAAGTTTTGTTTTCATTCACCCATTACTGGATTTAAACTTTTAAATAAAAACTAAAGGTGATGTTTAATTAATACAATCAATTATTTCCTCTTTTCATGTGGCTCAAACTATGGATAGATACTCAGGTGTGAGGTGTGTGCATTCCTTCAATAGTTTTCCGAAGATAATATGACATGCTTTAAGTTCTTCATGTCGATTTTGATTAATTTACACTGTTAGCATATAAAAAATTTAAATTACTAGATTTTTTCATGCTAACAATGGCATTAAGATTTGTAGGCTCTTAAATCACTATTCATGCAATGTAACGCCATCAGTTACTGATCACTTAAAATTGCGAGGTAATGAAAACTTCCCCACATTCACGCAAAATGTCAGCTTTCATTGCTCAATAAAGTTTCATTTCGCATCACAGGCGTGAGATATACATCCTCGTAGCTTATTTTACTGTTTTGATCACCTAGTATAAAGTCTCTTGTTGGCAAATGCCGGGCATTACTACGGTTAAGCATTAGAGGCGCTTGAACCACGTACTCAACGTAATTCTAAGGGCACCGTTAAATTTCATAAGTAATTGTGCGTAAGAGGCTATCGGAATCCAAAAAGGATTCAGTATTGCAAATTTTATGAATTGAAAAATTTGCCTCTTAGGGTCAATAATAAGTGTACACGTACAACTCTTGATGATCACTACCAAATTGCTCAAAAATACCAAATTTTAGTGAAGTTTGCGTATTTTAGGACAATTAATTTTTTCATGAAGAATAATATGCTGCAGTTAATACTCCAAAAATACTAACTAACTTCTTCTCCAACGTATGAAGTAAAATTCTACTTCTCGTGAGCATTTGCACTAATGATATCACTTTCAGTCCCACCTACCGAGAATCGCCTGTCGCGTCTTTAATATAGTTACCCTTCTATGATGACAGGCTAAAAACACAGGTAAAGGATATGGGAAAAATCAAAATGTTTTTGTTACTCAAGAACTCCGATTTTGCATTTTATTATCATCCAGCATATACTAAAATGACAAAATGTCTCTGTTTTGCCATGAGGTCACTGGATTTTTGCCATAAATAAATAAAAAAATGACTACCTTACTTTCGTGATGAAACTGAGCTGTACACCCACTTTTTTCATTTTAATTCAAATATCTTGTAGATCATAGTGTTTTTAGAGAAAGCAAGGATAATATTTTTCCATGGGAAATAATAACACTGGATCCACGTTGGTTCAGGAGACCGTTGTCACCTTTCATTCTGCAGTCGTCAGGTCACCAATGTACGGTTAAAAGCATTAAAGATGAAGATATGGTGTATAAGTTGGGAGAGATATGACCGACAGATGGAGCGGTCGGAAGGGGGGGGTTAGTTTCTCTCGTCGACACCGGGGGAAAAAGGTTGAGGCAGCACTGTCGCCACATCATCCTCCCCTGCCTTCACATGTAATTGCATTAGGGCGATGAAACCACCTCCCTGGCGTCGTCGTCTTCGCAACATCATCCTCCTCCCTCCCTCCCCATCAACTCCTTCAGCACACACCACACTATCCAACTCGCTCGCAAAACTCAACGCCCGTATATCTGACGGTTCCTCCTCCAATCCCCCTTCCCGTTCCCTCTTATTATTTTCACCATCTCCTTCTTCTCCTTCTTCCTCCTCAGATCCCGAGATAATTCCTGAAGTGAGTTTTTATCCAGACCCACGGCTCCACTTAGTCCCCTTCCGTCAATGAAATATACTCCCTCGCCCTTCTCACATCCGAAAAAAAATTCACTCGCGTTCATTACACTCGCAGCAAGACCAAGCAGCGTATTAAAAAAAACATCTCACCGTTTTTCCACTCCTGAATATGTTCGCCATTTAAAGGAGCCGAGCCATTGTGTATTTCACCGCTCCACCACCAGGTGGCAGAAGAAAAGCGCACTCGGAATAAACGGTTTGGGAAACCACACTCTAAGATATTAGTACATCCTACACGAGAGGTCCATCATTTCCAAGAAGGTTGCGAGCGCCGTTTACGGAATTGGTAAGTGCTCGTGTACCTTTCATGCCTTCTAATTGTCACGTGGAATTGTCGCTCTCTCCCTATCCCGGGAAAGTGAAACGCGAAAGTGGTGCTTACGCCCAATGGCTAGGATATTCAACTTAGAGTGGGATGAGAGTAGCCGATGGTCGTTTTATCTGCCAATGCTCCTTAAAGCTCTAATCTTTCGAAGAAATTACGATGACTGCGAATGAACGAAGTACTTCCGGTATGTCTTAAGCAGTTAAAAAAAACAGAAGACTTTAAATTTGTGGGTCATAAAGTTCATTCATTGAGGAAACGATGTAATCTTTGGAGAAAATTATTTTTTTACAACTTCTAGGCTGTAATCATTGAACCAATCCAACAAAGAGTACGAGAAAGCTTTTAAAAACACAATGAGACTCGTTTGGAAATCAAATTGTGAGTAAAATCATTGCCTCTATTTGAATGCACGAACGATTAAAGCTAAAGCTAATGCATTAATAAACGTTTACATCGACAGGCCAATCCCTAAAAGTATATATTCAGTCGTTGGTGAGTTGAGTTTGCCGAAGCTCCTCTCTTATTCAAAGAATGAAAACCTGTAATTTCCACAATTTTGATTATGAATTGATCAAACTGATAACAAACCAAGACTGTAGGAAGCTACAAAAACGAACATCCAGAAGAAAGCCTTCTTCCATGGGATGAATAAATTTGTGCTCATCAAAATTTGTACAAATGAAATTCATGGTTTGCCTCGGCTAACCCAGCGATTGATTCAAGGGGAGAAATATCTGATCCTGATGATGGCATAAAAAATGACTTGCTAACTACTACTAGCTAACAAGCTAATATGATAAGTAACTACTGCTTGAAAAAATAGAGAGCAAAATATGGCAAGTTAGAAGATGTCACCATGAACAAAGTGGCTGAGAGACATAATTTCACATTCTTAAATGAAATGTGTGTATGTATGTCATATATATAAAATTATTGTTTCTCATTTTTTAGTAGCCAAACTTCGCCAAAACGGTGGGTCCGATTCCTATGAAATTTTGTGTATATATTCAGTAGGTCTGATATTACGAGATAAAGCTTTTTTCATTATTCCGCAGGGCCCATGACACCCTGGATTATTACGATAAGAAACACATGTAACGTTCGTTACTAATGTCTGCATCTTTTTTCTTTTGCATACTTAAATTAGTAATAATGGCCACATTTTGTTGAAACATATGCCATTGGAAAAAATGCGTATTCTTAGTTTTGCAATCAATTTTCGTTTTCCGCGTGATTTACGGTGAAATTTGAAGAACAATACATAAAAATATTGAAATTTTAGCGTTTTTTGATAAAAGGAAATAGGAATTATGGGAAAAAAAGGAAAAGCGAAAAACTACCGTTATTTAGGAACCATGGTGACGGACGACCGGAGAAGTGGTACTGAAGTAAAAGAGAGGATGGCAAATAGCATATGAGGCCTTCAGCCACAAGAACGAATTGCCATGCGAGGAAAGCCTGGATCTGGAGCCGAGGAAGATACTGAGTGCTACTCATGGAGTGTTTGCATGTATGCGAAGAGAGGGTATTAGGTAACAGGGAAAGGAATAGAAAAGAAGCTTATGAAATTTGGGTGTAGAAAAGTATGAAGGATACATAGGATGAAGAATGAAGAAGTTTTGAGCAAAGTAAAAGGAGAAAGATCGCGTCTAAAGAAAATTAGGAAAAGGAAGGAAAGCTGGCTGGGCTGGGTGTAGCGAAAATATATAATGAGTGTGGCACTAGAAGGCCCAGTTGGAGAAGATAATGAGTGAGGAAGGAGTATAAAAAATTGATGGAACAAAAAGAAGACCAAAAGCAATGAGGAAACAAAGAAGAAAGCACGGTACAGAAGCAGATAGACATAGAAGTGGACCAACCAGTGGGTAGAACACCTGATGATGGCAATGATTGATTCTAAAATAAGCTGAAATAACAAGAAGGTGAAAAAGAGAAATTATTGAGTGATCATCAACGCGTTGGTGAATATTCTACCTGTCCATCACGCATCGATGCGCACGCTATCTGAGAAAAATATCAGCAAAGGATCAAGACTTCCTGTGTAGGCAAATGTCTTCACACATTGTGGACACCACTTTTTCACCTTTGGTCTTCATTGCATCTGTATATGACTCCTTTAGCTCAACTCCTATGCTTTTGTCCTTGGGGATATACTCGGATATCTAAAATGCATAAATACAGGCCAGCATAGAAATGGTTATTGTTTTTTTTTAATATTTACTTGAAAGGATAATTTTTAACGATTATGCTTTCAATATTTCTATCTATTTTATCAAATTATATAAAAAACATCACGTAGTTTGCATTATATTTAAGTAAATATGTTTATTAAACATAGCAGCCCAAAAATAAATCAAAAAAGAGTATCCATCCACGCACAGATGGTGATCAGAGAAGAAGGCATTGCGTGTAGTCTTATATTATTGGTTCTTTAACTCCAGCGTTGACTTAATGAAACTCGATTGCCAATTTCTTTCCACACACATGATTGATGAATATGAATTATCAGTAGCAACTGAAATTCGGTAAAATTTGATCAAAAATTTATATTAATTTAGAAACATTCACGTTAAATAAAAAGATGGCATAAATTAATTATCTATGGAGCGTGGATGAGTATTTCAGCTATCCATCACGCGTGCATGCGCTCGCTATCTGAGCGAAGGATCACCGAACGGTGAACACTCGCAGCGCAGGACCTCGCCTATTCACACATTGTGACCTTTTCGCCCCTGGCCTTCATTGCATACGGATACGTCGCCTCACTCTGCCTTTGTCGTCGGCGGCGGCGGCGGGCCAATCAATTGCGATATCGCGGGGGATCGTCACTTCCGCCGGGCCGTCGATTGGCCGATCGCTGTAATGCGTATTTCAGTGAAAAGGAAGAGGAGGGTGATAATGACGCCAGGGGCGGATATAATCAGTTTAGGGGTGGTGGCGAGCAGGGACCCGTTTGCGGAGCGACGCGAAAATGGAAGGGACGGAGCCATTCAGCGAAAACAATGTACGATGCGACGCGATTCCCGAAAGCAAAAGCGACGGATTCATGGAAACGGCTATCGGCAAGCACCAGCCGCCAAAACTATCCAAAGGGGACTCGTTGGGCTGCGCTGACGGAAGAAATGAGACACAGCCACTATGTAAGCTCCTGGGACACCGGCCCATACTTACTAGACCCATGTTTCAAACATTATCAGTTAAGGGGACGCAACACCACCGCTCGAACAGTACTTTTTAGTTACTAGTTTCAAATTTAAGCTCTCTCACTACCTCAGCGACATCACCCGGGGGTTTACTTCGATAGGTAATGGTAGAGCTCAAGTCAGGCGAAGCTAGGGGCATGGGCTCGAGTAGCAATTGTTTCATTGCCGAATGCAGTAGAAATTGAGTGACTAAAAGTCTCATTTTTCCCCCATTATCAATCCGTGGCCAGCTGTACGAGCTATTTGAGGTGAATATCGACATTCTTAAACCCTTCTCAGGTAAGTTGATGACGAGCTCATGTCGAGCGTGTCGCCGCTACCTCAGTTACTTCTAAGCTGCGCGAGGTTCGCTGCATGCTATGATCACGTGAGAAATTCAAAAAGTAGATCCCCCTGCACATGTTAGGGAGCTGACGGTATGATGACGTCATCAACTCACGAAAAGTGGACGAAAACTTTCAAGATTTTTTTTATTATTTTTAAACCCATGAGAGGATGGTTGAATGATGTACTTTTATTTTCGTCAACACTTATGCTCCCTCAAATTATTTGAGAGGAATTCATTTGTGAACCTTTGGAGGAGTACATTTTGAGCACCACTCCATGGATGGTTTCCCTAGAATTATGGGAGGATTTAATCTATAGACCACACCCTCATTCGCCTCGCTACGGCCGTGAAGTAGAGCACTAGAATTCTGCTGTCTAAGTGAAGTTAATATGGAACTTAAAGTAGTTATCGAACGTAAAAACGTATGTATGATAGAGGAGTTACGGAATGCAGGTGGGAATCCATATTTTTTTGTGTCTTGTTTCGTGATCCAGTGAATGTGAGAAGAGCCTCCGTTTTCCTGACTTTGATTTTTATAGTAGCCTACGGATGGATTTTGAGAAAATTAATTGCACCTAATACTTTATCTCCACCGTCTATCATTTACACTCATGTAAGTCATTGTAATATTGGGTATGAGTGAAAGACCCCATTTATTCCGGAGTTCAGGGGTGCCTGCTCCATTATCTCAGCCACATTTCACATTGAGGTTTCTTTTACAATTTGGGGATATCGCAAAGTTCCACATGAGACACTTATCTAACGAAAAACCTACGCTACAACATTGAAAATTTCAGGGTTTACAAAGTATACCAACATCCCACAGTAGACCTTTATTAGCCCGTATCTCAAGTTTGAAATATTTATCTCCATACCTTTTAAGGAGGTAATTTCTAGATTTTAGTCACAGGTAGCAGACAAGATGCTGTATGCACTCTGGAAATTTCAAAGTTTTCGATTGGTATTCTGGCACGAAAAGAGACGAAATGCGTTCGTTCAAGAATGAGTGATGCGCTATCGTAATGAAAAAATCGTGTCCTCATAATCTCACACGCGTAGAGTAAATCTCGTGCAGCGTGGGATGTGTTCTAAAAGCTTTGCCTCCAAAGTACAGAATCACGCCCCTGGGCAAATAACAGCCCCTCGCTGATACTTCCCACGCTGCCAATTAAGGGGTGGCTCACTGCCTTCATACCGTCACTGAGCTGACGATGAGCACTTAATTAATACCTGCCCACGCCACCGCCCCATGACGGCACCACCGTCGCTACGCAATCTTCACGCTCTTCACCCTTGACGAATCCCAATTCGCCCTCCCCTCCGTCGTCATAGTCACCAAAATCACTCAATTGTCTTAGAATCCGCGGTTGTCAACTGGGATAATTGTCACGTCACGAGTCAAAAACGAGCACTAATGAATGAAAAATCGCCCCTGTTGCGAGGACTGAATGGTTGCTAGGGCACGCATTGTTTGAAAGCACTTCTATGTGACTGAATTGTAAAATACACTTCAAAAGCCCCCTCTTCATTTTCTGAATGCTGTCTATTTTTTGAAACATGGTAAAAACTCATGAAGCACCACAAAACCAAGTCTTCGAATTTTACCGTTTAAGTTCCTTTGCTAAACTGATGTAGTGCTAAATGTCATGACTTACTATATCTTTCAACCATTCTCAAGTTAAGGTTAAGATGTACTCCGTGACGGTTAAGATAATATATCCTGATATTAAATAAAAACCCTTAAGGCGAAAGGTTAAAAGGAAAGGAATCGATGTAACAGTCGAAAAAATATTGATATTGACATCTTACGTCAACAATAAAAATTACTTAGATATTTATTTTTGAAAAATTTCTTCACGTTTAACGATGGAGGGCACATTAATGTTATTCAATATGTGATAGTCGAGGTTTTTTTTACTGCTATGGAAATTCTGTTCCAAAATATCTCGTTTTTTTGGATGTAGGTGCATTATTTATAGCTAGCTAGAAGGAAAACAGATATACATTCACAAATACTTTGCTCTAGGAAAATTTCTTGCTAATTCCATTTTATCAACTTACAAATAAACTAAGATTTAGAAGACTTTTAGCTAGTCAAATTTCAATGTCAAATAGCATTAATTTCAATGCCCACGTAAATGCACTTACTAGTTACCTCCTTCATTCAGACGAGGAACTATTATTCGCGATTGAAAGTAATCAGCGACATGATCTATGAGGCATGAGACTAAAAGGGAAATATTCTAAATTTATACGAAGCAGTGGTCGACAGGCGGTCGGTGATGGTGTAACATTGAGGTCGAGCAACGACTACCTACATGGGTAGGTACTCAAGTTTATGTCTTGGAGTTAGAATGACTATTTACGAGTTGCTACGCCTGCACCCAAATACTACACAATCAAATGCTATGCGTGGATCTAAGACTAAAAACTAGAACTTAAACAGAGCAAATATACTGTCTTTCAAAATCTCTGTACACGTTGTGGGTAGTTTTAACATATAGGCGACGGACGAAGTGAAATATCTGCGAGCCACAATAATTTCGATACTATAGTGGGAAAATATATCAATAAAATATTTGTGGCAGAGCGCTGAAGAAGCTAGGATTCATCCAGCATGTTTCGATGAGGTTTTCGAACGAACAACTGAAATAGAGGTGCTATTTCGCATTCGTCCTCCCACACCTTGAATATGCGGCAAGAATATGGGATTTGGTGCAGAAAAACTCGATGCAATACAAAGGAAAGCTTCTCGATTCGTCAAAAACTGCACCGGGTGTACAAAGATTTGAAACGAATTAGGCAGGGAGCCAATATAGTCACGGAGGTTACGCGCAAGCTCTGAATAGTTTGAGAAATTAAGAATAGACTGCTTCGCAGCGATACAGAGAATATCTTATAATATCCTCAATATATTTTCAGGTCCGAAAGAAACGCTAAAACAAGAGATTTTTTTAAATATAAGCATTCCTTTTTACCCCTAACAATAAAAGTCTTTATTCACCGGCTGGCCTCGGAAGCGGCGGGGTAAAGGTCTCGCCGGCCAAACCGACGGTCACGGGTTCAAGTCCTGGCTGTGTAAATTTCACTTATCCAGGGATCAGCGGTATTGATTGTCCTTTGTTTATTGCTGCTTCCCCACTGTAAATGCCACACATGTACTGTTCACGGGTAAATAAATAATAAATAAATACCATGATGAACTTCGTGGGCTCATTTAGTTTTTGTTAACGGCTGCTGTCCTAACAACCCCCTTCTATTGAGGGGGCTTGCAAGGTATTTCATGGATGTATCTTAGAATTCAAATATGTTTATGTCCGAGCATACGATTGGTTGAGTCATACCAAAGGTCGTATTTGGCTGTTGCATAAATTAGCGTCGATAGGGACTACAGAAGGTTTGATTTCGAATGATTTTTTTTATAAAAAACGTTTCTTATTAGGGATAATGAGTTATGTGCCATTAAGTGTGAATACAAGAATTTTTCAAAAATTTTTGAGCGCCAGGAGAACTTGCGATTGGTGTAATGGGGAAGTTGCATGACATTTTTTTCATCGAAATAATATATGATTCTAATAGCAAGTTTCACCAGGAATCAATTTTCACCAATCAAACTTTTCGTAAACCATTGATTTTATCATGAAATTCATTTAAAACAGTGAAATGCGTCTGCAAACGCGAAGTTAGCTCTTATTGCTGGTGACGTCATTTCTCCCTACGGCGTTTTTTTATTCCGTGTTTTCTCTCAGACATTTTATGACGTTATTTAGTCACGTCAAGTATATTTTATCCATTTTCTGTATTCGTAGAACAAGAATATATCGAATATATGTGAAATGGAAGACGATTTCGTGAAAAGGCTGTTGCGATAATCTCCCAGAGGTGAATTCCATGATGATGGCATTATATTTTAAAAGTCACCCAGACTTTTTGGCTGCAGACTTTAGAGAAGTGAAGGCTTCGCGGTAAGTTTTTCTAGTTTATTATGGCATTACTGGACCAGCTTTTACGAATACAGTAGCAGCTACTCGGCCTCCGTTGAAAATTTCTGCATGAAATGTTGATGCATCTAATTAGTGCAAATATAGTTTATATGGTACAAGTTATGATTTTTTGCTTTCTGTATGATATCAGCTTTTTGATTCAGTATGTTGTGAAATGCTTTCTGTGCACAGATTTAAGGTAATTTTTCTGTACACATTATGCACATCATACTATGTACAGTTTTAAGGTGTGTTCTGTATGCATACTGTCTGAAGTGTGTACAGGTTTTGACAGGTTATGGACTTTTGTAGCCGCTTTTATAGTGGCTGCTTAACGATAGGCATAAGCATAAGATAATACAGCTTTTAATGTTAGCTATGAAACTTCTATTAGAAGCCTACAAAATAATTATAAGCTATTTAGCAAACGTATGACAAAATTCAATCATTTATGTTAAATAGTATTCGGTGCGCAACTAATCTCTCGCTGTTTTTTAAATGAAAAATACATCTTTATTTAAAAAAAGGTTATAAATGAATCATTCAAAGTATTTTCCGTCGCTTCCTAAAAAATTTCCCCATCATTGAGGCAGAGCCCGAATATCGTTATGGTAGAAGTGATTGTATTTTAAAGCTATCCTCTAATCCTGCTTTTTTGCACCAAACGGTTGTCAATGCAGGAATGAAGGACAAGCAACTTGTATTCCCTGACCTTTCTTATTACTCTCTCCACATGGATCCTAAAGCTTTCTGTTTGCTTAGTTAGCTTAACTTCATCTTGAGAGCTCTCTACATTCTTGGAAACTCTTGGTGGTCTAATTAACTCTCAAAATTTACCACTGAATGAGTGAACAGTTAGTTTGAACGCGCGATCTACTTTTACCCCACAGCCTTTTAGAATTTGCTCAAGAAATCCAGTTTATGCGAATGACACTATCTATTGCCCGTCCACCATTACCACTCGAAATGAAATTTTCTAAAGAAGAATCATATGATTTATTTTTTTTGATTGAGTTTAGATAGAAATATTTGAGCTATAAACAATTCATTTATTTTATTTTAATGTTAAAAATGATTCCTTTTGAAATAATTGCGTTTGAAAAACATTATTTTTATTTTTCTTCACAATCAGCATTATAATGCACTGATTAGTACTGTAAAAAAACGGATTTAGAGTTTCCTTCGCAATTCACTTTTTTACCTTATACCTATCGCAGCGTAATAAACTAAGCGCAATTTGTTATACTGATCGCAGTAAAAAGAACTGATCCATTCAATAGAAAATGTCACTCACTGCAGTGAGTACTGATCTATTTTTTGATGCTCCAATTCAGGTTAAACTTTGCCAAATTGGGTTACCTGGCTTTTCTATTTCTATTTCTAAACAATCAAAAGTTGACTCTACATGTGAAGGCGAGCAGGAAAGGGAATTGGCATATTAAGCAACATCTTATTTTTGTCAACCCAAAAAACTAGATTTTTCAAAAGACTAGCCACCGGAATAATGGAAGCAGAGAAATATCGTGCCGCTGTCGAGGGTGAGACATTGAGATCTTCTAGGCTAAAATATTGAAGGATTTGTTGAGTCTAATTTTCCTGAACATAGCAATAACAGGTAACTCAGTCTCTCCTGATAGCATATCGATAATAAAATAATTTTCACAATCTACTCTTAAATACAATACTGCCTTTTTTCCAAGAAAAACACAATATACTTGACCCTTTGGATACATATCTCCCTGTCTGATTCCATGTCAGTAACTTATCATATTCATAGGAGAAGTAGCAGCATTGGCGGAAACAGGTTTCTTTTCTGAACACCAACAATTTTTAATTCTGGTTTCAATTGGCATGACTTTTCCTGGCCTCGACTTTCCACCACTTCCTCAGGTTGTATTTCCTCCTATGGCTCTAAGTCAGTTGATTGGAGGAGGTAGTGATTATGCATCAGTGAGTTTCTTACAAATTATACACTGCTAGTCTACCTAATTTGGTTTCGAGGGAGTTCAGTTGGAATACTATGCATGTGAATCAATTGATTTCGGAGAGAGGGAGGGTAGCCTACTGTATGTACCCTTTAAGTATTCTTATCATGATTAATCATTGACGAATTCAAAACATACAATAATTATAAGACATCGGGTACTACGAGGGCCGTCAACCTACGACAACTCAGCAAAAGCAGCATGCAAGCGACAGGCGGGTACTGCGCGAACAGGGCAACTGCACGTCCTCCGCACCGCACGCTCAAGTCATTTCTCAGCATAATTCTGTCGTAATTACTTAAGGTAAAGTGATCTCCACGAACAAATCCCGTCGTTTTCGTCGACAGATCGTTCTTCCTCTTCATCGCCTTAACCCACTTCTTTCTTCTCGCTTTATTATGCGACATAAGGACGAATATTTTATTAGAATTTCGAGATGTATTAGAACGCATAGGCACCACGCAATATCTATTATTCGATATTATAAACAGCAATTCACGTAGGTAAACATACCGTCTTCCTGGCGTACGTATACCGCAACAATCTTGAAGCACCACGCCTCGGAAACTCTGTTAGGGGAGAAATGACGTCACTCATCTTGGACACACTACTTTCGTTCGCACCCCCCACTCCTCCACTTTGACCTTTAATATCTTGAAAACGAATGCTTGTATTGAAATTTCCCCCGGTAGATATTTTTTCCTAGAGGTTTACTACATTTTGACATAGTTTTCAAAAAATGTGAAAATTCCCCATTGTGGCATATAATATCAGGGGTGCATCAATAGTGTGCCAATGTTAGAAGACTTACCACAGTATGTTTATAGCTATTTTCGCATTCTTTACCCTCATAACTTCGCTGCCAAAAATATTGTTTTATTCAATTTTGAAGGTATCTAGGGCAATGAGCAACTGCAATGACTAATATATACTCTGCTAAAATTTAAGCGTTTTTTTATTTACAATTATTTAGATGACCCGAAGTGTCTGTTGTTTGAACCTCATTATGTATTTCATTCTTAGTCAGCATGAATAACATCGGCAAGGAATAATCTCAACCTATTCATGCTCAAGTATTGGCATGATGACACTAGATATTCCAGACACACTCCCACCGCGAAATAAATGTATGCGCACTGTTTTTAATAGCTAGAGAAGGAGTTCCTATCTCAGGTAGTTTAACCTATACAACTCGGCGGAAACCCGAAACATATTCCATGATGGTTTGTGGCAGAAATATTTATGGCCGTTTTGCCTAAACTTCCGTTTGAATTTTTTTCTTAAATCTGGATTTGTAGCTTAAAAAAACGTAAACGACGCCTCATAGCGTCTGTTTCCATTTTAAAGTTGATTCCGACAAATAGTAGCGGTCACTCACTCAATGTTGAGAAGAAATGAGCGTATTTCGCAAAGACTGGTGTACATTCACCTTTTGGCTAGCTAATTTTCACAACAGTTAGTCATTCAGCGAAAAAGATACGCAATTAATGCACAAAATGTTTCCATTTCAAAGGCAATGATCATTTAACCTAATTTACGGCCCGTATCATAGAAGTAATAATATTTCCTATAGAAGGTAATCACCGGAATGAACGATATGACGGAAGGCTCTCACTTCGCACAAAGGAGAGTGAGTGTTCGTACTGTTTGTGAGTGTGTGTGTGTGTGTTGCAGTGTGGCCAGAGTGCGTTAGCGGAGGTGTGACTGCAAGCCGACCGCTTTCGAGTGAAAAATTTGCATGCGACGTGATTGGAGCAATCAGGGACAGCAATTGACCAATCAGGTGCGGCCGGGGTTTGACTTATTCAGGCGACCGGCCATCAAATGGATGCATATTTAGAAGGGACGAGGAAAGGCTAACCCCCCCCCTCCCATCTCATCAACCGTGCACCCCCCCCCCCCCTAGAGACTTCCTTCTTTCCCTCTCACCCGTAGTGCGCGCAGGGGGCGTTTGAATTATGCATGCAGCTTTGATCATCGCCATCACCATCATCAGGGAAAAGGTTTTCCCTTTTTTGCGGCGGGTATAAAAATATCAAATCTAGTTATTATCCTCCTCTCCACCGGAAGGCTGAGAACGAGGTCAAATTTTTCGAAAAATATTCCAATCTGAGAGGTAGAAAAAGGGTTCCCAAAACTTTTACATCCGGCGGATTAAATTCTCGCGAAGATTCTTCCTCCCGCTGAGCAAATAGGAGAAATGAAATATCTGGTGATGATCATCGTGTTTGGAAGAGGGGTGATTGCTAATTACCGGATTTATTTATTCTGGAAGGTAATCTGATAGACCCAAGGTGTTTGCAAATGAAGGGAGAGAACAGGATCTATGGAGCGCATTAAAAATGAAATTATGAATCTCAGCCGCCGCAGTGAAAGCTCTCGGCCTACGCTGTGCGTCAGATATTTTTCAAATAAGCAAGGCCATTTGTTTTAATTTAAATAAACTCTAGAGATTCAGAAGCATGAAAATGTCATGTTGGCAATAGCGAGGTGATGTAAATTACAAGCAAAATTTGGAAAGTGACCAGAGTTTACTAGACAAGTTAAATAGCAAATGCGCACAAATTTAGGGTAAAATTTTTAAGCAATTTAAGGAATCTCCAAAAGCTTTTTTATGTGAAGCCCACGTGCAAAAGATAACATACAAATGAATGTGCGAAGACGTAATTCCAGTTTTTACTAGCGCAACTTCTGAACTTGTCTGACAAACTCAAAAATTCATTTTCCAAATTTACGGCTTTGGTCAAAACACAAATTAATAATGTGGAAATAATTATTAATGAAAGTTGTTTTCACTATGAATTTTATTCTCTAATTATGTTTCTTTAGCGATATAAATCCGTAAATAGGTATTAAAGCCATTGATACATTTGATTAGCATGGACTCTTCTAGAAATTTATTAAGTTCTAAATCATGTGATGGGTTACAAGGACATTGAGTTTTGAGTTGATAGTCCTACTTCAGTTATTAGCATATAAAATACCACGTTTTTTATTTTTATAAAAATGTAAATAATAATCCATTTATATATTTATAAAAATAGTAAAAAATCACACCGCAAACACCACGTCATCACTTTGCATCAAAATACCTTAACTGCCAATTTATGAAAAATTCAACTGTAAGCACTCCTTTAAAGTTGTGTCGAACATGATGAGCTAAGAAAAATTTAGATAATTGAAAAGATAAACAATCAGTAGAACAAATCAGCTTATGAAATCCTTGGGAGACGGAAGAAAAATATTCCGGAACTCCCGGAAAACAAACATTTTCGTCCAAAATTGTTTTAACTCCATTTCAAACTACAAAACAAATTATTTATCCATTCTGACCCTCTTTCCACCCGTTCCAAAACCCAAAATGACATCGCTATCGCTGCAAATGTTTCGATGATGGGCTGATGCAGTGGCTGGAATGTTTTCTCCCGACCCCGCGGGCCCGGATTCAAATTCCTACGCCAGCGGAGAATTTCATAGAAAGCTCGATCCCTACTTTAGTATGGAAGTTAAAAATAAACTCTCAAATGTCTCTTTCTCAAGTTTCGATATTTGGAGGCCCATGAGCTTTATTCGCGCAGTCTACTTGAGAGCTTTGAGAAGGGCACTCCAATTACAGCAGTGTGTCCGTTGGATGGGACGCTAAGCCGATGTCCCCATGGCGTCTTTCGTTGGGAGCACGCGAATGCTGACGGTGGGCTACTCTAAACCCTTCCTTCCCTACTCTACTCTATGACTCAAGGGACACATCCTCCAAATACCATACCTACTATATTATACCATACATCGATAATGCATCGATTGCTCACCAAAATAATGCAACCACAATGAAGAATATATGAAGATTAATATTTGTTGTGCCATTAGATAGAGCTCTTGTGACCTCTTCGTTGACGGAACAATCGATGTGAAAGCTAAAGTGATTCCATGCAATTTATCGCAACCGTAAAAGAAACGATAATAATCACGATTCGATTCCATCAAATTCTTTCGATTTTTCATTCACTCTTTCATGAGAGAAAACTCTATGGTTAAGCAGAGCGATGTATAGTCCAATGAGGGCAACAGTTTTCGAAGGGGATAGTGTTTCTGGGACAAAGGGGTCTGTTTTCGTGCGGATCCCTATATAATGGATGTGCTAATGCAACCACGTGAATTCGCTGGAGAACTCTTCAGAAGGCCTCTTCCGTAATCATCCCTCTCCGCGCCCAAGCGCACGCAAGCAATAATTCACGCCAATCGATCATAGCTCCTGCTTTAATATTCTTCTTCGCTCTATTTCCCAAACTGGCAACACCTTTCTCTCCCGCTTTGCGTACCGTGGACCAATAAACATTTGGTTGAGCCCACAAAGCAAGGAGGCAAAATTTTCAACGCAAATTGTGCGAGATTAATTTTGAAACTCGGGAAATACCGGGAGTAATAAAGCCTAGTGCAGGTATTAAGGCAAGAGTCGAAGCCGAATTTTTTATTATATCTGGAACATTTCTATCTTTTTTTTGTCAAATACGTCTTTCCTAAGCCAGAGAGCCATGCCATATAATCCTCTTATTAAATATCTAATTCAAGCAATATAAAATTTTGTGGAAACAAAATATGAAACGACATTTACTCGTAAAAAAAGATTTCCGCGAGCATTGAAAACCTTTAGATAAATAACCGAAAATGAAAAAAAAATAAAGATGGTGAGATGTTTCAATGAACCATCATTTTTTCCGATAGAACCCTGATATAATATGAGGCGCCATGTTCCACAAAACTAGCTCAGAACACTACAAGGCACTTTTTGCTTCAAAGAAGAAGTAGTAATCAGTATTTGACTAAAAACCGAAACCGGAAGAAAATCAAACTTCAGGAAGTACACGATTTTGAAATTAGCAAATTCAATGATCTCGTCACATCCTCATGCGAATTTAAAAAAAAAGTCAAAAAAATATATGAGGGGAGACATTTACGAAAACATATTCCCACAAGGTGAGAAAGTTAAGTTAGAAAACTTGATGTCGTTATAAGCATAATGTATGCAGAGAAAAACTTTTAGGCGGACATATTGTTTATGACACAATTTCTTATACTCAGAATATATACACTGGTAATTGAATGAAGCTTTATTCCCACCGCCATTACTCCCGTTATTATTTCTCAGCGAAGACTTGGATTATAATTTTCCCAATAAAATCGACGTTTTTTGCATGAGGTAATACTGCCATGACTGGACTTACTTCTCATGTGTTTACGAAGCTGAAAATACGATACAGTAAGTAAGCAATAAAACGTAGTCGGTCCTTCACGAAAAAGACATTATCTCGCGATTGTGACCAGTATCACAATGGAATATTTTTAACATAGCTAAATATTGCTATCATATTAACAACTGCACATTATGTATTGGCTAAAAAAGATTAAAGAAAAAAAAAGAAAAAAAAATAAATTGAAAGAATACAATCATAAGTTTTTGATAATAGATAGCATACTATTTAAAATATCTCATTAACCCGTGCAAAATATGAAGCAAACCTCCAGCAGCTAAGTCATGGATAATTATAACAATTTTATATCGTATGGATATCCATTACAGCAAATTTTTAATTAATACGGCACGCAAGTACGGCAAGTATTTGCACTGTTGATTTTTAACTTTTCTTATTCAATAATAGAGGCATTTTCGTTTAATAACCCAAGATTAAATTCCGATGCTTACTATGGTTGAGAGACCTCGAACACACGACCGTTCATTACGGAGACAGAGTATTTTTCTGTCGCTTGCAAACGAAATAAATCTCCAATTAAAATAAAATTAACTTTGAGACGAAAAGAATTACCTTATGAACCAGACTATTCCGGCGAACCGGCGAACACGGAAATTAATGTTTAAATTCAATAAGTCCGATTTCACGCCAGATTATATCCCCGATAACACCAAACTCCCTCATGGGCGAACTTGTCACCCGGTTCTGTTCCGCCGCCATTCCGGACAAACGGAAGTTTTCAAGAGGGAAAATTATTGCCTCTCACCCTCTGATTGTAGCAGCTCATAATTTACATTTATCATCTCATCACTCAACGCTTTCCGCTTCCACTGCGAAACAATCTGGGGCCTTCTCCGACAAGAACGCGATGACAAGAAAAATAAAAGACTCGCTTGAAGCGTCACTGTGGAAACCGAGGGGATGGACAGTGTCGCTGCCTGTCGGCACCTTTGCAAATGACACCAAGTGGACCGCAGAAGTAACGAATGGCAGTCCCTAATTGAAGGTGGATTTTGGTGGGAGATATGATAAAAAGAGACATATTAAGTGACTAAATTACATCATATCGACGAATCGATTTATGAATATTAGCTGTTATTAAAGTCAATTTCAGCCATTTTTTCGTGAAGAGCCAACTTATTGGATCAAAATTGCACCACTGGTTTTTTTGCCACGGATAAGATTAACCATTCCAGATTTTTCGTTACCGCGATTAAAATCTCTCCATTTTTCCTAATTCAATTTAAAATTTGCTTCCTACTCGTCTAATTCATTCATAGTTCAGTTTTATAACTCATTTCTCTCTAAGATATCCTCTGCATCTTTAGAATTAAAGGCAATTTTCCCTGAGTTAAGGGGCTTTTAGGAAGACACCCTGGCCTTATCAGCTGGTGTCAGATGACATAATTCATATGAGAGTTTGTTAATAACAGTTATCTTACTGCAACTGATTGATGTGCCAATTTTATGAGGCATATATTCTGTGTTGGGGGTGCGTGTTAGCCAAGGTGGTAGAGGAGTTGGCTGCTGATCAAGGCGTCCCGGGTTATAGCCCCGAGTGAAGCATATCCCCAAACAAATTCGCTGAAGTGCGAGATGGCCCTGGGGAGGAACTGAAACATACCTGATTGTATGAAATTCACATGCCTGTAGCTTAGTTTGAGGTGAGCTCCACCCTCACCTGACAGTACCAACCTTCACGTTGAAGCCATCTTATTGGCTGCCTTAAATTTTCCTATCCGTACGGAAACCCGAGAAAATTGGATAATTCAAATCACCGGGAAAGCATTAAATCATACATATCGCCGTAATACATTACATTTTGTGGAATAATTAACGTAAAATTAGTATGAGAGATACCTCCGAATAAAGCCTCCACTTCACAACACTAAATCATCACTGCTCTTACTCCTGTTTTAGTCTGTAAATTATAAATAAAGGAAATGAATATCAAATTTTTAAAATTGTAAGTAAAAATGCCTTATTTTCTTCTGTTAATGAACTTTTTATCATACGATGAGTAGGTACTAACGGAGCCGAAAGTGGTATGTAATCATTTGGGGAAAAATAATGTACGGCTTTAACGTCTCCCTTTGTAAAAGCATTAAGATCAGTCTCTATTCAAAACTTTAAGCTTAATGTTTATACTCAATACGGAGCAGAAGTTTAAAAAGTGAAAGTTATGCTTGAAAAATGAAATTAATCCTCCAACCCTGCTCCTGCTAATGCTGTATCAATTGTAAGTAACTTGAAACAAGATTTTTTGAGTTACATATTCACCAAACTTCATTTGTTGGCAAATCAAGAATTTATTGAAAAAATCTCTTAACTTGGCACGTTTTTAAGATACAAGATTTAAGGATTCCCCGAACATAATTTCAAATTTTTAGTGCTCTAAACAAATCTGTTTTTTTTAAAGTTCAGAGGTCAAACTCGTAATCAGCGACCTGAAAAAAACTATGATTACTCTGGTTCGGTTTCAATAGGTTACCGTGTTGGACTTTTCAGCATTCTTGACCACTGAGCGGCGCGGTCGCTCCGTGTGCTTCCGGCCCTGAATTGAGAGCCGCCCCTGAGGACACAACATGTCCTTCCACATTTCACCACCAGAGCGCGCTGATGGAATGACTGCGATACGTGAATTAACTGCTTTGCAGCCTCCGCTCCCATCAACCCCTTCGACTCCCTCCGATAAAGAATATAATTATACAACCCCGCCTAATTTATAGTTGACGGCGATTCAGACGAGAGATAGCTTCTATCCTCCCCACTGGGCTTACACCTCACATCCATTACACTTTGCGGACGACCTAGGGCGCGTGTCCCATGAGCGGGTGGGTTTTTGAGTCGGCCAGGGGCTGCCCGTGTCTTCCGCCGCGGCATGAAGCGACGGCCCTTAACGGCCCATATCTAGACTCGCACCAAACACATTATGGATTGCACGCCAGCTCCATCGCACTCCAGGTGTGCGTTTCGGGAACTGAACCCGCCCGGGGAAGAGGGAATGGGGCGATGTGATTGGCGGAGGGAAGAGGTGGTGAGGGAGGGGCAGGAAGTGACGCAAGAATCCCACGATGATGTCAATCTGCTCCAGTAAATCATAACAGGACCTCATGCGTCGCGTCGAAGCGACGATAGTTTGGTCGCAGATTTGTAGCGAGAGGGAGGTACATTCGAAATCATAAAAAGCCACAATGGAAAAAAATGTTGTTCAGAAATTAAAAATGCGGGTGTACTTAGTCTCAGAAAATGAGTAGTCGATGATGGGAAATAGTAATTGAAAGCAATGGCACGTGAGTAAGGCTCACGCGCCATTTTTCAACCCCTAATTACACGTCCTTTGAGTGTTAATCGATAATAATTGAATTCAAAAGTTAAGAAAGCGAGATGTGTTTTCAATTCATAAGTACTCGTCGGAAACTTAAGATTCCATGTCTACTTTTTTTATCACAGCACATAATTCATTACCCATTCAGTAAATAATTAGGGAAAGAGACACTTTGTTACTCCCACAATATATATTTTTTTAAATTCCGACCGGTTTCGGCTGTTATAGCATTATCAAATACATACCATATCAAGAAATATCGGGAAAGAGTTGCTTACACTTGCTACTTGCGGAATTGAATCAAGAGGCACTGTCAGCTAATCTTTTCACACCTACGTATTTCTTCTCCTTCACATCCTTCATTACCTGTTTAGGTATTTTATTCGCTGTCATCCATTTATGCCATTCAAATATTTTTCGTCGATTTATCACGTATCAATATTTAGGCTATAAGGTCGTCTATCTTCTTATCAAGGCTTTATGAGGGTTTACCGAACGAGGCGTAGCCGTCGTAAGTCCAGAGGGCAACACGGCAAACTCAGTCATAGAGACAATCGGTTTTCAATCAGCAGTGAGATGCCCTTCGAAGAATTTTCAACTGTCAACTTTCGGAAGTGATGGCAACATTTTTTGCCGGAATTCACGACGGGAACAAAAGAGGCATCATCGAAGCGAAGAAAACACTCCCCGACCAAATGTGCCCTTCTTCCTCTCTAAGTGGTGCCAAAGACACACACATTTCCATTTGGGAATTTTTTTCTCCTCCTCCTGTCTCTTGAACCATATTTTACGAAAATATTGTATCAAAATAATGTATCGTATAGGGTAACTTTTTAAACGTACATGAGACCCAATCGATTTAAAAAAGAAGGATATGTTCCTTTACAAACTCACGATAGACTGAAAAATGTATAAATATTTAAATATCGATGTTGGAGGAAGACAATATAGGTTAACCCGCAAGACAAAGAAGAAGAAGAATTTTTAATCATGCGATATCACATTACTCTACATCACCGAGCAATTTATTTTCCGTAACATTGATGTGTTCTGTATCGTTTTGGTCTGCAAGGAATGAATTACTTTAAAGGCGTATTTCTTTCATTTTGAATTTTTTCAATGTATTTTTGATGCTCAGTCATCAATAATTTCCTCAACGCCCATTAAAAGGTACACGAAAAACTATAAAAAGAAATTGAAAATTTAACATACACACAGTTGGATCGTTCGATTGTATTAGGCTCATCTATGTGGAAGTTAATACTCGAAAATGAAAAGGAGACTTCGTTGATTTCCACTAATTTATTTTGTCCGCACGACATGTTTCGAACCATAGAGGTCATTATCAAGTACAAAAATTGAATGGTAAGCAAACATATATACTCTTTGAAGTGTTATATGTTTGCTAACCATTCAATTTTTGTACTTGATAATGACCTCTATGGTTCGAAACATGTCGTACGGACAAAATAAATTAGTGGAAATCAACGAAATCTCCTTTACATTTTCGACACAGTTGATTCCAACATGAGCCAAGACCACCGACGTCACGCTGTTAGCATTGACCAATGAGGACCCTAATCATGATGTGGTGCTCAGTCAGTTGTTTTATAGTGCGCGTTCGCAGCGCGAATCATAAGGCATGTGATGGTAGTGATTCAAAGCTCATGACTCCTCATGAAAAGTTTTCATGCATGGGGCAATAGTTTGAGGCAGAACCTACTGTTTGCATGATTGAAGTCAGACATATTTCTTGCGCCGAGAGACCATCATTGTCATTAAGTGCCTCACACTTTCTTTGATCCCACAGAGCGGTAGCTAATTTTCAAGGAAAAGAAGGAAACGAGGATATGATGAGAAAAATATAAGGATTGAATGCTAAACGGATTTGAATAAGCATGATCAAAATTCAGAAATTATATTTCACGCGAAGAAAACCTATTCCGGGGTAATTTGAATTGAATCACGACAAAACTGTGCAAAATGAAAGGAAAAATAATTCACTTTGTCAAAGGCTAAGAACATAATAGTTCCTTGTCAGGATTCTGGAAGTGAGTGGGGAGAAACAAGAGTTAAAGGACGTGAGCGCATAGAAAAATGGGACGGGACCGAGGAGCAGGAAAACTCAGGAAGTCTATGAGATCCATTTCGAGGAAGATAATTGAAAAAGAAGCGTTCCTCTTCCTCCCAAGGATGCTTGCTGCCCCAACATACGTCTGCCCTGTACGTCTTTCTTTCTCTTGGAACCACGGGGTGGGGGTCGGACCCTCCCCCCCCCCCGATCTATTAACTTATTCTTTCAAAGTCCGAGGCAATCTTCTGCCTCCTGAAAAAGTTTCTGCTCGGAGGACAAGGATTCCGAAAAAATGGGGAAAAAAGCAGGTCATGTCGTTCTAAGAAGGACTTAAGCCAATTCGTTCATTATGAAAAACTTGGATAAAACGGAAGTGCATCTATCTGAGAGAAAATAATCCTATTACATGTTCTGTTAAGCAGTCAACGTTCCCCTGGAAAGTTTTCAAGAGGAGAGTTTTCAAAGAGCCTAAAAAATAATTGTTACAAAAAAATTGCCATCACATTTTCCATACAAAACACTTCCTATACTTGCACGTAAATATTTTCTACTGAAGATAGTTGGCTATAAAACTTTACCGCAAAATATATAATTTTCGCGGTCATATTTGGCAGATAAAGTCCTATACTTTGTAACCACATGCATGACCAGAAACTGATGTCTCCTTTCGTTAGCGAAGCGGGATTTAAAAATTTCGTGAGGGAAATTAATGGGACTCTTTCTTCAGATACCAGACAAGAACAGGGAAGGAATTCATTCATGACGAACTCAAAAAACCTATAGTTTTTGGAGTCAATTTTAAGCTTCTTTTAACTTTTTTAACGATTTAAATTAAATAACAGTTTTTTTCATACAATGGCCAGGAAAAGCCATGGAAAAGTGAACAAAGATATTAAATTACACAGCTTATGTTTATAAATTCAGTTTTTGATGCAAAAATTCACTCTATCTAATTTAATTAAATATTCAAATTATAAAAATTGAATCCTGCCAATGCCTTCATTCCCCGATACCTCCAATTTATCGTCACGAGCTAACTTCCCTATCTAACTAATCTATCTAAGCACACCCGCTCTTTGGAATAGCTGGCTAATATGACTGAAAGCAGGAAAACTTGAAGCCTTCGTAACATGAGGCTGGCGGTGCTGAATATGGAAAGATAGAGAGACATTGGGTGAAACAAGGAGTTGTACTTGTAGAAGCATTTCAGAGGACCAGAGAACTATGGATGCCAAATGACAGTGAAGTGGCTGGTGGACAGGTTATTTCAAGCAATTGCGTGAAGAATATGATTGAGGGAATATTGAAGTCCCCTAAGAAAGAGCATATATAGCATGTATATATAAGTACTTATTAAGGAGGACACAATAGAATAGTAGCATCAGGGAACTTAATGCACTGGATTAAGAAAGTGTTTAAGAAGGGCTACCAATCGATATAATATGTACCAATATTTATAATACCAACCTTAGGATTGAAGCATGATTTTTTACCCTAATCAGATAGTGACAAACGCGAATATCATCGGGCCAATTGGCTGGCGTGGATGGTTTTTTTGCGGACAATGTAGAAGGCAGATGGAGAGACAGGAGGGTTGAGAAGCGAAGCCATCGCGATTGGGTTGTAACCGAAATGTGTGCAGAGGGTTGGTTGCTGCCCGGATGGCATATAACCCACAGAGTCAGCGAAATCTTTCTTTAAAGGGAGTTGTGGGCCTCGGGGAGTCTCCTCTCGCACGGAACATGGAGAGCACGCGCAATTCTCGCTGACCGTTGAGAAAAAAGAACAAACGGAGGCGGTGGACGAAGTGGTCCGGAAGATAAGGGGGAGGGGGGGCAGTGCACCTTGGGGACTTCGCTCAACGCCATATCCACCAGAGACTGACTGTTTGCTGAATGGGAGGGGGATTAGGCAAAGGGGTTCCCAAAGGACGAGACGTAAAGAGGGAGTAAACATATGCACCAACATGGAAGCGACTGTATCTACGAGAAGTGTGAATGAGGTCAGAAAATGACGGGATTAAAAGTGCCAAAGAACAGAAGACGGAACAATTGCCGGCCTCGATGGGGCGGGGTAAAGTCCTCGCCTGCCAAACCAAACGGTCGCGGGTTCGAGTCCCGCCGGGAAAGTTACCCCTATCCATGGAATGGATATTTGTGCACGTTTGGTTGTTACACCTTATTAAAAACCCCTCCGTTAAGGTTAAATAGTGTTGTTTTCGGTGCTGTGGAAATAAATAAATCTAATCAGTCATGTCTTAAGACATGATGCCCTGATGAAGACAACATCTATGGATAAGTGGATGGCGTAAATGGAAAAGGAAGACCGTCAACAAAACATATGAAACAGGCAAAGAAAGATGTGGAAGAAATACTGAACAAACGAACTTCTTGGCAAAATCCTTTGTGATGTTGGAATGGACGGCGTGTTGCTACCTGAAGTAAGCGGCTAAATGTATTCTTCACAGATTTATCCAAAATTTAATTCAAGTGTCTAGTATATAAAGATGTCTTGCAAGTGATTAAGTCCCTCTAAATGAATTGAAATGCATAAATAAGTTGTAATTCCAGCAATCAATATTAATCTGCTCAAGAATTAACGCAAACAAAAATAATGCCTTCTTCAGTTGTTCTGTGTTTAGAAGGGGAAAAGGGCATCGCTGGCATGTCGGAGGCATTGACTACTTTTAGTACGAGCATTCACCATACGGTTTAAGGCTCCTTCTCCTTTATCATTACCAATTGTATAATCAAAGTTTGTTAATTTTATAAATTGTATTATCAATATATGTTTGGGGAATAGTTGTAGTAGCATATGATATTTTAAAAAAGTGATAACTCTTGCACATATTTGTGCTACAGAAACATTTCATGTCCACAATAAACTAAGCACGGATAAACGCGTTAAAAGTTAATAAAATGATCCTAAACTGAAATGAATAAATTGTAACTTTTGCGTAATTAATTTATTGAAAGCATTGGATTTCAACGCTAAGATTTGTTTTTAGCCTGGTATGTCATTTTGATGCTTGACCAGCGTGGAACTTGTAGGTTGAGAAAATGCCTTACATTATCCGAATACACATTGAGATTCCTTCTAGGGAAGCGATGGTATCCCTTGGCAATGCAAGCATCATAATTTCGGCTCACGTATTTTACATAAACAGAAGTAACGCCCTCTTCACCAGCCTTCAGGGGGTTTGGGAAGGGGAAGCTTTTATTTTGAAAATCAGTGGCTGCGTGCGCGATGCGATAGGAAGGCTACAAAGGGAGGCAAGGTGTATGGTTTGGGGATAAGGGAGCCATGCATTCCACTTTGCCCTCGGAACTTACTTTCGTTTTTATCCCACTTATCGCCTCAATATTCTCGCGGCTGAGCGCGCGCCCTACACTCGGGCGCGGGTAGTATTGCTTCGGGGGTGGAAAACGGTCTGGAGACGTGAGAAAGGGGAGGATTACTGGCTGAGAGGGCAAGGAGGGTGGGTATCGCCGATGAAACGGGTGGACATGAAAACACGAACGGATTTCTTCCGTTCCCGAACCAGCACCCGGCGAAAACCACTCGGCGTTATTCAGCTGTTTTATTTTTCCCAGTCCACCCAAGAAGGTTCAGCAACGACTACAACATTCAAAGAGAATAGTCTAGTTCCAATCAGTTGCATTACCTGCTTCACATCCATTATTGTAATTGATATTATTCGATTCTAAACTTGCGCTTGAGGAAGTAAACCTAATAGTTCGGTAAAAACAATCCATTATCACCATCCTAAGTTTTTCACTGTTTCCTGACGAAGGCTGTACAAAAACTACAGGACTAAAAAACAAGTAGATTCTAGTTCCAAACATCTGAATTCGTAGCTAAAATGGTAAATCTATATATTACGCTTTCATAAAGTGAGCCAAGAGTTTATTGAATAAGATGGGATTGTATTATAAATTTAAACTACTCATTATTAGTGTGAGGTAAAATAATTATAAATGAATGAGCTATTTCAAAACAGGTATGGTATGGTATTTGGATGAGGCGACCGACAACTGAGGTCATTTGCGCTGTTTCAATACATGAAGGTTAAGTTTTTGTGTCATTGGTACAGAGTTGTTGCAAACAGTTGATGAAGGTGGACTTATTTCGATAATTGATGACAGAAATTCATTTAATAATATATTTAAAATATCAACCCCAGGGTCAATTGGAACGATTTAATATTAAAGAATTCTCTTTGATTTGAAATTAAACACTATTTCGATTCTACCTGTGGCATTCATTTGGTCATTTACGTGGGTGGTTTGATGTTCTCCGAATCAACGCGGGAGGTGGGCGCTGGCGCAACGAGTTGTTCACGCGATAGCCATTGGACTGTTCGTTAACTTTAAACACATGCCGCATTAGTGCTCGTGAAAGAGCGCTGTGGCGGTGACGTGGCTCTGCTTCTGTTTCCTCATTGTTATTTGCTGAGATGGAAAAAATCGAGATACGTGCAGTGATTATTTACTTTGTAAAGAAATGTATGAAAGCAAAGGGCATTCATTCCGATTTCCAGAATTCACCGCATTCACTGTGATTCTGATCCTTCATATTAAACTCTTGCCAAGTGGACAAATGAATTTAAACTTCGTCGGGAGAGGTTAGATGACGATCTTCGCAGTGGTCGGCACGTATTATTGCATCGATAGCTGAATTAAAAAGAGCACTTTCTAACTGAGGATTAAATAGCGAATTGATAAACTAAAAGGATATATCTAACTCAAACAGGTGTGGCATTTAAAAATCTATTCCTGGTTTAATTAATATGCGGTCATTTTTGAGAGAATGAGTGCGTTTTTTATAAGCACCACATCCAAAGGGTCATAGATCATTCAGTAAATATATATTTCTCTGGCTTCCTCAGCCTTGCCTCAATTCCAATAGGTGAGCTAATAAGCAAATCATCTAATATATTCTAAATGGATCAAAAAATACATTTGAGTACCCAATAAAATATTTTTCAGCTAAGTGTCACCATTGGCACGGTAATCAATCAAAGAAAGCATTTTTACTTTCGTTGTAAAAGTTATTTGTTAAACACTGAAATGGCCAGATATTATAACCGGACCAACTCTGTACCGTCTACTGTTTAAATGAATAGGGTCCCTTTGAAAATCTGAAAACGTCTAATGATATTACATTGAGCTGGGTGACAACAGTCAACGGAAAATCTATATTGTGCCTTAAATGCGGTTACCGCTCGGTCCAGTTGACTAGTCAAAAAAACCTAGTGCAATAAATATTTAAAATATTCCTATTAAATCCTGAAGTACTCACATAAAGTTGCAGTTCTGTTAGAGTTAAATATAATAGACTTGCTGGATGAATATAAGCAACTAAATTTAAAAAAAACTCCTCCATCTGCTGCCAGGTGAACTTTCTGGGAAAAAAATTATTTCAAAATAAACTCATCGCCAGATACTCAATTCTATGATAGCTATCATATTTCCCTCACATTTGCCAGTGTTGCAAGTGTAATGTTTTGCTATATTTCAAGTAATAATGACCATACCTCTAAATAATACAGTCTTCCACAATTTCGTGGAAATTTTATAACCTCTTTAGAGCCAGCCAAACTTTTTTAACGCTTATTCTCATTCCTATCCTGTCAAAACTGTTTGTTATTCAGAATTATTGAGAAAACTGGGTCCTTTAAGACGCCATCTTTGACCCAGGCATCCAAAACAATTATCTTACCCTCCAATACGATCCTTTTTTTCAAAAAAATACAGAGCAGGTAATCTGTTCTTTAGAGGGAAAAGCGGGCTTTTTATCTCAGCCTAGCGATATCACCAATTCGCTTTTTTTCACCCTCTTCGACTTGCTGGGCTTAAAGGAAAACGGATAATTTATGGCCGTTAGGGCGAGAAAAACAACAAGAAGCAAAAACCTCTTATTCTCTCCGTTTTTCCGAAACTCCTTCCTCGCAACAAACTCAAGTTCTACCCCACGGCAAAGGAATATCGATTACATTCACATACTCTTGCTTTAGTACGTCAAGAAGTAATATGCAGGGCTTTTCATAATAGGGGTTAATTCAGAGGTTAGGCAAAGGGTATAAAAGATATTTCTGTAAGCGACACTAGAGAGATTCTACTTGAAGGCAATTTGAGAAATGATTGATGCACTGGAGCTGTACAATGGTTGACCGAGAAAAGGAAAAAATACGTGAATGTATCCATTTTAGCATGTGAAGGCGAGTTATAAAAGGTCTACAGAGAGTTTGATGCATCTAGCATAAAATCCACATAGCGAAACGAACATTATTCATAAAAAATAAAATAATAAAAATTTAAAAAAATTCAGGATTTAAACTTCATTTTTATTGAGTCTTTTGATCAATGTAAAACTAGCATAACAGTGCGTCCATCCACACCTTCCACCCTTTAGTATGTCATACCTTTACTTTTACAATTGTCCAATTCAGATGTAATAACCAAGGTATAATTACAGTACTTTTCCGTCACTTAATAATAAATACACCATCGGGGAAATAACGTCATATATCCAAGAGGGTTTCAAAATATTTTCTAAATTAGCGTTTAGAGAGAAATAAAACAAACGTAAAGCTTTTTAGTAGGTATTTGATATACTTCATTTTTAGCTAGTTTTTCACTTGAAAAGTTCAAAATCCTTGATGACTAGAAACGAAATTAATTGGCTCTCCAATCCAATATCCCAAGCAACAATGTCACGTTTAGAGGAAGTAGCACGTAAATTACATTCTCATCATCATGTCCCAGAGAACTGGGAAAGTTTTGAGAAACAATTTGTGAGCATTATATTGGAAATTAAGAACTCTTTCTACCGGGATTAAGAACAATTAGAGCAAAAAGATGAACAGCAAGTGAGACAAAACTAAATGATAAATTCCTCGCTTAAAAATTATCCGCCTTGCCTAGATGAACAGATCTCATTACGTTGCGTCAAGTTTACTTACTAATTTCCTGTTAAGCCCAAGCCCAGTCAGAGGAGAAGAGCTATAAAAAAATATCATTTTTTATCATTAAGGTATTGAAAACTCCTGTAAAAATTCAAAGATCGGAATATTGAAAATGTCATATCATGTCATGTCACCAATATACAAATACACACGTACTTATTATATAATTCTTGAAATATTCGGATTCGGATATCCATCTTAAAGACACTTCAAACATCGGTAACAAGTAAAATCACCAAATTTTCCTATGTCTTCGAGTGAAAAATGTGTGTAACGCTGCGTTTGTAACATTTTGATTTTAAAACATATAAATGACATTGATATTAGAAACATATACTTGCGACTTAACACTAGAATGCCGAAGAGTGTCATTTTGACACCCTACGCGTACATTTTTTACGGAGCTGGCCCTTAGAGAGTGTTGTAGAAAAAAAATATTACGTGACTTTTATTCATTTTTAGATCTTAACAAAACGACAGTAAAAGGGATACCCCCCCTAATTTTTTTCGTCTCAAAAATTCAAATTTACCTTGAATTCCGGAGGGTGTCATTTTGACACCCAGTATATTATATCATTTCTTTCTTCGGTTTAGGTGCCTCGTGGGATGCGGCTTGATAATTATTTGTCAAATTAGTATAGTGTAGTACATTATCTTCATGTGTAGTACCTTTATGTATAGTATAGTATATTTTAGTATAGTATACTACCTTCATGATTGTTTGTTTTACATAATTTCAATGAGCATCGGCTGTATACTACTTTTTTCAAAAGTTTAGTAGCTCGTAAGGTAAGTATATTCCGCTGCCTTTTGCAAATGATTCGCCTTGAAACCAGCTAATTTTTTTTACCGCGGTGACACTTATTTGCCCTGAAATATTGCAGTGAAGTGATGCGCGCGACAATATAGTTAGCTGCTGCCGAGCATCTGTGTTCGGTTGCCTGGCTCGCGCGCGTGTTTGGCGGACTGGGTCGCTAGTGTGTCGCGACCTGCTGCTTGACTTGCTTCGGCAGTTCTGTCTTGATAATTGCACTGAATAGACGTGTTACGATGGAGCAAAGTATTGCAATACTAAACGATATTTCTGGAGACGTGTCGGAGAAAGGGTCTGATGCAGATATTGACAACGATTGGGTTGCACAAGAAGTGCAATTTATATCATCCAAACATGATGAAAATAGTGAGCAGGGTCAGTTTCAGTGTTTTGTATATTTCAGTTTAGTAATTTAATCACGAAAGATACACATATTTATTTTACAATACGCATATACACATAATTGAATTACTGTATCTGCACTGGTTATCGGACAGAAAAGAAATTGTGCGTGGTCGTGACATGGTGTGCCGACGTGGAAGGGGCGCTGGGTAGACTTCAAGGCGACGTCAACTCCTTTTTCAAGATCCTAAGAAGGAGATGGCCATGCTGAGGAACCATAACCTGGGCCTAACATAACCATTGACGAACAGCTGTTTCTAAGCAAAGCTAGATGTCCATTCAAGCAATTTATGGCACCAAAGCCTGATAAGTATAGGCATAAATACTGGTTTGCAGTATATAAAGACAGTATGTATTTGGTAAACTGATTCCTTTAACTTTCAGATTGACCAGAGGCGTCAAGGACGGCTCTCGTCAAGCTGGCGATCGCGTTTCAGATCATGTTGTATTGAAATGTATGCAACCCTACATGAGCAAGGGCAGGAATGTAACCACTGGCAATTGTTTCACATCACTTTTGCTAGCTCTACTCGAAACAATAGGGTACTTGCCTTTCGGGAACCGTAAATAAGGGAAGAAAGGAAATACCTGGTGAAATAAAAGCTTCTAGGTAAGAGTTGTAATCACCTAAATTGTACAGAAATGGTGACGTAACATTTACTGTTTATCAGGGCAAACAGAAAAAATATGTGTTCTTGTCCTATGATCTCTTCGCTCTCACATTGACATTAGTAACAACTCTAACAAATCGCCCGAAACTGTAAGGTGTTGAAATGAGATAAACTTTGAAGTAGATATTATTGATCATATGGGGCGAAAATATTTGGTCAGAACTAGAACCAGGCGATTGCCTGTTTTTTCTTTCCAGAATACTTTCGACTTGGTCACTATAAATTCCTGGACAATATATATATAAGGAAATAACTTCACAAAAATGTCCCGAATTATTTTTACAAAATTTATCAGAATAGCTTGCTTTTCCTTACATTGAGTCAACGAATATCTGGCAACCAAATCAAGAACTGACTAGGGATTGTCAAGTATAGATAAAATGCAATGAAAATAGAATTGTTGCTTTTTGTAAGCTTAGCTACGGCCAAAACAGACCAAGAGTGCCAGAATGTAGAGAATCTAGTATTTAGATGAAGCTTTTTGTAAGTCTGCATGAAAAAGCATTCGATTTCTTTTCGGGTTCATACGAAGTTTTTGCATTTTATTTTTAAAAATTTCGTAGTTTTGTGGCCGCAATGGTTTTCTTTCAATTTTCGTCTTTTGAAGCACACTTCTACAATCTATGACGATAAATTGTTGAAAAAAGTTAAAAATAATAATAAAAAGAAAAACAATCCTGTCATATTCATTTTAATTGTTTAATGCACATAAAGTTTAACCAATTACAGTGATCAATAAATACTTATAAAAAAGTATTCAATGATTATATCTAGGTTTTAATACACATTCATGTGTCCTCCGACGTTTCAGCGCAATCTTTTCGATGGATGCCGCATTCCAGGAGAGTATTTTTTTGTAAAAAAATTTTTACTTCAATGGTACTCCATTAAAATATTAAGTTTTTAAAAATATAATGGCACAAAATCAGTATTAACAAAAGTTGACTCTATCGACTCCGAAATAAAACTAATCTGCAACGTAACATGCATATAAAAACATGGGTGTCAAATTGACACCCTCCCGGCATTCTAGGGGATGCAAATGTCTCGGCATTCTAGTGTTAAATCAAAAAATTGCGTCGGATTAAATTATGACAGTGAAATATTCGTATTTTCGACGCATGTAAAATGTTTGAGAGCGTACTGATGATGTTACGAAAATTTCAAAACGATAGTGATTTTTTAAACGAGTAATAACTGTATAAAGGAACAGGATGGTTGAGGAGCGTGAAATTGTCTTCTTTGGCACGTTAGGAGAGTTCCTTTGGTGGACTTGATTTCCACAAACATCCCCATCTCCAGCTAATGGATACGATCAATGCACGGGAAACTCACAGAACAGAAGTTAGTGTACTCCACCGAAGAATTGATCCGGGAATAAAGCATGAATATTAATAAAATGAAGGTCAAGAGAGAAAGAGGGAATGCAGTGACCTCAAACTACAGACCTCGGAGCAATTGTAATCGTTCTCCTAACTATGGAATCGGCAGCGTATGCTGAGAACAGAAGCACAACTGGAATGTAGTGCCGAATACCCCAAGTGAAGACCACGGCTAAAAGGCCGCCACATTGCACTTCGAGCATTAGAACGACGATAAGGAAACCAAAGTGAAAGTCGTCATTGGCATTGGCATTGGCACTCTATGGATCAGACTCTTCGACAATTTGTGGAAGATTGGACCGCAAAGGATTGAAAACCTTTGAGATTCGGTGGTGGTGACGTGTGATGAAGATCAAATGAACGAATGGGGTGAAAAACGAGGAGAAATGGGATGATACAGTACGCCAAGATTAGGATTTTATAACGATGAACAATGTTAGGCGCCAGAGAAGGCCCCAGACAGTATGCAATGTCGAAAGACATAGTAATTACGCTAGGAATATATGGAAGGAAAGCAAAAGAGAAGTCCGCCGAGGAAGAGTAAAAATTTGTGCCTGAGAAGAATGAAGAAGGACACAATGGATGAAAATCTTCAGGGAACCGAATGCACTAATTTACGATTAGGAAAGATGGAGGGCTGTAGAGTACCGATCTTAGGATTGTCATATGTACCCCATCTATGGCCAATATGACAGCGAAAAAATTGCAAAGAAAATGTTTTTGAGAAGCTAGAGGATTAGCTATGTAATAAGACATATATGGAACACAATGACGATAGATGACACCTTCGATGATAGATCGGGGAATGCTGGGCAGACATGCAGGGCAGGTGAGAAATAAATACCACCCGCGGACCAAAACGGAATCCGAAATTCAGGGGCGTCTTTTCCCATTTTGGGCGGAAATCTGGACAGCGATTTAAGAAGAGGCTGGAAGTATACCCGGCCGCAGTATAATATAGACAGCCACAACGTCCACAGCAGCAATCCAACAACTATGATAACTGCAACAGCTGAAGGTGCTCCTCAGAATCCTCTTTTAACTGAGAGCATTCAATCTGGCCGAGAGTCTTGTACGCATAAAATGTAACTTAGAAGTTAACTGCTTCATCATTCACGCCTACTACCAAATCACAAAGACTGAATATGATACGACAGCATATCGTGAAAGTGATGAAATATTGTCAGATTACTTACCAGACCATTTTAGCAACAAAGTCGAACATTACTTAGCTTCTGTCCGTCATGTACGATTATGCCACAATACGTTTATTCTTTGACAAACATAAAGCAAACATAATGATAACAAAGTGCCTAGTGTTCTGATGGATTTCAAGACGGGGAGGGTGACACTGTCGTTCTCTTTGAAGGATCCGATAAGGGAATTCCTATTCTTTTCTCAGCTCATTCAAGAGTGAGCGCGAGCATTTTAATTAAATGCCTATCTCCGCGGAAGTAACAAGACTGAAATCCTCTTTTCCCACGATAGGTATTTCGCCGTGACGGTGGTTTGTTCTGCCCTCTAGAGATTAATTAACGCCTTCAGCCAGGAGAGGTGAGGCGAGAAAGCCCACTTGTGTGAACCTCCTACGGATTCCAAGCCCATCAACTGGTGGAGCGCGAGAGATGTTTGGCGGTTCGCTGGAGGCTGACAAAGTTTATTACTTTTTTACTCTAGAGAAAACCGTTAATCGTGACTCAGGTAAGTTGAGACCCTCTAGTGCTCTTGGTTTTCCATGGTGCGACGAATGCTCGCCATTGCTCAGTATTCTAGTAGAATTTGTGGAATTAAAAGCAGGGCTGCATGCGTGTGAATGAAACGGAAGAAAATGCTTGGTCCTTGCGTACTTAACGAGACATTTGCGCCATTCTCTCTTTACAAATACATAGATATTTCCAGATGGATGAATGACTCCAGACGATCCACTGGCAGGGAAATATTTTAGATTGGGCCTTACAGTCAAAACAAAGTCAATTTTGAGAATTGGGAAAAATTAACTTCCCTTTCAGACAATTAGCTCAGCTATATGGTTGTTACTGTTGTCTTCCTAGTATCGGAACTCAATTTGTTTTTAAATGGTAATTTAAATATAATAACATAATAACATATTCGAAAGTATTCATCTCGAGAAATTTTTTTCTAAAACCTCTGGAGTGACAAGGTGATGGGGACATGAGGAAATAGAATGACTTGAGAGAGATTGCTGAGAATATAATTACGTGGATACAACACTTTGGTGAGGCCATTAAAATAAAATTATTTGCTCGATACTGTAAACCTTGAGTCCCAATAAATTTCAATCTCAACCTAGCCTACATAAGCCTAAGTAAAATATGTTGTCAATGAATATAAATTTATGATTTTGAAGATCAATAAGGGTTTCCACAGAAAAATAGTGGAGAAAATCCATTTCAATGAATAATGAAGTAGGTGACAAGCAGTTAAAATTTATGAATAAGACCTGGCTCTGCAAATGTCGCCATCGCCTAACACGAACACCATTTTCCGATCAAAGGAGAAAAGGGATCCAAGTGAATTCAATTATTAGTCCTAATTCCCCCTGAGTATTTCAATTGAAACCAATTGAAGGATTTAGTAATGGGATTTAACGTAGTCCATAAATTCACTCGCCAATGCGGTTTAATGTGTTAAGTCTAATTACTGCATTTTTCTAGAATAATCATTTCAATATTAAAAATTTCAAATTATTCTGCGAGTACAGATTAAACCCGATTCCTATAAATCATATTCATTTGAAGTTAAATTATTTACGCAAGCATTGCGAGTTAGTTTCAGATAAATTGGAAAATGATCCTAAGCGTAGTGCATAGAAGGCCAAGCAAATGTAAAATCTCTTCGTAAAAAACGAAAACAGGTATTTGACTGCCTTATTAATTAATGCTCTTGAAGCACTTAAAACCACATACGCTCTCTGAACTGGTACACATGGAAGATATCGATGCCGAGTGTTGCCTAAAGGACCGTTCGATTATACAGATACTGAAATGGTAATGGTGATTGCCATGCTCACAAATCGGGTCCTCTATTGGTTGTTAGGCACGATGAATTAATTACCAAGTCAAATTTTTTATCCCAATTTCAATTAGACCGTAAGTGAATTCATACCAGTAAATCCTCATTTTGCACAGTTATTCCAAGCGACCGATGATTCGGCTAAAGCAAAAATATTGGCCCAAAAGAAGAGGCGATTTATGAGAGCGGTACGAGCAGGAAAGATGAATAGGCTTGCCGATCCGAATAAAATCAATATTTGCAAAAGATAAGGTGGAAATAAAAGGCTACTTCATGCAAAATGTGTCCCAGATTTTAATGTGACCTAATTTTCAGAGCTGGGCAATCTGTTACAACACGTGCTAATACACACAATGCATAATTGAAAAGCACTCCCATTTTACTCGTTAAAATTTTACTGCATCGCCGCACGGAAGATAATAATTTAATTTATTCTATATCTGCCGATGAACACCGAACGGTTTGTGTTATAAAGGGATATATTTTTGTGTTGTGAGAGTTACGTGTAGCAAAATAGCAATGCAATCAAAGAGCATAAAGGGAAACATGGTTTTTTTAAATGCTTAATAATTAAAGTATCAAAACAAGAGGCAAATACAAGCAAATTCTGTAAAGGTTTACACCAAAGCACCAAACACAAAGCGCCCATCCCCGGGCTGAACTCTTAGCTCTGAATAGAGAGGCCCTGTTAGAGTAACAATTCACTCCATGGCAAACATTTTTGGGAAACATATTTAGTTGCAAGTAATATTTCAAAAGCTTGATATTTTCTCTATAGATACCATTCATATAAAAAATATCGGTAACTAGATATGGATATACGTGTAAAATGTCTTTAAACCAATCCTATTTAGCAAGAAAAAACATGTAAGAACTGATAATTTTTGCTACTTTTGCACTATATGATTGCATTGATATGACTGCATGAAAATGCAGGTACAAACGGGAGATTATAGGCCTTCTGATCGAGGGGCTTGAGTTTATTTCCTAGATGAAGATTTCGGACACTCCTACACAAAATTCTAATAAGTGCAAGGTGGCCTAAGGAAAGGAATCGGCCCCATATCCTAAATATGTGGCATCCATTAACACGCTCCAGCTTCTGTAACTTCACCTTTCCAAACCAACCTTCAACGTGCGTGCGTTGAAGACGGCAGTAAGGGGTTAACAAAATTAAATTCTCTGTAGAATTATAAAAGTTTCAATATACTTATCAAAATCCTGTATCTGTAATCGTTTGCATCCAGCTTTAATGCCGTTATTAGCTATAACATGATGTATCACTTATCATAATGACACATTGAATTTCTTGTCAAATGAAGAAGAAGATGACATTTTTAATTACTGCAATGCAGTGAGGCAATTGGTGTGGTTGGGTAATCTACACCTACATGCTACCCCAATGCAAACCACCTCGATGGGCGTGTGGTATAGTCTATTCACTTTGTCTGCAGGTGAGCTTTCGTGAGAGCCCGGACACTCTCGGATGGGTTCGCTAATAGGGGAGGGGGAGTACCAAGGGAGAGGAGAGGAGCGAACGTAACATTGCCAAATGTACATAGCCGCCCTAATTTGTCACTGATAACGTGTGAGTCACAGGTGGCCACTGGTATTTTGGCCCCGGCGCCGAGACAATATACCTACTCATTTGGAAGGCATTGGGGATAATCCTTTCACAGAAACCCATGACATTGACAGCTACCGTACTGAAAGAAGACACTGTTGGTGGAAGGCACATACAAGGAGGACGCGTGAGGTTTGGCAACACTGCTCCACGAGGAGATTCACGATGTTCACTCGGCGGAGGTCTGAGAGCAACTCACTGAGGCCACGCCAACTGCTTGCTGATTGGCCAAGGGAAAGTCACGTGTCGAGAAAATTTCCCTCCCCCTCATTTCCACTTGCTTTGGCCACACCAGCTCACCCGCAGGGATAAAATGAACAGAGTATAGGAAACCAGCCGCTAACATGTAAAAACCCATTGCTCTATCGTGGCTCCGCATAGTGAACATTTAAGTCCTTTAGTGTTCGGGGGAACAAAGAATACCCATACCTATGTGTTCGACAAAATATCTCTCTCAGTTTATCGCTTCTACCGGACCAGGAAATGCGTTGGGATTCTAATGCATTCGGTGTCGCTCTGAAAGAAATCTTATCTTTATTACTCAACCATTATAAGCTTAGCGCAATACCTCCGAGTAGGGTGTCCCCAAAAAACCGAAAGTTTGAAAGTTGAGGGGGCATTTCCATTTTCCTATGCGAATGCATGAAAAAACATCCCATAAAAATTTTCAACTCAATCGGACAATATTTGACCCTGCCGAAACGCATTCAAAGTTTGAATTTTTGAGTTTTTCAAATTTCATGTAATGTTGCCTGCCCTGCAGGAGGCTCGAGTGTTAAAAAACAACCAATTTTACGTTAAAACCATCTCCTCTAGCTCTTTAGTCGTTGACAGCAACACTTGAGTCAAAATGAGCTTCATAGCCACAACTCGGTGTGTTCACAAATCCCGCTCACCGTTGCGGCCGCCAGGCGCCAGTCGAGTGCATATTGCCCCGCAGTGTCGCGTGAGATTCGAGTTATGCGCTTTCGGAACATCGATCTGTTTATGTTAAAAGTATCCCGGCTTAGTCTATCAGTCACTCGTGGAGTTTAGTGTTGTGCACTAACTGAGAACGTGAGGTATTGTCGTGTGTTCCGAGGTCGAGGCTGTTCGGCGGTGGCCAGAATGAGCGTGAAGTTGAAGGGTACGCCGGTTATGCGAAGTGCGACAAGTGTTTGGTTGGTGGGTAATGAGTCCAAATATTTGCCCGGCAATGGTAAACTCCCAACGCTTCGTGAAGTTCTCAAAGTTTTCTTTTACAACTTACACTGTTCTCCAGGATCGATGTCAGCGGCAGACGCAGCAAGGATTACAATCAAAGAGTTACTTGTTGTGCGGGGAAAGTCTAATATTCCTACGCAGGAGGTCCGAGCAGCCATTAAGAAGCTCATGACAGCTTACGAGAACTACCGTGCCCTTGGGAAAGACAAAAATAAAACTAGTAAGAAGTCAGTGTCCGCGAGAAAGGAATTCAGCAAAGTGCTCGACCGTCTGTTTGACATCGGATGCAAAAATTACTGTGGAGGAGGATAAGTTGTTTTACATATCTATGAAAACTGATCGAAAAGGATATATGGCGGGTATTGATATAAAGTGGTGTAAGCGTATAGAAAACCGTATGAGACTTCAAGAAGAGGTTTTTTTTAAGGAAAAAACGGCATGAGAAAGAAAAGGAAATATTGGATGAGAAAGTGGACCTCGTTCGACAGATGTCTGCGGAGAGCACAAGCTCGTCGGATTCGGAAGAAGGTAATTTTCTCCGGGTGCGGGAAGGGTGACCAATATGGCAAAAGAAAGGGAGAAATAACATTTTGTTACTTTGACAGAATTTGAAATGCGGACAAGGTCCGGAAAGCGCCGTAAAGTAAGTAGACAGTCTAGAACTAGAAACTAGACAGTCAGGTCATTGCCATGGTGTTCGATGCAATTAATCAAAATGCCGGCCGATGGAAGGAGCTTGCACACTTCTTCAGCAGCAACTTGGCAAATAACTCTTACTCCTTGCATGCCGACACCACATTTTTGAACTAGTGATTGGTGCCGTGTTCGATTCCTTGATGGGAACAAGCAATGATCCTGTACTGTTGTTTACTGACACCTTGCGCAAAAAATGGCCAAAATTAGACAAAGGTACTTGTCACTTTAAAAAATTTGTTAAATTTTTACTCGCATGCTTTTCCTGATTTTCGCAGACGCTTACCGTGCAGCGGGAACGACAAGAGGCTGTTTGAAGGATATTTCAAATGTAGATGAAATTATCAAATTTTGTATTCTTCAGCTGCAGGTTCGTAAATGGCAAATGTCAGGATGCTCATGGTGATTTAAAGTCCATCCTCAGGATTAGTATTTAAAATTATGCTCCATATTATTTCAGAACCACCATCCTCGAGACGACTACAAAGAACTTTTGGAGTTGTGTATAGTGTGGTTGGGTGGTGTGGTTCCCAAGGAAGAGAAGTATGTGGTTCGCCCCCAGTCCCAACTGACAAATCACGGTGGATGAATAAGGAGCTCTACGCTTTTAAAACGTGGATGTTTGGCAAGCAATTGCGTTTGTCGACACATGACAGTGACAATTTATTCAAATTGTGTTCCTTCATTGCAAGTGCATTTATGAAACATTGGTGCACCTGTCCAGTGGCAGTGAGCGCTCCGAGAATGGATCTTGAGCTACCTAAAGTCCTTGCTCGGAAGAAAGACCCTCACCACGCAGCAGCTTTGGCCAAGTTTTGTGGTATCTATGGTATCTTTCCGAAAACTTGATTTGTATGGCCCTCTTCGATGAAATGGTTTCTGACGACGAGAAAAGAGACATTGCGGAAGCAATCAGAGACAATGAGGGGTCTGATGATGACGCACCTCGGGCTACTCTTCCGCCTAATCGACCTATTATGGAGCTGACTCTCGCTGACTTCACCTCGAAAAATTCTGTGAAGTTTTTCAAAATTATTTGTATTTCACCGACGTTTTTGTTGCGAGATCCGTGCACATGGAAAAGTGACGTAGACTATCAGAAGGGCCTATCTATAGTTCAACACCTTAAGGTTGTTAATGATACTGCAGAGAGAGGAGTTCAATTAATAAAATTTTTTCAAGTCAAGAAAAAATTGACAAATGATGAGGCTCAGAGGCAACATCTGTTACTAGTTGTTAAGCGACATTAGGAAATGTATGGAAAAAATGGCAAAAAACTCTAGTTTTTCATATTGCTTGTTGTTCCCAGTGCTTTTGTATCTGCATTGTAACAGTATAATAATAAGAGAGCATTTTCTTTCAGAGGTTTCTAATTTTAAATCCCCCAATACCCTTGGAGCTAGGCAACATTGCATGAAATTTGGAAAACTCAAAAATTCAAACTTTGAATGCGTTTCGGCAGGGTCAAATATTGTCCGATTGAGCTGAAAATTTTTATGGGATGTTTTTTCATGCATTCGCATAGGAAAATGGAAATGCCCCCTCAACTTTCAAACTTTCGGTTTTTTTGGGACACCCTAACCTCCGAGTCTCTCCCAGTGGCTCCCATCCTAATTCATTAAAAACCTTTGTAACGCTTTCTATGCTCCAGTAGGAGTTACTGATGAATCGCGCAGCTTATTTTGTATTCTATTAAGTTCACGGGTTGTCTCTCTGCTTCGAAAGGTGATCCGCTGTGTGATGGGGAAGGAGTTTGAATAAGGAAGGCATCATTACAAGGAGTCCATTTCGGCAGCTCAGAGGAGGTCCGCCCATCACTTTACTCGTGCATTCGAAGCCATTAATATCTCGCGAAGGGATGGGCGGGGGAGTGGAAGGGGGAAGACGCTGCCCTCCCCCACTCCCACAAACGGCTGTTGCATTCGGACGCTCTTTGCTCTGCGATCTGTCACTCAATCATGACGCCATGGTAACTTGTTGACAACGCAACGGAGCGTGACTCTCACCGTATTAAAGTGCTTTGAGAGAAACACTCCGCCCGTCGAATGAGGCTTTAAGCCGTGGTCCCCTCGGCATCTTTCGCTTAGATCATGCAAATAGCGACGCCGGGTTTCTCTCGACCCTTCCCTCCGTGTCCTTATGGCGCAAATGACGGTCACCTCCTCCAAATACCATACCACGCTTCCTGATTGCATATTCCCTTGGTTATCGCTCCTATGAATTTGCGGAAAACCTCCTCACGCCACCAGTAACGTGAATCTCATTTGCTTTGGTCACGTGAAACTAATTGGTTAAATTTCAAGTGAAGTTACCTTATAAAATTAAAAATTTCAAGATTACTTTTTCATTTTATAAGGTTTTTAACGGCAGTTTCATTTGAAAAGAGATCGATTCGGATATAAAATAATTAAACGCGGAGAGAATGTTAAAAAAATATTTATATATTTATTGTATAAAAAAATTCGTATTTATAAACTTAATTAAAGATCACCTACAAGTTGAGGTTTCACTCCGTAGATGGCACTCATTCCAGAGAGGACTCTTAATTTTAAGGTGTTTTTGCTCTTTATCCAACTCTTGTTAATTATTTAGAGAAAGGCTAACACGTTTGATAGGTAATAAAAATACTGTGGAAGAACAAAATACTCATTTAAAAATGAGAATTTCACGTTTAATGCGTATTCAAACGACTCTCCGTTAAATAATTAAAATTGACAAGATAAACCCACAGATGCAGATTAAACACGGTGGAATATTCCTCACATTTCCTTCTGGCTGCCACTAAAAAAAAGGCCTTCATCATCATTACTGGCCAACAATCCTAAGATTGGCCTGACTCTGGCCTCCCTTCAGTTTTTTCTGCTCTCAGCTAATCTTTTCACACCTTCGCATTTCTTTCTCTTTCACATCGGTCTTCGCCTGTTTCACGTATTTCATTCGTGATCCGTTCTTCCCTTCTACTTACACCTCAACGATAATCTTCTTCATCGCCACCATCTTCATCTCAAGCTATGGCCGATTAGGTTGTTTTGAGTTCTCGCTAAGGTTTTCAAGAGACTTCTCTTATCTCCTGCTCTTCTTGAGTCTATACTTTTATGTATATTCAAGGTATTTGTTTTTTTTATATTGCTCCAATTGATTTATTTTTTTACATGCATAATGTATATGCTGGATTTCCTGAGAAGAACACGGATGGAGCAAAGAAAAGACTTGAACAGCCCGACATCCAATGACCATTGAATGTCCACGAAGCTGAACCAAATGTACTAAAAGAAGAAAATAATACATACCGATATCATATTTTGTACTGTAAGAATTAACTTAAATGCCAATGTAAATGAGCCCTGGCCCGGGGGAAGAGGTGGCCGGATTGTGGCCTCACCCGAGCCAGGTAAAATAAAGCAAAAGTCAAGTCTCCCCCATTGCTTGCCTCTACGGCGCTGATACGCGGAGAAAATTTTAAAATCATCCAGATTAAACATTTACTGAATACACGTCGCGATGCGCGTGGATTCGTGTCATTTCTTTGAATATGGAGCAGTAGAAGATGGCAATGATTACCCAACAAACGGAAGGAATTTTTCGACCATTCAGTGATGTGGAGATGCAAAGAAGAAGGGATAGGAGAGAGAGAGGAAGAGCTGTGTGAAAAGGAGGAAGTGACGGATGCGCTCTCCGAATCTTAGGGACGAATTCCTGGCGCTCCTCAGATATGAGGCGAGGATAATTGGGAATTACGACGCCAGGACTGCCCCTGATGAGGCCACATTGAGGAATGTAGGAATGCATGGGAAGGAAGATACACTGAGGACTGGTTGATCCGAATAATATGTCACAGCATTGGTTTTTGCAATACTCTCTTTGCCATCTCGTTTGCTTTGAGAAGCCATGGTTTAGGTCTCTTGCTATTAATTCATTTAAAATAGGATACTGAAAAGACAGGACAGAAGTATCCTTCATTGCATTATGAATAGTACAGGCATATTTATATACTATTATTTAAGATTGAGCGATTTCCGCCTGCTTGTCTGTCGTTTTTATGTTCGGTATATCACTATAATTCCTCATAAGACGAACATTAGACCTCCGTGATATGTCCAGATTCTTCATAGCAATTTGATTTTATTTAAAGCAGCCAATGGTTCGAATAAGAAATATACATCCACTTAAAAAGTAGGTCGGAACAGAGACAACGTTGAGAGCAGCAATACTCTATCACAAGGCAAACCTTGAGCATAAAGGTTGGAACAAAAATAGTCGTACGAAAGACTACAACTACTTAATAGCACTCGTCAAACATTAAATAATAGCAGAAATAGTATGGGTAGTATGGCACGGTAAAATGATCATAAATGGCGAGGTTTAATTCATAAATTAGGCGCCGGTTGCATAAAAGAAGGCTAACTAGGGTGTCCATTCGGGGCTAAGAGGTAATTACGAAAATTAAACGCAGGGCACTCAACACAGAAGCCGTGGGCAAACGACGACGCTGGGATTGCCACGGCGGCGGGCGAAATCAAATAGGTACGGGCCTGGGATACGAGGCAAAGGGACATTCATGTGGAAATTATCTCTCTCCTCGGAAAACTGAGAATAACTTGATTACACGGTGAAATAATAATTATAACTGAATATACTGCGCTGGCTACCTATTTTTCATAACATTGTTGACACGGACTTGGGGTGTCTCAGCAATTAATTTCTATCTAGTTTGCAGAAAAGGCAATGCAAATTAAGCTTATCCGGAAATAATTAATGTTAAAATGAAAATATCATATGAACAATGTTCATCATAAAAATATGTTTTCCTGTTATGCGCCGAAATTATAATAAACAGTAATCACCATACCTAACGTGGATATATTTAATAATAATTATACATATTAGAAAATTCACTCACAGTATCTCTATTATACGCCTAAAATGTGATTCCCTGATTCCATACTTGTAAAAATAAATGTCGAAACAAGAACAATTGGCTGATCTTGTTAAAAAATAAAATATAAATACTTAAATATTTAAAATTTTCTCAAAATAGTAATACTTAAAAATTTCACCCCACTACACAAAAGTTCAGCATTATATTTTCCACTATAAGGATTGAACTGAGAAAAAAGGACGCATAGCGGATAGCAGTAAGCCATCTTTGGGAGTCCTATGTAGATAATAACAAGGGAATGAAAGATGAAATACAGTTGGGTATCATGTACCAAATTATGAAACTGATTTGTGGCGCACACGTGGTAAATTAGTCACATAAATCGTAATTAGTCAAATAAATACTATATCAGCTCATTATGTAGCAGAGGAAGTAACAAGTATAGTTTTGCAAAAAGACCGCATCAAACAGGACGAAAAAATACATATGATAATCGTGATTATATATTGAAAAAAGCGCTATGGGTGCCATAGTTAATGTTTAAGGTTATTTCAGTTAATAATGTTTGATTCGTAATAGTATAAATTGCTAACTCGCTTGAAAAATGCCGAAAATCAAATCAGGGTTTAATTTTTATGAAATTAAATACGGGGCTAGGGTATGATTTGAGAGGCCCATACTGGGCCAAACCATTTGGTGAAAATACCTGTGAAGCTAGCGTAAAAAGTGATTCTCATTTGTCTATAATGGTCGATTCACGTTCAATTATTTTCGCTGTAGTTATTGCTAATGGATAGCAATTCAACTAAAGGAATAAGCTCTAGTTGTCAACCAAGAATAACTGCTTTTTGAAACACCCCATTTTATAGTAAACGAGTCGATAGGCGCTTGATTTCATCAAGCGGGTTCGAGAGGGGGGTGGGAACATGTTTGTGTCACGCGTGTTTCGAGTATTGGGTCCATAAGTTGCTTAAAAAGGGAAAGAAAACACAAACAATATCCTTTTAATAAATGAAATAGACGGAGGATACGCTCTTTCGCTCTCAACAATACTTAACGTCGTCTTAGTAACCATGATGATATAAGCGTTAAGACCGTTTTGAATTGAATATTAACGTAATGGAGAGAAAAAAAATTACGACGGATGCACTTGTGAAATATCGCCGATTTTTCGTATTTTGACCCTTGTCCTAGAATTGTAGCTTTTTTCTTTCCGATTATGAAGATTTGAACCGAACATACTTTAAAAAAATATAACAGCTTTTTTTTACTATCGGACTGAGACCAATTCAATGCACCAATACCCAGCCGATCAAGTCAATTTCGAAGACAGAAATCCAAAAAGCGCGGATCTAATAAATGTTACCACCTTTCAACCGAGAGAAGCTCAAACGCTCTGTCCTCAAAAATCCAGTATTCGCATATTCCTTGAGGTTTATTTATAAAAATTCGACAATTCATAAACATCATAACTGTTCATCTATTCATAAATATATGAGTGCGGAATAATGTGAAAGATAGCTATCGCCTGGCCTGTACATTATTATCACAAACAGCCATAAAATTAGCTATTCTAAAACCTGCTCTTATTTGTGAGGTGGGAGATGGCAATATGAACGCGAAATATCGGGAAACAAAAGTATCACCACGCACGAAAGTTTTTTTATTAACAATACACATGAAAATAGATATTCTAAAATATATATTTATTATCACTGTATAGATGGCGCAACCAACGCAAATCAGCGTAACACGGCTTTCATAACAGGTCGCGCAAGATTTGTTCATAATCATTACATATTCACAACAAATTGTCTTCGCCGAATTAACTCAATTTTTGGTTATGGCATTCATTTGTCGTGACGCCTTATGCGAGCTTTATTAGATATCGATTCCCGACTACTTGAATCCCATATAATGTAAAACATTCTTAAATGATGAATTACGTGAGGGTGTAGTCTCCGTAACCCCAAATTTCAGCGTTGGTAAAGAAGTATGCAACAGGCATAACATATAGGCCCTACGTATGCTAGAAAACGTAAGTAAATATTTTAATAGCAAACTATCCGTAATTTCGTGTGGTTAAATAACCACGGGAAAAAGCAACCCTGGTATGTAATGGTCAGTATTACCGGTTACTATGATTGAAATTATTCCGCACATTAGGCAATCAATAATGCGGCTGAAATGATTTGATGAAAGAATGGGTAAGGATGCGCCTTGAATATTGAATTTTTCGTATTTCAATGATGCATAATATAGTATGTAATTTTGGAAAGGAGATATATTATCAAAGGGAAATTAAAACTGTTAAAAACAATCAAATATAAAAAATACATAAATACAGTTTAGAATTTTGAAATGGTGTAATGCATGCAAACGTCATTGAAAGTAAAAAAAAAAGAAGTCAATGTTTAAACCAAAATAATGAATTGGTTACGCTAACGTGTAGTAGAGTTGGTTTACCAGACATCAACAATCACTTCCAGCCTTAGCAACCACTTCGAAATCCAGAATGAAATCGTACGTAAAAACGATATGAGTGTATCGCCATTTACTTTATATTGAAATTAAATGTCGATATTAAATGATAATAACTATAGTTGCCATGGAGCCCTTATTATAACGAAACATCTATATTACCGATCAAGTACTACCCTGAAAATATCGGAGAGGTACGGTCAATAGCAAAGGAGAAAATGAGTCCTATCGATATAATTTCATATCGATATATTTTCATCAGGAATCGTTACCCATCAAAATTATTTGCATGTGTGCATAGAGCTTTTCTATCTTAACATTATATTAAAATTTATATCCCCGTAGCTATGTAAATAAGTCTAAAAAAGGGATCTATCGAATGCACACTAAGATCGATAATTATTTCTGTTCTAATCATTCGATCCGCTTGATTTAACTTTTGTCGGATAAAACACATTATCAGCTTTTATATATCTGACTTTCATATTCATACCTTTATTAGCAACAAAGTTATTAGCGAATAAAGCGTAACTAAGGAGATTAGTATCGATATATACTAAGGAGATTAATATCGAATTTTAAGGGAATTGAGTTGATGTGGTGGCTAGTGTGATTGCTTCCCACCCGATGGGTAGGGGTTCATATCCCGGCAGAGGCAGAGATTTTTCAGTGTGTCCGATCCTTCGAGTGTCTTGATGAGGGCATTTCAAGCACAGCGACCTCTGTTGGATTGGCATTTCGCTGTGTAAAGCGCTGAATTGCTAGAACACATGCGAAAAAGCATGGATGCGAGTTGGATAAGTAGCTTCTGCTATAATTCCGAGCTCGCATTCTTGCAATTTCAACAATGTTTATAGGCCGTTTTACACGGTACACGGAAAAGCGCAATCTGAAGTACGTGCGAAGGCGCAGTCAAAATTGCGTCGTGTAAAGCAGTGAATTGCAAGAACTCATGCGAGAATGCGTGGATGCGAGACGTCAAAATAGCCCCTGTTCTAATTTCGTTCATGCATCCGCGCAATTCCGCGCCATTTTAAAAATTAATGCAGCTCTAACCTGCGCAATTCCATGCCCCGTGTAAAACGACCTTATCAGTGCTAACCTGCGCAATGACAATCCCCGTGTAAAACGGCCTTAAGGTCATTGCCGACGCCGGGTCTCATTCCACCATTCCTTCCAAGTAATTCCGTCATGGCACAAGTGACCTTAGTTATCGACTGCCTCCTCCAAATACCACGCGTGGGAATTTTTAATAAGTCAGTCAGTGATGTAGCAGTTTATCAATGATTGTACGCCAATAAGAACCAAGTGCTTGGCAAGCAAATATCACGCACACAATCTTACTTTCAAAAAGATAGAATAGATAATTATAATGCCAAGTGCAGCATCCTTGGAGGAAAAAAATTGAGAAATAATAGGAAATTGCAGGAAAGTTTCTCGGGTTTTCCACCGGTTGATGCTTTCCATGTCTCCCGACGTTTCAGACAGCGACTTGTTGTTCGTCCTCAGGGGATCTTCCGAAATTCATTCAATCCGTTCCGTTTCGAAATTCGAGCCGTTATTCGTTCGGAAGATCCCCAGAGGATAAACAGCAAGTCGCTGCTCGAAACGCTGGGAGACATGGAAAGCATCAACCGGTGGAAAACCAGGGAAACTTTTATACAGCTGATACGCCGCGAACACCAAAATATAGGAAATTGTTTCACCAAAAATCTCAATAGATATCTTGAAAATTAAATACAGGAGGAGCTGTTGATACAAAACAAAAATATAAGTAGCGTTATGAAAGAAATATGACAAGATAAAACAGATATACGGATTGAAATTTTAAATCCGACGTAATTTTTAAGATGTGATATATTTAGCTCAGGAAGGGCAATTTTACTCTGCATTGACTAGACCCATCTGTAATTCATTTTAAAATGCATTAACGGAAGCTTTCTGTTGTGAAAAAGGAAAATTTGAAAGGAAATCGCGGACATCCACCGCCTGGGTAGATTCCATTACGGAGGTGGAATTCAGTGGTCGGATGGATCTCAAGTAATGGAAAATGGCATCCATCGGCAGCGGACATTATCACCTCATAAACTCTGATTAGCGTCACGGAAATCGGAGTCACGCGTGCATCACTGCCGTTGCAGGAAAGCGTGACTCTGTAATGTGCATTAGAGATGGCTAGATACGATAATGGAGCTATTTCAAGACAATCGTTTAGTAAAATGAATAGCACCAAGTTAAGTCATTCAAGACCAGATGTATGAATGTAAAAATTGCAGTACGTAATTGCCTGGTGTGGGGAAAATACTAGTTCAAGTATTTGGTAAAATAGAAAAAGCACAGAGTTTCTAAATGACGCGGTTAAGATAAAACTATACGCCTATAAAGCAACAGATGAGAATATTTACCGCATCATTCTCAATACCCTAGTACTACCTGTTTCATTGTTTGAACTGCTGCTTAATTCTAGAATAAAAATGCTATAGATTTCAATTAAGAACATTTTACACAAAAATGAAAAACGTATTCATCACTTTATTTATTCTTCTTACCCTCGAACTATAATTGAATAGTTTTTTTTTTTGCGATAATCAGATCAAAAGCAAAGAATTTTTATTACATGGTGTCGTTACTATTAACTTGCTGAGAGTCGTACTTTTAAAGCTGGGAAATTTCGGTATTCCTATTTTACATCAGCCTTCCTTGTAAACCCAGGATTTCCACGCCTTTAAAAAAAAAAAGGCACCAACACACAGAAATATAGCCTAACATGCAAGTAAAATTATTTTTTGGACACAGATATAAATAATGCCTGTATATATTCTGTGGAAAATTACCTTAAAGCTATTTCACATTAAATATTCTCATCCTGAAAAAAATAGGCCGCAAGAATTTTAGTTTTTTATGTTGGCAAAAAAAATAAGTAAAATATGGCAAATAAAATTCACCATAGTTGTTACTTGTAGGGCACATTGATAACTTTAGGTGCCCTAATTTATTTGCGATTGCTGTCCCATCAAAAGCTATATCAAAGCTTCAAGTAAATAAGGTCTTAATCTTGCTAACTAATTCCAAACTTATTAACCATACTATACGAAGCAATTGGCTGAGGATTGTTAGGATAACATTCTTAGTAATCACGTGAATTATTTCAATATGATAGCAGTATATTACCTGTTTATTATTGAATTATTTCCTTATCAATCATGTTTCCACACCGCGAACTTGTTGTGGAAGGATGCATCTGAAGTAGGTACTAGCCGTCTGTTCATTTTGGGCATTATAAGTAGGCACGAGCCATCTGCTTTGTGAGGCATCTTACGCTGCCAGCGGGAGGCCACATAGAGAGAGGCATCTTTCGCCCCACACCATTCGTTCGTCATCAATCCCCGCCTCGGCCGCAGCAAGAGCGCCATCTCTTTTCCGAGTCGCAGCCTCAAGAGAAGAAAATCCCCTTTTGGGCAAGTAGTTCTTGTTTCGAGTTTAATTAACTCGGAAGGAGAACTCATTTTCCGTGGCTTCTAATTACTCCTCCCGACTGTGAAAGGAGGGAAGGGTGGCGGTGGAGTGAAGGGGAGGAATTTCTGAGGGGGGGAGGGTTTCTGGGGTGTTCTGCCCCCCCATCTTATTCTCCTCTTAACACGGAGGCCACCGTTGACTTGGGTCGTCGCTCCTCTTCGGGACGAACGCCCTTCTCCTCATTCTGGAACGCCATTCTCTCGTGTTGAGGTGTCTCCGCGGTCGATTTAGCTTGTCTCCCGCGAGCAACATTCGATTCAAAAGGAACGAGTGTGTCAAACATGTTCCATATCTTTCGCAATCTATGACGCAGGCTGTTGTGGCCTGATATCGTTAGAAAGACTCAGCCGCATATGAAATGCAGCTCACATGACTTTAAAATAAAATACGTCAAGTTATAACTCGCCCTCACTTTCGTTTATTAATGTCTTAAATTTTTTTCAGAGTGTAAAATAATTTACTCAGACAGCGAGCAGAAACCATTTTTTGTTATTGGAGAATGCGTAGTATTTCAGGCTTTTGCAGCTACAAAAGATTGGAGGGAGTTTAGGGATCAATTGACCTAGGTGTCATCAATGTTAAGAATCGGTAAAACGTGCAAAAATAAGGAATAGCTTCATCCTATGGCTTCATCTTTCAACAGCCTGTTTAAACTTTTCGCGTCGGACGCCGGGTGGAGCCGACGGTCATTTTCATACGCAAAACACCTGACGTCGCGTCGGGCATAGTTGTCGCGGATTTTTCAACGTTGACGACCGGGCGTCGGCTCTGGCCGACGCGAGGGAAGGGAAGTAACCGCTGAGGTAGCAATTGTCCGATGCATTCAAGCCCGGCCTGAGACCCAGCTTAGCGAGTCCTTAGGGCCACTCCTTGGCAATTAAGCCCGACCCTCCCACTCATTTGCGACCATCCTCACCGCAGGAATCCGCTGAACAGTAGTGACGTTTTCAATAGTTTTTTCAATGATATGTTTTATTTCTTACTACTATGTTTTTATACCTTGAAGTGAATTCTTCGTTTTGTTCTGTGCCCAAGCAATTTTTAAACGGAACTTTAGCGTTGAAAATAACGATCTTCCGGACTATCGTCTTATTACCTATATTTATTAACTTTGTTGTTATTAACGCTAGAAACCCGTTTAAAATTCCACAATGCGTAAAAAAAACAGTAGTAATTCTTTTAGAAGAGCAAATAATTTTAAATCAACTACAATGTTTGGTGGAAAAAAAAAACACTGGTAACGCAATAACTTCCGTCCATGCTTTTTTTAATTGCTGTACATTTTGCCGGAGGCTGGCAAATTTCCAGTAAAATTCTTTAGTTAACTTTCCTGTAATTTTCTTTAACTGCAGGTGAAAAGTTTACTTTTGAAGCATATTTCCAGTGGTACCCGATTTCCCCACATGTATTCCATAAAATTCATTGAAATTGTTGGTAAAGGTTGACGGGCTTACTCTTTTACCGCGGAATGTAGCTGTTGTATTACGCATCTTGCCGCAGTAACCTTATTAATGAGCAAAACGCTTCGATAGACGGATATTTATTATTGTGGAAACTAAACCTAATTTATATCGTTTTATGAAGTACAAAGGTTTACTGATACAGTTTTCTCCACTGCCGAGTATAATTTTTAATATAGATGCTAGTTTATCTTTCATTTTACCCGAAATGGCGATTTCAGATAGCCAACTAATCTATTATTTTTATAAATTTTGCATGATGATATAAAGCAATGAAATCCTTCGAAAGACTGAAATAGCCTGCAAACCCCTAAAACTCTCAATTTTTATGCTAAAAGCCACTTTTCCCTCCAAAAATACATTTTTGTTAGTTACAGCATATTGATTTTCTCATAAAGTCATTGCTTCCCAGTGTTAAGGATTTAATAAAAATCTTTGTTCCTATATTCACCTTATCAATTTTCATAATGAATTTTATTTTCTGTTTTATGTTTTATATTTCGGAACAGTTTATTTAGAGCAAATTAGATTTTACTCCTAGTTAAATTGCTGAAATTGATCGAGAGAACCTAATTTCTATCCTGTAACAAAGGAAAGAATTTTTCGTGGAGGAGGAAGGTGTTAGTGACGTCATCATAAGTGTGAAGAGGGGGGCGAGAAGAACATCTTGAGGTAAAAATTAAGGTCCAGAAGAAGAGGTGGGGGTTTGCAAAGGAGACTGAGGCATCTTCAGTTGGGAGTGGATGGTGAAAGGGAAAGAGGGAGGGGGGGGATATGTTTTTAAAAAGGAAATTGAGCTTGTCCATGCTGAGCCTCTATTTGAAATCTCTAAGGCCACACCACTGCCTTCTTCTCTCGCTCGCCTTTCCCTAATCTGGTGGAAGGGATGACTCGGAGGAAAGTCCACGGGAGATGATCTCGCCTCGCGTTCTGACTGACGCAGCAGCAGATGGAACTCCCATTCATTCCCCAGATGTATTTCCCCCTCATAACAAGTCTCTTTGCTCTCCCGGCGCCTTATCGAAGAGTCCGTCCATTAGCTCAAACACCTCTTTCCTTTGGATTCCATCCGTGGAATCTCATTTCATTTTCCTCAGGAATTATGGCACGGCTTGATATGAGACACGTGGAAATATTTCTTTTTGCTTTATTTAAAATAGACGAAACGCAACCGTGCAACTTCATCTGGATTCCTGGAAGGAAGCAATCGTATGGCGAATAGATTTGCCTTCCCTAAACAGAAGAAAAAGTACGATGAATAGTTTCAGGCGTTACTTGGTGTGAATGCTTCATGTTAAAGAAAATAACTTTGTGAATTCCACATGCTAAATTTCACCCGACCGGTTTCCTCGCGATGCGATTTCGAGTGGTATAGATACAGTAAATACCAACTCATAAATTCCCAAGGTCTGACTGACACAGTTAGGTCTGGTTCTGTGAAATTAAATATGCGAAATTTACAAAGTCATATTATTTAATTTGACGAAATTTCGCCAAGTAACGCCTGAAAATATTGACTATGCTATTTGTGCTAGTACCGCAGTCAAGACAAGCTAATAGAGGACATTGTCCACCAAATATCGGATAGCAAGTTTATGTATACACTTTGAATTTCACTTCCCTTCACACAATCTTCATCACCCTTCTGTCACAATTCTTGTGAACCAACTGACGGCCTAGTGTATTGAAGAGTTGATGTTTCCTGTATCTCTAGCTGACGATTTCGCACCGCGGGGACAATATTGTGAGTGAAATCCTCTCCTTCGGCAGCAGTTTTTCCTTCTCTGCTGAGGACTGCAAACGCTAAATCGAAAATATGGGTGACTGAGCAGATGCAAGACTCTCTTCTCTCGGTCTAAAATTTGTGCGATAAACGGCAGCTACACATCAATTTTTCGTAAGTCCGCTTGCTTTTCTTTAATTATAAAGAAAAATGCTATCTCCACAGCCTTCCGCCATCACAATCACCTCCATTCTATCCGTTACTTCCTTCTCTGACTTAGGTGTCAATCATTGCCCGTATTTAAATTTTGCAGACCACATTAAAACAACAACTAATATGGATTGGCAGTTGTAGGAATAACATATTGGAGGAAGGAGAGGGCTGACCCAATTGCTTTTACTCTATCCGACGATTTGATAGATGGGTTTGTCTCATTTATAGGAAAATCCACCAAAATCGTTGGCACATTAATGGCTGATGCCTGGTTTCGCTAGTAAGTGGGCCCTTTCCGCTTCTATAGCGGTAAGGTGTTTACCCTGTCCCTCCCTTTCAACCCTTTCCCTATCCCAGAGGCGTCGACGGGCTCCTACCGCGGCGGCGCCTCTTTCCTTTTTCCTTCCCATCCAAACCCCTCCCAGGGAGCGCGGGCGTATCAGTTGTGGTGGTACTGGGTCCCGTCACGGTGGTTGTAGCCCTGGAAGAACCCCCCTTGGGCTCTCATTGGTGACCCACCTGCCCTAAAATCTGTTTCATTGGATGCGCTCAACACATGCTGGAGTATAGCTGTCACATCTTTAACCGCCTCCCCTATCACCTAATAACTTCTCAACGGTCAGCTCAACTCAAACTATTTTTGTTACAACAGCGCGAAACTCAGTATTGGCTTTCCTCTCTTGATGACATAATTATTTCACTCGGCCTACCTTCCCTCACCCGCCGCCAAATGTAATCTGACCTAAAGTTTCTTCACTCAATTACCAATGGAATTTTCATTCATTCTAATCTCCATTCCTTCTTCTCGCTTCAAATTCCAGCCCACACAGCTTGCATTATAGAAACTTTAAACCAGCCCGAAAACTGTCAGTCTGTTTACCATTCACCATCCCTATTTAACACTTTCTATGACATTCCTTCCTTACTCTTGGCATATATTGACTCACGCAGTAGTTTCAACTAAAGCACCTTCCCATATTATTTCTCCCCATTGCTTTCATAGTTATTTTTCTCTATTTTTTCTTTGATATTTTTGAATTTATTTATTGTTGTTGATAATTCAATTTAAAAGCCTCAGTACTGTTTTTACGTTAAATAAATAGAATAAAAAACCACCACCGACACCATACAGAAGATATTCCCACATCAAATGCCTCTCAGATTTCTCCTTGTTCCTAAAAACAGATAACAACTCCTTCTGATCAAAGTTTCACATTAAAAAAGTGGATTTCCAGTACGTAAATAAGTATTTCCATTCCTGAATTAAAACTTACCTTGAGCAATTGCACATCCGTTAAATCGACACAGCAGACGCTAAGCTCATCGTCTCTAAAGGACAGTGGAGGAAAATTTTCAAAATCCTTCCTCAGAAACGCTGTAGCGATGAGAGTGCAGTCTACTTGCTACACAAAAAAAATATCAGACAAAAAAGATCTTTTGATGGCCCTAAAATTTTTACTCATTCGCCATTCGCAGAGAAATGCACCAACTGATCGAATTAACCGTAATTAGGATTTGGCGAAGCGAGACGCGGCGATAAAGAAGAATCTCTAACCCAATTAAGAAAAGATGAGCTAATTTCTGCAGCACAAAGATAGCACGGGAAAGATAAAGTCCTCCGAGTGGAAGTATTGCCACCTCATAGGACACTCATTAGTATTTCAGGCGAAAATGCGCTTACCCCCTTCCGCTCTGCTGCCATAATACTAGATCCAACTTTTCGGCGACAAAGAAGAAACAAACGAGAAATGATGGGCACATCGTTGAGCGAGTATGACGAGAAATGTTTGATAGTTGATTAAAGGAAAGCTGCTGTCGTCTCATCGGCAAGAGTACTCGGGCGGGTTCGCGCCTTTGAAATCAAACGCTCTCTCCTTTGACTCACTCCTCGGCTCCAGAGTCGAAGAAAATGTGACGCGTATTAAAAGGCGAATATCAGAAAAGATTGTCCCACGAAACGATACCTTGATTCATTAATGGACGCAGTTGGAAAAGATACGCTCGATCCAGCAGAGGAAAAACTTGAGATCTTGTCTCTCGAAGAATTAGCAAATGAGAAAAAGATGATAAATTCGAAATAAAAGTGTACCGTTGAGCTTTGAAGAGCAATTTAAGGATATATTATTTAAAAAAACCTCTTTTTCAAGCTTTGAGGTGTATTTAGGTACATGTTTAAAAAAATGTTACTTACGATCACAAATATTAATCCAATCAAGGCAAAAAGTACGGAAAAACATTGATAAATATGGAAGAGATATAAAATAAACGTCAATAATAATTATACGGCCGATAACTGTAGATGATTCAATTATTAAATAAAAATAAATCACCTACTCCATTATAAAGAGTTATAAATAGTGACGGACGTTTTCACTATACTACACTAACTTGAAAAGTATCTAAATCGATCAGCTTCTTTTTATGAGCGCGTTATAACTGGCTGCCACGTATTTGCTTCTTACACTAAGTTCCCAAAAATGATTACAACGGTAGAAGCTGTCGTATCATTAGTTTCTCGCTGCGTTATCTTCAAGGAGAGAGAGGTTTATAGTCGGTTTCGCACTACCAAATTCTTGTCAAATCCAGTTCAAGACTCGTTGAACAATCTTTATCGAATGGATATGACGTATGTAGCGCCGACCCTCAAGAAGAGAAACACTAATAAGATCATGAAATAAACAGCTTTCTCTCAAAGGCTTCGTCAGTCCTGAAGCATAATTTACGTACCGATAGAATGGCCTTAAACCTATCAAAAAGACGAGTAACATTAATCGCTTCAGCTTGTGCTATCACCCAAATCATCGCTTTAATAAAAAAATCAACAGTGTAAAATTCAAATTTCTTAGAATTGCATAATAGTGGTGTGAGATTAGAAAATTAAAAATGTGCAAAAATGCTTTCTTCCAACTCCTTCACATATATTCTAAAAATGGATGTCAAGGGAGTGATTACATGCTAGCTCGAACAATTGCGGTGTGAGTAACATTTTTGGTACACCTCAAAAATGCATTTCAGCCACATACACGATGTCGCAGCACGGAAACAGTGGGCGGCAAACAGGTGGAATGGAATAGTTGCTTAGCCTCGTGGAGTGTGAAATCGGAAGGGTCAGTGGAGGCGACGGAGGCGGATATGGGTAGTGACATCACTGCAGCTGAACACAACCACTTTGCTCCATTATTCCGAGTACTTTGAGCCAATTCAATTCTTTTCACATTTTTTAATTTAAACTGGAAGTGATGGCCACAAGGGAAAGAAATACTTGAACTTCAGGTGCAACGTGGGGAAAAGTTTAGGCACTCCAATGAATCAATGATAGAAATCTCATCAAAACATTCATACGCAAAGGGCTATTGAAAAACGTAGGAAAAATGGTGACATATAAGTTTTAGATTCAAGTTATCACCCATTCCTTCAAACTTTAGTTGTCCAATATTTCCTCTTGCATTAAAAAAAATCTATCATTGATAAAGTCATTGCTGCGAAGCCTGTGTAGAGGCTTTTGAAGAAATGAGAGACTAAAGAAATATCATAAAAATTTCTATCAAACTAAAAAATTTAAAAAGCTCTAATTTAAAGCCTCTAAAAAATTTGCTTTGGTATGCATCCAGCTATCGCTCTAATTTTATGATGCACTATTATAGACTCAAATGGACGTAGTTATATGTTTCCCGGCCTCGTGCGATGGCGTTAAACTTTCGATGCTGTCAACCAGGTCCCTTGCTCACGTGAATGAACCTCGAAATATGAGTTTTGAAGTTAACAACCACTATGAGAAATTTTGCGACCGTATCTCAATACCTCCGCTATCCGCGAAAAATACGATAAAAAATACGCAAGACAGCATCTGATTCATGGAACAGCGGCAGCAAAAATTTATCGCCTGCATTTTGGCCAAAGAGAAACAAGCTATAGCCTTGTAAATCGGCTGCCTCCACGCTTTTCATCGGCAAAGATGTGCGCAAAGAAAGAGCCTCAGCGGTTCATGCACGGAACAGTTTACGAGTGTCATGGTGGTTGAGCCTACTTTACGTCACCTGAGCGTCATTTGCGCTTGCACGACATAAAAGTGCTATTCTTCCGAGAATATTCTGAAAAGCGGCTCCTCGTTCTGGGAAGAGCCGCGGCGGTTTATTCCTCTCGCTTCCATAACCCACCATTGTCATCCATCCATTGTGACATGACCATCTTCAACACAATGTTTTAAGCTTTCTTTGGCACTTTATCATTCAAAGTATCGCAGAGAATGATGCAACATTTAATTTGAATTCTTTTTCAGTAGTTCTCTTAAGGCCACCGTCACACTACTTCACGACACTCTTGCTATCTTTTTTAAACATTTGCCAATTGTGTGTTCCTTGATAGCTACGTTACATCATGTTCTTTCTTCTCTGGGTATATTTTACATATGTTTAATTGGAGTCTTAGCTACATTTAACGAGAATATATTTCTGGATACGCAAAATCATATTGATTCCAATCTCTATACTTACATCAATTTTTTGATGTCATCAATATTCTCTGTCACAAATAGCAACTGTACCTTATAGGAATCTTATTTTCTTTCACTCAAATTCAGCATACCTTCCTAATATTTTAATACTATCCAACATTTATCCTATGCTTATTATTTATTACAATTCCTTTTACTATCGTCGATAGCGTTCATTGCCTTCTAGAGTTATAAGCAATCCAGTTAACAAACCAATTTCATCTCATGGCATCCGATGAAAAGAAGTTTTCAATTCTACCGGATAATTTTGGGCCAAGAAAGTTGGTTATTTAAAGCGGCTATTTGACTTCATTGCCAGTGCAAATTATATCAAATTATTCCATTAGACTTTTATTTTCTTGAAATAAGAAACGGTTCCTTGAACCTGCGATATTAAATGTAGAACCTTTTTTAAATTTTATTTGAACTTGAACTAATCGTTGAAAAAAATCCTCCTTAAATTGAAGTAAGCGGACGAATACCTGTCTTATATTTCATCTTGAAAAGGATTAAAAGAAATTACTGCGTCTTCCACCGAATATACGAATGTATTTACCTCATTAATTCTTTTTCACTTTCATTTTTACAGAAATTGGACTTAAAGTTACTGTGCTCTCAACACTACAATGCTTAAATATCAAAGCCTGAAATAATTAGAATTTCAATATAAATTTGTCTTTTAAGAGCAATTTTGAAACAATATTAAGGAAGTCTACCGTAGGCCTCAAGATACATCTTTTAACTTACAATTAGGTCACAAGTTGACAAACACTTCAAAGAAATAATTTTATAAAAATGCACATTTGTTCATAAACTCTTAAAAAATGCGAGTTGTAATTATCAATCATCAATGTATAAATATAATATTAACAAATACTTTGAGAAGTAATTTGGAAATATAACAGTAAATATTGAGGCACCTAGGCCTTGACTTAGTTAATGCTGTAGACTACATCTTTACCCAAAAATAATTTTTTAAATATTTTATATTGACAATCAGCAAAATGACGCCAATTACTTCTCTCATTACGTCTCATACCGTACGTTTTGCTAGCTGATAGATTTTAAAATACACTTCGCAGTATTTTTGGAAGTCGGTATTTCGAAAATCAAGGGTGTATCATCAATAATAACAATACAATTACGGATTGAAAGAATTTTTCTCGGGCCATGGATTAAAAATAAACTTTGGGTGTTTTGCGCGAATTTTCGCACCACTTGTACCACTGCTTCCCCTCACTTGCATGTAGACTTCCTCGGAGTGGATCAGCTTCTGATTTACCTGCAATAAACTCTCAGAAAGCCTCCACCACGTGAGGGAAAACACCCAAAAATCAAAGCTTGCTTATAACGTAATTATTTTAATTAAGCAAAAGTTTCCCCTCCGCTAAAAATTGGAATCGAATCGCTGAACAGAAACCACCTTGCAGGAATGGCTACATTCAATTGAAAACATGACGACAATTTCTGAGGTATCTTCACTTGCTTTGCCTCCAATAGATCGCTAGAAGCACTAAATAAGTAGGTTGCTGCTTCAGACTCCTGGTTAATGTCCGAAGGGTGCTCTGAACGGTGGATCTTCAAGCGAGAGGAATAAACTTTTGGCCAAGTCCATAAAAGAGCTTCCCTACGCAGGCCGATGATTCATTGTTGAGCCCTTTTCTGAGGGGCCGTGAGGGGGGTGAAAGAAGGAGCCACGAATATTACACTTCTATCTGAGATCGGCGTTCGAGGAAAGCGCTCATCCCTTTAGAGCAGGCGTATAAACACGCCCTTCCCACTCCTTTTTAATGGCTTTCCCTTCGAGTGCCGAGGCAAAAAAGGAGAGAGAGAGGTTGTCTAGAGAGGGAGGAAAAGGAGGCAAGAGGGTGGGTGAGGCCTCTGTTGGCTGTTGGTTTGGGTCGCGTCTCCCAATCCAGGTGCCGACTTTATGGATGCTTTCCACTGCCTCTCCGATCCCGGGGAAAAATTTCTATCGCGAAAACTCTTTCGTCCCATCCGTATGTTGGCAAAGTATCAGTGTATTCTTATAAATACCCGACCACCTTTCTTATTTCCTCTAAGAAATACATCTACAAAGAAAAACCATCCCCTCAAATCCCCAATCTGCTTTGCAAAGTGTTATGGTGTGACAATGCGACTTTATTCTTTAAGAGTACAATTACCTCCGCTCCTTCATTGATTTTATTGACGATTTACTAGCTTGAGACCAAGGCTAACGCTTTGAAATTATCAAGGCGCATAGAGACAGAGGATTTGGATGGAGCGAGTAGGTACTTGGAGGGGAGGGGATGTTGAAAACTGTATTTGTGGTTAAACGAGGGAGGGGAAGGAAGAGAATAGGATTTTTAGGTAGAAAGAAAGGGAGTAGGCCTTGCAGTGAGTTGATGCCTACCTTAATCGGAAGAATACTATAATAATAATAATAGATTTAACCTTAGCCAACATTTGCTTGTATCTCAGAACTCAAAAATTCACCCCAGTATTTTCTCATATGAATTTTTTTATGCTTGATGACAGTACTGAAAACGTCCCCGGTTGTGGTTTGCAATATCATTCACGGTGAAAATAGTAAATGTATGCATTAAAGAACATCTCTTCAGAAAAAGGCGACCCATTCACTCCAACATTATCTTCACATCCTCGTCTCACAATACTCACAGTTGCAAAGTTCGCACGGATATTTGATGAACGCGTGAAAAGTTTAATTTCGAGGCAGCGAGAGAAAAATGGAGAAGAGAGGTGGATGAGCTTAATGAAGGTGGGCTCCTCACTCAGCCCTCCGAACTATTCTTCAATTCAGGAGGAAAAGGGATGGAGAGGCCCTCGGAATCGAGCGAGGTTATTGCAGACGAGAAGGCTCATCATACTCACTCGCCCGTCCTCAAATAAGAGAAAAAAGAAAACACTGGGTAGAAATAATATTGAAGGAAATAATAATCACGGCATGAATGCCCTTTGTCGCGGCTAACATAACGCCTGAGACCCCTCTCAACTGCTGCTGCTGCGATGATAAAAAGAGAGGTCTCCACCCTCCCACCGCCGATAGAAGAGACGAATTTACATATATATTAATTGCAAGTGAAAACGCAGACCCTTCCTTGATACGGAAGCGGTAATTTATTCACGCAAAAACTTATTTCCCCATTCAATGATATAAAAAGGAGGTCGCCAAGGGAACAAGATAAATACAGAATCTGGAGGAGAGAGGAATGTGGCGGGGATTTTAAATGAAAAAAAAAGATGTGGAGTCCGTCGCTCAGGCCCCAAATCGCTTTTCATACAAATAATTTCGGCAGATGGAAGGGAAGGATACGATGCGGAGGAAAAACTTCGCGAGCGAAGATTTGCGGAGCACGGGTAGCCGTACATCTTCGGTAACACACGCGTACTCATCACACATATATCACGTGACGTGGGAAACTTATGCATCAATTAGCACGGAGGAAGAATTAAGATAATACCAAAATGAAATACAACGTCCATCAGAATATTTTTAATCTTACTCATCTCTGGAAGACCAATGACCTTCCCTTAAATGATTTTCTCAGCACCAAAATGCACATCAATAGTTTACTGTTCGCTAGTCGTATAGATACCTCCACTGCATAAACGCTCAACAATCGCCCACCGAATCCAATCCGCTCATCTAGTACTGTAAGGGCTAACAAGATGAGCGGATTTGATTCGGTGAGCGATTGTTGAGCGTTTATGCGGTGGAGATATCGGTATCTAAGCCACGTAAAATAATACCACGTTGCCAGTGAGACGTTTGCGATGCGTTGGTATCGAATTGGTGACGTCATCCACCCTCTGCCCATGCTTAAATAAGTATGGCGCCTTACTCTAAGAGAAAAAATCCTGCACATTCAGCCTTCATTCAAGATAAAACATGGAAAATGTGAAAGTTGCAGTATACCTTTCACCGTCACCCAAAAGAGCGTGAAAAGCAACAAATCATCCGAGGCCGATGCGCAACAGGGAAGATTATTGGAGAAGCGGTTCACCACCCACCTGGATTTCGTGACGTATCAACTTATTTGCGAATATGTCGAGAATTAGGGAATGTATGGAAAAACGGGAAAAATATGGGTTATTTTACATTTTCCATAGACTAGCCTTTATCGGCAATGAAAGAGCGACCCATTCGTGCAATTTCTTTTTTCATGTTGGCCTCTCTTTGGTGAGGAAAAACGGAATGGTGTCGCTTACCTGGTGATACCAGGCGGTGAAGTTGGCGGGCGGGTTAGCCCAGACGCCGCAGCGGAGGTATATGGTGTCGCCTTCCTTCAGGTTGTCGGGATCCACCATCGGACCCATGGTTACCGTCGGGACGGGCGCATCTGGAAGCAAACAAGGAAAGGGATTGGCAAAAATATTGGGAGACGTCACGGATGCCCAGCGGCAACAGAAAACCAGTATTTCATTTTATGGTTAGTCGACAGGAAACATCATTTTGCACCTCAATCTTAAAATTTCTAAATAATTTTGTAAGGAATGAATTAATCATGATAAAATTTGATAAAAGATTTTTCAAATAATTCAAATAAATGTTTAAAAAATGAGTGCATCAATAACCTCAAGGTTTTCACTGAGTATCACATGCATATTATCAGTTGGTTTAACATTATTGCGTTCAATCCCTTATTTGTCACATTGAAACTGATGAGAAAATTGCTATTTCCTCAACGAGGGGGAATTTTTGTTCCCTAAAAAGATTGTCAAAGAGTGTTCATACTCTCTACTTAGCGATTGCAATCTCCTCCGCCCTGTCTATCTGACTGAAGAATCCGAGTTCAGGGTTGAGTTTAATCCACTAAAAAAGGTCACAGTAAAGCACTTTAGGATTTACCGTACATAAGATGGTTTGTTCTCTCATTTTTTCGTTCGTTCTTTCGTTCATTAAAAAATGCGTCTTGTCAAACACAAAAAACGATCCTCTCGTGTGCTTCGTAGTTACCGTCTTGTTCCAAGAGTTCAATTTACTCAAGACTGAGAAAATTATACTTTAAAGTTGGAATAAGCGAGTTATACGAGGGAAAATTTGCAGAGACTTAAGTACAACTCAACAATGAACTTTGTTTACACCACTTCAAAGAATAATTGTCGACAGAAATGGGAAAGAAATATGTGGAAAAATGGTGAGACCAATATTCTCATGTATTCAATTCCAATAAATACAGTTCGTCTTTGTATAGCCAGAGCTATTTTATATATTTTATTTCATATTTTAGAAGTTATAACATACCAGCATATTTATCATACAACGAAGAACTTGTACCTCATCAATGACCTCTCATCAGCTTTTATCTCTTGATATTTACAGTAGTAACAAATATCGTAAACAAATTCATTTATTTTTGTAAAACTTATTTATCGCACTTCACAGGAAACCGGCAGAGAAAGAAATTAATAAATATCGTAAAGAATAAGAGCTGTGGCAGACGTAAAATTACGTTAGTTTGAAGAAATTGTCGCTTTGGTCAACTCATAAATGTGGACGAATTCATTGTTTAATAATGCAATAATGTAACTTTAGCATAAATGGATGCCATCTAACTATTTAAAACTTCATAAACATGCCATGAAAAAAGTATTTGGTTGAAGTAACCTCTCCGCTAATATTTTTTTATTTTCATTGTGCATTCCTCTTTTATAACATAATAGGATTGTGAGAGCCTCTTTATCACGATATGTTGTAACTATGTCTAAAAAAGCAACGAGTACGTCGATTTCTCCCTCAATTAGAAACAGTTTAAAGACGTTACACTATCCTGATTTCCGCTTGCCACGCCTCAACTTCATCCCTATAAGAGCAGGGATTATAATATTGGCATTTATTGTAACATTTTACAACCATTACCTTATCTTAAGAAAATTTTAATGTCAAATTAACCTAAAGTTGTTCAGAATGTTGATTGTCGCAAATTAACGAAGCTTAGAAAATTCGTAAACACCGGTTCTCACACTCCGCATTATTTTTATCGGAGATCCGTTCGTCGGTGGCTGAAGCAAATGAAGGGATTGTCCAGTCTGTTGTTTCATGCATTACTTGGAGGTTTCGTTCGGTGGGGTCGGATAGCAACCGCAGACGTAGTAGCGAGGCACTCTGCAGATTCAATCTTGGCAAACACCCCAGTCCCACCTTTATAATTACCCACCCTCCTCCCCCCACCACAGCCGCTCGCATTACACAGGGAATTGAGCCGTGGCAAGTGAGTTAAGCCACGCGTCGCACCCCCGCGATGGATTGTGGGAACGTATTCCCTGACTGATTATTACGCGCTCGTTGGAGACAGCGACCGGGACGGACGACTAACAAATGCCGGGAGCGCGCCGCATCACAATTACGGCAATAAGTCGCACCCACACACACACACACACGTGTGACGCGACAAACAAAGCAAACGCGGGTCGCGCTGCGCGGACGAAGCATCGGTGATGGGCGAGTGTGCCGGAACTGGTCAGCGCAGCACCACCTTCACTTGTTTCAATCCGTCCCTGCCATGCGTAGAGGACGCTAGCAGCGGAATTCGGGTCGCAAGTTCATTTCTTCCGTGTTTTCAAGCGGGTGAGATAGACAATTCAAATGGCATGATAAAATCTCATGCGGTTGGAAACCCATGAGTGGCTGTTAGAGTTAATTCGCCGGGAAAGCACCAGATCAGTCTTCCATAGAATTATGGTTATTAATATCAGTGCCCACTCAGTGCATCCACCGTATTTTTTAGTTTGAGCACACAACTGTTTTCACAATTACTACGGCATCATAAGGCAGACTGTTACTGCTCACCGAACATTTGCAGAAGACTTATGAAGGCCGAGGACAGAAAAAGGATGGTTTGGGAAAAAGAGGATTAAGATGGAAAGGATCGCCGAAATGGCAAAAGAGGGTTCCTAAACCAGCCTTTAGATCCATTATCGTCTTTCAACGGTTTGACGAAAGTTGTCATCATGCAAGCCATTTCACACTTATAACATTCTTCCAATTTACATCCGTAATAGTTTGTGATGCATCTCACCTTTAGCCTTTCATTCATTCTGCCTCCAGCTCCTGACCGGAACGGACGCATCCCTTGCGCGCTCCCCAGGGCCACCTGACTACCTGCACTTGCTACCTGCGCTTGCTGCTGCTTGCTTGGGTCTTGCTGCTTGTGCAATATAGTGCAGTGACATATATTGTCGTAGCTTATTTGTTTATTAGCGTAGGATATTTAAATTAGTCTTAGTTTTAATATAGGGGTGCAATATTAATTGTTAGTTGGTGTGGGTTTTGTGTGTGGTGTGTGCGAGTGAGTGAATATCCTGATTTTGTTTGATCCCGGTTCCTGCGACGTGATTATCGAGTATCTGCTAGTAGTGATAAGTAGAAGACTTACGTATATCTCAAATTTTTCTCTTCCCTTTAGTATTATTTATTGCATAGTTATTTGCACGTTATCTTTATTTGTGTCGCTGCGCCTTTACTAATCTGGTGTTACGGTCGTTAAGTAGAATATATATTTGGCTGCTTTAGATTTAATTTTTCTATCGGAATAGTGTCTTAATATTATTTAAGTAATTTTGTGATAGTTGCCCTCTTTCTTTTACATCAGGTGTGTAATCCTAACTCTTAATTCTTATTATAGGCTAACGATATATATACATATTGTTTTAATATATTTTTTCTGTTATAAAGCTCTTCATATATTATTTGTTTTACCGTTGTTTTGAGGTCTATTTTGACTGTTAGGATTTTTATTGTAATTTTCGTAGCGCAGCACTCTCATTGTGATCTTGAAAACTCTCGTTCCGTTCTCCAGTAGTGGTCATTTTAGCACATATCTCCCCTTGAAACACAGGTAGTTTCTTCCGTCCCTCTTGTTGTTAGTCATTGACTCACCCCTTCACTCCTAGCCCTCTCAAAACAACACCTGCGTCCTTGAAGAGCTAGGCACACCTCCCCCCCTGCTATCAATCCCTTTTGCTAATCCGTTTCTTCCACTTTCGGTTAACTCGAGTGACTATTTAGAGGGTAGGAGGTTGACCTTTTTCTTCTTCAGTTATTTTCCATTGCATTTTCGAGTGCGGTTTTGATATTTTTGCCTTGTTAGCGTTTTTCATGTGTTAGGATATACTTTCACCAAACGCATTGCAACTGATCACACTTTTATCTCAAGGACTCATATACTCTTTTTACTTATTTATCCAAAGTCTATTAATACTTATTTATTTAAAGTCTATTTACGCGTATTTATATATTGTTGTTAGTACTTTTATTACTTATTTACCCTTATTTATACATTTTTGTTAGTCTATCACCCTTTTATAGCTTTGCTCTTTCGTGGGGATCATATTGAGGGGAATTTATATTTTAGCTAGTTAGTTTCGTCTTTGCTCTCTTGTTGATTATTATCGTTAATCTATTTGTCCCACGTTAAGTTATATCTTAATTTCGTTAATTAGTCTTCTTTGGAACTATATAGTTTTCTAGTTTTAAACCCATTAATCGATTTAATCCATATCCAGGTAACTACATTCCCTTATTTACGTTTAAAAAGAGACAAGTTAGTAAGTTTATCGGTTTGTTTTACTCTCTTTCAAATATCTATTAAGCGTAAATATCTATTAAAAAGAGACAAGCTAGTAAGTTTATCGGTTTGTTTTACTCTCTCAAATATCTATTAAGCGTATCTCCCGTCAGGTAAGCTTTTCTGAAATCCAAAGTTGCGATAGTGATAGGATGCCTTCGAATAGGTCACCCGTTGCCGGAGTTGAAAACGCCGGTGAATGCGAGGCTCTCGGAGACCGCATTACCGCGTTGGAGACGATGGTGCGGGAACTTCGGGCCCAGTTTGAAAGGGTGGCTGATACCGCTGAGGGGAATGGTCCGAGGGGTGGTTCTTCGAAAGGTCGCCGTGCCACAGGGGCTGCACGGGTTCGCCCGATTGCAAATAGCGGCTGGTCGATCGAGAGCCTTCCTCGAGGTCCATCTCTCGATGACGGGGTCACGTCACCCCGTAAATCTGAGTTTTGGAGGGTCGTGTCTCGGAGGGACGGTGGTAGTGTCACTCTAAGACGGGGTTTGGGGGATGCTGAGGCAAATCCCGTCCCCGTCTCGAACAGGTACCAGTTGCTGTCGGATGGAAACTCCGAGGTGCCTGACGTGCCTACTCCTACCCCGAAACCGGCACCTAGGAAGGGGCGTCAGAGTGGGAAGGGGGGGATCATAGTGTTAGGGAGTAGCAATGTCCGTCGTGTGATGGTCCCGTTACGGGAGAGGGCAGACCGCGAGGGTGTAAGCGACCGTGTAACGTCATGGTGCATCCCTGGTGGCGGTGTTCCTCAGGTGACGCAGGCGGTTGGTGCGGCGGTACGGGGCACGAAGTGCTCCAGACTGCGGGTCGTGGCTCATGTCGGCGTCAATGATGCCACCTTCCGTGGATCTGAGGAAATTCTAGATTCCCTCCGGGATCTGAATTCCGAAGTGAAGCGGGTGGGTGGGACCATTGGAGTCGGCATTGAGCTTTCGATTTGTAGTCTTGTCCCGAGGATCGATCGTGGTTCTCTGGTTTGGAGCCGAGTGGAAGGCATAAACCAGAGGCTGCGTCGTTTCTGCACGGACATCGGAGCCTCCTTCGTGGACCTTAGGCCGGCAATCCGATCGTGTCGGATCCCTCTGAACCGTTCGGGAGTCCATTACACGGCCGAGTCGGCTAGTCGTGTAGCGAGTAGCATATTTGAGCACTGTAGGTCTTTTTTAGAGTAGAGAGTAGGGCAGAGTGTAGATATATTAGTGGGTTGAAAAATAAAGGGGTAAGTTCAAAACTTTTCACAGACAAAGATTCTTCCAGAAATGAGAATAGAGAAGTAGAGAGAAAAATCAGCGTTTCAGGTATTACATTTAAGCACGAGAAGCGTCAGTCGAGCAACACGTTCAAAGGCAGTCAAGGCTCAAGTCATTTTGATAGTGTGTCAATAAGACATACATTTCCATTTATCAGCGGTATAGAGCCTGTGAATAGTCTATTCGACAAAAGCAAATCAGAATTATTCCCGAATCGCAATATTACTACTTCCGAAGTTTTAATCGTGGCTGTGGTTAATTGCCGTAGTTTAAGAAATAAGATTCCCGAATTCCACCATTTAATTCATAGTACGAAGTGTAACGTCATTTTTGGAACAGAAAGTTGGCTAACAGATGATGATTCAGACAATGAGATCTTCCCAAAATCGTTCACTGTTTATCGGAAAGATAGAATTAATCGAGTTGGGGGCGGAGTTTTTATAGCTGTAAAGAATTCAATCGTCAGCCAAGCGATAACCGTAACTGAGACCAGCGTTGAATCTGTGTGGTGTTTAATTAAATGTCCAAAATTCAAAACTATTTTATTATGTTCGTATTACAGACCACCTAACTCAGATATAACGTCAATGTTGGATTTTCAAAATCAAATAAACAGCGTAGCATCCAAGTATCCTGAAAGAAACTTGATTGTGGGTGGAGATTTCAACGTACCTTCTATAGATTGGGAGACTTATAGCTTCATTCCTGGTGGGAGGGATAAAGTGATCTGCGAGGCTTTATTACACACTTTCACATCTAATTCATTGTTTCAAATAGCATCCGCACCAAACAGAGGAGAAAATATTCTTGATTTATTAGCGACAAATATACCACATCAGGTAATAAACGTTGGCACTGTCGAAGGAATAAGTGACCATAGGGTAGTAACTGCAAAGTTTTCTCTAAATACCGCTGTAAACTTTAAAAAAGAGCGTAAAGTTTTCATTTTTAAAAGAGCTGATTTTGATGGGTTTAAGAGTCATCTGAAAAATGCTTTCCCCAAGTTTCAAGAATCAGTATTAAAGTTAAATGTAGAGAATACTTGGAAAGCTTTTCTTTCGCTCGTAACTTCGGGAATAAATAGCTACATCCCTAGTAAAATAGTAAAAGAAGGCAGCGAACCGAGATGGTACGACGCGGAAGTGAGAAAATCATTGAGGCGACAGAGAGCGTGTCATGCTAAAATGAAAAAAGTCAGCACGGATTTATCCGCTAATGAACGCGAGCTAATAATTAAAAAATATAGGATGACTAAAGCCGCCTCGAAGGAAGCGTTCAGGAATGCGTTCACGAATTTTAAAAGAAAAACACTAGTAGAGCAGTTACAGGATAACCCAAAAGCATTTTGGTCATATGTTAGGGAAGTTCAAGGTAAACAATCTACGGTATGTTCGCTGAGAAACGACAATGGAGATGTGTTGACAAGCAGTTACGATAAAGCCAATTTATTAAACTCCTACTTTAAGAGCGTGTTCACGGAGCCTTCCGAAAACTCACCCGAGACCGATGACAATCCCTGTCTACATAAGATGCCAGCTATTGACATTAGTACGCTCGGAATAGAAAATATATTGAAATCGCTTAGTCCAAATAAATCACCTGGTCCAGACGAAATCCCTTCTCGCGTATATAAAGAACTAGCCTCAGAACTTGCCCCCTACTTGCAGTTAATATTCAGTAAATCCATCAAGCAACACGAAGTACCTAATGACTGGAAAATCGCTAATGTAACGCCTATATTTAAAAGTGGAGACAAGGAACAGCCATCTAATTACAGGCCGATATCTTTAACGTCCATCTCTTGCAAAGTCCTTGAACACATCGTAGTCAGCTCGGTAATGAAACACCTAGACGCGCAAAACTTATTAATGGGAAATCAACATGGATTCAGGAAAAGCAGATCGTGCGAAACTCAGTTAGCGCTTTTCGCCCACGATATTTTAGTCTCCGGGGAAGACAACATTCCAGTAGACGCGATTTTTCTTGATTTCAAAAAGGCATTTGATAAAGTACCCCACGGAAAGTTAATAATAAAACTGAAATCTTATGGTCTAGACGAAGATGTCATTTCCTGGATTAGAGAATTTTTGAGCGACCGCGTCCAAAGAGTAGTATTAGACGGTGCAGTCTCCAATGAGGTTAGAGTCACTTCTGGCGTTCCTCAGGGTAGTGTCATTGGCCCACTCCTATTCCTACTTTATATAAACGACATTGGCGAAGTAGTGCAGAGTAAGTTACGATTATTTGCAGACGACGCTGTAGTTTACAGAGAAATTCGTTCCAGCAAAGATATAGATGAACTAACGAATGACCTTGCTGCTATCCAAGCTTGGTGCGATTCTTGGCAGTTAGAATTAAATTTGGAAAAATGCGTCGTAATGAATTTCTGGAAGAAGAATAACTCCCTACAGCGTAACTATGTCATTCGGGACACGCAGTTAAAGGCAGTTGAATCTGTGAAATATCTAGGGGTTAGACTCAATAATGATCTATCGTGGAATAAACATATTCGAGAAATAACCGGTCAAGCTAATCGTAAAATGGGTTTTGTTAAAAGAATATTAGGAAAGTGCGACGACAAAGTGAGAGAAATTAGCTACTTTTCCCTCGTTAGACCACATTTGGAATACGCTGCCAGTGTTTGGGACCCTCATGAAAAAGGCTTAATAACAGAGTTAGAACGCGTGCAAAGAAGAGCTGCCAGGTATGTGAAAGGTCGTTACGATAGTCTTGTTAGTGTAACTGACCTCTTACATAAACTCGGATGGGAATCTCTGTCGGACCGTAGATTGAAAAATAGACTAAACCTTTTAGATAAATTCAAGAGCAGTGTCTTTTCTGACGAAGTTAACCATATCTTGCGGACGCCAACGTACTACGGAAGATCAGATCATATAAATAAAATAAGAGAGATAGATTGCAGAACAGACAGATTCCGAATGTCATTTTTTCCACGATCAATAAGAGATTATAACGGCAGCAATAGAACGCGTAAATAGATTGCATGACTTGTAGTGTAGCCTACTAACCTATGTAAAACTTACTGCATGTTTCTGAATTTGTATTCTATATTCTATTTCTAACAGCATATAGTAGTATAGTTTGTTATTATACGGGACGTTTCTTGGACGGTGTGGTGTGCATGTGGGAGTCCAAATGCATGCTGCATGCTGGTGATTGATCACCCCCTGCCAAACACCCTAGAGGTGGCTCGCAGGGTAATTTGTAGATGTAGATGTAGATGTAGCCTAGTTACACTGTGCATCTCTTCCACATATTATTCCTCGACATCCATCATCAGACAATCATGCCTCATGATATAGCTAAGTAAGTCGTCTTCTTGCTTGGGCTATAGAAGACCTCTCCTTTCTACTACCATTCAATATTTTAAATTGCTTATTCATTTTTAAAGCATTATCATTCTTCTATAGCCACACATTTTGAAAGTTTCACCATCGTCTTCTCTGCCGCTGTAATCGCGCAAACTTTTCATCACAGAAAAAACATAAAAACAAGTGCAGCAGTAAATCCAATTAAACAGTATCCCGACTTCAACATTAATTTGAAGATAAAACCACACACCAATGTTTCGTCAAACATCAACTAGCAACCATACGAGGGAAGGAAAGAAAGAGATAGAGACGATTTGAAAAATCTTATTTCGTCTATCATTATATTAATTTCTCAAGCAATTATAAATTTTAGCATATATATTGAAAATAAATAAATTAATTCTAAGGATTATAACAAATCGTGGGTCATTAGTGTAAATTTACGTGATTAAGCTTCAACATGCAGCTAACTGAACACCTTTAACGTGAGTTTATGGTTTAATTGCAACATTTACCTCCATCATAAATATATTTTGGCTTTTCAAGGTGGATTTTTTTTTCATCTTCAACATTTAAATTTTTCCTTAATCTAAATTCATGAACTTTAGTTTTACGAGCATCTGAAAATCAAAGCTTACAAGATTTCATCCATGATAAATGCATTATTTATGTTCCATGTTATAATACTTTACCCTACATGGAGAAGAAATATTTAAACTTTTATTATCATATACATACTATTTTATTCGCATGAGGAAATTTTCAACAATATTTTGGAATGTGTAAAAATGCATGCATTCTGATATAGGTACTACTGATTCTAGAAATGCAAACCTATCATGCCACAAATTAATCCCATCCCATCCATGCATAGCAAAATCACGCAATTGCATAAGTACTACAGGCATAAGAAGTCTTTCGGCAAAGGCTGCAATCTGTCAGAGGATATTTCTCGGTAGTTAACACCCTCTCTCTAAACCCCTTACTTTTGACATACTTGTTTCTGCGCTTTTCGTCTCCGTGGGAACGATGCGAAGCAATGCATACACAATTTTAGTCGCGCGCAGGTGTTAAGGGATTTCACGTGCCCTCCAACCGCAGACGCATGGAATTCTGGGATGTAAGCAGACGCATGAAGGTATGGAAATAGGGTGAAAAATAAGGCAATGTCATCCCATTGTATAATGAAGTGCTCCAATCTCCAAGAATAGTAGAGAGGTTCCATAATTTTAGTTACCGATGATTCAGATGGAGCAATTTCAAACTATTAATACACGCTATTTTAACTGTCCACGTCATCTCATTTAGCCAAATTTGGAATCTATTTGAATTACGGCAGGTATAACCATGCGCCTAAAATGATATTTGATGTGAATATCCATCAATGACAGACGCCAGTATTGCATTCGTGGCGAAAACAGGAGGAATAAAGATAAACTACAGATTTAAAATAAATAGTATCCATTGAATTAAGTTTAAAAATTTCAAAGTATTCACTAAAAAGGAATCGAAACGTGTAATTATTTGGAAACTAATAATAATGCACGGAAATAACACGGAAAGATTGAAAAATAAGAAAGAAAAGAAAGAGGAAAGGCACGTTATTATAAAGGATACGAGGCAGAGGCCAAGAAAAGAGAATAAGAAAGTTACCACTTCTGCCATCATTTTCCATCTGCCATCAAAATACCGCTTCTGCCATCATTTTCAGCCATTTTGATGAATCCAATTATTCAGTTCTAAATTCAAGCATATTGCGAGCAATTGCCATTATTTTAATTTAGTATTTAATTACATGGTGATGTAATATTTTTTTTGTCTTTCTTTCATGATAGCTTTCCCTGGATCCGTTGGACCAGAATTCTTATCGAATTTATCATATAATTAAGATAAGAAAATTTAGCTACAACTGCCTTAAAATCTAAACAAGTGCTGGCTCTGACATTTCAAGGAATCATACACTTAGAGAAAATACCGTATGGCCAAATAAATAAAGCAATTACAGCAGGATATGTGTGTGAAAATTCCGTATACCTTATTATTTAAAATGAAAGCTTATGGTGAATAAATTTTTAAAGCCAAACCTGCATGACACTAATGCTCCAAATGAAATTATACATGAGAGCTCTGAAATCAAAATGCATTTCATATATAAATATTGGATCTCATGATTTTCAATTCATAAGGTTCAACCTCCACCTATTTATTTAGCCTTCAATAACTAGCAATTGATTTATTCTTTTTTTCCTTCCTTATTTTTTTCTTCCTCCTCGTAGATACCCGCAATGATTATAGATCACCCCTTCAAATGCTGAAATAAGTTCAACCCCGGTCCGATGAGAGTTTTTTTTTATTTAGAGGGATTGGCAGTTTGCAACTTATTATAATGGAGCTAATGTCACTTTTGTTCACGAAAAATTTAGAAAAATCTCTTCTGTATTTATAAGCCAAAAGCACCTTCACTCCTAAATTGAACAAATTCTTCTGAGGGCCAATTTTTTAGGTGGTATAGACTTGAAAAAACTAATATTCAGCCTATAGCGGGAGGGCTTTCGGATGAAAACATGAAAGACAGAATCTATTTTTAACTTCATTAACCAAGGAAGACTTAATCCGTGAACTTACTAAATTAAAAAAGAAAGCGGCGGTCAAAAATGGCTACGAGCAGAAAAAACAGCATTTTACAGCGTTCAAACGAATTAGACCGGGAGGCAGTAGGAGTTGGAGGCTACGTGCTAGGCTTAGCATTCCAGAGCAATTCTGAACAAATATCTTTCTAAGCAATTCGTAGAACTTCATCTTGGAAATTCATTATCTTTCTAAGCCCATATAGTCACAAGAATGTGTTTTCTTCCGTTAAATAAGGAAGGTTAATAAATACTAGGTAGTACTTATCAGTCAGATATCTCTGACGCGCACTCTAATTTTAAATTTTATTTTCCTTTGTTATGTTTGCGGATGGAGAGCTTATATCACCGCCCTACGCGTGGTAAGGCAGCTTGCGGGGTAGTACTTAAATTTCCCCCGGTCAACTTAGCACTCTAACCCTAAACCATATATTTGACCTTCATGACTCAACCAGTTAACTTATTTTGTTTCGCATTTCTTCTTTTCTTCAACTAACTCTTAGGTGCTTATAATAATTACAGGTTTAGACTATGTTTGGACGACAGAATTCGCTTGTTTTGCATTACAAGGGAGATTTAACGCTGGAATATGCGGTATGAATTCCAAGACTAAATTAATATTATTCGATATTTATTAAAGTAATACGCTATTTTAAGTTAAAAATGTACTGCTAATTACATTAAAAACACTTCTATAGACCAAAAACGTCTGACCCTCCATTCATAATTTATATTCATCTTATCATATTTCGCAATGAAGGAAGGGCATACCACATCTCTAATATAATGACTTAATTCTTGGCCTCATTCATTAATTTATTATATTCTTCTTTAAGTTTTATAAATATGAGATCCTGACGTTTACACCCTATTATTTAAAAAATATATGCGGCGACGTTTTGGATGTTATTTTTCAAGACTTTTATGCTGCTGTTTAGTTGTTGAGTTTAATTCTCCCTTAATATTTAAAAATGTCTCCCTTCATCTCTGCAACACGCGTGATTGGTTATGCATGGCAGGGTGGCATTCTTATCTTCTACAGGCGTAACCATTTAACTGTCGCACTTCATGCGAACGGAATTAGAAAGAGCATACTAACTTAATCGATATCCACCTAAAACTTAAATAACGTAAAATAATAAAGCATCTAGTTTTCGCGATGTATAAATCACGTTAGGGATTGTGTGGTTTTCAATGAGCCTGAGAAAAATCATCAAGATGTGCAATCCTTTAATATATTGTTCATTCTACGACCAACAGAGTTAGGAACAGTTGCCAACATAGATAAACTGATAAATGCTCACTGTAATCTCAGTAAAAAGTATCTGGTAAAAGTTAAAAGTCACTATTCCAAAAAAAAAGAACTGATTACTGTTCAAGTTAAAAAATTAAATTTTATTTTGAAAGTTATTTTTCAATTACCGAGATGAGTTACCATAAAGTTACCTTTGAAATCTCCACTTCTTCGACCGCCTTTTTGATGTTCAACACTCTGATACATGTATATAACATAATATCGCCAATGAGTCATCCAAGGAGTATAAGGGTAGACATTGCCTTTCTGTGGTATCGTAGGTGGTATCCTATATTCTCTTCTGAGGATGCGTTCCGAAAATCGCGCGACCAAACCACTCAATCCCACTCCTGTTTGCATGCATTCGTCTGTGCCTATCCATTGCACTCTTACGCAACTACTCTGCTATATTGAAGCGTGAGCGTTCGAGGTGCCGGCGAGGAGAGAATGCAGAAGATGAAGTGTAAGAAGAGGAAGAGGAACGACGAAGTGCTGGACATGGTGGGTGAGGAGAGGGATACGGAAGAGACAAGAGGGTTTGGTTGGAGCGATGAGGGGGAGGGAGTGTTGAAAACAGAGGAAGATGGAGGGATGTTTGATAATCGAGAGAAGGAAAAGAATGGGATTTATAGATAGAATGGAGCAGCTGTTATTGTGAATGGTTGTGGGAGGTCTAAGTTGGGAGGGAAGACAGATCGGGATAATCTGAAATAGGCTCCATATATAATTGCCTTAACCGATAAAAATACTTTCATAAAAAATGTAAAGAGGGTGTAGAATAAGGAAGTAGGGGAAAAGTAGGATGACAAATGTAAATGAGTTATGATTTAAATTTATCCAGAGTTAGTCTTTTTAATTTTGCGGGCATGCTGAGGAAGCCATTCTATACCTAACTCAGCCGTTTCGTAAGTAACCGACACTTTTTATTTCTCAAAGACGCTTTATTTAAAAAAATTGTTATTAAAAATAGCAAGAGCACTAATTCGTTGTTTGCATCACAAAATTGTTATAGAATAATGTTAAAACACAATTCAGAGACAGGAAAGGAGTTTAATGCCTGTTACCAGTTAAATGAAATATTCTACGCAAAAGCATCAAAATATTTTTACTAGATTTTGATACCCCTCAAATGCCCGAATTCAGGCTCGATTCGAATCAAAATGATAAATATTTTTTCCCTGAATTACTTCAGCGGAATGAGCAAATGTGGGACACAGACCCAGTGTTTTGTTAAACATATGCAATATGTAAAGCAAATTTAGCATTAATAACCTATTTGAAACACAGCGTCGTTGATAAAATACATTTTTGAGCACATTAAAAATATTTCAATACGATTTCTTAAATTTAACATATCGATTGCTACGAAGGAGTCTCCTATTAAGATGGTTATTATGATGTAAGCGAAGGGAAACACTAACAATGAAGTCCCAATGCATTTTCGAATAGTATACTATGATTGTCACTTTTTTTAGAAGGAAATTAAAAATAGTGGTGATTATTCCTTGTCGTTCATTTTAGTTAATATGCATCTTGCTGTTATTGTTAATTGAGCATAAATTATTAGTTGTAACGGAAGAGTTCGATCAGTTTCAGTTATGTTTGACTTTAGTGAAAAAAATACACTTCAACCATGAAAATAATAAAATATAGTTTTCGAAACGCCATCAAAAGCATTTTTAAGCATTTGAGATAATGGATAATCATCATTAGCAGCAAGATACACATTAAAGGAAAAAATAGCGAAGATAAGAAGCTGCCCAATCTTGAATGAGAGTTGCACATCAAATTCTCATCGAAAAGCGCAGTTCAGATAATAACCTTTTCTCGAGATCTTCTCAACGGCGACCAAAGTGGCCATCTTGGATTGATTGATTGGCCTTCGGAGGCAAAGGGAAGGGGGTCGATCGCCACTAAGTACCCTTCACTGCCGTGAGTTATTAGCGCCATTTCACGGCATCCTTACCCTCTCGTTCTCCGTAGTCATACACGCAATTAACTCTTGCCCCGACGGGAAGAAAAACCCCAAGAGATAGGTACCATTAAGTGAGATCGGAGATTATTAGTGACCAGCTTACCACATCAAAATGAAATGAGTATATTCTCCGCAGATGTGGATTCAATGTGATTTGCACGACCATTGCGGCCTTTGAAAGGAAATTTAGAATTACATCCAAGCAGCGTCATGATACATTTCGATTTCAAAAGGGTTTTCTTCGTAATATTGATATAGTCTTCTGCTTTATGGATCACAGTTGGTCCTGAGCGTCATCTTTCATTTCACTCTCGCTTCGTACAAAGTACAGAGGAGTCCTGCTAATCACAACACGTTAAATCCTAACAGCTCCGAAGCGATTTTGTTTCAGAAAAAAATGACCTTTTCTTGAAGAAAGATCTAGTGCTTTCCCGGCGAATAGACTCCGTAAAATGTTCTCGGGATCGCCTCCGGGTCAGAAACTGCATAACTGCCGACGTTTCGATGTCCAACTCGGACATCATCCTTAGGGCTGTGAGTGTCGAGTTAGAAATTTTACTTGCTTATATACAGTCACTCTGGTGGTCAGATGACTGCTGATTGGCTGACTACAGCGGCGCGCTCTGATATGCTGGCGTGTTGGTGATGATATTACTTAGCCATTTTGATGGTTTTGAGCACATGTTTCCAAGTGTTGCTCAATGTATATCCGCAATCTCTGTTGACGGTATTCTTGGCCAGTCTAATTTCAATAGACTCTTTGATAAGTAGATTCCAAAACCCATTGGATCCGCAGAGCATCTTGGTGTTGTCGAACTCAACTGCATTTCTGCAATCCATGGAGTCGGACATGAAAACGTCGGCAGCTATGAAATTCCTGATCCGGTGACGATCCTGTAAACATTTCACGAAACATTTTCTTTTTTTTTATCTACAGTTATTTTCTTCAATATTTTGACTTAAAACAAATTAAATAAAATGAGAGAGATAGATGGTAGAACAGACAGATGAACAAAACAGACGAGTGAACAAAACAGCAGTGATGGAACTCATAAATAGATTAGATGACTTGTAGTGTAGTAGCCTACTAAATAATGTAAAACTAGATGCATGTTTCTTAATTTCATTATAAATTTTAACAGCATATGGTAGTATAATTTGTTAGTATGCGTGAAGTTTTTTGGACCGTGTGGTGTGCATGTGGGAATCCAATTGCATGCTGCATGCTGGTGATTGATCACCCCCACCCAAAAAAAACTGGAGGTGGCTCGAAGGATATAATGTAGGTGAACATAGATGTAGATGTAAATCAACTCAACGAAGTCTTAACGTACAAATTTAAAAATAATGTACAAAATATTAACTATGAGCTATGCACCATATTTGATATTGTATTAAAAGTTACTTCCGTTACTGGTGACGACTGCCGAACGTGACTGCTGTGCCTAAGAGTCGTCAGCGTCAGTGTGCATTGTCGAAGAAGAAGAGGTAGGGCGAGGAGTGTCTTGTCCAGATCACGGAGCCCAGTGGACAGTGAACGCTTGTTATTCGTTCTTCTGCTTCAAATCGTTTTTGTATATTAAATCCGCTAGTTCGAACGAGTAGTGGGACTCCACAATATATCCGAATGGTGCACCATTAAACATTTAAATTTAATTTGGGTGCGTGACATTAAATATTGAGAATATAACCCCAAAATATAAATATATATTGAGATTTTGAATAACATAACCACGCTTTTCGACTCAATCACCCAGTGTCTAACCAGAAAGCTGGCTTGGATGGGTTTGAGTAGGGCTCACCCAAGACTGATTCGCAGGTGATGGAATATCGTACATTCAAGGTAGGGAGATCAGTTCTAAAACTTTGGCCACCTCGAACGTTCAGGTTACTATTTAGTGGTGTCCGAAGGCATAGCTTGGGATTTTGGCTATCAATAGGCTTGGCCTATCAATACGTAGCCCATTGGTTATCAAATAAGGCACAATAATCTCTTTTATCAGCAAAGTGACTAGAGAAGGTGCAATTTAACCGAAAGTTTTGGCAGTGTTACAGAATTGACTTCACTTTAAATGACCTTGGAACCAACTAATTCCAATACTATTAGTAGCATCAGCTGGAACCGTAAATGCTAGTAAATTATTCATCTTGACATTTCTCGCAAAACCATCGCTTTCTTGCAAAATACCAGAGACATCTGTGCTGGAAAAGTTTCAAAACCGTTCATTAATATAATGCAAATACTCGGAAGCCAAAATGATAAGTTGTATCCTATAACAGATTACAGTGAAACAATAATTGGGAGAGTTATTTTTATAGTACTTACAGAATACTTTCAGTCTCTTTCGGTCCTCAAGAAAGCCGCCGCTGAACTTGCTGTTCTCAGCCCGACAGGTCAAATACTTTCCATCGTCCTCTGCTTTCGGAGTGTACGTGAGCACACTCACGGAATGATTCGTAAGGTGGGAAATCTGAAAACAAAAGAAAGCACTCACAGTAAGATCACGTGGATGGAACTTGCACTTAGCAATGAGGAAGGAATATATATAGTCATTACGAACATCTTTGTTTTGAGAACCGGAATACAGAGCATACACATATCATTTATATCAATCATTGATCAGAATGAATACAATGAGACATATTTGGATCTAAACTTTGCTGACCGCATAAACAATTTGTGCTCCTATTTGCGCAAAAAATGTTGCCATCGCTCAATTTTTATGTGTAAAGTGACAAGAAATAGCAAAATAATTGAGAATACCTACCTACAGCGATAACTTGAAGAAGCGAATTACAATGCTATTCAGGCTCTGTATCAATAAAACGGAATTCTCAGCATTTAGAGATAAGCCAAGGGATAAATTCGAGACCTCAGTATCAATTAGTGATTCTTCCAACTACCAATAAATATCATTTGATCATGCTAATACAAATATGCTACTATTTTTATCTGTAAATTCTGCCTCTTCAAAAAAATTAAATTGTTAGGAAATTCAACTTAAAAAGTTTGAATCCACCAAAAGGGTAGTTGCACTTAATAAAATACTTGATGCGCATTCACAGAAGTGCGTAATATTTCTCGCATTATCAGCGTATAAAGTTGAAGTGTCTACTTTAGCAAAATTTGAAATAACTCGGAAGTCTTATCATAGAATTCCAAAAATATGTATTAATAATTAACTTAATAGTATTTTTCATTTTGGAATAACGGCTGAAAACAGAACATACATGCCTTTTTTACTACCAATTCAAGAAATTCGTTTTCCTCATGAAGGTCAAAACTTCGAAAAGACTGCAATCGAATTTCTTCTTAAATACCGATTTTCTAGCTAAGTACTTCGTGCCATGCGGAAAATTATTTTCATTTCGTGTCCACCATTTAATTCTCCATTAAATTCAGCCAATTATGCAAACGAGTGAATGCGGCACAGTTAAAATTCGAAGGATTGTGGGTAAAAGCGAAATAAGAAGTATCAGGTTAAAAGATGTGAGAAGATATTTGTAAGAATATAAGATTAATTGCATTTGATATTTTTTATCGTGTCAACCTCGCCTAAAAGTCCCTAACAGGGCAAGGAATATCTCTCCGCCATAGTGTCATCAAGGGAGGAATAAAGCATAAATTTCAGTGTACTTCCACGCAAGTATCCAGAGCCAACGTTGGACATTGAGAGGGCTAGTTTGATGGAGTTCGGGGCTGCTACAAATGATTTTCGCTGCATAGAATTTGAACCAATTTACACAGAAATCCCTTAAAGGTATGCCATCATGTCCCTAGAAGAAAAATATACATTATGGCTAAAATCTTGCGTTGGATAAATTCCTTTACGTTGTATGATGGTATAAAAAGCACGTATTTGGAGTTATTTAGACGTGGAGGAGCCTCCTCTGCAGAACAAAGAAAGACTCATCAAACACTGAGGTTAACTGAACGCTTCGTAAAATTTCAATCGACGTCGACATAGTATGTCCCATGTCGACAGCTCAATGCTATTTCCTGCTAGGAAAATGTTTCAATAATATTTTACTAATTCCATAGAACCACGCCGGAAGTAATTTCTTATTTTATATTTATTGACTGAAACTTAATCTCTATTTCCATTTTTCATTTATTTTATTTTCCCCTTATATGTTGCAGTCCTTTGTTTTCATAGGGAGGCCTAGTTCGTCATAGTACGAGGCCGCCATAAATGATTTTAGCTCACAAATTCGTAAAAATAACGCAAGATAGTTTACGTGTGTGTCTCTAGTTTGATTGGCGAAATAATAAATTATCTGTTCAACCTTGAGCTAGATTTATTATTTTACGTTGCTTATTGATCAAGGAAGGTAAAATGAGCTGCAGATATCAACAAAAAATATGTGTTTTAATTATTCAACTTCCATGCCTAAACCTCCGTGGAAAGGCAAAGACAGACTCATTCATCACATATTAATAGGCTCAAACATAATTTCCAGTCTATTTCCTCGTAGACATGTGAGGCCGACGCTGTTCAAAGAGGGGCGTAGTTCGATATAGTGCGGGGCTGCCACAAGTGATTTGCACAGTGGATAGCGCGAGATGGCAAATTGAACAATGGCCAGAGCGGCCCAGCATCCATATTTAGCCAAGTGGCGCAGCTAGGATCGTTAATGGCTTCCGCGGTTGTGCGTGGCTAGGGTGCGCACACCTAATAATGGCAGCCCTAGAGGAGAAGCCAATGCGTGCCCAGCTAGGCGTGTCGTGCAAATGCACTCGCATCCGAGGGCACAATGTGCCGTGCGCCGTGGGATAGGTTCACGGGGGCGAGGCCGCGCTGTCGCCTCAATTCCATCTCCGATTCATTAACCACACACGCCGCGAAACGAGACTGCGGCATCACACGGACGTGCGAGTGGAAAAAGCTATTCCTATACCGTGCAAACGTTAGTAATAACATTTCAAAATCTCCCACAACTCAAAAGCTACTTCTGAGGGATTGAAAATGTTTGAAAAAATTAAGTGAAATATTTAGTTGGTGAATGATGGCACAGAATTCAAATTTGCCACTTACTGCGGCTTAACACGGCCACATATGTAAGGCATTGAATGGGATTTCCTAAAATAAGTCCAAACGCATGGAGGACGGCCAAGAACTTGTGTAAAAGCACGATGACTGTTGATCTGAATGATAGCAGATGTGAGCGATAAAAACGGATGTTTCATATATAATGGTCAATGGAGCTAAATAGCTTAGAGCCGAGACATTGAAAAGTCGTAGATGCAGCCATAGCTTATCCTTTAGAAGGAAAAGAAGCAATTTCCAGAGAAATGTTCATATAGTAAGGTTTGGGGGAGTTATATGCGTGAGATAAAATCCGTTGGCACCCCGTCATGCTTTTGAAGAGAGTCAATCATTGTAGACTCCTAACCATTCGAAAAGCGTGTGCTATTGCAATATTGAAAAGAGTATTTGAAATCGTATCTCCCTGTCTCAATCTAGTGTTTGTAAATAAACTCTCTGATTAGTCGCCATCTGTCTTTACTTCTCCATTCATTTATTTTATTTATTTATTTACAAATTCCCCGTAAACAGCACATTGTGGCCTTTACAACGGGTTCTCAGCATTAACAAAGGACGACACAAACATCCATGCCCTGGTTAGGGATCACCTACTCAGGCGGGATTCGAACCCACGGCCTACGGATTGGCAGGCGATCACTTTACCCCACCGCCACCGAGGCCGGCAATTTCATTTATGAATGTATACTTTTGCCAATCTTACCAGTCTCTCCGGCATCTCGTTTATGTCCTAATTCTTAAAAAAGGTATTTATATCTATGCTATCGTAAGCCTTCTTGAAGTCAATAAACTCTCCACAAAAACTTATTTCATTCCCAATCTTTTAAAATTGTCTAGTCAACTAATAGGATTACAAATACGATAACAATTGGGTACTTTTGATTTTACTCCTGCACATGATGAAATCCCTATTTGTGTTTTCTGACAAAAACCAGAATTTAAATTACTTTTGATACAGATGCATAAATAGTAATTAGATACTTGATTCCGGAACTTTCGGCATAAAAAATATGTTCCACCAAACATTTGCATATGTGAATGAGGCTGATGGCGCTGGAACTGCCTTGCGAATGTCGCGAGTGAAATTCAAATTTGCTCTTCTGTTTACTTAAATGTGGCGATTTCTCGTTCGAACTTTGAAGAAGACAACAAGTAAGAATTAATTTTTTTAATGTATCGATTATAAGTAAAAATTACCAAATATGTCAGCATGAACTGCAATTCAATTACTGTTACCTAGTCACACCACGTCACTGGTATCCACTCTAAAATAAATTATTCTGCTCACCTATTAGTTACTCTTAAAACAAATGGATGACTCTCGAGTCATTAAAGTGATTTTTACAGTATAAGCACATATATTTATGCAAGAATTTATTAAAAAGGTTAGTGAAGAGTCCAATCTGGAGCGTTTTGCAGCACGGAAGCTGAAGTCATTCGAGATGTAGGTGTAAAGGAGAATGGAGAAGGTGAAGTGGACAGAGAGAGAGATGCTCGACAAAGTGGTGGACATGGTGGGTGAGGAAAGGCTGCTTCTAGATGAGGTACGGAGAAGACAGAAGACGTGAATGGAGGCAAAGCTGAGCTGGAAGGGTATGATGAAAACAATATTAGACAAAGAATGTAGAGTGAACGAGGGAGAGGTGGCTCCCTAGTAGAGTAGTATTTGAAAGGGTAGCGTCGAATGAAGGGAGGGGGACTACCAAATTGCTTCTCATAGAGGTAATACATAGAACACTAACTTACAGTAGAATACTTCAATAATAACGCATACATATGTGTATGGACCTTTGAGCAGGCAGTAGATGACACCGGGAGTATAATAACGTCCGCACTCACCGTCCACTTTTCATTGCGCATCACTTCTCCGTCCAGAAGCCACGTGATCTTGGCGGGAGGGACGGAGCCCCAAGCCTCGCAGCGGTGCGTGCTCTCGCGGCCCGCCGACAGCGGCCCCCGGCCACCTTCACGGCTCCCAGCACGATCCGTCATCAACACCGCCAGCGGCTTCACTGCAAACACAAAGAATATGACCCAATGCTTAGATACAGCACTCTATCACCATGGCATGCAACGTTCTGGTTATTTTTAAAATAGCCTTGTCGGGAAATATTATTGCCGAAATACTTTTTAAGACTGCGAAGTTACTTATCTTTCCATAACTGTACCTAAAAATAAAACGTATTGAATAATTCTGAGCCAGAAATAATGCATTTACTATCCTCCACGTAGTGTTAACAGATAGTTTCATGTGGTTGACGTCAATTAATAGGGCTGGAAAACACCTTCACCGCAGAAATCAACAGCAGAAACACAGAAAAAGGCGACTATATGTGTTATAAATTGCCTACTGCGAATAAGATTAAATGGAATGTATGTAGTAGAGCCTAGTGGTCTTCTAACTCCAAACACAACATTCATTTTTTTTCGTGAACTATCCCTCGACTTTCCAGCTCTCTCCAGCATCTTCTAACCCACACCTATTGAGGCTGCTTGGTGGTTTCTATGAAGGTATCGATGAGAAATTATTTCATGGCACACATGATTAAGTAAAATAATTGCCGAAAAAATACCATCGTCAATATGAGAATCTGAAGCCAAATCATATCATAATTATGCCTTTCTTCATCCAAAAAGCAGACCGGAAAAGTCGAGAAGTCTTCGGGACTTATTTCTGGTGGTGATTACTGAAGATGGTTAAATGGAGAGGCGTGTAGAGAAAGGATAGGGTCGACCAAAGAATAGGAGACGAGAGTGAACTGTGGAGCACCATAAGCCAGGTAACGAATGGGGGGATGGGACATGAAATTAGACACAGTAATTACGCGGGGAGTATTATGGAGGGACGAATTGCATTAAGAGCCCGCCGGGGAAGAAATTGAGAATAGCAAAAAGAAGTACAGAAAGTTGCTTGGGAGAGGTAGAGACGGAGGGTGCGAATACCAAACTTAGGATTTTAATATTAATTAATAATAATCTCCTTCCCCAAAATATGGTCCATTAGACCGTTGAAATATTATTATGTAGAAAATTAGGCTAAATTTGGCTTAATTTCATTGGTTAAGTCATTGGCAAAAATATGCCGTAGCGATTGTTCAAATTAGAGTAAACCATTCCAGCGCCAAATTGGGTTGTCATATTAAACCATTATTCACAACTCTCCGACGCAGATAGAATGAAACGAGGGAACTTGGAAAAGCATATTGGTAGCCATCGGACTCGTTATTAAAACATATTAGCACACATCGTAGCTTCATATGCATTCACAAACGCAGCATCGCATTTTTTACGATACATAATCAAATAAACACTACAACTTATTGTTAAGTTTTTTACTTCAGGGATCAGAAAAGACAGCATAGCAAGATGGGAAAAAATTATGTTTGATATTAAAGTATTAAAATATCTATTTTTCCCCTTGATCAAGTCTATAATGAACGATGTTACGTGAGGACTGCAGGGATCCATTCGTAGCTAAGAATATAACAAAAACGAGATGTGCCTCTATTAGCAGAACTTATATCTCCTACGTGGCCACTCTCTTTGGGGATTCATTATTTGTTAAAAGATTACACTATAATCTTGAAAATGATCGAAGTTCACGCATACTCTGTGACTTCATATATCTTTACTTACTTATAATTTTCCCAAAGTATTTTCTCATAAGTAAAACTTTCACAATTTAGATAGAGGTAAACATTGATTAAGCGCTATTAAACATGCCACGAAGTTCCTAGCGTTGGCAATGAACAAGGAAAATGGCCCGAAAGAAGACACAATACGAGCGGTATGGAGGAGTGGAAATGATACTTCCTCCTATGAGTTACCAAGAGGGAGAGAATGATTTTCCGCGGCGACGGTTAACGCCGAGGTATAGAGCTCTCTTAGCACACGTTGACCTTTTGACATGGGATCCCGGATGAATTCTGCCCCGTACACCTAGAATTGTCCACTCTACACCCCGCTAAACGCCGACATCCGCGTTGGAATCGTCGTCGCGTGATTTTTGATTCCGTTCGCTGTCACCAGGGGTGCCGCTGTCCGGAGGTACCTGGAACCAAGCGTGGAGCCGTTGCGTAACGGATGCACAAATACAAGGAGCGTTGGAAACGCATCTGGAGCAAGCGAGTTGCTGCCTCCGTGAATGAATTGATGGGTGTAGAAGGCCTCTATTATGTCGGTTGAAACCTCTAAATCGCTGTGAAACGTCTATGAACCCGGTCATCCAATTATTGCTGCACCGAATGGCTAGTAATCCACGGCCCACTGTTCATATTCTGCAAAGCGGAGGATCGTCAATTTCCAATGAATTGCTTATTAAAGCAGTCATTAATTAGTAAATATATTGAAAATGCATGAAATTGAAATATTGCCTTGAAAATACATTTCTCAACATTAAAGAAATGGTAGCTTTATAAAAAGTTTTGGAACTTAGATAAAAGAGGTAAGAAAAGAAAGACAGCAAACACAATTGCAAGTGACATTTCTTTTAGCAATTAGTAATTTTGTACAGTTTAACATGTCATTAAAGGATTTTAGGTCGAATATCGTTATCTTCGCGTAGGAAAGGCTAAATTAATGGACAATGAAAACGAAGAATAACCGGTATTGAAAGTTACAGATAAATAGCTTTCAAAGTATGGAAAGTGATAGATCCATATGAAATCGAATACCTTACGTATGCAGTTCAAAAATTTTAATGTCCGTTTCGCGTCTATAAGAAGTTTCTATCTATAAATTAATTTATTGCAAAACTTCAAACAAATGTCAATGATTTGTCTCCCGAGTTATGGCTATTTGTATCACCAATCTATTTATGTCAAAACGTATAGAAATTGTTGAAAATAATTTCACAAAAATTTTACCAAAGAAATCGCCTCCTTCGGGATCATATAAATTTAAAACTCATCGACAAACTATATAAAAAAAGCATCGAAAGTTCAAACAATGTATCATAGATTGCACACCAAATTTGCAACGCTGAAATTTGAAGTGTTATGTGAAAAAGGACGTTGGCAAATTCATCACTTTTTCCATTATAAACGGAAATAATTTCACTGCACAATACGAAAACAATGATTATGCATCTTGGTCCAAATTAAGCCACAAACAATCCACGCATTAGATCTGAGTGGTGCAGTAAATCTAGCCATTGTGCTGCCGACACCACAGAAGCTAAAAAAAATCTAGTGAAACATCTAAGAGCTGCAATATTTCAAATTTTTTAAAAGAAATTCTATATCTACATAATAAATCTAGAAGGATACCATGAGCTATCTAAACCTACTAATAGGTACCAATTTAATTGTAATCGGTTACTAACTTTAAGTTGCCAAATAGATTCAGCAGGAAAATTGATTTCTTTCCAATGTATTTGTGACTGATATTTCATTTTTTCCCTTTTATTATGTTGAAAAATGGCAGAAGCAAGATAAAGACACTCATTTTTATGTACAAAATTTTGTCTGTGTAACACTCACGAATTAATGTTCCCATGCAAACAGCTTTATAAAAGTTGACATGAAATAAACAGATAAGTTACAGAAAATAAGGATAGTCTTTTTACCTCAACAAAACGCAAACGATATGAGTATTAGTTCTGATTGAGGGAAAAGATCTATGGCTAAACTATCACTAACATCGCTTTCAGACACATTTAAGTGCAACAAATGAAAATGTGAAGAAGCGACAGTCCCTATTCCTTGCTACGTCCGTCCTAAAAGCTGGTCGAAACCACTTCACAAACGGGAAAAGCGCGTGAGGTGCTGTTGAAACCCAAAATGGGACTCTGAACGACTCACCCGGATCACGCTGGACACCACCACCCATTGGAGACGCGAACGAGCGAGGCAGAATAAAAAAAAACGAAGGGCGATGCGCGCACCGCGGTGCAGAACAATTGCCCCTCGACGAGCGCAGTCTGAGTGGCGAGTCGAGTCCGTCACTCCCGGACGAAGGACAAACGGACAAATTTTGCGCTCTTTGGCGGATCAGACTGAAAAAGGGGAGGATCCGACAATCGCGGATCCGTGTGCCACCACAAGTGTCGAAATAAGGGCTCGCGTCACTAGAGGGCGGAAATTGCAATGCTGGAAAAGTAATAGCAACCATACTCCCTCCATCTTTGCATATTCCTTCATAGTATAGTCGGTTTAACCCTTTCACTGCTGTGAACGTACCTAGTACGGGCCTCCCTCTCGAAAAGTGACCGCTCTGACTGCAATTTGAAAATCAATCAATCAATCAATCCGATCATCAAAAGATGATCGTTTTTATCGCACTCCTGCCAATCAAGCAATAAAATGCCTCTTTGAACCGTGTTTCCGCGATGAAAAATAACGATTTTGTTATCTTTGCTGAAATGGCCATTTTCCGGTGATCCGCGGCTAAGGTGCGTATAATAATATAATACTATTATGATCTTACCTTCTACTACCTTGATCCGCGGCCACGTTTTTAGCAAAGTTAACAAAATCGTTATTTGTCATCGCAGAAACACGGTTCAAAGACGTATTTGATTGCTTGATTGGCAGGAGTACGATGCAAACGATCATTTTTTGATGATCGGATTGATTGGTTGATTTTCAAATTGCAGTCAGATCGGTCACTTTTCGGGAGGGAGGCCCCCTGGTAGGGTCGATGAGACGGTCCTGCGTGGGTGAGCTCGTCGAGGATAGAGTCCCGGATTCGCGACCCTTTGGAGGGTGCACCACGCCCATTATGAAGTACATACCTGCTCCATGGGCCCACGAAACGCATTTCAACCTTTTCGACGCATGTGAGGAGAAGGTTTCCGGAGATTGAACAGCAGCGAAAGGGTTAAAATTTGCTAGCCCCGCCGTGGAACTCGGTTTTGGACACGGGCGAGTCTATTTTGGAGATGTAAGTTCAGACGGGGTCGAATATTTGTTTGGGGTTTGACTCTATTCGAGGTGTATGCTTGAATCATTCCGAAACACTTCCCCTCCCCACCCAAGTTCCCCACCATTCCCTCTCATTCCTACTCTCACAGGAGTTCTGCGCATCAAGGGGACTCCAAGTTAGGACTGGACCGTAATATAAAATCCTGGGATTAGTTCACTGCATCCACTTATTTCTCCCTCTCCCTTTACACGTCCTTTCGTTGCCTCTGGCTCTTTGAAAGATTGCCTTCCTTTTCTTTTTTACCGAAAAATTTATATTTTAAATTCATCGTAAAAACATGGACTCTAAGCAATGTTTTTTTCAGACAAAAATTGACGTTTCCTGAGTTAAAGATTTTGGCTCTTATCGTGCATAACTAAATAACTTACTCAGTCATGCAGCCCGGAGGTTGGTTTGGATAGGCGTGGGTAGAGCTCACATAGAACTAAAGCGCAGACGTATTAGTTCCTCAAATCCTAGGTAACTGAGATAATTCCTTTACTTGGGCACCTCAAACTGAAAGGATTTTCTTTGGGGCTGACCAAAAATTTCACCTGGGATTCGAACCCGGCATCCCTTGATTAACAACCAACTAGGCAACTAAGCTCCACGTTTGCGCATGTTTAAAAACTATTGTAGCCCTGCCCTTGTCCCATTCCCAAACCACCTTATTTAGTTCCCTAATTTTATCTTTCTTGTGTTCTCCTTTGTCTCACCACACATTTATCACTTGGCCTTCCTCCAAACTATTTCCCCTAAATTATCGATCCATCGTATTTCTCGCGGAATCAATAGATTTTATGGCATGGCCAATCCATTCTTAGATACAAGTTGCTCCGTAGTTCTCCTTAAGTTTGACATTGCTCCTAAAATACGTTTATCTTGCCTTAGGTTTGCATTGCAACACACGTCGTACCTACTATTGCACAGGCATAATGATCACCAAAACGATGTAAACCGATTCGGTATTATAAACTTCAGCAGCCATGACCATTAGGTCAATGACTTTTTGAAGAACTACCGCAACCTTCCAAGAGAGTCTAAAGCACTAAATTTTAGGTATAAAAACAGTAACGTGTATTTCTACAAATGTAAATTTTCAGTCAATTATTTCACTGAATCCTGATAGAGTGAGAGAAATACTCGCAACTCGTGCAGTTATATTCCGTAGATACTGTAGATTTGCATTCTTTCTTCAGCAATGCTTATAATTTTACATACATACTAATTTCACCATGAAATCGGCCTGCGATACTAATCTGACTCAATTTTTTTTCAATTTAATAGCTACGCGCAACTTAAATTGGAAGATGCGCCGGCGCGGCTATTTTGTTTTTCGTGTTTTTATTTTTTTCTAATAGAGGGCGAGAGAAGCCCTGCGTTAGACATGTCGTGTGGAGCGGCAGCGTCAGTTACTTGCAGTCATCCTGTCACGCAGAAACGCCGGTATCGACCAACGGGAAGAGGGAATTTTAGTGTCTTGTAATCTATTTTGAGTGATTTGTAAGCATTTCTCGAGTAAAACTATGTTGTGTTGGAAATACTGATGCTTCATTGTTGCTCCAGTAGCTCGCACTTTTAGCAGTAATGCCGTTCATCATATTTGTATATACATATCTATTCAACAGAATAAGCGCCAAAGAAACGTATATTATCAAATACAGTAGATACCAGTCACTTGAGACAGAGGATATTTAGAGTCAGCCGTCTACTCGGGAAAAATGTGCCCAGTCGAGAAATGACCCATTAAACTTCTCTCCGGTTAAATGGGACAAAATAGTTTAAACGCTGCAGGTATATGTGATGTTTGCGCAATACTTAAGTGAAGATGTGCAATTTTAAGAAGACTAGATATGAGTAGATTGGAAGCCAAGGGGTACAAGTGATTTTTTCTCAACAGAGTTACGTAAAGTTAATTGTTTGAATAAATACACAGAAACCTGGTTGCGAAGGGAAAAGAGTGAGTCTCTGTTCTGTGCTGACATCGAGTGAAAAATCAAATGAACTGCTAATTATCTAACTGATGTCGTCAGTTTTCTATACCTAATTTCTGTACCTAACTCTGTATAGAAAAAAGAAATCACTTGTACCCCTTGCCTTCCAACGTACTAATATATTGTCGGCTCATCCTCTCCACTGAGTTAACGTTTGTCACATAATCTCTGTCGTCTTAGTATCTCATATCGCTGATTAGATAGTTATAAGGCCACGTACCTATGCATAGAGGCTGAGAGAAATACGCATTACTTTTAGCATTTATTTACAAAATTATCATTCCATATTAACAGTTAAAAGAATGGAAACGCTTTCTAATCCTAAAATATTCTCGTTTGTTATATTTCAACTCCCATGTATACATATCTATGGAATTCTTCTGATAAAGAGGAAAGCCGCTTGATAGGTATAAAGTGTACTTTAATGTCCCAAATCAGCAGAATTTACCGTAAAAAAGTAATGTAAGGCATATTTTCAATAATTGCTCTTTATTTCAATTAAAATGCGCACAACCTGGCTGGATAGAGAGACAGGGGTGGCAATTAGCAAGTATGAATCAGGGCTACAGACATGATTGGCTCTTCTCCACCCTTCCCCCACTCCTCCCGTGGTTCTAGTATCCGTCGCTAGGAGTCGCCACCGTCGTCACCAAGACTTTTTGGCGGGCTGCGAAATTATTCCGAGCTTTCGTCGTTGTGCAGTGCTTAATGACGAGGGAAAGGTACTGATCATGTCTGACGAGGGAGTGAAAGCCTCGCTACTAAAGCATCTACACACCGCCATCAGTGATGTGATGGCGCGAAATAAAGGAACCGAATTAATTTTAACGATTACATCTTTGATTTTCTACTTTTGATCGACACATTCATAATAAAGTAATTTTCAGCCTGCAGTCTACTGCAAAGCTCGTGTGAGAAACATTACATCTGAGGAATCAAAAGGAAAATTTTGAATCCCACGCGCCCTGATCGAAAGACAGTTCCAGCGAAATTGACAAAATCAATTAGAGTACATTTTTTGTAGAAACATATTTATTTATGCCTACAGTGCCAAAATCAAACAATTTAATAGCAATTTTGTAAAATTTCGTTGAATAATAATTAAAATGCAGGCTTGCATTTCTTATGAAGGCTATCGCCGGATGACGTTAATAAAGATGTGGATCTTCCAGTCTTTACTCCGCATATCTTCAGTGAGAAATAGGGACCGAGGCGGAGTAAAACCCGGAAGATCTACATCTTTACACCACTTTGCACGTTAGTACTCCGTGTTTGACAAAGTTTTGACATTGATTGCAGCATGAAGACGCAAAATTTAAAGTAATTGTATTCCTTCTGATTACTTTCCAATAAATAATTCGTTATTGTAATAAATCAAAACTTTGACGACGTAGTAGTAATTAAATCGGAGTAAATATTTTCCATACTCTTCTCATCACCGATAACTGTTCTCCAAAATATTATCTCTTATGCCAACTACGAACCTTTAGTCCTGCCTTGTGGCTAACAAATAGGGCGGGGAAAATGAGAGGTCATTGGAGTTGAAAAACTTTAAATCTATCTCTAAATAAACATTTAGCCCAGCCCGCAGAGAGATAGGCTACGGGTTTCAATCTCAACCGTAGCCTAGTCATCACTCATTCTCCTCCCTGATAGTAATCGCTGAAGCTAATCGAAAAAGAGTGTTTCGGAAAGCTCAAATTTTACCCCTCTATAACTGTGTCCACTGGAGACCAAAAGTCGCAAGATTCGAGTGACAATTGTTAACGGGAGTGAGACCACTCTCGGAGACAACGAGATACAAGTCAAAGGAGACTTCAATTGCTGCCAGTGGCCTCGGAGGCGAAGTCTCAGACGTGGAAACCACTCTGTTTTTTAAAAGTCTGGTCTTTCGCCTCAGAATACTCATAGCAACGTAACTTTCAGTAATTTTCCGGCAGTGTGCACACCGTTGATATAAGTCTCGAGTCTCGGAGACCTCTCAAAGGCTGAGTCTCCAATGGATTCTATTATTGAACAAACATCTGGGATCAAGTTTCGAGAAGTGGTCACTGTTGAACACATTGCTTAATTTGTATTTAGGATTTTCTGGCCTTCATGCATTTTCGGATATAGTTTAGAATGCACCAATATACGCTTATCATTTTAAAACGCAACGGTCGAAGGTGATCTCAGTAGATTCGGGCATGCATTTGAGGGACGAAGTTCGACCGTTCTGTAGGAGGTGCATGGAAGAGCTTCCACCTGAGTCTGAGAGGTCGCGGCCACTTGAGTGCCGATTCAAGCGAAAAGGCTTCGCTCGCACTCACTTTGAGCTGCGTCACAGCGGCCTATCCATCTCCATAACATCCCCCCCCCCTCTTGGCTCCTGTCCCTCGCTGCTGCTGCTGGTCACTCTAATTGTCCGTTGCGCCACAACGGAGCGATTCACGCGACAGTGCGTCGATGCGGAAAACTATCCACGAGGAAGTGAGATCACGGGCCAACAATCAAACACCAGGCAGGGGGCGTGGAGAATGTTTGGGACTATGAAATAAGTAACAATGATACATAAAATTACTCTCTATCTTGAGTTGAGCTCAAACCAGTAATCGATACCTATTTTTTTCTCCGACAACCTTCAAATTTATTTCCATCGACAGAGTTTACAAGTTAAAGCAACGACAGCAAACAGGGAATGACAGACTTTCAGTCCCCGCGTCTTTTGAATTTATCCAACAGCTTCTCTGCAACAGTCACTACATATGAAAGAGAAATTTGAAAAAGAAGAAAGAAATAGTAACGGCCAGGTATTGGTTTAAAATATTAGAACACAATTTTGATTTTTAGACGATTTGACGACAAGGTTTTACTTTCAAACGCCTGCTAAGAGCGATGGAGGATTTGCATGAGCATTGGTAGGTACACCCCCTCGGGTCTTTAATTCAACTTGATTTCAAATTCAAAGCGGAACACTGGCTTCACACACTGGCATGTATTAATGACTGCTACAGAGATACAAGTGATTTGTTTACCTGGCCAATTGCTGCTTCATAGCAGTAGGCATAATGAGATGGATATGACGAAGAGTGTGGTAGATGTGGAAAGTACAAAAGCCAAGCTCAGTCGAAAGCATGCAAGTCGAAAATTTATAAGACGATGACTGCAATATTAGTGTGCTGCAGAAAAAAGGAAGGCAAGATCATCGCGGAGTTATAAAAGAAAAACTTGGAGAATGTGTGAGAACATTTTTTATGAATTATGAAGCTTGTTAATACCAGTGATGGTGAAAGAATTGTATGTTAAAACTTTTTAAATAGTACAAGTTAACTTATACTATAAGTAGTAAGTACTATATAAACTATATAGTACTATATAGTAAATACTATACAGTAGCAAGAAATAAATCTATTTATTATTTATTTTTCGGAGATTTATAAATTCTCGTCACACTTTCAATTATATGAACGGATAATCGTGCTGTTCATATCGATTCATGCGAAAAAGTTGTATAAGTGATGATGATTTGTGAAAAAGTGTTTAAAAAGATTGCTATGTGGCTTCTGCTGTTTTGGAATTCATAGTATCAACTGTTGACTGATGATATTGTAAATAATTATTCTAAAAATAGCAATTTGAGTTAATGGTCTGTTACCACATGTAATCTATGAGCAACCTCATGAAGCCAAGTAGTTCCTCCCACGTGTAACAACTAAAGAAGCAGTTCAGATGGCCATCATAGCTTCACCTGCAAATCCCCATCCCATCACATTAGCGTGGGCAGGCAGGGGAATGGGCGTGACGCAGGAGAGGGTTGCCTTGCGAAGGGTGCCTTCTCGTGGGCGTTGGCGAATTGAGCGGTGGCAGGGGGTGCTCGACCGTTTCATCCTTGCTAATGTGTCTACTGGATTGATGGGGACGCTGTGAGGATCAGCCGAGGATCACGGGACAGAGAAGAACAGAAGGAGGTTTGGAAACAGTTGACCAACGCTATATCATGCAAACGAAGACACACGAGTTTCGTTCCTACGAAGCTACTAATTTTAATACAACAAAACAATTATAATTGACTATTTATATCTGCGTTAAATACCATTTTTTTGTTTTTAGCACAGAAAATATCCATGGATACAGAGAAAATATATTCCACGTTAAGTTAAATACGGTTTAATATTCTCCGTATCGTAATTGGAAGTTATTGGAATAAAAATTACGGAAATACGAAAAGCTCGAAGTCAAAAAAAATATTTTAGGCTCTAAAAAGGTGATTTTGTAGAGAAAAATTGCTCAAGGAATGAGAAAAGGCTAAGGGTTTTTAACGTACATCCCCTTATATAAAAATAAACTATAACTCTTAGAACTTCTGCTGCGCTAAAATTAGGCTATTTTATTCGGCTCTCAAATTTCATCTTCCTTATAATTGCAGACAGTTAAAGGAATGGTATGGAGCAGGTAGGGACAGTCTAAATTAACAACACGTCTTACTTCAGTTTAAAATTTAAAAGATAAAAAAAAAGACGCCAAATATTCTACTTAGCAGACATTACTCTGGCCTTATAAGATATTACTGAAGTTGTAAGATTAGATGAAGATAATTTTTTTCGGAGACATATGGTGATTGGTGGTGGGCTAAAACGCTCGCTGAAAGCTTAATATTACAACAAAGGAGATAAAATAGATATTATTTCAAGTAAAACTATATTTTAACCAAAAAAGGTATTATATTACATATGAATAGTTAGTAACAAATGCAAAAATATCCTATCGTGTAGAAAGTATTATTAATGATACAAATTCTGACCTTATCAAAAGGTATTCAAATCAAAAAGTAGCACTAGCAATGTGTAGAAGCGAAATAAACCATTATTACCGCATTATGTCGCGCCAGCATGGATAAAATATGCACTGAACTATTATTAAACTCTGGAACGAAATGATTAAATCTGAGCCATAAATATAATATTCTACTTATCAGAATATTTTTCCGTCAAAGTGAGTAATTTATGAAAAGATTAATGTAAATTTAATCCGTTGGTAATAAAAATATTTTGACATCAAATGTATGGCTATCTATTTAAAGTACTGGCTCCCAAAGATTTAGAAAATTCGAGCGCATAGTGTTGATTTATGCATATATATTTGGAAAAATTCACATCATTAGGTAAAGGTTAACTTCTAGTTTTCAATACGCTCTTTAAAGGATAGGTCTGTAATGAAATTGGTTGTTGTTGTTCAAATTTTGACATAATTTCAAAATAGATACATTTTCTTGCGTGTGTGTGGAGGTATGGAATACCCACCAGGATAAGCGGTAGGTGCGAGATTAATAAATTGCGGAATATTTAGATAAACGGTTCAAAATGGTGTGTTTTACGGCTTTCTGAGGGATATTTTATTCATCCTTACACTATTATATTAGTAATATCAGCCCAATTAAGTAAAATGGGTTAAACTTAAATATTTTTCTGAGCTCTGGTTTAACCCCCAAAACCCCTCCTCGCTGCGCCACTGATCCCGACCTCCAATAGTTTTTGTTCCGGAGGATCTTAACATTTCACCATGATGCCGTATTATGCCACGCCAGCATGGATAAAATATGCGCTGAACTGTTATTAAACTCGGGAACGAAATGATTAAATTCGGGCCATAACTCTAATATTCTACTGATCAGAATATTTTCCGTAAAAGTGAGTCATTTGTGAAAAGATTAGCGTAACTTCAATCATTTCACCCGGGATTACAACCTAAGATCCTTCGATTAGTGGCCACCGCTCTAACCACCAGACTAACCAACTCTCCCTATTTTCACGGCGTCCACACAGGTCCCGAAAATCAGGCATATACCTAAAAATGAACTTTCATTCCAAAACAATTGACTCGTACGGGGTTTTGGGTTTTTTGATACTTTTGTCTGTGCTAGTAAAAGGTTCCTGAGAATAAATTATTTGGCACTGACCAAGTTTGAAAGTGAGCGAACTCGAGGTTGCCGGAGTATTCTCAGTGCGCAGCTAAATAAGCCTCCACTTGAGAGGGTTACATCATCACAGCCAATACTCCTATTTGAGATCCGTAAACTGTCGAAATACTTAATAAGATTAAAAAAAAATTTTATGATGCCGAAAGTGAAATGTAATTAGTAAGTAAAAGGTAGTGAATGGTTTTAAGGTTATCTTGCTTTGCAATACAACTACTTCAGGTTATCCTCCAAAATCTAAACTTTAAAATGCATGTTCGATAATGTGCATAAGTTTGCAGTTACAAAAGTTATGTTTTTCACATGAACGCAACTTCAAACCTCTCGTGATTTTGCAGAATCCTTAGTGCTATTAGAAGTGATTAGGAACAAGCAGTTGATGAGTATACGAGCTGGTATTGCTGGCATTACTTTTTCAGGAAATCATAGATATCATACAGTAAGAATCATTTGTTGGAAAAAGTAGAATTTATAGAATAAATCTTCCAAACTGACAAGTAAATATTCCACTAGACAGGATTTCGGGGAAACGTTTTTACGATGACAGAACGTAAGAAATCATTTCAGGATTCACGTTTCATCATCTTGAGAATGACTTTAAGGAGTAAAAACTATGGTCGGTAGTGGACTTGTGTATCAGTGTGGAAATTATAAGGCTACTATTGGTGCTTTACCTTTTGTCATGAACGGTTTCAGATGCTTAGCATTCATTAAAGTTCTCAAATATATTTATCAAGTCTCGAGGTCAAATTCCTAATCAAAAACCACAAAAACCTATGAGTATTCTACTTAGGTTTCTCTCGGTTATCGTGTCACATTTTTTAGCATTTCGGACCAATGTGTGGCATCATATTAAACGCTGAAAATATGCATTCACCTTCTCTTAATTTAACTATTCTAGGCATTAAAATTTAGCTCATCATATAGTATTCAGGTAAATGTGGTAGGCATAACGGTGCCTTTTTCTCATACTGCTACCCCATTTTTCAAAGGGCAACCCGCACTTTCAGTCAAGGCGGCGATCACCGTTAAATTTCAAGGAGTTGTTATTACAGCGTTGGCCACAAAATGGGTGGCGGGCGGCATTACTTGATCTAGGCCATGGCCTCCTCACCGCAGACTAATGCACCGCAATCACGCACTATTAGACACCCTAGTTCCTTGCAGGCACATCGCCCCTGGCAACACAGGGACGCTTGCACCCTACCCAACCACCCGTCAACGTCCCGTCAAATACGCCATCCAAGACTAACACCGGAACCATGAGCATGGGAGAATATCCAATATAATGGGGTCGCTGAAAATCAACTCACAGGGCAAGGGATATCTCCGTAGTGCCACCACCGCATCATGCTCAAACTTCGCAGTGTGATAGATAATGGAATTTTAAGTGATTAGTGTTTTTGCTCAATCTTACAAAGGATCATTTACGAGACAATTCATGGAAAGATCAAACATACTTCTATACTAATACTTCTATGCTAATGTGGACCCCCGTACAAAGATGCAGGAAAAATATCCAAATAGCCCCTTATATAATGATCCCTTCGCCAGTTGATTATATATATCACGAATTATTGTCATATCGCGAGATATTTTAAATGGATCGCTAGACTCTAGGTAGGGCTCGGAAACACTCGATGACCACAGATGATTCAATCTGAGTTCATTCCTGAGACCACGTGAATATCAACGACTATGGACCTTTTCGTCTTCAGTATTCAAGTAAGTACTCCAAGTACGAGGGAGGGTGGCTTGCGGTAGGCGTCATTGGGCCACCCGTCACCAAGACAGAGGAAAATAATCCAACGCCAGAAAGTTTGACTACTGCATCTAAATCCATCCAGACTACTTTAGCAAGCTTACACAACGTCGAGTGCGGATGAAAATACAACTCTAAAATAGGCCTGATTACAAGATCGTGTCGTTACTTGCATTAAAAAAATACATCTGCAATAAATTATTTCACATCTTCCATAAAAAATTCGAATTCAAGGACGAAATAAATATTAAAAACTAAATAATAACCTACTAAAAAAATAAACTAAACTTAATTCAAACTAAATAAAACTAAAAATAATTAAATGGAGACTAACAAAAAGGATACACCAAGAATTGGTTTTAAGAAAATACTAAACCCTTGATAGTTATTGTTTTCGAGAGCTTCATTTTCAGAAAATACATAATCGATGTTTTGCTGCTCACCATTTTTGCTTGAAAATTTTCAACGCCATTAGAGAATAAAGATTATCATTATCCGCTATAGGCATTAATAATTTTATTTACTTTTACGTGTGATTTCTTTCCTTATTTGTTTGCTCAAATGTTTTATTCCTTGTCGTAGAAGTGAAGGGAAATAGCAAGGGAATAATTGGAAGAGAGAATACCCAGGGGGAAAAAGAGGCTTATATTTGTAAAGAAGAGTCGAACGCATGATTAAACAGAAAAGTGATGAATGAATTGTAATCGCTTTTTTACACAATGCAAGCATGATGCTATGTTATGAAGCATGCGGTGTTAAGATAATGCCAAGTGCATGGTGAATGATTATAGGACTATGAATCCATTAAGTCTAAATGGAAGGTGGTTTTCCCTTCTTTTTTCAGTTGTCAACGTTGCTCAGCGGGTGGTGGGTGTAAGGGGAGGCTCAGAACGAGGAGATTCGTGGAAGACGGAACAGATTGGATTTGTATCGAGCAGGAGCGCGTCAATCTATCATCCGTCTCCCTTTCTCTCGTTTATTTTTCACGAGATGAGCGCCACCGCCCCTCCGCCTGACAGAGGTTTTAGTTACAGACTGGGCCACCTGGGAGCGCTAAGCGCGCGACCGAGGCGGCATTAATCAAAGCACGTGGAGGTATTAGTGTGCCATCTACTGGGAGAAGCCCCGGAGAGTCTTTTATAAGAGGCAAGCATCCACGTTCAGAACAGGGCGAGGTCAATGAATTGCGAGGAGCGCTTTGTTTGTTTTTGCTTTCCATCTGAAATCGGTTTCTCGCTAATGAGTCCCCTGCCGCTGACTGCGACGATCGCTTGCCAACCAAATAGGGCACACTCAGATCTTATTGAAAACTGAGGCTGTTTCATCGTGACCTCATAAACTGAAACAAATATATTGTGTGCTAAATTTCATTGGGCTTAGCAGCGGGTGAGACTTTGAAGGCAACTTGTCGATGAGTTACCGCCTTATCGTCATCAGGACCGAGTGTAATTGAATTCTCAAACCCAGCACTGGTGATGATGAGGGAGTCACTCATTGAAACGCTGACCTTCTCTTCGTACATTAGGAGATTATTTATTTGAGAGTAGGTCTCCTATTTGATTTTAGTTTTCATAGAAAACCATGCACTTTCCATTTCGAAAATTTAATGTTGGATCAATGGGTCTGTGGGTCATATTTGAACCAATGGTTGAATTAGGCTGAACTAATTGGCTATAAAAATTGATGCAAAAACTATTTTGCTTTTCCAACAACTCTTACTGATGGCTTTCGTCAGAGCTACTTCCATTTAGGCTCAGCAGTAACCAAACAGATGCACCAAGTAATCTATTGTTATAGTTTTTTATTTTCTTATTTTAAAAAAATTGCAAGTTATCTTTATATTATCCACCTACAAGCTAATCACTCATTCAATCCTTAGGTTGGTTTAGATAGGTGAGGGTAGAACTCACCTTGTAATAAGATTAAGGCGTGTGAATTTCACAGATTCAGTTTGGGGTAGGGAGCAGATTCTTTCCCAGAATCACCTCGCACTCCAAGGATTTTGATGCACTCTCACCCAATAGTCCAAAAATTCAGCGACCGAGTAAAACCATGACCTATTTTTACCTAAATCTTAATTTAGATTCAGTACGATGAAATAAAAGTTGCCTGTGATTATAATCCTAGAGTAAAGCGGCGCATTGAAAGAATATTAGTTGAGTATTGTTTGAAGTAACCAGGGTTTATTTATGCCATGGAGAAAGGAGATAAAAAGCCCTTGCCGAGTAATGCAGCTTGACTATTCCTGATATTTTTTGCACGATATCTATATCGCTGCCTTGTTTGGAAGCATTGAACAGCAGGAAAAAAAATTCCTCTCCTATAACTTAGGAAATAATTACATTGATTGACACTTGTGCGTTTGAGATAACCTAAACCACGTAAGTAAGTACATTTCGTGTACGTTCACAGTCGAAAAATGCTGATCAGTAGTTAACCGTTTTCAGGACCTCACCTTGTGTTCACTGTATACATTGTAACAGTATTTACATCTATAATTCAAAGAAAGTCTTCCTCTACTTGCTAACCAGAAATTTTAGTCTGAGGCCATTCAACTTAGGCTTAAAATATTTCCAATGAAATCTAATCAGGGCACTGAGTCAAAATAAGATATCTATAAAATAAATCGGGAATTAAAATTGGCACGAGTGGAGTAGAGCATCAAAATGGAAACGAATGGGCTGGTGGGATTCATCAAAGGGCAAAAAAAAACACGAGCAGCATCTTCATCTGAGCTCAAGACGAGGAGTGAAGGATATTTTGGAGAAACTTTGGCTCTCGCCTACTATGACTCTCGGAATCCGTTTACCATGAGGAGCGGGGAGGGAATTTACGACTAATATGCAAGGCTTTAAGCACCAATAATTCGCGCATTGGAAAAATAACGCAATTACTTGGGCTATAAAATCCAATATAATGTTCTAGAAACGGAAGATGATGTATGGGGGCCTCTCGCAAGTTTTCCACTCTCCTTGATGGATAATCCAAATATCCGGACGTAACGACTGGCCTCTAAATCATTTTAAGTACGGCAACTTCCCCTTAGTCTTAATCTTTGAGGAAACTTCCAAATGCACACACTTGGAAAGTTGAAGGGAGCCCTGCACCTTTGCACATAAATTCGAGAACAAATGAAGGAGTGAAATACGTCAAGAAGGGAAACTTTGGTTCAACACTGTACCGATAGAGTGAGCGAGAAGCATAAGAAGGTATTGCATGCACGTTTATGCACTTACACTTCCTGGTGTGACAGAATTACGGAAAAAAATTGCGCTAAGCATGAAAGATTACAGATAAATTGAGTGAGCAACTACAATTAATTCCAAATCCTTAAAATGTATTCACTACCTACGTCAATAGCAATTCTTGCATCAATTTCAAAAACAATTTTCCAAAAGATTAAATTGAAGAAAGAGTACTTTGGTACCATTAAGCTCAGACTAAAATAGTTCGAAAAAGATATCTAGAACACCGATCTATAAAATACATACATTGTTGACCGATAAAACTATGGTAATACTTCGCGAAGCAGACTGTAAAGGATATGGAGAAGGAGAAAAAAATTTACTCTGAAACGTAGAAAAGATGAAAATACGCGGAAGAAAACCCGAAAATCCATTTATACAACTCCGTGGAAGCCATTTATCGAACATAAAATATTATACCTTCGATACGGAAATGGGTTCCATATGGAATTTAATTAAGTAAACGACATTTACTAAAAAATTCTTAAATTACACCCTCCTATCCCACAAGTCAACCAAAAAAAGCGTATGGAGGGGGACGTTTTGACACCATTCCATGGCCTTTAAGAAAAGTATGTAATATATTATGATGCCAATACCTGTAGATGTAATCACAATAAAAAATGGAAGTTTTTATAATATTTTTTCCCCACTTTGCGTCGTAAACGAAATGAAGCGACACAATTTAACCTCGCTGCCATCATTTCGTCTAACAAACAAAAATAGCACGACCTCTTCTCACTTTATTCTTTTGGTTTTTTTTCTAAAATCATTGACATCTTTACGGTGCATCACGGTAGTGAGTTTCCTGTGAAAAACTATAAGTCCGTATTGGAATATTTTCTGAGATTCAGTGTCCTCATCTTCCCAAGTTTCAGTTCGTGTTATTGCTAAGAATTAAAAAAAAATAAATCCCAACATCTAGAGAGTTTTGAAAATACAAAACAGTAGGTATTCTCCATAGAAATTATATTAAATCACATAATGCATACATGATTAAGCCAAATTGTGATGATACGATTTGGCAATTTAAATAAACTCTTTGAAAAGACAAGATTTCTATACGATTAAAGATGGAGTCATCCATTATACATAGCAATATTATTATTATTATTTATCTATAACAATTTGACTTGCATATCCTATTTCCCTTTGTTTGGATTCATTGAAGCGTAAGCGCTTCATCAGCCGATACTTACAATAAAATCTTTGCATAAGTACTTCATTTCTTAATTAAATGAATCGGAAATGTTTTCATAAGGATGTAATCTAGCTGACTTGATATTGCCATTAGCCTCAACTTTAGTGTAAGAACAGAATTTATAGTAACAGCGATAGAAAATGTAAGCCAATAAAATCATTGCTCAGTTACCCGCACTTCAAAAGAGCTAACATTTTATTGGCCGCTACTTCCATTCACACTTCATTAACATCAATAGAAGATGCACGTTTTCAAAAAAGAAAAGATTAATGCCGCTATAGTGAAATTAACAAGGAATGTTAAAACTTCCTTAAAATGACCCAAAACTCGGAATTCAAGGATCATTTTAAACTCCCTATAATAGAAAAAGAATGAAAGTAAACTTCTCGTTAATAACGAAATGTATGCTCGCATAAACGCTCAGTACATTTGAAAATGCAATATTAATTCCAGAAAATATTCATATTCGGAACTGTGAATCATATCCTAAAGATTGATTGAAAATAAATCAAAAACCGTTTTTATACCGTTTTAACCCTCTGCCAATTTAAATACTCCAGGAAAACAAGAGCATATTTTATAAAATAGGAGTGACCAACTCGACGGTTTGAGTGGGCAACATTTGGTTGCACTTAGCTTGAGAGTTTTCCCGACCTGAATGATAAATCTTTCTTCGCCATAAGTCCATTACAATTATAGAATTGAGATTTTTTAATCAGCACAGAAAGGCTATTAAATATCTGCGTAAATTCCTTAATTCCATAATAAAAAGACATAACCATTAAATAAAATGGGACGATTTGCAGAAAAATTCGATCTTGGCCGCCTTAATTTGACCAACTAATCACATGAAAGAAAAATATAACCTAGTGTTTACGAGCTATTTTGAAGTGAACTCCATAAATACAAGTGACATTGGATCATTTTGCGCTACAAAACTGAATTGTTCGCAATGAAAATAGTAAAAACTGTGTTTTCCAGAGAAAATCATTTCAATTGCACCAAGTGTACACGAGTTGAACGATTTGAATACATTTCTATGGAGAAGTTTTGTTATGTTAACTTGTTAAATAATTTCCAGAAGTCCAAAAGTCGTCAATTGTATGTTGCTTGACAGTTTTTCCATTTGTGGCTTCGAAATATCGTTTTTCTCAATGCCAGGATGACAAACGTGGAATGTTAGTTTGATTTATTAACCGTGACTGGCTATTGCATCTATATATAAGTGCTTAACTTCGCAAATGAAGTGAAACGTGATCGTTTACAGAATTATTTAAACTCGGTGCCTTGATTTCGCCTCAGCGAATAAGGGGTAATATTGCCTCGTTTTCACGTGCTATTTTAAAGTGAATGCAAGTATGATAAGAGGATTTTTCGCGTGGGAGAGTAGTCTGGTAATTAGCCCGACTTGAGCATCTTAATGCAGTTTCCTCATTAAAGCAGCGAGCTAAAAGAGTAAAAACAAGGCGAGGGGAGCCTTGGCCCAATTCTGCATGTTCACCAACACGCGAAGAAAAATGAAATTCACCCGGTGATATTGTAGACTTTAAGACAATCCATTTTCCCAACAACTCCATCTTCCCAAGATCTGAGTGGAGTTCCCCGTGCATCCGAGGGAATTCATGCGACCGCCACATTCCTCGCTCTCGTTATTTACTCGCGATGTTGTGATTTAGTCTAATTTCCTCCTTATCACCAATGAATGTCGCTCATGAACGTATACATTAGTGAGTCTATCTGCATTGCGGGCGTTGTAGTCATGAAGCTGAACATGAACCTATGCAATGACGTTAATCATATGTAATCTAAAATGTCAAGGTCATTTTAAATGCCAAATTATTATGCCGTCATCCTCATAGCTTATTTACCGTTTCAGCAAACCCAGCTGCATACATCAAAAAATTTCATATTTTTTCCACTGAAAACCAACTTTTTGTGGCAATTTACATATATATTTCATTTAAATATCAGACATCCACTAGGTAATGCCTGTAAACACTTCCTATTTTACGTCTATGGAATTAACTTAAATAATAACTAAATATCAGCCAACAGATAGAAAAATAACTCTTTATTCGTCTCCAATGGGTCACCCTTATTCGTAATTAGCCTATTAGCACGTAGCTTCTTCACCATTTTTCATGTCTTTTACCTAATTGCTTCATCAAATTTCATCCCTAGGTTTTTAAGATAGGCAATAACATCCAGCCCGCAATACAATCCTCCCTACCTACCTATTAAATAGACGAAGGTCTTTCCTTTCGATCTCGCCAAAATAAAGATATTGTCATACTATAATCATTTTTCAACTTCTTTTAACTCAAAAAATGTTACTTCTGGAGTAGGAATAAATTGTATCTTCGGCACATCATTTTCAAAGGCAATTTTATTCTGAGATTGCTTTTTTTAGGTACAAATTCCTGATTCATTGGGTCATTTGCGCATATGTCATAAACGCCAATCGTCATCAAAAGGCAGAATTATCCTGAAGTTCAGTTGACAATTTTTAGGTTGGGCATGTAGTTAGGAAAATAGATTTGTCACTCTAGGCATTTGCATAATTGCTCTATATCCACACTTTTGCCATTGAGTGGCCACAGATCGGGACATACTTCATTTTGTTTTATTTTTACTATTAGGAACCTTTTCGTGTAATTTCTCCTAAAATAACAGTTTTTTGCTGTTTATTTCATCACTAGAGTATTGTGCTATCTAGCTCTCTTTAACGTTCAATCGCTTCAACGAATATTGTCCATTTAAAATTAAATGGATCAGAAATTCGTCCGATAAATCCGGAGCTCAGCAAAAAAGAGAATAAAAATTTTAAAATAAATATTTTTTCAATAGGCACACATTAGTTCCGATGTCACAACAGATAAAGGACATCACTTTTACGCGATTCGACTGAGATGCCAAACCGCCAATGTATATAGACATCGACCCGAGATGCGCCTCAGTATGACGGCGAACAACTAATCCGTCCCTTCGCGGGCTGAGTGCCTCCGCCTCTCAGGCGCACGGCATCACGGAGGAAAAAACCCGCATTAAGGAAATGCATCCATCTCCCAAGAACGTCGAGGTAACACATATTTTATCGTTCCCCGATCGGTTTATTTTGGCAAGCAAGGCCAAGCAAAAAAAATGTACACACCATCTTGCACAAAAATACAAATAACTGACAATGCACGTCTCTTGCATGGAAGCCTTGGGTCGCCCTTGATCGAAAATATGAGAGGAAAAAAAGTGAAAAAGACCGAGGGAGATGGAGAGCTTAACATCAGGGATGGAAGCGTTTCTTCCAGGCCTTCTCTCCGCCCCGCAATTTCTGCTTCCTCCATAGTTATATATATATATATTTCTATCTCTATGCCCGCCGCTTCCATTTCTGCCAGCCAGGAGCCTCTGGAAGAAAGTCGGAGCTCTCAATCGGAGGAGGAGAGGATATTTTTACGGCCGGCCTCCGAAAGTCAAGATCCCACGGCGAACCGATCCGCAGAAGACGTGGTCGAGGAAGTGCTCTGAAAGCTTGCGCCATCCCATCCATCTATACATGCATATATATATTCCATGTACCTATGTATGTTCGTCTGTCATTACTTCTTCTCCTTTTTCCTCTTCCCTCATATTTCTACCTCGCTCAAATCGTAGAGAGAGCCTCAAACGTCAACGACGCAGGCCTCAGCTTGTGAGGAATGAGCTGAGCCTGCAAGGGAAACACCGTCTACCTACTGATGCCAACTATTCTCAATTTTTTAAATATGTATTATTAAATAGAGCAATGTCTATCAAGCCTAAATTATTTCAAAGAAAGTTCTACTACCTATCAAAAGAGATTTAATAAAACGAATTGAAGTTTTTTTTTTGCTTTTTACTTAGTTTAGTTTGTACGTTATTACAACACCGTAATTTTCGTTTATCTTAGGGTCTGTAGCCATCCATATTTTCCTATATAGCCCTTCATATTTTAAAGAAAGTAATGAAAAACTGAAAAACACGTCACAAATAATGGCACACACACATTCAGATTTCAGTGGTCAGCATCAAATCTGGAATCGTAAGATATCAATCTCACAGTCGAATGCGAAGATGGCTCAAATTGCAGTTTTAAAAAATTGATTAATAACATTTGGATATCTTAATTCGTTGGAGATATAGATTACCTTGAGGCATTTTCACGGCTCGTAATGAGCTTAGATTAGGAATTAGTGGAGGGCGGGTGACGTCACCTCATTTGTCTCAGTAGTCCTTGATCATCTCGGAGGTAACATAGTTTTGTGTCACATGACTTGCATACGATAAGCGACTGGTAAATTATTGATATGAATTTGGGTGGTAGGAAAATTAACTCCAAAATAACTCATGTCCCTTTCATTGGTATTAAAAGTTTCAAATATTTCATTTTATTGAATTTCACTTTGATCTATGCCTCATTTATCCTCCCAGGTTCAATGATGTTTAAATTCGCGACATTATGGGTACTCATTATGGGTATTCTCCACGGTTATAAGATAGCGGGAACTGAACTCTCTGAACTGCACTAAATATCGATACAACGGAACACATGCATTTCCAAGGTGGTGCATTTACTATTAGCGCATTAAAATATCGATGGAAGGGCGAACGAGAAAAGAAGGTGGAATAAATTACCCATTACTCCTCCACTTTCTTCATTCACGCCACCCACTCGCATTGCGGAAGGACGAGTGGTCAAAGGAAAACGTCGTTAGCCTCCACGTTTGCGGAGAAAGGGCGCGACCGAGAAATAGTGCGAGCCCTTTGGAACACACATGGACAAACAAACACTCGTGGCCCGCATCCACAACCCCCGCACCCTCCTACTTCGCTACAACTCAGTGCAATGAGTGCTTCCCCTTCACCATCTGGACTTCTTCCTCTCTAACATCTTTCCCGCTCTCCGTGAGGTCTCCGCGAAGGTGGCACAGCTCCGTGAATGGCGAAGAAATCAGGTCGATTTTCAACCATTTCGTGGAAGCATCTCTCTCTCATCATCATTACATATTGCAGTTATATCTATTTTATGCTTATCTCAGAATAAATATATTCTGGCATAATTAAAAATGATGGAAAGAGCCAAGTCATTTTGTTACTGATGCAGTCTAAGAAATTTTCTGATACTCTTGCATGTCTTTAATAATATATGCTTTAAGTATTGGACCGACTTTTACATTAAGCTTTCTATGAAACTGCGTGATGTGATACCAGTAGCCTACATAATTATAGGTATGATATGTACATGTTTTTTCTTCCAAATTCTTCCCAACGGTCTTATAATACGTTTCAGTTTAGATGTTTGTGACGAATTTTTTGATCTGATATGTCAATTGAGTAGGTAACTTAATTTTTTCTCAAGAGTCTGGTCAACAACACACGATAGGTTTATCAGTGTAAATTCTCTGGTTCCGATGAAGTTTATACAACCTGTTTTTAGCACTTCCTGCGGAGTATATTCGTAGTGTGGTTTCATATCTTATATTAGGCTATACTTTTTGGCTACCTATTTCTTGGTGTATTGTTTTAGCAGTGTAATTTTGGCGTTCGATTTTATGTTTTCTAGCCATTGATTTGCATCCTCCAGTAATATAATCATTTGCTCCTTTTTGGAATTTGCATTTTCTGCATTTTTCATTGCCAATCATATTGTTGAGGAGGCATTTCTACTAGCTCCTGGCAGATATCACTTGATATGGCGACGAGAAAGCCCTCCGTTTCGGGGAGATATTGTCATTTTTTGGAGTCGTGTACATGTATCTCGCATGTTCTCCTTCCGAGCGCAGTTAAAATGCTTTTCATGAAGGTAACTCCTTGGTAATCAAGATTTCATTTTTCTTCTATAATTTGATTTGAGATCAATTATTGATGCTAAAGGAATATGCCAATGTAGTTTTTGCATATTCTTTAATTGCTTTGAATAGGTTCCCACGGTTGAGAGGAGATTCTTACTATTATTTTTCGATCCATTACACTTCCTCGGCTGGTTCGCACCAGCTGCGATCTTTTCACCTGTTCTATGGATGGATGAGGATTTGCCTCGGCAATTAAGGAACGGAATTAGCCCTATGTTAGATTCTCCGATCTTTATAGAACAGGAACTTCCTTACATTATGGAAAGTTTGGAGCAACACTGCTTTTTGCACGAGGCTGCCTATAATTGCTTTTATTCTCAGCTTCTCAATCTATTTTTTAAACGTGTTTAATAATACTCCCACGACAGATATTACTAACGGGTGATTGCCAACTGAATTTAATTTTTATATATAACTTTATTTGCTCCGCTTAGTAGTTGGCATTCAGCTATCTCCTCTCTCCCCGTGGAAATTTCCCTGTAGAATAATGGCACTGCATTACCAATTGCTATTATTTATATTATACCTAATCGGCCATGACCACGGATTACATGTATATGATTACAGTATTTATTGAAATTAATAAATATTTTTATAGATTTAGATGGATATTTTCTAAATGATCTACCGTTATCAGGTCACTCTAATAGGCTCTAATCTTATTTCAGTCGGAAAGGATTTAAATTAGAATTTTGCAGGGCTATTGTTCATAACATATACATCCCGTTATATTATTATGCATATGTTACATTGATATCGTTCAATATATTTAGGCTTCAATTGGTGGAAGTTCGACATATTGAAATAATAAATAAAAGATCTTAGCACTTTAAAAAAATATTTTGTGGAAAAGTGCCACGGTCTTTTATTTATTTAAATATCTTTATTATTATTTGAAGAGACCTCATCAGCCAATTATATGCCAATAAAAACGAAGGCATACCGTATTACATTGTCGTATTGGTACATGATAATAATATTTTAACTCTTATAATGTTACCACGTGAATTGATTATAAAATTATGATGCTCTACGGCTATCAGTTAATTTCATACTAAATTAATAACTAACTATTGGCAAGTATTGCCTCTCTCTATGTACGTGTGTTTTTGTTGTAGCCGCGGTTTGGAGCAAATCTCGCTCTGAGGGAGTTCACCACTTGCATGGAGGTAAAAGTATTTTATTAGCTTGTGTTTTTATGACTGTGTGGCGTGCACATGGGTATCGTATTGCATAAGGGGATTGGTCACCCCCTGCCAAGCATCCAAGTGATGACAATGTTCGACGCTTTCCGGCGAACAAAACCCGAGAAATATTCATTGTTACAGAAGGAAGTTCTTTCTAACATATGAAAAGAACAAACTTTGTGTTTATCCACCAATGTATTTTCGTAGATACCTGAGGATGACGCCGCTGCGGCGAAACTAGTAGTACCACGAAAATAAATTGGTGGATAAATAGAAAGTTTGTTCTTTTCCTTTGTTATCACTACAGAGATTGCTCGCAGGGTATTATGTAAAAAAAGAATTATGCGAGTTTTGGCATTCATGCTGATGATTACCAGGAAGTATAGGTTACAAAGTTGCCGCAAAAATAATCTTTCGTGGCACGATTTAACTGTCTTAATGTGTAGAAAATACTTTTTTTCAGTAACGCTTCTCAGTTGTGAAAAATACGCTTTGAATTTCAAATTTTCAGCGCAGTTCACGCGGCAGGCTCGATGTGAAAGAAAATAAAGAGAAATTTATAAAATTACAATCGAGAATCATTATGCAGCTAAGCCTACCTATGCCTGTTTCCTGTAGTGTCTAAAACTAACAAGCTTTGTGATATTTCAATTTAATGTAATGAGCATGTATTTCGTAGTTTTGATTGGTGACATAAGTCTATTGGTAATTCCCTAATAAAAGGATTTTGTTCTTCAAAGGTTTTTTTAGAATTAATTTAAGAATTAAACGAATTTCAACCACAGAAATTAGAGGAATAAATTTATTGAAGTAACGTAATATTTTCAAAATGACAAACCTTCTCATATCCAAATGAAAATAATAAAGTAAACCTTAGAGCATGCGTAGAATTTGAACTAGTTTTCTGCCCAGTTAAACGAAATTATTTTTTTTAGTAAAAACGATTTTTTTACAGTTAAGAACTTTTTAAGCTGAAAAATCATTTACAATTAAATTACAATATGAAATGTTTACTCTAACTGACGCCGCAAACCATTCAATAGTTCCCACTCTTCTCTATACGGGCCATTGGCCAAATGATACCACATAAAGTACCGCAGTGAGGCCAACATTAATGTTTATAAGCTCAAGTTCGCATAGATATTGGTGGTCAGAAAATTTTCCGCCTGAGGGCGTTGTTGAGACTTTAAATGAAACCTAGCGTATCGGACATGTAAGCAATGAAATATCTTGCGCCGTCGTCGTCGCACGCACTTAGTTTGCCTTCTGGGCACAACTTCTTTGATGGCGTGGCCGTAATGAAATTTACGCGTTTTCCTCCTCACCCGATGTTATTCACGCAGAGAGGACCGTTTTCCCAACTTCACCCCCTGCCATGCGCCCACACTCCCCCTGCATACCTCCCCATCCACCCTATGCGATCCTGAAAGTTGCCCTATCGCCATTCAGGTGTCCATTCCAAATTGAGAACGTGGGCGGAGAGTTAAAGCGGCGGCCCTGCGTGGACGCCCTTGGCCTTAAGGGGGGGCCGAGGCCGTAAATCCACCCTTTGAATGCCCCCCTCCAAAGGGCCCTGAGATATTGAGATGCATGGCTCCCGATACAAGATACACGCAGCGTTATGCATCATTCTTTATGAACACACAGTAATATGCGATGCAATTCCGAAATACATAATGCAATGCGATACCACACGTGCTTTATGGACACGGAATGCGCTATGAATACTAAGATGATAGCATAAAACTAGGACTTTGAAGGAAAAAAATAATACTTACCATCAGGAATGATTGAATGATAATACAAAAGTTATGCAATCTGACAAAAAATTCTGAACGTAACTCTATTTACACTCGCTCTTTTATTATTTCGCAGTCGTGTACTTAGCTATTTTGTTTCATACCAAGTTTTTTCGTCTCTATTTCTTCCACTGAAGACCTCGTTAACCTCACCTTCAATGGGTGAGCCTAAAGTATTTGACAAGATTTAGAATTTAACCACTTCGAGTTAGGTATTTGATACGACTTATTGCTTACCCATGAAGTATTCATCAGTTACGATTCATATAAATGTTTGCATAACGCACTTGTAGAACGTAAGAAGTCTTTAAAAAACGCCAGTTACTTGCGACAAATAATTAAAGCCGCACAATATGTGATCCATGTCTTTTCATACGAATGCGGTCATGTGCGATGCAATACCGAAATGAAATGCGATTCCACCCGTGTTTTATGGGGGACAGAATAATCTATGAATACTAAGGAAAGAGCATAACATAGGTCCTTTGCAGGCAGAATGCCATACAGCCTCATGAATAATTGAAGGAAAGTATTCATGTAATCCGAAAAAAATCTGAGTTCCAACGCTGTTGTGGCCTTGAAATTGCTGTGTTTCACATTAATTTTTTACGCCCGTTTTCCCATTAATATTCTCTTCTTCTGCTGTCGGTTTATCTTACGTATTTGATAAACCTTAAAGTTCAACCTCTCCACATTCATCAGAAAGGAAGCTCAAAATTATGCTGCATTTATTATCCATACCCTGAATCTTTTTCTATCCATTCATTCCAGGTAACGGATAATATTTGACGTCCTGAGTGTAACATGCATTGGTTCACCTGAACTAGCCATGTGAAGTAATTTATCAATTTTTTGTGGTCTCCATGGGTAGATAAACCGAGTTCGGACCCTGCAATACGTATGTTCATGTTGCATAAGTATCATGCAAACCTATTATTCGGAAAAGAATCGGAATGCTCAGGCAAAATAACAGCTACTAAAGGCAATTAGGCTAATGTATTCAGTCACAGTTGAATAGCAAATGGAAAGCATTTTATCGCAAAGAAGAAATCAAGGCTAGTACGTTTATGCAGGTGTTCGAATGTTTTTACTTCAGACGCAGGGGTAAGGAGATATTGCTCTGAGATGCCAATATATTTGTGATTTGGAGATTACTACAGCGCCAGATAAGACTCCACATCTCCATTACTCGCTATTGCACCGCTCAAACTTCTTCCCAAACAAATATCGCCCTGCTGTGAACCTGCTTCCGCCGTGGCCATTAAAATAGCACCAGCGCTTCGACCTTTCCCGCAGAAAAACCCGCGCTCCCTCCCAAACTAAGAGAGCCTTCGCCTCGCTCACCCAGCCGAATGCGCACATCCACGTGTGAGCGTGTTGTAGTGGAAGTTGAAAGGGCGCGAGGAAGAGCCTCTCCCTTCCTTCCGATGCGAGGGGGGTTCGGACTCGATTTTCTTTAAGAGGCTGCATGCATATTCCATTCCCTATTGCAATCAATTTATCGGTCTATTTGCGCGAGGTATCCCTCGAACGAGGAAGAGAGGATTTCAGCGATAAGGAATCAGGCTGGAGGAATTATTGGTGCGGTATTTTATTTGGAGGAGGGGACCGCGTTTGGCGTTCGTGAAGAGCGATTCCAATTATTTACGGCCAATTGAGTCCCCCATTCATTTTTAATTGCCGTAAGATTTCGCCTCATGATTGCGATGTAAGTGCTGTTTTTAACACTGCTAGCTTTACAGAAGGGAGTGTACTGCATTGCTAATTTAGCGTTATAGAATGTTTCCCGAAGAAAGAGGTGTAAGGTGGACCGCAGTGGAGAAGCAGACCTCGCTGGTGGAAACCGCACTCTCGTCCGTTTACCCAGGTCAGCGCACACCAAAATGACCTCTTTGTGTCCTTCATTTGAATCCAATTGCCCTTCACGCACACACACAAAACTAGAATTGGTCACCTACTGAACCATGAGCAACGTGTTTTGAAGCTAAGAATTACATTAGGTCAGTTTTGCAAGTGCCGTAGGCGATATGAGTCCAGTATTTACTTTAGAAGCCGGACGGAGAGGAACTCATCCAAGTCCATCGAAGGAACAGTTGCGGAGGAGTGCTGGTATTGTATGAAATTTGAATCGGCCGACTGACAGCTGAGAATATTGGCGCCATGAGGGAAGGAAAGGTGGGAAAAGAACCCCGGCGTCGGCACCAGCCTACTCCTGACGAAATGCGCCAAGGGGACCACGACTTAACGTCCCATCTGACGGACGGAGTGCTGCTCTTCAAGTATCAAGTACCACTCACTGCAAAGCATTCCAGTAGCGATTGGGCAGCTCTGAAATGTCTCTGCCAATGTCGGGATTTGAACACGGGGCCAGAGGATGGCAAGTTTTCTTGTCTCAATAATCAAAGTGATTGAAAATTTTCAAACTAAATTGTTCAGATACTTTTATTATGCTTGGTTCACTATTTACCCATTGAAATATGATAACGTAACGCATAAAACCCTGTTGAAATGTTTTACTTTCAATTTTTGGAGAAGGGAAAGATTGTTAAAGATTTCTTGCACCTATTTGACCTTTTATTTGATACTTTTATTATGCTTGGTTCACTATTTACCCATTGAAATATGATAACGTAACGCATAAACCCTGTTAAAATGTTTTACTTTCGATTTTTGGAGAAGAGAAAGATTTTTAAAGATTTCTTGCACCTATTTGACCTTTTATTTGATACTTTTACTATGCTTGGTTAACTATTTACCCATTGAAATATGATAACGTGACGCATAAAACCCTGTTAAAATGTTTTACTTTCGATTTTTGGAGAAGAGAGAGATTGTTAAAGATTTCTTGCACCTATTTGACCCAAAATAGATACCAGTGTTTTTTTTTAGAAAGAATGCTTCATTTCATTTCTAACACAAGCCTTATTCTACCAACAATATGTAAAATACGACCATGGAAAAATCATAATTAAATGCCATAGTTGAGAAATATAGTAGACATTGCAGTGAAAAGGAAATGTCTCGAGGAAGAAGCAGATTTTTAAGACCCTTTCTAATATTGTAGATGGACAGCAATGGCAGATTACAATTTAAGTGATTCTTTATAACGATTTTTATTATTTTTTTCCTTTTCTTGACCTTGTTTTATATATATATACAATCATAATAACATATGATAGAAGTTGAAACAAAGAGACAGAAACATTAATGCAGGACGATGACACACTGTGGCGTGGAGATTGAATGAAGGCCGAAAACACATGGAAAAAAGTTCACCTGAACCGGGAATCGAACCACGGACCTTCTGCTTTCCGAGCAGATGCTCAGACCACCGAGCTATCCAGGCTAATCTAATTTCCATTGTTTTCGGCGGGGGTTTATACATCCAAATCCCCCAAGCCCTATGATTTGGCCAAGAGATGGCTCTGGGCGTAGGTCCCGCCACGAACGAAGAACTCAACGCAGACAGAAGAAGAAATGGAATTAAAGATGCTCACAATCACACACACAGTAGGATAGACATAGCACATGCGTTTCGGGGAACGCTGATCCCAAGAAGAGGAAACGAACCATCGAGGTCATATACATTTCAATTTCACATTCACACAAGTCGCCACAGGCGAATATACAATCATAATAACATATAATAGAAGTTGAAACAAAGAAACAGAAACATTAATGCAAGACGATGACACACTGTGGCGTGGAGATGGAATGAAGGCCGAAAACAAAGCAGAAGCCCGGAAAGCAGAAGGTCCGTGGTTCGATTCCCGGTTCAGGTGAACTTTTTTCCATGTGTTTTCGGCCTTCATTCCATCTGCACGCCACAGTGTGTCATCGTCTTGCATTAATGTTTCTGTCTCTTTGTTTCAACTTCTATCATATGTTATTATGATTGTATATTCGCCTGTGGCGACTTGTGTGAATGTGAAATTGAAATATATATATACATATATTCAATGTTTTGTAGAAATGGGATGCAACGTAGCACATAATATGAAGGTTCAAATCACAGTCACTAAACATAGACACAAAAAAAGGAAACACTCACACGAAAAATATAACTGGAAGACTTTCGTAGTTGTAGCTACTTCATCAGCCAAGGAGAGAATGAGTGGGGAAGGAGTGTGTTGGAAAAAGGGAAAAGGTGGGGGAAGAGGGGAGGGGTGTATTGGGGCGGGGCTAACTCAACAAGATACATTCAAACCCGGGTGCTTATTTTCTATTCCATGTTCCTATCCCTTTCTTTCCTTACCTGTGAATTTATTTTTTTGACGTCGTTTCACTTTATACTTCCATTCCCCACCACGAAGGCCTCAATGCCCTCAACTACTTTCTTGCCCAACGCCCTCAGCCTCACTCTCCCTCCACCAACTTCATCACCCAATTAGCTGAACTGATTCTAAACAAAAACGCCTTCAACTTCAACGACACCATCTACCTACAGAAGCGAGGAGTCCCGATGGGAACCAGAATGGCCCCAGCCTACGCAAACCTCTACATGGGTCACCTGGAAAACTCTTATTTAAATTCCCAAACCCTTAAGCCTCTCCTGTGGGTCCGCTTCATCGATGATATTTTTTTACTATGGGCCCATGGGCGTGACTCGCTAGACACTTTCATTGCATCCCTCAACTCCACCTCATCCGTTTCTTTCACTTCATCAATTTCTGCTTCCTCCCTTACCTTCCTTGACATAAACATCCGCCTTGAAAACAATACCTTCAGCACCTCCATCCACAAAAAACCCACCAACCATGAACAATACTTGCACTACACCAGTTGCCATCCACCTCACACCAAACACGCAATCCCCTACTCCCTATCAGTCCGTGCCCATCGCATCTGCAACAATTCACCATCTCTTCAAAGAGCCACACAGAACCTCCATCATGCTCTCCTCAAACGAAAGTATCCAGAACCCCTGCTTAAAAAGAAAATACTCTCTCCCTCCGAACAGTACACCCCACGCACCAAAAAAGAACAAACCAGGAAACTGAATCTCACCACCACATTCTTCCCGGGCTCTCAAAAAATTAAAAAAATATTAAAAGATCTGTACCCTATCATCAGAAAAAACAAAATCACGGCTGCTCTTCTTCCATCCTGCCCCTCCATTGCCTACAGAAGAGCACCTAACTTAGGTAATATTTTAAAATCCACCCGCCCCCTCCTACGGCACGCTCTGCCCCCACCTTCCTCCCTGACTCCATGCAACCGCCCCCGTTGCAAATGCTGCCCCCTGCTATGCCCCACCACTTCACCTGTCATCAATAGATCCTCCTCCACACCGTCTTGCACTTCCTTCAACGTTGTATACAGGCTATTTTGTAATTTTTGCCCCGCGTACTACATAGGAGAATGTACCACACCCATATCCATCCGTATGAATAACCACAGGCACTCCTGCAAAACTCCCCCCTTTCATGAACCCATCCCCATTCACACTTCCTCACACAACAGTACCTTCGACCAATGTTTTTCCCTAACCTTCATTGAAGTTTTGCCAGAGAGGGCAACTATCATCGAGGTGAGGACGAGGGAGATGGCCCACATCTGGGTTGAAAAGGCGTTTGAAACGCCCGGGCTAAACATCGCCCACTAAAAGCCAAAACAAACCCTACCCTCCCTTTTCCCCCCCTCTCCCCTTCCCCTTCTTCCACCCCCACTACCTCACCAAGGAGGGCGACTGGAGGAACTTACCCTGCCTGCAGCAGTTCACCTTCAGCATTGAGGATAGCGGATCAATCCGCTGAAACGTCTGAACGTTTATTTGTGAGTGTCCCTTTTTTTACGTGTGTCTATGTTTTAGTAGTATGTACAATTTTTGTTCGTTCGCCTCGATCGGCCACATATTTATATTATCGCTTAGTGCGCTTTCATCAAGATTTTATATATATATATATCCCTTTCTTTCCTTACCTGTGAATTTATATGCATATTTGCGCTTAAGGCGTCGTGTGAATGAATGAAGTAGTATATATATATATATATTTCTTTAAATTATATTGTATAAAAAACCCGATTGTACCTTTTTTATGTATGAATATTGTGTATCGCTTTATTCTCTGTATTTTACATTGTTCACACTTTGTCTTACATAGCCCTGAAGATGATTTAAAAAATAAATCGTAACGTTGGCTGAAACTTATTTTATAAATGACCTAAACTCCAAGAAATACTATATTGTATATCGATTTTGACAGTGGGTATCCATATGTTTATTTTTTAGTGTAACTTTAATAATTTTTTCATTACATTATACTGTTGGGCGAGTATTAAAATCAAAGAGTAAATAAACTGACCGGACTTCATATTAGCGTCAATGAGAGGGAGTTGCTCTCCATGTGCTAGCCAAGGTAGTCGTGAGGCGATAAGAAGAGAATTGTACTTTCTCCTGTGTCCAGGAATTGAAAGAGAAAGGGGTTGGGTTGCGCAAGGAATGAAATGAATGCCCTCGCGGCGATGGGTGGACGGAGGCAATATTGCGCCGCTGGCGAGTGAGTCCGCTCCGAGGGGTGCTTTCACGTAATCCTGCCTTGGACGTGGGTGTCTTCTCGGGGCTCGCCTGCTACCTGGGTACCAAAGACACAGAGGCATTGGATACGGCAACAGAGAGAGAGAGAGAGATAGGGCCCCTACGCTTGTAACACTCCCTCGAGGAGAATTGCCAGGAAGAAATATTTGTAGGGAATTTCTCTTAAGGGTTCGTCAGCAAAAATGAATATTAATTGCTTGCTAACGTTAAGACATTCACAGGTCTGGGAATTTAAATAGGTAACTTGGAGGCTAATAGCCGACGACAACAACAGTCAACTTAGAGATTGCAAGGCACTTTAAGTAAAAAAACATTCGGTTCCTCCAGTCCACTTTAGATCCTTATTTCACAGCCATAAATTGGACGATTCACTGAATTCAAAACCTTGGAGTGCTTTCTGCCATGCAACGCAGCTGAAGGCAGGGTAAATCACATCCGGGACATTCTAATATGGCTAACTACCATGCATTATCAATGATATTTTCAATATCAATCAATTTATCATAAATGGGAAATGCGAAGAATTTAATTATTCAATTTTGGGGTGTAAAAACTCTTTATTAAATAGGTTAATCACTTCGTCCATTCCAAGCAATTTATTTGGCACGCCTCGGCCAATTTCAACACTCGTGTCATTTAAATAGGAATAGAAAACAAGCTCTCCTCTCGTTGCGTACCATTAGTATAACTCATAATGAGGAAAAAGGCACGGAAGTGTTGAAACTGGACAATATTTATCATATAAAGTATGTTTAATGGACAAAGTCTGATCAATTTGAATAATCATGAGTGAAGTCGACTTTAAACGGTTACACTTTATTGAATTCTGCCATTAGAATACCATTGGAAATGGATATCTCGTGCTTCGCATCGGACTAACTGTGGGTGAACTAGTGTTCCGGCCTGCGCTTACATTGCACGCCACCTTCAACGGACAATTGCGCTTCGATTGTAGAGGGAGGGATGCCGCAGCTCGAGGCACTGTCAGTGGCCGCACCCACGCACTGCATCATGGGAGTACCAGAGGCGCTGTAGGTGAGTGGGTGTGTGCTTTCGCAAGGGATGTCGGGAACGAACGTTCATATACTGCGCTGTCGGATGCACGCACAGGACACGGTGAGGAAAATTTCATGCAGACCTATTAAATGCGAGTTTAGAGACAAAATTGGAAATAATTATACATTAGGATCAATGAAAAAAACAGTTTCACAGCTTTGGAGCGTTTATAGAAGAAATAAACGAGGAGATCACGCCATATATGATTCATCTTCAAAATGATCAGAGCAGACTGTCGCATCTCAGGTATTGACATTCAGTTGTTTCTTGGCTGATTTTTTCTCCCAATTTCATATGACATCCACGTCATTTTTTATAAGGTTGTATCTTCTTCCACCATTCACAGCTAGAACTAAAAAAACACGCCTGCAAAGAGCATGAAAAAAATTCGACGCTGCGCCTTCCAAAGTTTTACACTAGTTTTCCTGTTAATTTTAAATCGATTAAACCCCTACGCTACGCTAAAATCTCTATGCTGCGCGCTAATTTCTTCGATGCCATCTTTAGCGCACGGACAGTGGAATATCACGTTAATAGGGTAGTTTCCTTTATCAAACAAAACGAAAGGAATTGATTGCGATTCGTTACCCACCATTAGTGTATTCATAATATACAATTTATTTGGTTTTAGAAATCCCAGTATAGACGAATGGCAATGGTCAATTTTATCCTCATTTGAAAAAGGCCAGATTGGAGCCCATGCGATTACACTCCACGTGACGTCACAGGGACCTAGATTCTATACGAGTAGATAAGAGTTTTATATCGTCTGAGATTAACAATGCATGCATGTATCACAGACCTCAGGTCTATGAAAATTGCCTATGGTCGGAAAGTTTCCTTCGTTTGATAGGGTATTAATAATCCATACTTAAGCCTAGCGCTACCTCCTAGCCGGGTACTCTATGCTACCGCCGTGCTCGGCAGCAAGCAGCCTGCATCGTAGCGGCGTTCATAGCCTCGCACCCAGGTAGCCTCACACAGCAGTAGCCAGACGTCACACGGGCTTTTCCCAGCATTCATACTTAGCCGTCGCGTTTTCGCGCCCTTGAAAAGTTTCACTTTTCATTTAATCACGAAAAATAGATATAGCCATTTAAAAATCTAAAAGCGTGAAATATGAACTTCAGGAGTAATAATATTTCGATTAAGGCAGTAAAAATATAATAGGAAACCACCCTATTGTTCCACCCTGTTGTTGTCCGGCGGGAGAGCAACGATCGCGACATTGCGACCACGTTTATTGCAACCGAATGGTGTCCGTGCTTCCCTCAGAACGGTGTTCAGTGCGATGGAGTCAAACATTTCAAAATTCATTCAAATCCAGAGTTATGTATTGTCGTCGTTCTTTTGGAGAAGGATTACGTCTTTATCACTAAAACGCACCTTGAATCAACTTGTAACATAGTCACACAGAAAAGTTTTGTATGATCCACAGAGTTTTATAAACCGACCGAGGTTTCGATAACTTCGTCCTCATGAAGGGTATTCAGCGCGATTCCATTGGCACAATACATTGAAACCTGGATGTGAACAAAAAAATCAGTGGACCGTACTAACTTTCAAGTGTGATTTTGTTACCTTCCCCAGAGTTTTATAGATCACCGCCTTAGTCTGGGGTGAGCTTTACCCTCACCTATCCAAATCGGCCTCCGGGTTGAATCGCAGAGACATTAGAGAAAAAATAAATAAAGCATATTTATAGCTCTATTATGTTAGCTAGAATATTTGACATAAAATCCCTTTAAACTGTTAATTTATTCCTTAACGGTAGGGTTTTTTATATTTTATCACTCATTTATCAATATCATTAGCGTTGTATAACTCCTAAGAAATTATAGATTCTAAAGTAAGTTTTAAAAATTTTATTAGTCACTTTAAATAATTTATGCGATGTAGGTGCTTATGCTAACTTATAACGGAAGAAAAAAAAATTTGCTACAAGTTGAAATTCTCCGCAATAAATGAGCAAATACTGTACATTGATTGATTAGATTGAGCACGTATTAAATTCGAATAGACCAAGCTGGAATCTGTAGAACGGAGAAATATTTTCCAGGAGTAATATGGGAGCTCAGAGAGATCACAAAGGTGGAAGGTTATTTAAATTTAAATCTAGAATGTTGGCATAAGGCCGAAAGCAGAGGCACATAGTCACTTGAGTGACCTGTGTGGCGCACATACGCAGCTGGAAATCCAAAGGTTGCGGCTGATTGCCCAAAATGGCTGAATATTGGCTGGCTGGCGTACAGACAGCGTTACCCACATGGCATGCTAATTATACTGGGAGCCGCTAGAGTCTAACGGCCGTATTCATAGATTTCCGCTAAAACACGCTAGTAGGGCGACAAACTTAGTCGGCTACTAAGACCTTTTAGTCGCCTACTAAGATATGGTATTCATGGATTGTATTACGTGAGCTACTAAGAGCTACTAATTTAGTATGCTACTAGCCAGCTCGGCAGCCGATACTCGGTAGCGATTTGGGTTCAACCCGCTAGGCTACGCTTGACAACACTGCATCTGACTCCTCCGCGGCGCGGAAAATTCGTAATCAAACAAAAGAAATTGATTCAGCAAAATGCATTGGAATTTTCACTTCATAATGGATAATTCGATGTTATATCGCATCTCAGACATATTTTTTGATTGCTGTACACAAAAATTATGCAATACCTTTGGGAAAGGGTAGATTTATGAGTAATACCGAAGCATTTGTATGTTTGAGATGCAGTTATTGCTTTATAAACGGCCGTATATTTATTGATCATATACATTGCGTATTGTTTGCACTTCCGATATTTGTCTCCATTAGTGTATGCGTGATTAGTATGGAAAAGCATAACTAGCAACGTCAGTATTATAAACATCTGTATTCGGAAAGCAGAAATACACATCAATGTCGGAGTAGAAACGAAAAATTTTGCAATGCAGAAATGAATCGTTAAGAAAATAACGTTGAGATAAATGTGTGAATGATACACATTTATTACGTTACGAACACCTACGTGCGAGCAATTAGTAACATATGTTTGCAACTCCTAAAATGTTAGTTAAGGAAACAACAATCTGCTTCGCTACATTTAAATATTTCAAATATTGACAGCGTGCGGAAATATACGGCATATAGTTTACTAGAGGTGGTTAATGTAAAAAACAAAGCATAACGTAACTTGTTTTGACTATTTATTGCTGATCATATCACAAATAGCACTACAACGCACACAACATTTCACTTCACATTTCACGAGCTGTCTCTATGACACTCATAATCCGTACATTCTGAATCAACTGGTTCAATGAAAAGCTTGACTCACACTTAATTTAAAACACTATAACGTAACTCTAGTAAACAATGGTAATCAGTTTTCCAATCACTCTGCACACACCAAAAGAATTTGCACTCGTTGACGTTCGAAAGAATTGTTCACATCTCACTACCCACTCGTCACTAATGATTTAGAATCATTTGATGTTATTTCACATTACCATTACGTAGACAATGAAATAAATAGGCTGAAACAAATTTTTAAACCAGAAATTGTAACATCAAAAAATTTCTAATCTCACTCTCCACTATCACTCGTACCGTAACCAAAACAAAAACAACAGCGCAACGAAATACGCGAAATGTAAACACTGCCGAAAGCTCACGATAAAGTGACTAGAATAAGTAATATAATCAAACACAAATTATAAGCGTACAAAAGAATGAAAATTTATAAGCGTTTGCTGTATCCCTTAAGAACAACTGCTTCAAATATGAAACATATATCCCCTTCGCAACAGCTAGTAGATACCTTTGATCGAAATGGTTAAACCAGTATGAAAGAAATAAATGATTTTGTCGAAGCTCATACACTCGCAAATTACTTCACTTCACTTGTCGCTTCACTCTTTACTTCATCGTCTACATGCAAACAATTCACTTAGGGGCGCATTGAACGTACAAATTGTGTTCGCTTACACTAGAGGCACAAGTTCACTGCAAGTCGTAGCTTCCTCGCAGCTACGAAAGACTTTCAATTCCTGTCAACAATTACACTACATACGTGGCCTGCCTTACTTGAAGAATGGATTCTCGTATTCCATTTTGGCACAAATGCATAAAAACTCTATAACAGTATACAAATAAAACCGGAGTTCGATCATCCACAACGGTCCGCCATATTTAGTAGCTCCCTTAGACAAGGCCGGAGGGCGACTAAGAACCGGCTACTAAGATAGTAGCATACTAAGCTTAGTAGCCCTTACTAACGATCTATGAATACCATTTTGCTAGTATACTACTACTTAGAACGCTACTTGGGCGTTAGTAGCTTACTAAGGAAACTATGAATACGGCCGTAAGAGACTGCGGGCTGGGCTTAGATTCCTTGAGCAATTGAGAATGGATATCCCTGCTTACGAGCGACGCGGAGAACATAATATTAGAACCCCACAATATTTTCAGGTTCGACAAAAGTGATAAATAATGAGAGAACTTTTACCGAACAGATAGATATGAGAATTCGTTTTTCCCCTGAACCATAAATGATTTCAATAAATGCTACCTAGTCGTAATCTTGTTTGAGCATTTGCTTTTTATTTGTAGACGGCTGGTTTTTTTAGCATCTCCTCCCACACACCTTTTTAGTCGGCTTGATGGGTAGTATGCTGATATATATTTTCTCCTCGTGGGTTATTTTGGGACTTTTTGGAGTTTGATATAGGCTACCCAAAGATACTTTCCACAAATTATAAGCCTGTTACACTACTTTTCCGAAGTTGGGAGAAGTATGTCCTAATACTCGTATCCTAATTCTTTTCTGAAAGAGAGAGGTAGGTACTCACGGTATAGCTCGATGGTTATGTCGACGGCGACGGGGCGCGTGAGGTTTGAGTTGGAGGCGCGGCAAGTGATGACGGCGCCGTGGAGGGAGCGGTCGGCGATCGGGATGAGCAGGTTGTTGACGGAGGTTTCGTCAGCGCTGCCGCTCTCCAGCGCGTCGTCCAGCAGTTTGGAGCCCAGCCACCACGAGATGTGAGACTTGGGGCGACCTTAAGAGGAAGAAGAAGAAAACACGATTAAACACACTTTCAGACCACTTAGAAGACACTTACTTTACGATATTAGTCCGTTCCGGAGGACCGATCGTAAAGATAACCTATTGATTCGCCATTATTTCATGGAAATGAATGAGTTTGTAACTGACCTCTTAGATAAACTCGTAGGGAACCGTACATTGAAAAATAGAATAAACCTTTTAGATAAATTCAAGAGCAGTGTCTTTTCAAACGAAGTTAACCATATCTTACGGACGCCAACATACTACGGAAGATCAGATCATATAAATAAAATAAGAGAGATAGATTGTAGAACAGACAGATTCAGAATGTCTTTTTTTCCACGATCAACAAGAGATTATAACGGCAGCTATAGAACTCATAAATTGATTGCATGACTTGTAGTGTAGCCTACTAACCTATGTTAAACTTACTGCATGTTTCTTAATTTTATTATGATTTCTAGCAGCACATGGTAGCAAAATTTGTTAGTATGCGTGACGTTTTTTGGACCGTGTGGTGTGCATGTGGGAGTCCAATTGCATGCTGCATGCTTGTGATTGATCACCCCCTGCCAAACACCCTAGAGGTGGCGAAATAATTTTTTATTCATGCGCTCTGAGTTTTGTCACTTTAAAATAGCGGGATATGAGGACCCCGAGCCATTAGAAACTAAATTGGCTTATCGGGCTGAAAAAACACTATTACGAAGACAAACGTGATAGTAAATCCCTTTTTGGATCGATAGAAAAGACACTGCTCTTGAATTTATCTAAAAGGTTTAGTCTATTTTTCAATCTACGGTCCGAAAGAGATTCCCATCCGAGTTTATCTAAGAGGTCAGTTACAGTAACAAGACTATCGTAACGACCTTTCACATACCTGGTAGATCTTCTTTGCACGCGTTCTAACTCTGTTATTAAGCCTTTTCTATGAGGGTCCCAAACACTGGTAGCGTATTCCAAATGTGGTCTAACGAGGGAAAAGTAGCTAATTTCTCTCACTTTGTCGTCGCACTTTTCTAATATTCTTTTAACAAAACCCATTTTACGATTAGCTTGATCGGTTATTTCTCAGATTTGTTTATTCCACGATAGATCATTATTGAGTCTAACTCCTAGATATTTCACGGATTCAACAGTCTCTAATTGGGTACCCCGAATTATATAGCTACGTTGTAGGGAGTTATTCTTCTTCCAGAAATTCATTACGACGTATTTTTTCAAATTTAATTCTAACTGCCATGCATCGCACCACGCTTGGATAGCAGCTAGGTCATTCGTAAGTTCATTTATATCTTTGCTGAAACGGATTTCTCTGTAAACTACAGCGTCGTCTGCAAATAATTGTAACTTACTGTGTACTACTTCGCCAATGTCGTTTATATAAAGAAGGAATAGGAGTGGGCCTATGACACTACCCTGAGGGACGGCAGAAGTGACTCTAACCTCATTGGAGACTGCACCGTCTAATACTACTCTTTGGACGCGGTCGCTCAAAAATTCTCTTATCCAGGAAATGACATCTTAGTCTAGACCATAAGATTTCAGTTTTATTATTAACTTTCCGTGGGGTACTTTATCAAATGCCTTGTTAAAATCAAGAAAAATCGCGTCTACTGGAATGCTGTCTTCACCGGAGACTAAAATATCGTGGGCGAAAAGCGCTAACTGGGTTTCGCACGATCTGCTTTTCCTAAATCCATGTTGAGTTCTCATTAATAAGTTTTGCGCGTCAAGGTGTTTCATTACCGAGCTGACTACGATGTGTTCAAGGACTTTGCATGAGATGGACGTTAAAGATATCAGCCTGTAATTAGATGGCTGTTCCTTGTCTCCACCTTTGAATATTGGCGTTACATTACCGATTTTCCAGTCATTAGGTACTATGTGTTGCTTGATGGATTTACTGAATATTAACTGCAAGTTGGGGGCAATTTCTGAGGCTAGTTCTCTATATACGCGAGAAGGGATTTCGTCTGGACCAGGTGATTTATTTGGACTGAGCGATTTCAATATATTTTCTATTCCGTGCGTAATAATGCCAATAGGCGGCATCTTTCGTATGCAGACATTGTCAACGGTCTCGGGTGAGTTCTCGGACGGCTCGGTGAACACGCTCTTGAAATAGGAATTTAATAAATTGGCTGTATCGCAACTGTTTGTCAAGACATCTCCATTGTCGTTTCTCCGAGAACATACGGTAGATCGTTTACCTTGAACTTCCCTAACATATGACCAAAATGCTTTTGGGTTATCCCGCAGCTGCTCTACTTGTGTTTTTCTTTTAAAATTCGTGAATGCATTCCTGAATGCCTCCTTCGTGGCGGCTTAAGATATCCTATATTTTTTAATTATTAACTCGCGTTCATTAGCGGATAAATCCGTGCTGACTCTTTTCATTTTAGCATGACACGCTCTCTGTCGCCTCAATGATTTTCTCACTTCCGCGTCGTATCATCTCGGTACGCTGCCTTCTTTTACTGTTTTACTAGGGATGTAGCTATTTATTCCCGAAGTTACGATCGAAAGAAAAGCTTTCCAAATAACCTCTACATTTAAATTTAATATTGATTCTTGAAACGCGGGGAAAGCATTTTTAAGATGACTCTTAAACCCATCAAAATCAGCTCTATTAAAAATGAAAACTTTACGCTCTTGTTTAAAGTTTGTAGCGGTATTTAGAGAAAACTTTGCAGTTACTACCCTATGGTCACTTATTCCTTCGACGGTGATAACGTTTATTACCTGATGAGGTATATTTGTCGCTTATAAATCAAGAATTCTTTCTCCTCTGTTTTGTGCGGATGCTATTTGACACAATGAGTTAGATGTAAAACAATTTTTGGTGAAATTTGTATAAAAAAAAGTGCCAAAAATAGTCTCCCGGAGCCAACATAAAGTCGAACCCGTCGTAAAGGGGGTGCCGACTGTACCCATTATTAATAATTATAATATATTAATAAAAATTCGTGTTATCATATTATTTTCATTATTATTAATATTGATCACAGTAGAAACCCCCTTTAATTAGGAGTCTATAAAAGATTTCATCCCACGGACCGCATTTTTCCACCTCATAGAAGTTACGTTAGAAGTTAAGTTAGGGAGCCGATAACATCTTCATTGTAAAGCAATGTATGTTAAGCCGTTAAGCAATCTGTTAGAAATCACAACACATCTCTGATAGCCTAAATTTTAGCTCGGAAGAAACAAACGTACTCGTAAGCGAGGGATTCCAAGATACGCGTCAATTTCCTCTCTGTTGTCCATAATTAAAACCATCCCCACGGAGCCAGACCAGCAGGGCGTGTTTTTGAGACCCTTTCGGAACAGATTTATCAAACGAACTTTGGAAATCAGGAAAAGAAATAATAGAGAAAATCGTATTATGTTTTACATTATGCGAAAAAAGGAGATACGTAAGTTGAACGGAAGCAAATTGAAACCAGTCTTTTTCACTCAAGTGACATTTTCTAAGGCCTATAAAGCTTTCTGGCCAACCTTCAGGTTCGAAAATGAGGATATTTATGAAATCACAATAAATTGCCGAGAGAATAAATTTTTATGTATACTCAACAGAAGCAGAAATACACCCGTTTCCCTTCATTTTCGAAAAATATCTTAAGCCGCTCACTCACGTTTCCAAACCGGCCATCAAGTTTAAGAATCATTTCTGTATGCATATTGCTTAGGTTTAGTAGTTATTGATACATAAATATACAATGAAAAATATCCAAGTTTCATTGAATAGTAAAGTTCAAATGTGAACTAAGGGAAATTCGATGCATCGAAATTAGGTTCAGTTCGCGTAAATATGTTCTCTCTAATCTCCCATAGAATTTTACTCACACCTTGGAGAAGTATTTTGAGTATCCACTCGTCAACATCTGGTTCATTCTGTCAATTAAATTTGTTCGTATTTCAACTTAAAAACGCAACATAAATCCTCCGAAAATGGTTTTCCTG